>NC_081850.1:1340047-2010071 GCF_963259705.1 Myotis daubentonii | reverse complement strand
CTGAGGTGAGTGTCTCATAGACAGCACATATATGGGTCATGTTTTCTTATCCATTCAGTCACCCCCTGTTTTTTGAGTTGAGCAATTAATCCATTTACATTTATGGTTATTATTGGTAGGTATTTATTTATTGCCATTTTTATTTTCTTTATGCCTATGACCCTCTCTCTCCTTTTCTTCTTCTTAAAGCAGTCCCTTTAACATTTCTTGCATTGCTGATTTGGTGGTAATGTACTCCTTTAACATCTTATTCTGTGGAAAGTTTTTATTTCACCTTCAATTTTATATGATAGCCTCGCTGGTTACAGTAGTCTTGGATTTAGGTCATTGCTTTTCATTTCTTCGAGTACTTCATGTCACTCCCTTCTGGCCTGAAGTGTTTCTCTTGAAAAGTCAGTTCTAATGGGAACTCCTTTGTATATAATTTTCTCTCTCTCTTGCTGCCTTTAAAATTCTTTCTTTGTCTTTAACATTTGCCATTATTTTTTAGTCCTTACCTCAGGATATTTTCCCATTAATTTTTAGAGAGAGTGGAAGAGAGAGGGAAAGACAGAGAGGAATATTGATGTGAGATAAACACATCAATTGGTTGCCTCCTGCATGTGCCCCAACCAGGTATGTGCCCTTGACCAGAATTGAACTTGGGACCCTTCAGTTCGCAGGCCAATACTCTTTCCACTGAGCCAAACTGGTAGGGCTAATATTTGCCATTTTAATTATGATGTGTCTAGGTGTGGGTATCTTTGGGTTCATCTTGATTAGGACTCTCCGTGCCTCCTGAACTTGTATGACATTTTCCTTCACCATGCTGGGGAAATTTTCTGTCATTATTTCTTTAAGCAGGTTCTCTGTTCCTTGCTCACATTCTTTCCCTTCTGGCATTCCTATAATGTGGATGCTTTTATGTTTCATGGTGTCTCAGAGCTCCCTTAAGCTATCTTCCTGCTTTTTGATTCTTTTTTCTATTTACTGCTCTAATGGGTATTCATTTCTACCTGTATTCCAAATTGCTGATCCCTTTCCCTGCTTCATCCAATCTGCTTTTAATCCATTCCAGGGTGTTCTTCACATAAGATATATCATTATTCATTTCTGTCTGGTTCTTGGACTCTATTTCCCTTCTCATGCTGTTGTAATTTGCACTAAGTTCCTTAAGCATCTTTATAACCATTGCTTTGAACTCTATTTCTGATAGGTTTCTTGCCTCCATCTTGTTTAGTTCTTTTTCTGGCAATTCCTTCTTTTCTTTCACTTGGGGTTGTTTCTTTGTCTCCCCATTTTAGCTATCTCTTTATATTTGCTCCTATGTACTAGATAGAACTGCTATGCCTCTCAGTCTGTGGGATGGGCTTACATAGAAGGTGTCTTAAGGGGTCCAGTGGTGTAGTCTCTTTGTTCAACTGAGCTGGATGCTCTAGGAATGCTCCTTGTGTGCATTGTTTGGGCTCTCCAGTAATTGGGACTTGATTGTTGATGTCCTGTTTGTGGGAGGGATCTCCTCTCTGACTAGGTTCCAGTTTCAACCCCAATGTCTTCCTGCCACCTGTCCAGTGGTCGGGGACTCCTTAGCCCAGAGGCTGGGTCTGCCTTGAGCCTCACACCTTGGTTGACCCTGTTCTGAGCTGTACTTCCTTCCCCACGGAGCTGGTCCTGCTGGTGTCACCTGCAGGCACTTGGGGTCCTGTTGGCTTTTGCTTTCCTGAGCAGTCTGGGATGGTGTCTGTGGTGGAGACCAAACTGCTGTTTTGACTAATTAGATCATTCAAAGACTCAAAGCCTCTAGAGAACCACTTCTGTCTGCAAACTGATTGGATTCAGTCTTGAGTAGCCTCAGGCAAGTGTCCACAGTTTGGGTGAAAGATTTTCCAACAGGGTGGGACAACTGCTTCTGCCTGTAGGCTAATTGTTATTCTCAGTCTCTTAATGAGCCTCAGAAACTCCACAGGGTAGGGCAAGGGGCTTTCCAATAGGTGGGCCAACTGTCTCCCCCCTCCCAACCCTCAGGCACAAAACACCTGGATAGCAAATGTCTGTGTGAGAAAGATGACCTCCACAGCATGAGGGAATGACTCAGTACAGGAAACTGGGGTATCTACCTTCTGAGGTCTAGCCGCATAGCCCGCACCCTGGCTTCTGCTCAGCTCCAGTCCACTCTGTCCTTCCTCTGCCAGAGCCCAAGGTGAGTGGCTGCACATGGGATTTTGTGCACTGGCCCTTTAAGAGGGTCTTTGCATTTCTAGCCCTCTCTCCCTGGCACACAGCAACCCTGCTGCTTTTCATAGGCAGATGTTATGTGAGCACCTTTCTCAGTTTTGGTGCTCTCTGCTGGGGGGCCCAGCTTGGGGATCAGACCCCAGAGTTCTCAGTGGCAAACCCTCCCCCAGCTGAGATCTCTCCAGACCTTCAGCTGCTGTCTGTGGGCGCCTCCGCCCCTCCTGCCAGTCTCTGTGTGTCTCCACCTTCCGTCCTCGGTTATCGGGGTTCTCTCCAGCTGCTCTTCAGTGGGTTACTCGGGAAGTTTTTCTGTATTTTAGTAGTATTTCCAGTTTGGTCCTGGGAGTGTGTCAGTGTAGCTTCCACTTAATCCACTGCCATTTTTAATCCCTACATATATCCTTTTTATTCTCTCTCTCTTTAAATATATTTTTATTGATTTTAGAGAGGAAGGTAGAGGGAGAGAGAAATAGAAACATCAATGATGAGAGAGAATCATCTATCAGCTGCCTCCTGTACACCCCCTACTGGGGATCGATCTGGCAACCTGGGCGTGTGCCCTTGACCAAAATTGAACCCTGGAGTCTTCCGTCCACAGGCTGATGCTCTATCCACTGAGCCAAACCAGCTAGGGCTGTTTGTTTGTTTTGTTTTGTTTTTAATTAAGTAAGTGATAGCATATGCTTTGTTCTGCAAGTTGCTTTTTGCCTTGAATAAATTTCGGTGATTTTTAGTTCTACCTCTTTCTGTTGGTGGCTGCATATCATTTATTCATTCCTTCACTGAACATGTGTCTTGCCATGTCCTGGCCCATGAGAGCACATCTACACTAATAAAAGACAAAGATGCTAATTGACTGTACCTTTGCTATGCCCTAAGCCATGCCCACCAGCCAATCAGAGCAACTATATGCAAATTAACCCAACCAAGATGGCGGCCGGCAGCCATGGAGCTGGAGCAAGCAGGAGGCTTGGTTGCCCAGGCGATGGAGGAAGCCAAGCTTCCCGCCAGCCCTGAGCCGGCTGTGGCCTCCGCTAAAGGCAACAAAGTTTCAATTATAGAAGATAAACAAATCCCAGATACCTGCTTCCAGCCAGCCTCCACTGGGAGCTTGGGTGGCTGGGGGTTGTGGCCAGCCTGCAAACAGCCATCAGCCCCTCACCCAGGCTGGCCACACCCTCATGGGATGAGGGTCCCCGCTGGAGGGCTTAGCCAACCTGTAAACGACCCTCAGTCCCTCACCCAGACTGGCCAGGTACCCCAGCAGGACCCCTCACCCTGAAGGGGCTGTGGCCAGCCTGCAAACGGCCCTCAGCCCCTCACCCAGTATGGCCAGGCACCCTAGTGGGGACCCCCACACTGAAGGGGCTGTGGCAGCCTGAAAATGGCCCTCAGCCCCTCACCCAGTATGGCCGGGGACCCCCACCCTGAAGGGGGTGTGACCAACCTGAAAACACCCATCAGCCCCTCACCCAGGCTGGCCAGGCACTCCTATATAATAAAAGGGTAATATACAAATTGACCCTAACAGCAGAACGACTGGGAATGACTGGTCACTATGACACATATTGACCACCAGGGGGCAGATGCTCAATGCAGGAGCTGCCCCCTGGTGATCAGTGCGCTCCCACAGGGGGAGCTCTGCTCAGCCACAAGCCAGGCTGATGGCTGCCAGTACAGTGGTGGTGGTGGGAGCCTCTCCCGCCTCCTCAGCAGCGCTAAGGATATCTGACTGCAGCTTAGGCCTACTCTTCACTGGCAAGTGGACATCCCCCGAGGGCTCCCAGGCTGCCAGAGGGATGTCTGACTGACAGCTTAGGCCCACTCCCTGGGGGATCGGGCCTAAGCCAACAGGTGGTCATCCCCTGAGGGGTCCCAGACTGGGAGAGGGCACAGGCCAGGCTGAGAGACCCCTCCCCCCCCCCAGTGCACAAATTTTTGTGCACCGGGCCTCTAGTGTACTATGATTTACGTAGTTGTTTCTAGGTCTTGCTCTTATTGATATAGGAGTGAACATCCTTGTACCTGTGATTCCTTGTATATTTGCCAAGTCAGGATACCCACCTTTTAATTTTTTTAAAATATGTTTTTATTGATTTTAGAGAAAGGAAGGGACAAGGAGGAGAGAGATAGAAACATCAATGATGAGAGAGAATCATTGATCAGCTGCCTCCTACACACTCCCTCCTGAGAATCAAGCCCAAAACCTGGGCATGTGCCCTGACTGGGAATCGATCTGGTGACCTCTTGGTTCATGGGTGGACACTCAATCACTGAGCTGCACCAGCCAGGCCCACCCTTTAAATTTTGATGGAAACCAGCAAGTGGCCTTTTAAAAGGTTGTGCCAATTTTTCTTCTCGTTGACAACATGAAATTGCTATGAACCACACCTGGATATTATAATTTTAAAGATTTATTTATCTGGTTACCAGATTTGGCCATGTCACTTTAAAAAGGTGCTTGCTGCTGCTTCCTGCTCATGTAGAGGCTGGGCCGGCAGCCACATGGGAACCTCAGAGGAGGGCCAAGCACCCACCCCAGCTAGTGAGGGTGTGTCCCTGAGGTGGTGATGCCTGCTGGGACTCTTATCATCTCAGCCACTTGGGCTTGTGCTAAAGTCACCTCATCATGGACACGTGTGGTTTCTTCACAGGTGGCAACTGGGAAGTGGAAGCAGATCAGTAAATACTGTCCCCTCGATCTCTACTCGGGGTAAGAGACCGTCTTTGTCCCTAGTGCCATCTTCCCTGCAGGTGGGGTGGTTGGGGGTGTCCTGTGAGGGATTGGGGGTGTCCTGTGAGGGGCCATGGGGGTGCTTTGCCAGGCGGGTGGAGACAAGGTACTCCTCCCCTGAGAGTGGAGACCCACTGCCTGTGCCCCAGGTGCCCCAGCCACAGCTTGGCCACAGGCAGGGACTGCAAGGCCTGCTGCTGACCCTGCGCATCATCCTTTCCGTTTTAGAAATAAGCAGAGAATGTACTTTGCCTTGAAAAGCTTGTTGCAGGAGGCACAGAACAACTTGAAGATATTTAAGGTAAGAGGTGCTTCTGTGCTGTGGCTCTCCCACAGTGGAGCCCGCCATGCCGGGCTGAGCAGTACATCCTGCTCTGCTCCCAGTCGGGCGGACACACAGGGTGGGCCTTCCAAGAGCATCCCAGGTGCAGCCTCACCCCCAGGGTGTGGGCTCCCTGACCCAGGTGCCTGGGCTCTAATCAGCCCCGACCTGGGTCTGGGTGAGGATAGGCCTGGGTGCCCCTGAGGCCTGGCTGGCATCTGCCTTCCCAAACCTGGAAAAGGGAGACCCCCAAAGTCAGTTTGTGTGTTTAATTCTTATAAGGACTTGAGGAGCTCTGTGTTTGAATTAGAAGATAGAGTTCTTTCCATCGGGGGACTTGTCTGGGACCTGTGGTCAGGCTGGCATTGTCTGAGGTGGCCTTTCTGGCGGCCCTGCCAGCAGACCTGGGCCGTCTGCTGCTTCTGTTGGCATCAGCACGAAAAAAATCTAGAGTTTGGGAGAATTGTCTCAAAAGGGAAGGATTAAGAGAAGGTACACAGCATGGCTTTTAAAAATAACATCTGGAGCAAAGCAGTTCGTTTTCTCAAGTGCCGTCACTTTTTTTAAATTTTATGTTTTTATTGACTTTAGAGAGAGAGAAACATGGATGAGAGAGAAACATTAATCGGCTGCCTCCTGCACGCTCCCTCCTGGGGATTGAGCCCGCAACCCAGGCGTGTGCCCTGATGGGGAATGGATCCTGTGACCTCTTGCTCATGGGTCAGCGCTCAACCAGTGAGCCACCCTGACCCGGCCCAGGTGCCATCACTTCTCCTGAGCAAGCTGAGGTCTGCAGGTCTCGCCTTCCGTGCCGCGCCGCTCCCGGTATGGAGCAGTTTCCTGGCCACACTCGGCACCGCCATCCTACTGTTCGTGTTCGTCCGCGTGTTGTCTGTAGACTCCGTGACTGTGGCTCTGTCCACCCCAACACTGGTCACTTGTGAAACTTTGGGGGACATGTGGAGTGACATGGAGCCTGAGTTGATGGTCTCCTCCAAAAGTCACATGAGGTCCTTGAGCAGCTGTATCTGTGGGGGTAAAACTCCATGCCCTCCGACTTCAGATGCTGGGGAGAAGAGGTCTTCCGCCTCTGGGCTTGCTCAGCCCTCCTGGGCTGGGAGGGGGACCAGCCTTGCGGGCCAGTGCTGCCACCGCACTGGGCCTCGCACTGGGCCTCAGGCTCAGTCCCGGCCCCCTGGTGCCAGCTCAGCACATCCTCTTGGCCTGTTTTCCTCCTGGGAACTGCTGCCTGCCTTTTGCCTGGCACACCCTGCTCCGCAAAAGGCCCATCTCAAGGGTATCTCTTATGGCTTCCCTGGCCTTGGCTGGTGGTGGCCTTCGTTGTGTCCCCATCACCTTGGACACCCACTGAGCTCTGGCAGTGCCAGCAGGGCCTCCCGGGAAGCTGCATTGCATTGGTTCCCAGGACTTTGCTGAGGGAGGCACACCTGTCTGCACGCCTATGGGTTGACTTGGCCACCTGGGGCGGAGCAGGAATGTCCTGTCGATATGCCCTGCTGCTGCATGACAGGCACTCACACCTCAGCTCTGCCGGGGAGGGCAGCGGGGGCGGCTCTGGCTCAGGGTCTCTCCTGAGGCTGCTCCCAGCGAAACCCTGGCTGAGCCAGTCTGAGCTCCCGGGGCTTCAACCACGCTGCTGTGATCCAAGAAGAGAGCCACAGTGCAAGCCAGGCACCTTTCATCCCTGACCTATGAAAGACTATAGCTGGACACGCTGCCACTCTGCCCTATGCTGTTGGTCACATGGACCTTTGTAAAGTGGAGAGAACCTCAGGGTGTAAATATCAAGGGAGATGGGCCTATGGGCACATCCTGCAGGCTGTTAGTCACACCTTCTCACAGGCAAGGAAACGAGGCAAGAGGTTCCACTCCCGTGGGATTGGCTGCTGCTCAGGGGGTGGGAACTACGATTCTCTTAGGGCCTTTTCACCAGACACCATAGACCAGCCGTGGGCAAACTACGGCCCGTGGGCCGGATCCAGCCCGTTTGAAATGAATAAAACTATTGAAAAAAAAGACCGTACCCTTTTATGTAATGACTAGGGGCCCAGTGCACGAAATTCGTGCACTGGGTGTGTGTGTGGGGGGGGGGGGAGTGTCCCTCAGCCTAGCCTGCCCCCTCTCACATACTGGGAAGCCCTCAGGCGTTGACCCCCATCACCCTCCAATCGCAGGATCGGCCCCTTGCCCAGGCCTGACGCCTCTGGCTGAGGCGTCCGGCCCGGGCAGCGGGGACCCACAGCTGCAGCGGCCCCACGATCGTGGGCTTCGCTTTAGGCCCAGGCAAGGGGCCCCTAGCTCCTGGGACTGCCAGCTTCGACCGTGCCCAGCTCCCATCGCTGGCTCCACCCCTACTTCCTGCTATCACTGGCCAGGGCGGCAAAGGCACCTGATTCTCCGATCATGGCTGGGGGGCAGGGCAAAGGCGGCCCCAGCTCTTAGCTCCCCCCTGGGTTTCCGATCACTGTCAGTGGCAGGGGGCTTCTTCCTGCTTTCCCTTTCGCCTCCCTGCATTGTGCCTACATATGCAAATTAACCGCCATCTTGTTGGCAGTTAACTGCCAATCTTAGTTAATTTGCATATAGCCCTGATTAGCCAATGAAAAGGGTATCGTCGTACGCCAATTACCATTTTTCTCTTTTATTAGTATAGATGTTTACTTTGAATTTATATTAGTTCACACAAACACTCCATCTTTTTTTTTTTTTTTTAGTTTTATTCATTTCAAACGGGCCGGATCCGCCCCGCGGGCCATAGTTTGCCCACAGCCGGCCTAGGCCCACGGGGGGTTCCTGCCGGCAGCCTGTGAACACCGGTACCACAGGGGTTTCTGCTGGACTTGGTTTAGAAGGCAGGATGGCCTCAAAGGCAAGGGTTTCACACCCACCCTGGCGGGACCTGGCCCAGCCTTTCACAGAGGACAAAGCTCTGCAGAACTGGCCAACCACGGCGTCTACACTGTCTCGCAGTTCCTGACGGACAGTGTCTCAGGAGACAGCCTCCCCGCCTCTGCAGTCCCGGCGGCCAGTGCGCTCTGTGTCTGGCCTGAGGGTTTGTACTTCAGTTCAGGACTCTGGTCTCCCGATTTTAGAGCTTTTCTTCTATCCTACCTTCCAGTGGGACTTGCCTTTTGGTCTGGGACAGGGTGCGTGAGAGTGGGCTCCCCACCACCGCAGCACTGTGTGCAGGCCCCAATGGGCACTGGAAAATGTTTGGTCCCTTTGCCTGCCTGTCCTGTTTCTTTCCTGCAGAATGGGGAGCTGATTTATGGCTGTAAAGATGCCCGCAGCCCCGCAGTTGACTGGCGGGAGCTGGCACATCACCTGAAGCCGTTCTTCTACCCGTCCAACGGCCTGGCCAGCGGGCCCCACTGCGCGAGGGCCGTGATCCGGGAGCTGGTGCGCGTCATCACGCGGGTGCTGCTCAGTGGCTCGGACAAGGGCCGGGCAAGTGCCCTGAAGTTGGGGCCTGGGTCCCCAGGGCCTTGTGTCTGTGAAGCCAGCCCCTTCAGCAGGAGCCTGCGTCACCAAGGTAGGCTGGCAGGTGGGCAGAGCCCGGCGTCGCCTGATGGGGTCCTGCCTGGTCTCCCGGAGCTTCTGCAGGAGCAGCCTGGGCCCCCAGGCCTCCCCAGAGCCAGCCGCCCTGCCTCTGCGCCCTAAGTGGGGAGGCTCCCTCTCGTCTCCGCCGTGGGTGTGTACATGGCAGCCCAGATCTTCCCTACAGCACTGTCCACCGTGTCAGTGTTTGCTGAGTGCTTTCTCCTCGTCCTCCTGATCCATCCTTGGTGTGAACCTGGGGCAGGCTTCCTCGGCCTGTTCTCAGGCACAGAAGTTGGAGCCCCACAGTGCAGGTCCTTTGCAGGGGAAGGGCAGGGTGCAGGGCCAGCAGGTGCAGGGCTCCTGGCCCTGGGCGCTCCCTGCTCGAGGGCCTGTTCCTCACAGACTCACCAGGAGCTGGCTGTGACTCGGTGGCCTCTGGGCTTCCAGGTGGCTAGCTTGAATTTTTGTCCTGAGTGTCCTCACGCTCCTTGTTTGCCCCTGTGTCATCCGCCAGCAGCTCAGGTCTGTGGCATGAGGAGCTGACTAGGAAGAGGAAACTGCGGTTTTGCTGCAGTCTGAGCTCTGGTGGGGCTGTGGGTGACTGTTAGAAGTGGGGTCAGCCAGGCACAACCTAAACCACCACCCTCCGCGTGCCACCTCTTCTCCACGTGGGCTATGGGTCGGGGCTCCACAGACACGCTCTCTCACATTTGGGGCTGTTAACATGGCCACTTTAAATGTTGTCCCTTATCTGAGAGCCATCTCTCTAAACAGCTCTGGGTTGGTGTGATGGAGTTGACGGATGCTGCAAGGGAAGAGAGGCACAGAGCGAGATGTGGGTCGCCTGGCCCTGTGCACATGCCTGCAGCCCCAGCACCTCTGAAGCGGGCAGTCTGTGCCTGCTGCCGACATCAGTCCTTGACAGTAACCCTCCTTTTCCCCGGATGTTCTTGGTAGGAAAAAGCAGCCTGGAGCACTCGGGGTTGCCGAAGGGCTGTCTTCTGTACCAAACCCTTCAGGTGCAGATGTTGGACCTGCTGGACATCGAAGGCCTCTACCCTCTGTACCGACGGGTTGAGCGGTACCTGGAGGAGTTTCCTGAGCAGAGGTGAGGCTTGGCCTGTGGTACCCCTGCCCCTCTGGGTCCAGGTGGGACCCCTGAGCAGCTCTGAGGGTGAGATGGGGTGAGGGTTAGGGTTCTCCAGTGGAGGACAGCACAGGGCTCCCAGGAGGCTGACCCAGCGGCCTTCCCTCCATCCCTTCAGATGCAGGCCTGCCCCGGGATGGTGCTGTGGGGTCAGTTTCTGGAAAAGCAGCACGTCCTGGGGGTTGGACAGTCCACAGCCGTGGCTCTGGGTCCTGAGTCAGGGCCGAGCTGCAGGGGGCAGTGCTGCTCCACAGCAGCAGCCTGTCTGCCCGGCAGCCTCTGCCTCAGGCTTCCCTGTGCCCACCAGTCGGGGTGGCTGGGTCCACACAGGCAGGGCGGCAGGCAGCACCTGCCTCCCACTCTCCCTTCACGTGGGCTCTGACTGGACGCCGTGTATTAGGATCAGGACGTGTTCAGCTCAGCTCCCAGGCTCTGGTCTTCCAGGGTCTTCAGGGCAAAGTGTAGACTTGGAGGAGGAGGAGCCCTTTGAGCCAGAGGTGTGATTGCTGAGCTGTTAGCAGTTTAAGAAACAGTCCCTGTGTCTGTGGCATCTTATTTCCGTCCCTTCCCTTCAGGAAAGCATTGCAGATCGATGGGCCGTATGATGAAGCGTTTTACCAGAAGCTGCTCGACCTTTCCACAGAGGACGATGGGACAGTGGCCTTTGCGCTGACCAAGGTGAGCAGGCCTTTCTGGAAGCGCACCGGGTGCTCCTTAGGCTCTCACACTGAGCTGGGCTTTCCTGAGAAACGCTTCCTGGCGGTTGAGGCAGAAATCGGGAACTTGAAAGAAGCATGGCTAAGGTTGTCCTCGTATGGACTGGCCTGGGGAGGGTTGGTTCAGGTGGCTCCAGTCTAGCCCTGGGCCCAGCTGTCTCTGCACCCCATGCCGGGGCCCAGGGCTGCAGCCACCTTTCTTCGCTTCCTTTTGAGAAGCTGGGGTACTGGCTGGCACCAGCCCCCTCTTGTGGCCTCCCTGGGGTCCGGACCCGCCCTGGGCTGGGTGGGCAGCTTTCTTCCTCTGCAACTCAGGCCCAGGGAAGCATGGAAGAAACTTTTAGGGAAGAGGCCTGGTCCTGTTCTTTCTGGTTCTGTCAAACCAGGGAATTCAGAACCTCCATGGAACTAGGTAGAAAAATATATCTTTTACTAAGTTAGCATTTCCTTCCATACGAATATGGAAATGACATCTATGAAGTGAACAGGATCCTGACTGCACCGAGAAATCAGAACTTTCATTTCACACTGCAGCTGCTGCCGAAGCTTCACAGAAGCTGTGCAGTCCTCATTCTGAGGTTTGGTTCTGTAGTTCTGGGTAACACATTTGTTTTAAAAATTGTGTCTGATAGGGTCACCTCTGTCCTTTATTTTCTGCATTGAAAGATGTTATTCTGAGAGGCATCCATGGGCTGCACTGGGCTGTCAGGTGGTGTAGATGCGGAAATGGGAAGTGACAGAGGCAGGAGCAAAGTGCTGACCTCCTGTGTGCACCGGCGGCGGCCCTGGTGCCCGGAACGGCCTGTCCTGGTGCCCGTGCTTGTGTGTGGTTCCCACTGTGAGGCCTCACTGTTGTCTGGCCGAGGAGGGCCCTGCAAAGGCCACGCTGTCAAAGCCGAGACCCACAGTGGGCCTCAGCCTCGGCATCAAGCGACAGAATCTGCCCCGTTCCTTGATTGTGGGATAAATAACAGCATTGCTTCTTTTTTCAAGAGGAAACAGGACTTTACTTCCTTTTTTATCCATTTCTATGATTTCAAAATGCCTACTAAATAAGCATGGATTACTTTCTAAATTTATTTCAGTTTTTTAACCTCATGTAAACATAATCTTACACAGCAATGAGAATGGCTAAAGTCAGCACATTGGGGGGACACAGTGCGATGCAGAGAAGCAGGGTCACTCACACACACCAGCCCCTCGGGGAAACACTATTGCAGCTTCATACAAAATTACACGTGCAGGCAGCCTGTGACCCACTGGCACTTCTCTGAGGACAGAAGACTCATGCATGTCCAAAATCCAGGCTAGAATCTGCACTCAGCCCGGTGTCAGCAGGTGACCTACAACAGGTTGCCTGAATGCATTGCTGAGCAGTGAAAAGGAATGAACTTCAGATACACACAGCACCTGGGGAACCCCCCGGGAATCTTGCTGACTGACAAAAGCCAACCACAACCAGTCACACACTGTGATTCTGTTTAGGTGACTTTAAAAATATATACATTCTAGAGGCCCGGTGCACAAAATTCATGCACAGGGCAGGGGAGGGGGGTGTCCCTCAGCCTGACCTGTACCCTCTCCAATCTGGGATCCCTAAGAGGATGTCCTACTGATGGCTTAGGCCCGCTCCCTGTGGTTCTCTATTCTCTGCAGACCTGCCTGCCTGTCTGCTCTCTGGCTCGCTGTTGTGGCCAGGGGCAAGCAGGGCCCTGGTGTCTTCTCTCAGTGAAGGACAAGCAGGGCTGACAGTACCGAACACTCCAGCGGCAGGGCTGAGGGGACTGGGCGCTGCCATCTTTTTGTGACAGAGTGACTGTTCATTTGCATATTACCCTTTTATTAGATAGGATGTTTTTATTAATTTCCAGGAGAGGAAGGGAGAGGGAGAGAGAGAATGAAGCATCAACAATGAGAGAGAATCATCGGTCAGCTGCCTCCTGTACATCCCCTACAACCTTGGATTGAGCCCGCAACCTGGACATGTGCCCTGACTTGGAATCGAACCATGACCTCCTGGTTCCTGGGTGGACTCTTAACCACTGTGCTACACCAGCCAGGCATAGGTGACACATTTGCAATGACGGAGATGGGTCATTGCTGTGGGTTGGGGAGGAGGCAGGAGGAAGTGAGTGTGAGTATAAAAGGCCTACTCAAGGGATCCTTGCTGTATGGGACTGCTCTCTAACTTTACTGAGTTGGTGGGTGCATGAACTGCATGTTTGATCACACACATGCACACACGTGCACACACGCACAATGGTACGTGCAGAACTCTGGAGACAGGCAGGAGATGGAGCAGTGTTCAGGGTCACTCTCCTGGCTGTGAGACTGTATTCAGTCATTTCTGCAGGATGTCACCGCGGGGCTGGGTGAAGGGCACTCAGGATCTCTGCCTTGTTTCTCACGGCTGCACGTGAACCCACACTTATCTCTAGACAAACTGTCTAATGAAAAGATCAAGCAGGGAGCACATCGTATAACATGTGGCCGGATTTCTGCCCAAGCAGTTGATATCCATGGTTAACAGTATGTCAGTGTCTTTTAGAACTTTACACACATGCACACACATACACACTCACACCATTTGGGGATTGCCCACATTACAGTGCTGCTTGCTAGCTTGAGTTGAATGACACACGGCTAAGAGCTCTGTGCTGTTTGTCTGAGGGAGCTAGGGTCTAGAGCAGTGGTTCTCAACCTTTTGGCCCTTTAAATACAGTTCCTCATGTTGTGACCCAACCATAACATTATTTTCGTTGCTACTTCATAACTAATGTTGCTACTGTTATGAATCGTAATGTAAATATCTGATATGCAGGATGGTCTTAGGCAACCCCTGTGAAAGGGTCATTCGACCACCAAAGGTGTCGCGACCCACAGGTTGAGAACCGCTGGTCTAGAGGCTAAATCAGGAGAGAGCTGGGGAGCAGTGGGAGCTGGGGAGCAGGTGGAGAACATCCATTGGCCACCGATGTTGAAGTTCTTTCTTGAAGGCTGTTTATCTGATGTACCTCTGGTGAAGTGAGAGAGGAGGAGTGCTGTCTTTATTCCCATGCTCAGGAAACAGCCCAGAGTGTATAGTATTCTGTAGCAGGAGTCGGCAGAGTTTTTCTACAAAGGGCCGGATAGTAAGTGTTTTAGACTTTGTAGGTCATCTGGATGCTGCCATTGTCACTTTGAAGGAGCCAGAGAGAAACAAACAAGCACAGTGTGTTCCAGTAAAACTTTCTTTACAAAACAGGTGGCGGGCTGGATTTGGCACCCAGACCATAGAGTGCTGCTGATCTCTTCACTTTTGCTTTTAGTTTTTATATTCCATTTTTTTACAAGTTTGGAATTTACACATTTTTTAATTATTTTAGTGATTACTTATTCAATTTGACCATGGATATTTAAAGTCTAAAGTTAATTAATGACTTAACCAACCCCAAACCACGGCTATATGGGCAAGGGAAGGAATTGGGATACTTTAATTCCA
Source organism: Myotis daubentonii (assembly GCF_963259705.1). Lineage (NCBI taxonomy): Eukaryota > Metazoa > Chordata > Mammalia > Chiroptera > Vespertilionidae > Myotis > Myotis daubentonii. Next base: position 1,995,896 of record NC_081850.1, on the reverse strand, counting down.
TGATCTCTCCCAACATGCATGCAGTTATTGTCTGCGATTCTATTTGTCCTATTCTTTTTTAAAATCACAATATACAGTCTTATTTTACACAGGTGTTTGTTTAGACCTCTCACATGTTTGCCCATATCTTATCCAACATTCTTGCATCTCAGATATTTCCTCTTTTTCGTTTTTTTTCTATAACAGCTTTATTGAGGTATAATTTGCATGCCATACAGTTTACCTGCTTAAAGTGTACAATTCAGTAGTATTTACTAGATTCACAAGTGCAACCATCACCATAATCAGTTTTAGATTTGGTTCTTTGATTCATTTTGAGTTAATTTTTATATTTGATTTGAGGTAGAGATTCAACATCATCCTTTGCATGTGGATATCCAGTTGTCTCTGTATCATTTGTTGAAGAGATTATTTTCTACCCATCAAATGGTCTTAGCTCCATTGTGTTCCATTGCTCCGTGTCTATATTTATACCCATACCTTTTCTTGATTTACTGTTGAAGTCTTCCAATTTTTTAACATGAGATGCTTTTCCATTTATTTAGATCTTTTTCTTTCTTTCAACAATCTTTTATAGTTTTCAGAGCATACCTTTTGTATTTTAAGTTTGTTCTTGATGCTTTAGTCTTTTTGATGCTATTGTAAATGGAGTTTTTTGTGTATTGATCTTTTTACTTGCAACCTCGCTGAATTTATTAGTTCTAATAGTTTTTCAGTGCCCTCCTTGGGATTCTTTCTATATAAGATAATCTGTGAATAGAGATAGTTTTATTTCTTCTTTTCCAATTCACGTGCCTTTTATGTCTTTTTCTTGCATAAGTGCCCTGGCTAAAACCTTTAGTACAGTGTTGAATGGAATTGGCAAGGACAGACATCCCTAATTTGTTCCTGGCCTTATTGGGACAGTGTTCAGTCTTTGTCATTATGTATGGTGTTAGCGGTGGGGTTTTCACAAATATCCTTTGTCAAAATGAAGACTCTCCCTTCGCCTCCTCATTTAAATGTTGGGTGTATTTATCAGGAATGGATATTGGATTTTGTCAAATATCTTTTCTGCATCAGTTGAGATGTGGGTTTTGTTTTTTATTCTATAGATATGGTATATTACATTAATTTATTCTTGGATGTTACAGCCAACTTTGCATTCCTGGGATAAATCCCACTTGGTCATGCATATAATCCTTTTATGTTGCTGGATGCGATTTGCTATTATTTCATTGAAAATTTTTGTGTCTCTATTTATAAGATACTAGGGGCCCGGTGCACGAAATTCGTGCACTGGGTGTGTGTGGGGGAGTGTCCCTCAGCCCAGCCTGCCCCCTCTCACATACTGGGAGCCCTCAGGCGTTGACCCCCATCACCCTCCGATCTCCTGATCGGCCCCTTGCCCAGGCCTGACGCCTCCACCAGAGGTGTCAGGCTTGGACAGGGGACCCCCATCTCCCCCTGATCACTGGCTCTGGCCCCCGCCCAGGCCTGAGGCCTCTGGCCCAGGAATCATGCCTGGGCAGGGGACCCCCATCTCCCTCTGATCACTTGCTCCACCCCCCGCCCAAGCCTGACGCCTCTGACCCAGGCTTCAGGCCTGGGCAAGGGGACCATCATATCCCCCCAATCCCCGGGTCCGCCCCCCACCCAGGCCTGATGCCTCGGCCAGAGGAGTTGACCCTCATCACCCTCTGATCACCAATCACCGGATTGGCCCCTTGACCAGGCCTGAGGCCTCTGGCCTAGGCGTCCGGCCCGGGCAGCGGGGACCCGCAGCTGCAGCGGCCCCGCGATCGTGGGCTATGCTTTAGGCCCAGGCAAGGGGCCCCTAGCTCCTGGGACTGCCAGCTTCGACCGTGCCCAGCTCCCATCGCTGGCTCTACCCCTACTTCCTGCTATCACTGGCCAGGGCGGCAAAGGCACCTGATTCTCCGATCATGGCTGGGGGGCAGGGCAAAGGCGGCCCCAGCTCTTAGCTCCCCCCTGGGTTTCCGATCACTGTCAGTGGCAGGGGGCTTCTTCCTGCTTTCCCTTTCGCCTCCCTGCATTGTGCCTACATATGCAAATTAGCCGCCATCTTGTTGGCAGTTAACTGCCAATCTTAGTTGGCAGTTAACTGCCAATCATAGTTGGCAGTTAATTTGCATATAGCCCTGATTAGCCAATGAAAAGGGTATCATCGTACGCCAATTACCATTTTTCTCTTTTATTAGATAGGATTGTTCTGTAGCTTTCATCTATACTAATAAAAGGGTAATAAGCTAATTAGACTGGGAGACCTTCTGGACAAAGGCATGGTGGCGGGGCCGAGGCAGAGGCAGTTAGGGGCGATCAGGCCAGGAGGGGAGGGCAGTTGGGGGCGAGCAGGCTGGCAAAGGGGTGCAGTTGGGGGTGATTAGGATGGCAAGGGGGGGCAGTTGCGGGCAAGAAGGCCGTCAGGCAGAGTAGTTAGGGGCGATCAGGCAGGCAAGGCAGGTGAGCAGTTAGGAGCCAGCAGTCCTGGATTGTCTGTAGGATTGGGCCTAAACTGGCAGTTGGGCATCCCTCAAGGGGTCCCAGATTGGAGAGGGTGTAGGCCGGGCTAAGGGACACACTCCCCCGCCCCCCCCCCCTTCGCATGAAATTTCGTGCACCGGGCCACTGGTTTTTTATAATGTCTTTCTTCTCCTTAGCATCAGGTAATACTGGCCTTATCAGATCAGTTGGGAAGTGTCCAGCCTCTTATTTTTAGAAGGGTTTGGGAAGGAGTGATGTTAATTCTTCTTTAAATATTTGATGGAATTTACTAGTAAAGCCACCTGTGGCCTGTTCTTTGTAGGTAGTGTTTTGATGCCCAACTCAGTCTCTTTAGTTATTGTAGGTCTAATTATATTATCTATTTATTGAGTCAGTTTTGGTAATTTATGTCTTTAGGAATTCATCTGTTTCATCTAAGTTGTCTAATTTATTGGCCTATAATTGTTTCTAGTTCTTTTTTTCTTCTTGAAGTATATATATCCTTTAAGTTACATCAGTGCAAGTTTTTGATAAGTTCTCTGTTTATCTGGATATGTTTATAAATTGTCCACAGACGTAAAAGGTAGTTTTTTCCTAGGTACAAAGAAGGGTTCATGGTGACTGCATGTTGCTTCTGAGCTGTCTTCTCTCAGTCTGACTGTCCTTTTTCAGGAGGTACATTTTTTTCCCCATGGCTGCTTTTAAGGCCTCTTTCTCTTGTTACTTACATTTTAGTGCAGTGTGATTAGATGTGTTATGCTTTTTATATATCCAGCTAAGTGTATGTTGTGCTTCCTCTATGTGTGGATTTATGTTTTTCTCTTTAGTGTAGGCATATCAATGTCATTTATTTGGATGTTGTCTTAATTTGTTGCTGTTAAAAGATAATGTTGACATTCAAATTTTTGTACTTTAATAACCTTGTGTAAGATAGATTCTTAGAAATAAAATTTCTGGATTTATTTTCCTTGTATGTATTTACTTTTAATCCTCACCCTAGGATATGTTTTTATTGATTTGAGAGAGAGAGAGAGAGAGAGAGAGAGAGAGAGAGAGAGAGAGAGAGAGAGAGAGAGAGATATCTTGAAGTGAGAGAGAACATTGATTGGTTGCCTCCCATATGCTCCCCTACCAGGAATTGAACCTGGAACCTAGGTATGCAACCTGACCAGGAATTGAACCTGCACCCTTTTGGCATACAGTCTGATGCTGCAACCAGCTGAGGTTCCCCAGGCTAGATTTACTTTTGATAGATTCTGTCATATTGTCTTCCCTCCGAGCTCCAGCGCTAGGGCAGCAGCTTGAAAAGCACCAGGGACATACCAGGAGGAACTGAAGTGTCTGGCTTCAGGGCCAGGGCTGGCGGGCAGCTCCCCCTATCCCGGCCCCCCCAGGACAGAACTGCTGGCAGAGGCCCCTGTTCCTTTGCTGAGCCCTCCCCCAACAGAGCCTGCAGACACCATATCTGAGTCTCCATCACCCTGGCTCACACCATTCACCCAGCTCTGGTGATTCATTGAGACAGCACCCCACCCACCTTGCAGGCCCACATAAGCTGCTTCCCTCGGCTTTTCCATACAAACAGCCTGATCTCTGCTGTCACTGTGGAATTCCCTAAAATCACTAAAAGGTTCACAAACCCCAAACAAAGAGTATCTGGCCTCGATTTGCCCCATACCTCTTGCTAAGTGGCCCCAACCCAGCACTAGTAGCAGCCAGCCTCTGTTCATAGCTTAGTCTCTCCCAGGTGCCTCCAAGCGCAGCACAAGTGGCAACCACCTGCAGATCACTTTGTAGATCATGCCAGGTGGCGCAGGCAAGGCACAGCTGATCTTGGCCACACCAGAGCGTCTCCCAAGAGACCTCAGAACCAACACACTCTATCGCACCCATGTCAGAATGGCTACATCAACAAATCAACAAACGACAAGTGCTGGCGAGGATGTGAAGAAAAAGGAACCCTTCTGCACTGCTGCTGGGAATGCAGACTGGTGCAGCCACTGTGGAGAACAGTATGGAATTTCCTCAAAAAACTAAAAATGGAACTCCCATTTGACCCGGTGATCCCACTTCTAGGACTATATCCCAAGAAACCAGAAACACCAATCAGAAAGGATATATGCACCCCTATGTTCATAGCAGCACAGTTCACCATAGCTAAGATTTGGAAACAGCCTAAGTGCCTATCAGCAGATGAGTGGATTAAAAAACTGTGGTACATCTATACGATGAAATACTATGGTGCTGTAAAAAAGAAGGAATTCTTACCATTTGCAACAGCATGGATGGAACTGGAGAGCATTATGCTAAGTGAAATAAGCCAGTCAGAGAAAGATAAATACCACATGATCTCACTCATTTGTGGAATCTAATGAACAACATAAACTGATGAACAAAAACAGACATCCAGAGACAGAGAAGCATCAGTCACACCGTCAAACCTCAGAGGGAAAGTAGGGGAGGGTGTGGGTAAGGGGGGGAAATCAACCAAAGGACTTATATGCAAGCATACAGGCCTAACCAATGGACACAGACAACAGGGGGGTGAGGGCATGAATGGGGGAATAGGTGGTAATGTGGGGATAAGGACACATATGTAATTACTTAATAAAAAAATTTTTAAAAAAGAGTATAAAACTCTAGGTCAAAAAAGAAAAAAGAACCAACCCACTCAGTGGCCAGTGTCAGACCACACCAGAGCACCACACAATCATCTCCACAAATGACACACCCAAAGGGAAGACTTGGCAGGCACTGGATCCCCACTAAAGCATATCCTACTTTGTGGGTCAGCCCCTGCACAGCAGCTCCTCCATTGTAGTCATGGCCAGTCCTCACAGTCAGCCAACCTGAAGGTCAATCCATCCCGTTGATGTCCTAACAGCAGTCAGGGTTCAACTGAGACAGGAGGGTACACACAACCCACACAAGGGACACCTGGAGTACCTGGCTAGGTGACTATGGAGACACTGGGTCCTGCAGAATACTTACTATACAATGCCACTCTACCAAAATGGAGACATAGCAGATCTACCTAATACGTAGAAAAACACAGAGAGGCAGCCAGATTGAAGAGACAACGAAGTTCCAAATGAAAGAAAGGACAAATCTTCAGTCCGCAAATTGGGTGGGGTGGGGTCTCATGGACTCACCAGATCGGGATGAACAGTGTGAGCCAGGATGATGGAGACTCAGATATGACTGCCAGTCCACTCTTTGTGGAACAGTGACCTCTGCCAGCACTTCTGTCTGGGAGAAAGCTGCCCCCCAGTTCCTTCCCTGATGCCAGACAATGTAGTCGCTCCTATATGGCCCTGTGGCCATTCAAGCTGCTGCTCCAGTGCTGGAGCTCAGAGGGAATGAGTCCAAGTACGTTTGTGTGCTGGCCCTTTAAGAGGAGCTGCCTGGGTCTCCAGTAGCCTCCATGTCACTCAGCCACAATCCCTGCTGGTTTGTACAGCCTGGAGTTATGGGAACTTCTCTTCCCGGCACTGGATCCCTGGACTGAGGCGTCTAGTATGGATCTGGGACCCCTTGCCCCTCAGGGGGGCTTTTGTAGATAAAAATTCCTCCTGATTATTATCTGCCACATGTGGGTGTGGGACCAGCCCATCCCATGTCTCTGCCCTCCTGCCAGTCTCAATGTGCTTCTTTAATTCCCTAGTTGTAGGACTTCCATTTAGCCAGCTTTCAGGTGGTTCTGGATGATGGTGGTTCTGTGGTTTAGTTGTAGTTTTTTTTTTTAATTAAATCTTTATTGTTAAGATTATTACAGTTGTTCCTCTTTTTTCCCCCCATAGCTCCCCTCCACCCAGTTCCCACCCCACCCTCGGCCCTCACTCCCCACCCACTGTCCTCATCCATAGGTGTACATTTTTTGTCCAGTCTCTTCCCACATCCCCCACACCCCTTCCCCCCCACCCCAAGAATAGTCAGTCCACTCCCTTTCTATGCCCCTGATTCTATTATAATCACCAGTTTATTCTGTTCATCAGATTATTTATTCACTTGATTTTTAGATTCACTTATTGATAGATGTGTATTTGTTGTTCATAATTTGTATCTTTACCTTTTCTTCTTCTTCCTCTTCTTAAAGGATACCTTTCAGCATTTCATATAATACTGGTTTGGTGGTGATGAACTCCTTTAGCTTTTCCTTATCTGTGAAGCTCTTTATCTGACCTTCAATTCTGAATGATAGCTTTGCTGGATAAAGTAATCTTGGTTGTAGGTTCTTGGCATTCATCACTTTGAATATTTCTTGCCATTCCCTTCTGGCCTGCAAAGTTTCTGTTGAGAAATCAGCTGGCAGTCATATGGTTGTTCCCTTGTAGGTAACTGACTTTTTTTCTCTTGCTGCTTTTGAGATTCTCTCTTTGTCTTTTGCTCTTGGCATTTTAATTATGATGTGTCTTGGTGTGGTCCTCTTTGGATTCCCTTTGTTTGGGGTTCTCTGCGCTTCCTGGACTTGTAAGTCTATTTCTTTCACCAGGTAGGGGAAGTTTTCTGTCATTATTTCTTCAAATAGGTTTTCAATATCTTGCTCTCTCTCTTCTTCTGGCACCCCCATAATTCAGATGTTGGTACGCTTGAAGTCATCCCAGAGGTTCCTTACACTATCTTCATATTTTTGGATTATTTTTTCTTTTTGTTTTTCCGGTTGGGTGTTTTTTGCTTCTTCGTATTTCAGATCTTTGACTTGATTCTTGCGATCCTCTAGTCTGCTGTTGGAACTCTGTATTATATTATTTATTTCAGTCAGTGTATGCTTAATTTCTAGTTGGTCCTTTTTCACAACGTCGAGGGTCTCACTAGATTTCTTGAGTGTCTCACTAAGTTTATCGGCGGTTTCTAGAAAATTCTTGAAAAACCTTAAAAGTGTGGTTTTGCATTCTATATCCAATAGTTTACTTTCCTCCATTCCTGTCATTTGTGACCTGTTTCTTTGTCTCCGCATTTTTTATGCTTCCCTGTGTTGATAGAGTGGCTTTCTGAGCTAGGTGTCCTATAGGGCCCAGTGCCTCAGCCTCCCCAGTTACCTGAGGTGGACACTCTTGGTGCACCCCTTTGGGGGCTTTGTGCACAGTCTTGTTGTAGTTAAGCCTTGATTGTTGTAGGTATCACTGGGAGGAATTGACCTCAAGGCCAATTGGCTGTGAGAATTAGCTGTGTCTGCAGTGGGAGAACTTCTGTGCTGGAGACACCCTTTTGGGGCAGGACATGCTTCAGTGGGGCTTTGGTGCTCACTGAGTCTGCCCCATGAGTGTGTCCCTTATGGATCTGAGGAGTTGTAATCTGGATGGTCCCACTCCGACCACTGGGTACACTGGCTATTGGATCTCTAAGGAGGTACTAATTTAGCCTCTGCCTGAGGCTACCCAGCAGGAGCTCAGCTGTGAAGAAATGCAAGCTGCTGTGGGGCCTTGGGCCAGCTGCAGTTTGTTAGGTAATTTTCAGACTGCAAAGGGCCAGGCCTTTCATATGCAAAAGCCAGCGCACAGCATGGGCGGGGCGGCGTCCCAGGGGATCAACAGGGCGGAGCAAGCAGCTATGGCTGCTCCTCAGTCCTACCCTAACTGGCCCCGCTTCTCAGTTGCCCAGTAATCGCTGCAAGCACCTCTGAGAGAAAGCTGCCCTTGAGGTCCGACCAATGCCAGACAGTCTAGCCCAGGGGTGGGCATACTTTTTGACTCGAGGGCCACAATGGGTTCTTAAACTGGACCGGAGGGCTGGGACAAACGCATGGATGGAGTGTTTGTGTGAACTAATATAAATTCAAAGTAAACATCATTACATAAAAGGGCACGGTCTTTTTTTTTTTTTTTTTTTTTTTTAGTTTTATTCATTTCAAACGGGCCGGATCCAGCCCGCAGGCCGTAGTTTGCCCACGGCTGGTCTAGCCTCTCCCCGTATGAGTCTGGGTCCCCAGAGACTCACCAGGAACTGGACTTCAGAGCAGTCGGGAGCTTGAGACTCCCTCCCGTTTGAAAAAGGCAACCGTGTCCTCAGCCGCCAGCCCTCTCCACATGCGCCTCCGTACCTCTGCACTTTACTTCCACACCACACCTCCTCTGCGTCTCAGTGTGCTTTTCTCTTTCCTTTTAGTTGTAGAATTTCCGCTCAGCCAGCCTTCCTGTGGTTCTGGATGATGTCTGTTTTATCTTTTAGTTGTATTTTTGAAGTGGTTGTGCGAGGCAGCAATTTCCGGTGTTTACCTATGCCGCCATCTTGGTTTCTCCTCGGTTTAGTTGTAGTTTTGATGTAGTTGTGGGAGTAGGTGAGGTCCGCATTGGCCTATGCTGACATCTTGGTTCCTCCTCTGTAGTTGTGGCTTGCTGTCTTTCCACAGTTTTGGAATATTTTTGGCTTCAACTCTTCCAAATTTTGTTTCTATCATTCCCTCTCTTATCCCAATTACATGTACATTAAACAGATTCTCTTAACTTTCTGTCTCAGGCCCCTTCCTCAACGTTTCCCATTCCATGCTCCATGTGGATACATGTGCACATACATCTGTGCACACACCACTTCTCAGTTAGAAGTTTCGGTTTTCTCTAATCTGCTATTAGAATTAGCTGTTAAAGTCTTAATACTGATTTTTATTGTTTTTAGTTCTGGAATTTCCAAACGGTCACATTTACAGGCTCCAGGGCTCCTTCGAAGTTCTCCCTGTGCAGAGGCGTGCATCTCTCGGGCCTCCAAGAACCAGAGTCCATGTGCTTTTCTCTCTGCTATTGTGCGTGTTTATTCATGTTGTCTTGTCTTGTGAGAAGATAAGCTAGTGAAACAAGCCCAATCTGAACAGCAACTGGAGAAAAAAATTAAAAAGCAGGAAGAGAGCCTAAGGGAGCTTTGGGACAACACAAAACAAAGTAACATGTATAATAATAGAGTTGCCAGAAGGATAAGAAAAGCAGCAAGGATTAGAAAATCTCTTTGAAGAAATAATGACAGAAAACTTCCTTGACATGGGGAAGAAAAAAGTTATACAAATACAGTCCCAAGCAAGATGAATCCCAAAAGACTCACACCAAGACACGCCATAATTACAATGGCAAATGTTAACGACAGAGAGAATCTTGAAGGCTGCAAGAGAGAGACAGAGAGTTGCCTACAAAGGATCCCCCATCAGATTGTCAAATTATTTCTCAACAGAAACACATCAAGCTAGAAGGGAATGGAAGGAAGTATACAAAGTGATGCAAAGCAAAGGGCTGAATCCAAGAATACTCTATCCAGCAAGACTATCAATCAAAATTAAAGGGGAAATCAGGAGCTTCACAGACAAAAAAAGGCTAAGGGAGTTTATCACTACCAAGCCAGCAATGTAAGAAATGCTAAAGGAAATGCTGTAAAAAGAAGAACTAGAAAGGGAGGAAGGACACAGGCTTAAAGCACAGAAATGGCTACAAACAAGTACCTATCGATAATAACATTAAACATAAATAGATTAAATGTTCCAATCAAAAGAAATTGAGTGACTGAATGGGTAAGAAAACATGACCCATATATATGCTGTCTACAGGAGACCCACCTCAGAACAAGGGACTCACACAGACTGAAAGTGAAGTGATGGAAAAATATCTACCAGGCAAATGGAAATGAAAAATAAAAGCTGGGGTAGCAGTTCTTATATCTGACAAAATAGACCTCAAAGTAAAGGCCATGACAAGAGACAAGAAAGGTCACTTCATAATTCTAAAGGGATCGATACAACAAGAAGATATAACTCTGGTAAACATATATGCACCTAATGCGGGAGCACCCAAATACATAAAAAAACTCCTGGAAGATATCAGGGGAGAGGTTGACAGCAACATAATCATAGTAGGAGACTTTAATAACCCATTAACATCACTGGATAAATCCTTTGGACAAAAAATTAGCAAAGAAACATCAATCCTAAATGACTCACTAGATCAGATGCACTTAATTGACATCTTTAGAACATTCCACCCCAAAACTACAGAATATACATTCTTTTCAAGTGCACATGGGACCTTGTCAAAGATAGACCACATATTGGTACATAGGCAAAATCTCTCCAAACTCAAGAGGATTGAAATAATATCAAGCATTCTCTCAGATCACAATGGCATAAAATTAGAAATCAACTACAGTAAAAACAATCAGAAAAATTCAAACACTTGGAGGCTGAATAGCATACTATTAAACAATGAGTGGGTAACCAAAGAGATCAAAGAAGAAATAAAACAGATCCTGGAAACAAACGACAATGAAAACACAACAATCCAAAATCTTTGAGACACAGTGAAAGCAATCCTGAAAGTTCATAGCATTACAAGCCTACCTCAAAAAAAAAAACAAAAAAAACAAGAAAAACTGGTAATAAACCATCTAACTTTGCAACTTGAAGAATTAGAAAGAGAGCAACAAGAAAAGTCCAGTGTAAGCAGAATGAAGGAAATAATAAAGATCAGAGTGGAAATAAATGACACAGAGACCAAAAAAACAGTACAAAAGATCAATGAAACCAAGAGCTGGTTCTTGGAAAGGACAAACAAGATTGATGAACCTCTAGCCAGGTTCACCAAGAAGCAAAGAGAGAGGACTCAAATAAAGAAAATCAGAAATGAAAGAGGTGAAATAAGATCAGACCCCGTAGAAATACAAAGAATCGTAAAAAAAAAAATACTATGAGCAACTCTACTCCAACAAGCTGGTCAACCTAAAACAGTGGTCAGCAAACTGCGGCTTGCGAGCCACATGCAGCTCTTTGGTCCCTTGAGTGTGGCTCTTCCACAAAATACTTCTGCGCATGGGCCACGAAGTTTCAATCGCACTGTACTTGCGTGCCCACATATGGTATTTTGTGGAAGAGCCACACTCAAGGGGCCAAAGAGCTGCATGTAGCTCGCAAGCCGCAGTTTGCCAACCACTGACCTAGAAGAAATGGACACATTCCTAGAAAAATACAAACTTCCAAAATTCAACCAGGAGGAATAAGAAAAAAAAATTCAAGAGGAAGGAGCACTTCCAAGCTTTTTCTACGAAGCCTGCATTACTCTAATCCCAAAACCAGATAAAGATAATACAAAGAGAATTACAGGCCAATATCCCTCATGAACATGACTCCAAAATCCTCAACAAAATTCTAGCAAATCGAATCCAGAATTACATTAGAAAAATCATACACCATGACCAAGTGGGATTTATTCCAGGGATGCAAGGATGGTACAATATCCACAAACCAATAAATGTGGAGAGAGAAACCAAGATGGTGGCATAGGTAAACACCGGAAATTGCTGCCTCGCACAACAACTTCAAAAATACAAAAGACAAAACGGACATCATCCAGAACCACAGGAAGGCTGGCTGAGTGGAAATTCTACAACTAGAAGGAAAGAGAAAAGCACACTGAGACTCAGAGAAGGTGTGGTGTGGAAGTAAAGTGCAGAGGTACGGAGGCACACGTGGAAAGGGCTGGAAGTTGAGGACGCAGTGCATGTGGAAAGGGCTGGAAACTGAGGACATGGTTGTCTTTTCAATCAGGAGGGAGTCTCAAGCTCCTGACTGCTCTGAACTCCAGTTCCAGGTGAGTCTCTGGGGACCCAGACTCATACAGGAGAAACTGGACTGTCTGGCATCAGTCGGAACTCGAGGGCGGCTTCCTCTCAGAGGTACTTGCAGTGATTACCGGGACACTGAGACGCGGGGCCTCTTAGGGTAGGACTGAGGAGCAGGCATAGCTGCTTGCTGTGCTCTGTTGATCCCCAGAGACCCCGTCCCACCCAAGGTGTGCGCAGAGGCTTTTGCATATGAAAGGCCTGCAATCTGAAAATTACCTAACAAACTGCAGCTGGGTCAGAGAAACCCAGAACTTCCAAAAGAAGGCTCAAGGCCCCACAGCAGCTTGCATTGCTTCACAGCTGGGCTCCTGCTAGGTAGCATCAGGAAGAGGCTAAATTAGCACCTTAGAGATCCAAGAGCCAGTGTACCCAGTGGTCAGAGTGGGACCATCCAGATTACAACTCCTCAGATCCATAAGGGACACACTCAGGGGGCAGACTCAGTGAGCACCAAAGCCCCACTGAAGCATGTCCTGCCCCAGAAAGGTGTCTCCAGCACAGAAGTTCTCCCACTGCAGACACAGCTAATTCTCACAGCCAATTGGCCTGGAGGTCAATTCCCCCCAGTGATACCTACAACAATCAAGGCTTAACTACAACAAAACTGTGCACAAAGCCCCCAAAGGGGTGCACCAAGAGTGTCCACCTCAGGTAATTGGGGAGGCTGAGGCACTGGGCCCTATAGGACACCTAGCACACAAAGCCACTCTATCAACACAGGGAAGCATAAAAAATGCAGAGACAAAGAAACAGGTCACAAATGACAGAAATGGAGGAAAGTAAACTACTGGATATAGAATGCAAAACCACACTTTTAAGGTTTTTCAAGAATTTTCTAGAAACCGCCAATAAACTTAGTGAGACACTCAAGAAATCTAGTGAGACCCTCAAGGTTATGAAAAAGGACCAACTAGAAATTAACCATACACTGACTGAAATAAATAATATTATACAGAGTTCCAACAGCAGACTAGAGGCTCGCAAGAATCAAGTCAAAGATTTGAAATACGAAGAAGCAAAAAGCACCCAACCGGAAAAACAAAAAGAAAAAAGAATCCAAAATTATGAAGACAGTGTAAGGATCCTCTGGGACAACTTCAAACGTACCAACATCCTAATTATGGGGGTGCCAGAAGAAGAGAGAGAGCAAGATATTGAAAACCTATTTGAAGAAATAATGACAGAAAACTTCCCCTACCTGGTGAAAGAAATAGACTTACAAGTCCAGGAAGCACTGAGAGTCACAAACAAAGGGAATCCAAAGAGGACCACACCAAGACACATCATAATTAAAATGCCAAGAGCAAAAGACAAAGAGAGAATCTCAAAAGCAGCAAGAGAAAAAAAGTCAGTTACCTACAAGGGAACACCCATATGACTGCCAGCTGACATTTCAACAGAAACTTTGCAGGCCAGAAGGGAATGGCAGGAAATATTCAAAGTGATGAATACCAAGAACCTACAACCAAGATTACTTTATCCAGCAAAGCTATCATTCAGAATTGAAGGTCAGATAAAGAGCTTCACAGATAAGAAAAAGCTAAAGGAGTTCATCACCACCAAACCAGTACTATATGAAATGCTGAAAGGTATCCTTTAAGAAGAGGAAGAAGAAGAAAAGGTAAAGATACAAATTATGAACAACAAATACACATCTATCAACAAGTGAATCTAAAAATCAAGTGAATAAATAATCTGATGAACAGAATAAACTGGTGAATATAATAGAATTAGGGGCATAGAAAGGGAGTGTACTAACTATTCTCGGCGGGGGGAGTGTGGGGGGTGCTGGAAGAGACTGGACAAAAAACGTACACCTACACATGAGGACAGTGGGGGATGGGGGATAAGGGCAGAGGGTGGGGTGGGAACCGGGTGGAGGGGAGCTATGGGGGGGGAAAAGAGGAAAAACTGTAATAATCTGAATAATAAAGATTTAATAAAAATAAATGTGATACACCACATAAACTGGGAGATAAAAATCACATAATCATATGCATTGATGCTGAAAAAGCATTTGACAAAATCCAACACCCTTTCTTGTTAAAAATTCTCAGCAAGGTGGGAATAGAAGGATCATACCTCAACATAATAAAAGCCATATATGACAAACCCACAGCCAACACTGTACTCAATGGGCAAAAACTAAAAACATTTCCCCTAAGAACAGGAAGAAGACAGGGATGCCCACTCTCACCACTCATGTTCGACATAGTACTGGAAGTACTAGCCGCTGTGATCAGACAAGAAGAAGAAATAAAAGGCATCCAAATTGGAAAAGAAGTAGTAATACATGATATTGTCTATATACAATAATATCATGTCGTGGATGACATGATATTGTATAGGGAAAACCCTAAAGACTACATCAAAAAACTACTAGACTTAATAAACGAATTCAGCAATGTAGCAGGATACAAAATTAACACCCAGAAGTCTATGGCTTTTCTATACACCAATAATGAACTCACAGAGAGAGAAATTTAAAAAGCAATCCCTGCCCTAATCAGTTTGCTCAGTGGAGAGAGCATCAGCCTGCAGACTGAAAGGTCCCAGGTTCTACTCTGGTCAAGGGCACATACCTTGGTTGTGGGCATATCCCCAGTAGCAGGTGTGCAGGAGGCAGCAGATCGATGTTTCTCTCTCATTAATGTTTCTAACTATCCCTCCCTCCCTCTCTGTAAAAATAATCAATAAAATATATACATTTTTATTTTTTTAAAATATATTTTATTGATTTTTTACAGAGAGGAAGGGAGAGGGATAGAGAGTTAGAGACATGGATGAGAGAGAAACATTGTTCAGCTGCCTCCTGCACATCTCCTACTGGGGCTGTGCCCGCAACCAAGGTATATGCCCTTGACCGGAATCGAACCTTTGACCCTTGAGTCCGCAGGCTGATACTCTATCCACTGTGCCAAACCGGTTAGGGCAAATATATATATTTTTTAAATGCAGTCTCATTTACCATTGCACCAAAAAAAATTAAGATACCTAGGAATAAACTTAACCAAGAAGACAAACAACCTGTACTCAGAAAATTTCAGGACGCTGAAAAAAAGAGATAGAGGAAGACATGAACAAATGGAAGGATATACCATGTTCATGGATTGGTAGAATCAACATCATTAAAATGTCCATACTACCCAAAGTAATCTATAAATTCAGTGCAATCCCCATTAAAATACTAATGGCATACTTCAAAGACCTAGAAGAAATTCTCCAAAAATTCATCTGGAATTAAAAAAAAGACCCCAAATAGCTGCAGCAATCTTGAAAAAGGAGAACAATGTTGGAGGGATCACAATAGCAGATATCAAGCTATACTACAAAGCCACTGTTCTCAAAACTGCCTGGTACTGGTACTGGTACAAGAACAGATATATAGACCAGTGGAACAGAACTGAGAACCAAGAAATCAACACAAGCCAGTATGCTCAATTAATATTTGACAAAAGAGGCAAGAGCATACAATGGAGACAAGACAGTCTCTTCAATAAATGGTGTTGGGAAAATTGGACAGATACATGCAAAAAAATGAAACTAGACCACCAACTTACACCATCCACAAAAATAAACTCAAAATGGGTAAAGGATTTAAACATAAGATGGGAAACCATAAAAATCTTAGAAGAAGCCATAGGCAGCAAAATCTCAGACATTTGTCGTAGCAATATCTTTACTGATACAGCTCGTAGGGCAATGGAAACTAAAGAGAAAATAAACAAATGGGACTACATCAAAATAAAAAGCTTCTGAACATCAACAAAACAACAAGAAAGCCCACTGCATGGGAGAACATATTTGCCAATGTTATCTCCGATAAGGGTTTGATCTCCAACATTTACAGGGAACTCATACAACTTAACAAAAGGAAGATAAACAATCCAATCAAAAAATGGGCAAAGGACCTAAATAGACACCTTTCAAAAGAGGACATTCAGAAAGCCAAGAGACATATGAAAACATGCTCAAAGTCACTAATCATCCGAGAGATGCAAATCAAAACGACAGTGAGGTACCATCTCACACCTGTCAGACTGGCTATCATCAACAAATGACAAGTGCTGGAGAGGATGTGGAAAAACAGGAACACTCGTTCACTGCTGGTGGGAGTGCAGACTGGTGCAGCCACTGTGGAAAACAGTATGGCGTTTCCTCAATAAATTAAAAGTGGAACTGCCATTTGACCCAGTAATACCACTTCTAGGAATATATCTCAAGAAAACAGAAACACCATTCAGAAAGGATATATGCACCCCTATGTTCATAGCAGCACAATTTACAATAGCTAAGATCTGGAAACAGCCTACATGTCCATCAGCAGATGAGTGGATTACAAAACTGTGGTACATCTACAGAATGGAATAGTATGCTGCTGTAAAAAAGAAGGAATTCTTACCATTTGCAGTAGCATGGATGGAACTGGAGAGCATTATGCTAAGTGAAATAAGCCAGTCAGTGAAAGATAAATACCTCATGATCTTACTCATTTGTGGAATATAAAGAACATTATAAACTGTTGAACAAAAATAGAGGCAAAGAAGCATCGAACAGAGTGTCAAAATACAGCAGGAAGGTAGGGGATGCGGGGGGTAAGAGATCAAATGAAGGACTTGTATGCATGCATATAAACACAACCAACAGACGTAAGACACTTGTGTGTGGGGGGGGGGGGGGGTGAGGGCAAGTGCCAGGGGTAGGGGAGGCCAGAGGGAGGTCAATGTGGGGGAAAAAAGAGACCTATATACTACTATTTGTAATACCTTAAAATATATATATATACATACACACACACACACACACACACACACACACACTAGTGGCCCGGTGCACAAAATTCATGCACATTAAAAGGATTAATTAGAGGAAATATTTTAATATTGCTATTTGCCCTTTCTCCATAATAGAAATGTTAGAGATGAAAGAAAATTAGTAAAATGTATATGAAAATCTTCCTCCTTTCAGAGTCTGGGGCGCACCGCGGGACCCAGAGTGAAGTCCCCGCCCATCCACATGCGCCTCAAAATCGCATGAGACCCAGACCCGGCCAGCCCCACCATGGACTAGATCCAGACTTGGCCGGTCCCACCCTTATCAAGCCCCACTGGGTGGGGGACACAGCCTCAGGTCTCCTGGCCCAGCTCTGGGGCAGGGGCACGCACCTTGAGGTCTCCTGTCAAGTTCCGCCAGGCAGAGGGCGCAGCCTCAGGTCCCTGCTGGTTGCTCCTTAAGGCTCGTTATGGGAACTCGGCCTCCGCTGTGGGCGCAGCCATCTTGTGTTACCAAAACCCCCACTCCGCTGTGGGAGGCATCTTTGTGGTGGAGTGACGGTCAGTTTTCATGGTCCCTCTTTATTATATAGGAGATCTATACTAGAGGCCTGGCGGGGGGAAGGGGGCCCCTCAGTCTGGCCTGCACCCTCTCCAATCCAGGACCCCTCAGGGAATGTCCAATTGCCGGTTTGTGCCCAAACTTTTAACAGATGACAGCTCCATTGTTGTTTCTTTCTTCTCATGCTTAAACCCATTGGAATTAGTAGGTACTCAAAGTGTGTATATATTTTGGGGGGGACACCCTTTATATCTCTAGTCGGCGATGAAAGGAAGCAATGCGGATTTGGAACCCCTAGACAGGGAACCTCGCTCACTCCCCACATGTCTCCCCACTTCACTTTCCACCTTCATGGGCAGCAGGAGAATCAATGTTTTCTCTCTAACTCGGAAAAGCACGTCCTGTCACCCGCTGCCCAGCAGGAGTGCACTAGGCCCCAAGCGAACAAGGCTCAGTCAGGGCAGCCTTCACTCATGGGCACTGGCACCAAGTGCACATTCCTCCTCTGCAGTCACCCCAACTCTTCTGCCGTGTCACTGAGAGGACGGACCTCTTCGCCTCCTCTGGGTTCCCGATCTTGAACGCTGACTGAAGGCACCT
Organism: Myotis daubentonii; assembly: GCF_963259705.1. NCBI lineage: Eukaryota > Metazoa > Chordata > Mammalia > Chiroptera > Vespertilionidae > Myotis > Myotis daubentonii. Next base: position 1,977,887 of record NC_081850.1, on the reverse strand, counting down.
CAGCGAGGACCCCCTGCACCCACCAGGTGTGTCTGTCTGCACCTGCTCTCACCTCAGCACCTGCATTAGCCCCACAGAGGCGATCTCGTCGCTGCACTGGCCTCCGTGGGAACAGGGCGTCACCACTCCGCCCTCTCACTATCCTTTCACAGGCGCCCACCCCGAGCACCCAGAACACCGTCTCTCCAAAGGACATGAGCGTGCCGGAGGGGACGTGTGCACGTCCTGTGGGGGTGTAGGCATGCTGGGTTTGATGGAAGTGTGGCGGAGGGGTGAGGGGAACTTGAGCGCGCCATAGTCCAGGACTTTTGCAGGTGCGCGTGGGTGACAGTGCACTGGGGGACGTTCGCACACCAGAGGGGAGGAGAGGATGTGTGCACCGGAGGCCTGTGGCTTCGCAGATCCACAAACACCCATGGCACGGCCAGCAGGGCATCAATCTGGCCCGCTATGGTGGCTGTCCCTGCGATCGTGCACCTTCTGGGCCAGGAGGCGGGACTTGTGCAGCCACTCCTCGGCACTGATGGCCTGCAGGCCCTACTTCAGCTCGGCCCACAGGCTCCATTTGGCACGCGCACAGCTCCCGCTGCTGCCATGTGGGGAGTATAGGCCGCCCTCTGCCGGCCCGCCTCCCCCACCCAGAGGTTCTCCACATGCACATCCTCTCCTCCTCCCCTGGTGTGCAAACGACCCCCAGCACACTGTCACCCACACTCAAATGCAGTCTAATTTACCTATGCACGTGCACTGCCCACCAGCCCAGAGCAGCCGGGGCCAGACTCCTCACCTGTGCACGCTGCCCACCAGCCTGGAGTGCACTTCCCACCAGCCCAGAGCGGCGGGGGCGCCTGCGTGCTGCCCACAGGCCCTCCGCGGGCGGGGCGGAATGCCTGCATCGTAGTAGTGGCAACGACAGAAGCATCTTGGCCCGGCCGCCACCATCCTTATCATGAAGTGACCCTCAATTTGCATATTTTCTCCTTATTGGTTGTGGGCACCATCATCTTTGTTGTGGAGTGCTGGTTAATTTGCATATTACTCTTTTATTGGATAGGATAAAAGATGCAGCATTTTGGAAACTAACTCCAAGAGGGGGTTCATCATGCTTATTGTCCCCAGAGCCCTGGAGGTCAGTGAAAAGTGCCCATTGGCCAATCTTCCCAAATTGTCAGTGCGCCCCTTCCTGGGCAGAAAAGACCCAAATGTCTTTGTGTCCCTGGTCCCACACTCTCCCTCCCTGGCCTTTCAAACAGATGTTTTTGATATTTTGTCCAGCTTTTTCTAGTTGACCTCAGCGGTTGGCGCCAGTTACAGTCCAGCAGTACTTGAAGGGTAAGCCCAGCCCTCTCATTCTATGTCAGATACTAGTATACATACATATGTATACTTTTGTCCATCTGATGAGTAAAAACTGTTTCACTGTTATAATTTGCATTTCCTTGATTATTAATAAGGTTTAACAAGTTTTCAGGTATTTTTGGCTATATTTCTTTTTCAGTTTATTTGGTCCCCATCTTTTTGGGGTTCTTTTCTTTTTCCATATTGAACTAGCACTTTTTATATTCTTGATGTTGATCTCCTGTTATATGTTGCAAATATTTTCTCCCATTCTTTCATGGGTCTTTTACATTCATTATGACTAGATCATATAAAAGATTTTAATTTTTAGGTATTCAAATCTTTTAGTCTTTTATGGCTTCTGAGTTTAATGTCTTCCAGATCAGGACATGCTAAACATTTTGTACTTTGTTTTTCATACGTATCTCTTAGGAATTCTTTGGACGTCATTTGTTATGTACTTTGTGAAATACCCATTTCTTAGCAAAATGAATAGTGTCAGGAGAGGAGCTCCTTTTTCATTCTACTTGTAAACTCTAGGTTTCCGCAGGCCCGGACCGGCAGTCAGTAGGCCTGCGTGCCGCACAGCCTGGCTTGGGCAGGCAGACCGGGGCGGTTTCTCAGGGTGGGTCCTCTGGGTGAGTGACAGGGGAGTGGCTAACGGGACAGGTCTGTCACCACAAACCAGCCTGTGAGAACATGGAAAGCCCACTTCATGTTTTGTAACTAGTTCATTTTTGTAAAAGTGAGAGCTCTTCAAACTAAACATTCAAATGATACAGGAAAGTTCAAACGGGACAGAATGTCCCAAAGTCCACTGGAGGCAGCCCTCTCTGGGGATCTCTGTGTCTTTAACACATGTGAGCACACGCGGCTTTACAAGTCAGACCCTGCACACCTCGTGCGTGTGGTCTGCGTGGCAGCCCCGCAGGTGCGTTCCTGGCCGGTACGCACACATCCACGTGTGCTGCAGCTGGTGTCGTAGGGCCTGTCATCGCCCAGCCGGGTCTTGTCTCTGCATCCATCCAAGACCCGAGCCTGCCTCCCGTGGGGCAGCTTGGAGACCCTGTCTGCAGCATCCTGCCAGGGGTCTGCACAGCCTGTGGGGTGAGAGGGCCCGAGGCGTGTCCTGCTGCCAGGCTGCCCGCGGGGGACGCTGCACTCCCTCCTGAGGTTGGAGGGATGTCAGTGGCCGGCGCGGCAGGCGCTGAGGCCACCTACCGCTCTTTCTTCTAAGGCCTGTGGCTGCCTCGCTGAAGACGAATCCCGGGTTCGGAATCGGGGTCCACACCCTGCTGGAGGGGCGAGGGCAGGCTGGGCCCGCCGCTTCCTTCCTGGTCCCTCTTGCTGTGGTTCTCCTTGGTGTTTGCGGAGGTCTTGCTACTCTTTTCCAGCAGATGGCGCTGCATCGCAAGGTTTTTTACCTCTGTGGTCTCCCGGAGGTGAGCCTGCGAGGCTTCCCTAAGATGGTACCGCTCTGCTGTTGGGGTAGGGTTTGTTTTGCCCTCACTGTAATGGCCACCCCTGACCTCCGTGGGGTCCCCCCCAAGTACCCCTCTTGGGAAGCAGTCACAGGTGGAAACCAGTTCTACTGCAGTAGCTCTTGGCTTCCAGATCATATGCTCCTGGACCCGGCGCCAAGGGCCACGAGAGGCGAGTTTGTGGAGTCCAAGCGCGGCAGGGCTCTGGTTCTGTTTCTTTGTCTGAAACCCCACTGCTGGGCTGCCCTTCCCCACCCCCAGCAGCTCTCTGTTCCTCCCTCTCCCAGCCCGGCCACCTGGGCTTTCCTCCCCTCTGGCCTCCCCGTGCCTCCCGGCTGCCCACCTGCAGCTGTTTCGGTGGCGGGTCTCAGGCGTGTGTCTGTGTGGAGCAGGGTTTCTCGGTTGACTTACAGTTGGGTAACTTGTTGAAATTTCAGGGGGAGAAAAGGTGCACCCTCACGCTGCGACTCCTCCAGTCACCCCTGCAGCTTGCTCCCCCAAGCTCCGGGGCTGTTTCCCAGACTCCCAGAGGAGGTGCCAGCTGACCTCTCCTTGCCCGCAGGTGCAGCAGTACCGGGTGGCCATGACGGCGAAGGACTGCTCCATCATGATCGCGCTCTCTCCCTGCCTGCAGGACGCCAGGTGAGGGCCCGGGCCTGACGCTCTGGCCGGACGGGATTTTGTGGATTCAGAAGAGGGTTTTCCCACATTTAGAGATCACAGAAGGTTGTAATTCGCTATAAAAAGGCATGGAGAATAATTTTAAAAGATTGTTCTATTAAACTGAAGGTTATTATACCATTTTCTAAGAAAATACTCTAAGGACTTAGAAGCAGTTTGGATTCTGTGTGCAAATTCCTTTCTCTCAAAGAAGCCCGCTGCTGCCACGGCCAGGGGCCTGAGGAGCTGTTGCCCTGGTGTAGTCTGGCCTCGGTCAGGTGACACCTGCAAGCTGGGCACAGTCTACTTCCATCTGTAGCATCGTCCTGAGACCCCGTCGTCACCCTGCCTCCTCCCGGCCTCTTTTAGGAATTCAGGATCAACCTGCGAACCTTCTTAGTCACAGATGGTGTCGTCGGCATTGCTCTCGGGGCGCCAGCCCCCAGTGTCTGCGGAACATCCTCGTTCTGGCCGGGGCATCTGGCACTGGCTGCCGCCAGGTTTTCTGCTTTTGACCTAACACCCCCAGGAGGCCCGCTGCCGGACAGGCACTGAGCTGTCCGTTTGCTGGTCAGGAAACATGGAGGGACATTTATAGGGTAAAACTGAAATACAGAAAAAGATGGTTGTGTTTGGTTGAAAACCACCATTATCCCCAAAGAAGAGGCCACAGTGCTTAGCTACGAGGACTCCATTGGCTGGATTAGCTGGTGCTGCATGAGAGGAAACCACAGAGATGCTACGTTCTCCCACCTGCCTGACGCAAGGGTACAGTCGGGGAACAGAAATTACCCTCATAAAAACGCACGGACAGGAGCCAGGTCACGTGTCCAGAAAGTTCTGAAACGTGGGCACCAGTCTCAGCCCGGGGTGGCCAGGGTTAGGTGTCAGGAGCCATGCCCTGGACTCCTGGGCACCTTCTGGCCGACAAAGGGTCTGAGTTTTCATGAGGCGGCCCTGCTCCCATGCTCCCAGCAGCTGGTGATGGGCTCACCTCATTTTGGTGCTGGTTCTAAAGGGAGAAATGGAGGTGTCCTTGAAACTGTGTAGTTCTGTCCAGGCCCAGCTGCACTGAGCTCGGGATTGAGACCCGGGGAGGAGATGGAAGCAAGCCCTTGATGTACAGACGTGTTCCCTGCTCTGCGGGGGAGGCGGGGGGTGGGGAGGTTTTGCTAAGAACCCGCAGGAGCCCAGGTCGCTGTCCTGTCAGCTGGGTCTCAAGTAAGAATGAGTCAGAGTTCAGGCCGATCAGCATTGTCTGCATAGGAGCCTGCTCGCTGCTTCCTGCTCAGGCAGAACTTTCGAAATGGGTGTTTTGTTTGTTTGAGGGTTTTTTTAAGGTGCTACTTTTATCATTTTTTAATATTTATATATTTAAAATATCTATTTATTGATTTCAGAGAGGGAGAGATTGCAACATCAGTGATGAGAAAGAATCGATTGGCTGCCTCCTGTACGCTCCCTACTGGGGATCGAGCCCGCAGCCCAGGACCTCCTGGTTCATAGGTTGACTTGTTTTTTGATGATTTCTAGCTAGTAGTTCAGCCTGGGGAGAGCACGGCTCCTGACTGTCTCCCTGCAGCCGCATGAACTCGTCTCACGCCCGTGCCAGTCACCTTGCTGCCGACTGTGCCCTGAGCGTGCTCCACAGCAGCCTGAGCACAAAGTTCAGACTCAGTCTCGGGGTCTTCAAGTACAAGTCATTGTCCACAGAGCATTCAGCCTGTGACTTCTGATATTTAGAAAAACTAAGCACTAAGAGACAGAACACAAAACACTGCAGACTGAGTCGAGAATAAACCCGCAGGCAGCTGTGAGCAAGCAGAAAGGAGCGGGCGTCTGCTCCCAGCACGTAATCATCCACTTGGCTATTGAGTGGCCAGATCTTCCTGCTCTTTCTTAGGTTTCGTAATAGTTGGCCCAGCATTCGCTTCTACCACTGGGATGGGGGAATGTCACAGATATCCTAGTAATCTGTTTTTCATCTTTCTGCACATTAACCCTTTCTTACCTGGGCACTAGCAGGTCTCACAGCAGCAGCTTTGAGCGCTGTGCACACCACGGACAGACGGGGTGCATGTAGGCGCAAGAATGGGTGCTCTTTGTGAGCAAGGAGAGGGTTGGGAGCGCTGACATTGCTTTTTGTTTTCAGCTCTGACCAGAGGCCTGTGGTCCCTGCGTCGCGGTCCAGGTTTGCCTTCTCCGTGTCTGTGCTGGACCTTGACCTCAAGCCCTACGAGAGCATCCCGCATCAGTACAGACTGGATGGCAAGATCGTCAGCTACTACTCGAAGGCTGTGCGCGCCAAAGACGCCGCCCCGGTGTCGGCCAGGTTCAAGGAGAGCGAAGACTGCACCTTAGTTCTCCATAAGGTCTAGCTTTTCTCCTGTGGTGTCTTGAAACTTGAACATGGGATGTGAAGGTTGAACGATAGCGCTTTGTGGTGGGTGACTGGCTGTGAATGTTGTTGCTTTCTAACCACTGTTCGGGGCTGCTGCTGGGATGCAGGATGGAGGCCCCTCCCAGGGCAGGCGGGCCAGGGGGGCTCTGCATCGTGTCCTGGCGCCTCGGGCAGCTTCCTTCTTACCCAAGGCTCATGTCTAACCTCTAATGCAAACGCCTGATTGTAAGACCCAAGGTTTGGATCTCCTACCATCAGGCTCTTAGCACACGGAACACGGACTGTCATGTAGATCTTACAATTTGGCCTTTTAAGAAAACTGGGATCCTACTGGAACTGCCTCAGCTGAGTGGCCAGCCACACGCCAATCAGCACAGGCCTGTGGCTCCTGCAGGTGAGGGCGCAGTGCAGACGGCCACCATTCTGCGTGGGATCAGCAGGGGCCACGGGACTCAGGTTGGGCAAACACCATCACGTGAGCACCAACTCCTTTCCTCTCCTTTCCTGAGCGATGCCGCTCTGAACTGCGGGGAGGCGCCAGCCCAGTGCCTCTGCCCTGGGCCTCCCTTGGGTGCTGGGCCGCCTCTGCAGGGCGCCGCCGCTGGTGCAGGAGGAGCGGCCCTGCTGGCACCCCGGGCTCTTGGGGCTTCCCAGGCACCAGGCTGCTGTGACATGCGAGTCCTGGTGGCAGGTTCACTCCATTGTCGGTTGTACAGACTGATTATTTATAGCATCGTTTGAGGGATTAATGAAGGCTCAATGTAATATATTATAATGTTAGTGAAACCGTGGAATTATATGAAAATGCTACATGAAATATAAGGAGAATATTTTGCTGATTGTAAATTTTTGTGGGGAAATTTTGTGATAATTTGAGAATTACACTTGTTTGAATTACGCCAGTTTTTCTAGAATTTATTCTTTAATTCTGTCATAACATTTACTTCTGTACTCAGGGGGTCGGAAAAATACTCAAGTGCTGCCCATCTTCTCCTGTTAGTGTGGGGGCAGGAGGCGTTAGACTCCACCTGCTGGACGCGCATGGAGCTGGGGCTGACGGGTGGGACAGAGGGGGGCGGCGTGGGGGGGACGGCCCAGGCCTGTGGGGGACAGTGGGTCTTGCTGTCCCACTGCAGGTTGAAGTGCAGACTTGCTGTTTTGGGTCAAGAAGAGTGTGTGTCAGGACTGGCTGAGGGGAGCGGCTTTCCAGCTCGGGAGGCCGAGGGGAGGGGAGAGCCTCCCGGGGTGGGAGGGGGCACAGCTGCTCCTCATGTGTCAGGCTTTTCATTTTGTGTTAAACAGCTGTCTGTGTTTTTCATGACCTGACAGTTGGTAGATCATGTGTCACCACTGCACAGACGTGTGCCGAGGGTGTGGTTTCTAAGTCGGCAGCAGCCAGTGTTTCTATTCAGTAACATCCCAGGCCCCTGGCGGTGCTGGGTGGGCACAGGGCTTTCCCTCCGCGCAGAGCAGCCTCAGCAGGCTCTCCAGAGCCGCCTCGATGCCCAGCAGGCCCAGCAGGGCCCGGAAGTGGAGAGGAGCAGCTGCGACTGCTCCCTTCCGGTCCAGCTCCAGGGCTGTAAGGAGAACACACTGGGTCAGAAACACACCGGCCGGGACCCTGCCCACCTCCCCTGTTGCTGCTGTGTCAGCCATCAGCACAGCCCAGCCCACAGGCACAACCCCCTCCCCACACTGTGCAGCAGCCCAGGAGGCCTGGGCGCAGGGCCTCCACGGGTGCTTCTGGAGTGATTATTGATCAGAATATTTTTTAAAATGACATAAAAAGTACACTGAGATTTTCAGCCTTTGATTGTTGCCATGTGAACCAGGTGAAATCAGTGGGTGTCCCTGCTGGGCACTAAGACTGCAGAGCCCGCTGGCCTGCCTACCTCGCTCTGGCACTTGGGTGAGAAGATCCAGCTTCGGCAAAACCTTCCCTTCTTCATCTATGTGCATCCTCCAGACGATGACCAGCTCAAACCTGAAAGAGGTCAGAGCCGCCCCCAGGTGCCTTGAAGCATGATTGTGCCATAGGAAGGAGGCCCCGCCCAATGCAGGCGCTGCCCCAGCTGAGCTGAGCTGGCACCCTCTTCACCCACGTGCCCCTCCTCTTCTGCGGCCGTCAGTGGGTGTGCACCTGTTAGGGCACCACAGAGGTTTCTCCAGGTGTCGGCAGCTCGCATTTGCCCTCTATATTTGTAATCCTCGTTTTCACCAGGAAATGCCATCTGGTTGCAGGGAAGGGACTTGGCGAGCAAGGAAGCCGGCGCCCACGGGCTGTGCACTCACCCTGGCTGGCTGGCACTCCGGATGCTCATGCAGCTGGAGGAGGCCCCCTCGGGGAGCTGCACAGCCGCTGGGTACTTCTCCTGGGGGAGAAGAAAAATGAAGTATTTTTAAATCATTTTTTATTTTTCAGTTACAGTTGACAATATTATATTAGTTTCCGGCGTACACCCAGTGATTAGACGTCACATACCTAAGCGATCATCCCAATAAATCACGTACCCATTTGACACACTTATTACAATATTGAACGTTACATCCCAGGGACTATTCTGTAACAGCCAATTTGTACATCTTAATCCTTTCACCTTTTTCACTGGGCCCCCAGCCCGTCACAACAAACTGTTCTCTGTATCTATCATTGTTTCTGTTCTGCTTGTTCATTTATTTTTTTGTGTGTTTTTTTAGATTCAATTGTTGATAGATATGTATTTATTGCCATTTTATTGCTCATATTTTTTAAATCTTCTTTTCTTCTTCAAGACCCTTTAACATTTCATATAATACTGGTTTGGTGGTGTTGAACTCCTTTAGCTTTTTCTTGTCTGTGCAGCTCTTTATCTGTCCTTTGATTCTAAATGATAGCTTTGTTGGGTAGAGTAATCTTGATTGTAGGTTCTTGCTTTTCATCACTTTTAATATTTCCTGCCACTCCCTCCTGACCACAAAGTTTCCGTTGAGAAATCAGCTGATATTTGTATGGGAGCTCCCTTGTAGATAACTGACTGCTTTTCTCTTGGTGCTTTTAAGATTCTCTCTTTTTAACCTTTGGCCTTTAAATTATGATGTGTCTTGGTGTGGGTCTCTTTGGGTTCATCTTGTTTGGGACTCCACTTCCTGGACTTGTAAGTCTATTTCCTTCACCAGGTTAGGGAAGTTTTCTGTCATTATTTCTTCAGATAGGTTTTCAATTTCTTGCTCCCTCTCCTCTCCTTCCAGCACCCCTGTAATGTGAATGTTGGTACGCTTGAAGTTGTCCCAGAGTCTTCTTACACTATCTTCATGTTTTTGGATTTCTTTTTCTTTTTGCTCTTCTGACTGGGAGTTTTTTGCTTTCTGATGTTCCAAATTGCTGATTTGATTCTCTGCTTTATATGCTTTACAGTTGACTCCCTGCAAATTATTCATTTCAGGTTGTTGTTTTTTGTTTTTGTTTTTTATGGTTTCCATGTCTTCTTTTTAATACTGTTAAACTTGTAAGTTCATTGAGCATCCTTGTAACCAGTGTTTTGAACTCTGCATCTAGTAGATTACTTGTCTCGATTTTGTCTAGTTTTTTTCCTGGAGTTTGCTGTTTTATTTGGGACATGTTTCTTTGTGTCCTCATTTTGGCAGCCTGTGTTTGTTTCTATGTATTAGGTAGAGCTGCTACATCTCCCAGGCTTGGTAGAGTGACTTAATGTAGGGTCCAGCGGCACAGCCTCCCCTCCAACCCAATGGGCTGTGTACACCCTCCTGTTGTAGTCGAACCTGGATTGCTGTTGGCACATTAATGGCAGGGATTTACCTTCAGGCCGATGGCTGCTATCAGTGACCACAGACCACACAGGATCAGCTGTCCAGGGGCCCACCCCACAGAGCAGGACTTACTTCAGCAGGGCTCTGGTGCTTGCTGAGTTTGCCCCTTGAGTGTGTTGCTTGTGGAGGTGGTTGAACGGTGCTTCAATGTGGTCTGAAGCTGTCCACTGAGTGCGCTGACTCTGGGGCCTCCTAGGGCATCCAGGCCATGATCAACACCATCTGTGTTCTGTCTGGGGCCATTTGGCATGAGCTACAAAGCGATCTGCAGATGGCTGCTCCTTGTGCTGGGCTTGGATGTGTCCAGAAGCCAAGCTGTGAACCAAGGCTGGCTGCTGCTAGTACCAGGCCTGTGGCCACTTAGCAAGAAGTCCATAGCATGCTGAGACCAAATGCTGCTTGTTTGAAGGATTTTAGTTGAGTCTGAAGCCTGAGCCAGGACAGAGTTCATTGGTATTGAAGAGCCACTGCAAACAGCTTGCGTGGGCCTCAGGGAATTCTCCATGGTGAGGCGAACAGTGTGAGCCAGGCTGATGGAATTGATGGAATCTAAGATATGGCACCCATCTGCTGGCTCTGTGGGGGGAGGGCTCAGAAAAGGAACAGTGACCTCTGCCAGCACTTCTGTCTGGGAGAAAACTGCCCTCCCCCCAGTTCCTTCCCTGATGCCAGACAATGTAGTTGCTCCTGTATGGCCCTGGGGCCTTTCAAGCTGCTGCCCCAGTGCTAGAGCTCAGAGGGAATGAGTCCGAGTAAGTCTGTGTGCTAGCCCTTTAAGAGGAGCTGCCTGGGTCTCCAGCAGCTTTCATGTGACTCAGCCACAAACCCCACTGGTTTTTACAGCCCAAAGTTACAGGGATTAATCTTCCCAGCACTGGAACCCTGGGCTGAGGGGTCTGGTATGGGGCTGGGACACCTTGTTCTTCAGGGGACCTCCGTAGCCAAGATTTCCCTCCCAGTTTTATTGGCCACACATGGGTGTGGGACCAGCTCATTCTGCAGTGACTCTGCCTCTCCTACTAGTCTTGATGTGGCTGCTCCTTTAAATCCCTAGTTGTAGGACTTCCATTCAGTCAGATTTCAGGCAGTTCTGAATGACGGTGGTTCTGTGGTTTAGAAGCCCCCTTATCATTTTTCCACGAGCAATCTGTGGGGCACAAGGATGCTGATCCAGGGGACTGGAAAGAAGCGGGAGACCCCTGTGAGGCGTCTCACCACTCCGAAAGCCTGTTTCTGACATGCCAGCCCCTCACCCAGCACGTGGCATCTAGGTGCCCTGGCCACGGCTCCCGCACTCCTGCCTTCTGTGCTCCCTGGCACTGTGTTCTAGATCTTTCCACAGCCACGAGACCTCCATGCTGCCTCACTATCACCCCCCCAAGGTGAACATGTTACAGAAATTTCATTCTGATTCCTCCCACCCTCGGAGCAGAGGCAGCCCAAGGAGGACAGGCAGCCTGGGGAGGACAGGCAGGCGGCCCCGGGGGACACTGACAGCAGCGCCCGACTCCCCATGGTGACTCTGTCCCTGCCGGCTTCCTCGCTGTAAGACGACTGCTTTTCTCTCAGCTTTAAAAGCCTTTCACACTAAGGCCTGTGGGCTGGCTGCCCACACAGTGGACACCCCCACCCCGTCCATCCTCACACTGGCTAGCACCTTGCCCCCCCCCCCCCCCGCACGGCAGTGACCGTGGGCACACGGCTCCTGCGAGGCAGGGCCACCGGTCTCCCGCAGGCCTGTCTGTCTCCCGGCATGGGGCCGGCTGTCCTGGGTAACGAGGCTGCGGGAAGTGTGATCTGCAAGTCAGCAGCTTCCCAATGAGGCTGTGTCCCATTTTAAAGTGAAAAGGGCTCTCTCTCAAACAGGAAGGTGGCGTGGGCCTCCCCCATCTCCAGGCTCACAGACTCTCCTGTCAGTTCCTAGCCGGGCAGTGGCTGCTGCCTGCTGTTTGCAGCTGGCCCAGGCCCTTCGGGACAGGGCGGGCCAAGGAGGCAGCAGCTGTGAGTGGGAAGAGCAGCCTGTATCCCTGCTTCCTGTGACTGTGTTGGAATTAACACAAGGGCGAGGCTGACTCTCCGGCCACCAGCACAATAGTGCTGTGCTGTCCCCACAGAGGGACTGCCTGGGTGTCTGCAGGGACAGACTGCAGTCGGGGTGGTGAGCAGGCCCCACAGGGAGTCCCAGCTCACAGGGCCTCCTTTGGAAAGACACCTCCTGGTGCAGAAATGGGCACCTAAGCTGTGCCCAGACCCAGGCCCAGCTGTGGGGCCGCTCTGAGCCTCCTGGAGGGACAGGGAGGTGCTTGGTCTGGAAGCCTGAGGACCCCCAAGAAGGGGCAGGGGCAGGGGCCAGAAAAGGGGGGGCACAGAAAGGATGGGGTCTTCCTGAGGCCCAGGGATCTGGGGACAGGTCCTGTGAGGACAAAGATGGAGCTGCTCCAGCAGGAGGCCAGTGCTCCCAGCCCGCAGCCTGTGTGTGAAAGACGCTGACGGGCAGAACATGTGCAAACACCAAGCTGTCTGACCGCATGCTGGGCGGGCCTGGTTTATGTTACAGGCAACTTCTAATCTCAGTGGAGCAGTTTCATAGGAAAGTTTATACCTAAGTGTTCTAAGTGGAAAGTGCTGGCTGGCTTTTAAACCTCAAGCTCTTCTAAGTGAATAACAACTGCATGAGGAACGCTGGGAGAACGCGTGGGTGAGGCCTGGCTCCAGGCTGAGCTGCTGCGGCCGGTGGCCTGGGCCGGCGCCAGCGCGGGGCGGGGCGGGCAGCACAAGGGCTGCGGGCAGGGCCTCCACACAGGCCTCACGGTCTCGCCAGGCCTTCTCATGACCAAAAGGAGGGTTTAGATTAGAAGCTTTCACTAAAAATAAATTGTACTCCCTTTAGTTTAGTTTAGTTTTAAACATCAAAAAGGAAAAGCGGACGCTAGGAAGAGGTCAGGCGTCCCTGTGTTTCCGGAGAGCGCGGGGGTCGTGGGCAAAGCTCCCTGCAGGACCCATGATGCCACCCCGTCCGCCCAGCCTCACTCGTGTGCCTGGTGGCCTCTGATCCGACCCGAGACATCCGCAGAGAGGAGGGTGGCAGATGCCTGCGACAAAGGGGGTCTCAGCAACAGAAGGGGGGGCTTGCAGGGAGGAGGCAGAGAAGTTGTACAAATGATCCCGCCGGTCAGGGTGGAGCGCGCTCAACGGCAGCGGGAACTTCCCTATCGCCGGGCTGACGCTCATGACAGGGACCTGGCCCCCCGAGAAAGGGCGAAGGCGCAGGTTTTGCTGCGGCAGCGGCCTGGCCAGCTTCTTCAGTCGCACAGACTCTCCTGGTGGTTAGGAGAGAGGATGGGCCGACGGGCGCTTCCATCCGGGCCCCGTGTGGCCCTGAGACCCGCTTTCCCCCGGGGCTGCGGGGCGGCTTTCACAGCTTCGCTCGGTCCATCGCCGGTCCCGCCCGCGGCCGCGCCCTCTGACACAGGGGACCCTCGTGTCCGCAGCTTCATTTTAATGTTTTCCCCAGAGACGATGTCTGGCTGATTCAATGATTTTAGAAATTGGGATGTAATTCCCATTACAGAATTCACTCCTTAAAGTGTACGCTTCAGTAGGTTTCGTACATCCACAAGGTTCTGTAACCATCGCCACTTTCTAACCCCAGAGCGTTTCCTCCGCCCACCGGCCCGGCCGCTCCTCCCCGCACAGCGCCCGCGTCCCCCTCCGCACGTGCCAGGCCCGGCTGTGGCAGCAGCCAGCGGGGCCAGCCTTCACCCGCCACCCCATCAGCGCAGCAACCAGAGAGGCGAGGCTCCTGCTGCGGCCCCAGCCCCCAGCCCAGGCTGGACAGCAGGCGCCCCTCTCTCCCCCAGCACAGAGGGCGACTCCCTTTGTCCCATTTTCCCCAACCCCATGGCTGCTGGCTGAACTGCCTCTGGGGAACCACGAGGCCCAGACAGGCCGGCCCCACCCGTGTCCGCACCCGAGAGCCCCGCTGGGACCAGCCCCCCGGCTGCCAGGGCGGCAGGCCGACGCGTGGAGCAGTGTCCCCTCAGAGCCCGCCCGGGAACCGCCCCAGAAACCCTGGGAGGGAGATGCTCAGTGCTGGGCTTGGGTGTGTGTGACTGAGGGGGGGCCCTAAAACGTGTCCTGAGGGTGCTTAGTAAACAGCCCCCCCACACACACACAGCCCCAGGCCCCTCGGACCCCCCTGCGTGGGCTGCATGCTCCAGAGCAGCCCAGCGGCGTCTGTCCCCCCATTTCTTGTTTTGTGAGACTGGAAGAGCCAGAGGGTCTCAGGGACCCACTTTATTGGAATAGATTCCAATCGCGTGGAGAGGGGCTGTTTCTCCCATTGGTTCTTAGAGCGGGTGGAGAGGGAGAGGAAGGGGCGAGAGAGAAACATCCATGTGAGAGACACTGGACTGGTTGCCTCCCACAGGCACCCGACTGGGGCGGGGTTTGACCCTGCAACCAGGTGTGTACCCTTGACTGGAATGGAACCCGCGACCCTCCCGTGCGTGAGCTGGCGCGCTGACCACTGGGAGACACTTGCCGGGCCCTAATAGCCTCTTTAAAGTGAAGACGTGGCCATCAGGTCACGCGTGGCCACGAGGACGAGGGAAGCGCGGGCCAGCAGAAACCAGTGACTGCGAAGCCTGTGGCCCCAGCAGCCAGCTCCCAGGGCCTCACCTTTGCGATGGAAAAAAAACCTAAAGAGCTGCCGCCGCGGAAAGTACAGGAAACTCACACCGGGCGCCAGGCCAGCGCTGCGGCGGCTCCCGGCGCCTCCGGGCGGTGTGGACCGGCGCCCAGAGCAGGGGCGGCGCCTGGGGCGCAGCCAGAGCCGCAGGGACCACACCGCGCCCTGGTGTTTCCGTGGGGGAGGAGGGGAGAGAAGTGAACAGATTACACACGCGAGAAACAAGACCAGGTCCCACGGGGCGCGTGGCCCGGGATGAACGGGACACGTGGCCGGGCTTTGCTCCGCAAGACCCCCCACCCCACCTTACCGCCTCACAGGCCCTGTCCTCCTGGGCCCTCAGGCTGAAATGTACTTTCTTCTCTTCTATTTTTCTTTTCCTTTTTTAAAAAAAATCCTTAATGATTTCCAGAGAGAGTGGGAGGAAGGGAGGAGAGGGGTGATGGTGGGGAAGAGAGAGAGGAGAGAGAAACCTCGATGTGAGACGCACCCGGACAGGAGGCGGGGATGGAACCTGCAGCCCAGGTACCCACCTGTGACTGGGAATCGAACTCACGACCCGTCAGTCCAGGGGCTGACACGCCGACCAGTGAGCAACACTGGCCAGGGCATTAAGAGCAACTCCTGTCCAGGAGCGAATGCTCATCTCCCGACTCCGAGGCCAAGGCTGCAGCCTGGCGCCCAGGGCCCCATAACCCCGTGAGGCCGTGACCTCCCCCACCTGCCCCTCCCAGCACGTCCCTCCGCCAGGCCCGAAACCCAGGGCCTCCCGCCCCCTGGGAGCTGGAGAGCCGCGTGGGGCGGGGCGGACGCTGCCCCTGCCCCGCGGGCCAGCCCAGCCCGGACGCTACTCTGCGCCCCTCCGCAGCTCGTGCGGAAGCCCCGGGAGGTGGCTGAGGACTCACGGAGCGCCGGTCGGAGCGGCGCAGCACGCAGGGCGCGGGAGGGTGTGGGGTCCAGAGGAGCACAGCTTCCAAAGGTAGCTCTTCCACACCTTCCCGCTTCAGGAAAAAGGGCGATCAGGTGCGCACAGCCAGGCCCCGCCCCGCAGCCGCCCTTAAGTCACCGTTCAGGTGGCCGGACAGTGCACAGCGGCCGGCCTGCCGTAAGCTCATGCCCACGCCGCGGGCGCAGCTGTGCGCTGGGAGAAGCCCTTGTTCCCTCCTGTTCTAATTAAAGAGTCTAAAATGACTAAGAAGCGGAATTCACGCAGACATGTAAACACAATAAGAAATACTAGAAACCCTTCAGAGGTAAATTCACAGCTCTCTCACCATACAGTTACTGGCATGTAATTATGCAGGAAAACAGCAGATAATGAAAGTCATATTCAACCTCTGCGCTAAGGGTTACGGTCTCTCCTAGTTCACAAATCTCAAAGTGTCCGAAACACTGAAACTGGTTACAATGTAAAGTTTCTATGGTCTCATTTAAAAGTTTTCCATGGAATCACTGACTTTTAAGGCCTTGCGTTTCTTTCCTAAGAGACATCCTGCCCCCCTCCCCCACTCCCGCAGCTGAGCGAGTCCCTTCCAATGCCCCCGAGGCTCCAGGCTGTGCCGCGTGAGGGAGGCTCACAGCCCCCCGCCGCCCCCCCGCCCCCGCTTCTGTACACCCAGATGCAGTGGAAATACACCATCAGTGCTCTTACAACCAACTCGCAGCATAATTCATGTTGGCAGCTGACTTTGATGGTAGCAACAAAAACATTTTTGTTGGGAAGCATAATCGCCCCTAAAAGTTGGTTCATGCATTCCACACCCTGAGCCAGACATGAGTCAGACCTAAGCCCCGCCCAGGGCTCCCGGCCAGCAGGGCTGCTGGGCCTGCTCCTATTTAGAATCAGCCGCCCTGGGAGTTCTCTCCAGGGCGGCCCCCCAGTGCGGCCCTTTCTGGAGACCCCCCTCCTTGCAGAGGCCCAGCAGCCTCCTGGGCGGCTTCCCGCCCTCCTCCCGCCTCTCAGCCCCGCACTCTGTTTGTTACAGAGGCTCCGCTGTCATTCCAGGAAGGTGTTGGCAGGGCTCTCAGTGCAGGCTCCCGGTCAGTATCCCATTTATTGACCTTTCATGTTCAATAATATTTTTAACGTTTCCTCATACTGGGTGAATAGTTTGGGTATAGAAGTTAAGGTTTAAATAATACTTAAATTAATTTTATATAGAGAGCTAATGATATACTAGGTGTACTACCAGTTAATAATGTGGATTTTCTTCAATAGATGGAGTTACACATATGTTGATATATATGCGATTTGAAATGTATGCTATTTTGTTGTATTGACAACAAGCTTCAAAACTTCATATGTCAAATTTGCTGAAGGTGTTCACATCATACATATTTTTACACTTAAAAAGTCAAATTTCGTGCCCAAAAAAGAGCATTTGCAGGAAGTTTTAATTCAGTATTTATTTTGAAGGAAAGTGCTGCTGTATACTTCAGGAAGCTTATGGTGAACAGGCTCCATCTCAAGATACTTGTGAGCGCTGGTTTAAACGCTTTAAAAGTGATGATTTCGATGTGAAAGACAAAGGACGTCCAGGTCAATCGAAAAAGTTTGAAGACCAACAATTACAAACATTATTGGATGAAGATGCGTGTCAAAGTCAAAACAACTTGCAGAGCCCTAATTGGTTTGGCTCAGTGGATAGAGCGTCGGCCTGCAGACTCAAGAGTCCTGGGTTCGATTCCGGTCAAGGGCATGTATGTTGCTTTTGGGCACATCCCCAGTAGGGGGTGTGCAGGAGGCAGCTGATTGATTTCTCTCTCATCGATGTTTCTTTTTTCTTTTTCTTTTTTTTTTTTTAATATATTTTATTGATTTTTTACAGAGAGGAAGGGAGAGAGATAGAGAGTTAGAAACATCGATGAGAGAGAAACATCGATCAGCTGCCTCCTGCACATCTCCCACTGGGGATGTGCCCGCAACCCAGGTACATGCCCTTGACCGGAATCGAACCTGGGACCTTTCAGTCCGCAGGCTGACGCTCTATCCACTGAGCCAAACCGGTTTCGGCTCTCATCGATGTTTCTAACTACCTCTCCCTTCCTCTCTGCAAAAAATCAATAAAATATATTTTAAAAAGAAACAACTCGCAGAAAGATGAAACGTTGCTCAGCAAACAATTTCTGATCATTTACAAGCAATGGGAAAGATTTTAAAGGAAGGAAAATGGGTGCCACATCAACTGAACGAAAGACAAATGGAAAACCAAAAAGTCATCAGTAAAATGCTGCTTCAACTGCATGAAAGTCTTTTTTGCATCGAATTGTGACTGGTGATGAAAAGTGGATTTATTTTGAGAATCCCAAACGCACAAAATCATGGGTTGATCCAGGTCAACCATCAACATTGACTGCAAGGCCAAATCGCTTCGGAAAGAAGACAATGCTCTGTGTTCGGTGGGATCAGGAAGGTGTGGTGTATTAGGAGCTTCTAAAACCAGGTGAAACGGTTAATACTGATCAATACCAACAACAAATACTCTATTAGAATCATGCTTTGATCATGAAACGACCAGAATGTTTCAGAAGACACAGCAAAGTAATTTTGTTTCATGATAATGCACCATCACACACTTCAAAACCAGTTAAAGACAGATTGAAAGATCTTGCCTGGGAAGAATTAACCCACCCACCGTATTCACCAGACCTTGCTCCTTCAGATTACCACTTGTTCTGATCGATGGCACATGCACTTTCTGAGCAGCACTTCAAAATGTACAAAGAAATGGAAAACTGGGCCTCTGAATGGTTTGCCTCAAAACAAGAAAAGTTCTATTGGGACGGTATCCACAAATTACCTGAAAGATGGGGGAAATGTGTAGCTAGCGATGGACATTACTTTGAATAAAGCACTTTTGATGTTTCTCATGAAATTATCATGTTTTCTTTGATTAAAAAATCCGCATTATTAACTGGTACACCTGGTATATCCAAACTGGTACTCTAGAGTCCTGTGTTAAATGCCTGTGGTTTTTAGGAGTGGGAGGCAAATAAATGAACCATCGAGTCAACTTATGTTCTTAGTAACAGAGCAAACCCCCCTCTGGGCAAAATAAAATAGGGCATGTTTTCTTTGATTACAAAATCTGCATTATTAACCGGTACACCTGGTAAATTCACTTCTCCATCCAAGCCTAAACTTAAGTAATCAGCTCTAAAAAGCAGAGATGAAACTAAATTTTAAAATGAGCCAGTAAAAGCAGTGCTTGAGTGGATCCTGCATGTCTGCGGTTCCTGAATGCTCTATGTGAGGAACAGCGAGGAATAAAGAGCCTGAGGGACAGGATGCCTCATCCTCCCAGATGTGCTGGGGGAGTGCAGGGCCCGGGGGAGGGGAGAGCAGGGCGGGGGGGGGGGGGGGGGGGAGAGCAGGGCCTGGGGAGGGGAGTGCAGGGCCTGGGGAGGGGAGTGCAGGGCCCGGGGGAGTGCAGGGCCTGGGGAGGGGAGTGCAGGGCCCGGGGGAGAGCAGGGCCCGGGGGAGTGCAGAGCCTGGGGGAGAGCAGGGCCTGGCGAGGGGAGTGCAGGGCCCGGGGGAGAGGAGTGCAGGGCCCGGGAGAGGGGAGTGCAGGGCCCGGGAGAGGGGAGTGCAGGGCCCGGGGGAGGGGAGTGCAGGGCCTGGGGAGGGGAGTGCAGGGCCTGGGGGAGAGCAGGGCCTGGGGAGGGGAGTGCAGGGCCTGGGGAGGGGAGAGCAGGGCCCGGGGGAGAGCAGGGCCTGGGGAGGGGAGTGCAGGGCCTGGGGAGGGGAGTGCAGGTCCTGGGGAGGGGAGTGCAGGGCCCGGGGGAGTGCAGAGCCTGGGGGAGAGCAGGGCCTGGCGAGGGGAGTGCAGGGCCCGGGGGAGAGGAGTGCAGGGCCCGGGGGAGGGGAGTGCAGGGCCTGGGGGAGAGCAGGGCCTGGGGAGGGGAGTGCAGGGCCTGGGGAGGGGAGAGCAGGGCCCGGGGGAGAGCAGGGCCTGGGGAGGGGAGTGCAGGGCCTGGGGAGGGGAGTGCAGGGCCCGGGGGAGAGGAGTGCAGGGCCGGGGGAGGGGAGTGCAGGGCCTGGAGGAGAGCAGGGCCTGGGGAGGGGAGAGCAGGGCCTGGGGAGGGGAGTGCAGGGCCTGGGGAGGGGAGTGCAGGGCCCGGGGGAGAGGAGTGCAGGGCCCGGGGGAGGGGAGTGCAGGGCCCGGGGGAGGGGAGTGCAGGGCCGGGGGAGGGGAGTGCAGGGCCCGGGGGAGGGGAGTGCAGGGCCTGGGAGAGGGGAGTGCAGGGCCTGGGAGAGGGGAGTGCAGGGCCCGGGGGAGGGGAGTGCAGGGCCTGGGGCTGAGGACACCCAGACAGGACCCAGGAGGTCCTCTGGGCTGACAGAGGTGAGTGTATTAGCAGGTGAAGAGGAGCCGATTACCATGCATACGGCCAGGCTCCTGCTTTAAGGGTCCAGGCTCCACGGGGTCCCTCCAGGCCAGTCACTCGGCACTCTGGATACAGTCGTCAATCAGGTAGGTCATGAGTCCAAATGGATGGCCACCCCAGTCCGGACTGGTCAACATAAGGGTTGCCACCTGGCCCCGACAAGCTCATGAAGATACTCTCTTCCTTCACAGGTGAGAACCACATGCTTCGCATCATTTCCTGTACTTTTGGGAGTAACCCCCAACAAAGGACTTCAGTACAGTTTCTTGTTCTGACAAAAGCACTGCCCTCATCTCAAGAGCGGAGTATATTTAGAAACATGACATCACCAAGAACTAGGTCAACACAACGAGACTCCGCACCCAAGTCCTCGCCATGTTACTATAGATTTCTCCCTGGAAACTGGTTGCCACTCACAATGCTTGCTGGCCTCAGTCGCAATCCCATCCTAGACCCGACTCCCGCTGGCCTCCTCTGGTCCTGCCAAAGGCTATCTTATTAAAGAGCAACTTCAGATTCACAGCAACACTGAGAAGGAGGTGCAGCGGTTTCCCCGTGTCCCGCCCCTCTAACCTCCCTCATTATCAACATCCCCACTGCAATGGCACCATCGTTCCGACTGAGGAACTGCACGGACACATCACAACCCCCCACAGGGACACTGGGAGCACTCGGGTCTCATACACGGGGTGGGCTTAGACAACTTATAATGACGTATGATGTGTCCGTCTTTAGAAGACCACACAGAATGTTCTCACTGCCCCAAAAGGCCTCTGTGCCCACCTGTTCATCCCTCTCTCTCCCCAAACCCTAGCAAACTCAGATCTTTTTTATTTTTTGTTATTTCAGAGAGGAAGGGAGAGGGAGAGAGAGAAACACCAATGATGAGAGAGAATCACTGATTGGCTGGTGAGGTCTGGCGTGGGGGGTGGGGGCGGGCTGGAGGGAGTCAATGGGGAAAAGAGGGAACGTATATAACACTTTCAACAAGAATGATGGAAAAACCTATATAATAAAGAGGAAATATGCAAATTGACAGTCACTCCGCCACAAAGATGGCGGTGCCCACGGCAGAGGCGTGGGGGGGGGGGGGTATGTTTCTGTAACACAAGATGGTTGCCCCCACAGCAGAGGCTGAGTTCCCGTAATGAGCCTTAACGAGCAACCAGCAGGGACCTGAGGCTGCGCCCCCCCACATCCCCTGTGGAGTTTGACTGGGGACCTCAGGCCGCACCCCCATCCAGCGGGGATTGATGGGGGACCTCAGGCCACACCCCCCACCCAGCGGGGATTGATGGGGGACCTCAGGCCACGCCCCCCCACCCAGCAGGGATTGATGGGGGACCTCAAGGTGTGCCCCCCACCCTGGTGCTGGGCCAGGGGACTTCAGGCCGCACACCCCCGCCCAGCGGGGCTTGACAAGGGACCTGAGGCTGCACCCGCCTGGTGGGGCTTGATGGGGGACCTCAAGGTGCGCCCCCTGCCCTGGCCCGGGCTGGAGACCTGAGGCTGTGTCCCCTGCCCGGCAGGGCTTGACAAGGGTGGGACCGGCCGGGTCTGGGTCTTGTGTGATTTTGAGGTGCACATGGGTGGGCAGGGACTTCACTCTGGGTCCCGTGGTGCGCCCCAGACTCTGACAGGAGGAAGATTTTCATATACATTTTACTAATTTTCTTTCATCTCTGACATTTCTATTATAGAGAAAGGGCAAATAGCAATATTAAAATATTTCCTCTAATTAATTCCCTTTTAATGTGCACGAATTTCATGCACCGGGCCACTAGTACTAAAATAAAGAAATAAAAAGTAGATTCCCTAGCCTGTGACGGGCACTGACATGTGTTATTCATTTATTTCACAGAAAGTTGAAGGTAGTTATTAGCATCCCTGCTTAAAGAGAAGCAGCTTCGGACAGGAACGCAGGAATGCCTGAAGGCCCTCTGACCTGCTGCTCACCGGAGACAAGGCCGGGCTGCTCAGCCCTCCTCCCTGCTTCCAGGTGGAAAGTGACCATTGCAGTCACATGCACAGGGAACAGCTTTCAGTCCTGTTCACAGCACGGCGTGTGCAGTTCCCACGGGCAGAGAGATGAGGAGGGTCACTAACACCACCCAGCTCAGGGCGCCCAGGAGTGCGGCTCCTCAAACGTGGCCACATGGGCCACTCAGTGGGGTGCACCCCAGCGGTTCACAGAGGCATGGGCAGAGGAAGGGTTTTCATGCTAATATCTATGAAAACCAGATTTCTTAACCAAGCTTCACTTCTGTCCTTCCAACTCCACCTTCTCAGCCTGCAAGACGTTCCCGCCGCTCCTGTGAGTCGGACAAATATTTCCCTTGACAACTGTTTTCCTTGTTACTCTCCTGGCCCATGTTCTGTGTGAGAACTGTAAGGCATTTATCCCCAAGGGAAGCATTAGATTTTACCACGGGGGCAGGGATCATTTTCAACACTCCCCTCTGTTCTTTGTTTTACAGAAAGCTCTGGTTTTGTTTCACTTTCAGCTGGAGACTTAAATGACACCAAGCAAAGCCTCCTTAGTTTAGATTTCCAGGTAAAAAAGTTTTCTGCTTTAAGTTTCTGCTACAGCATGTGGAATGGTTATAATATTTGGGTGTTTTATGTTGTAAATATGTTAACATTTCAGGAAATTAGCTCTTACTAATAGATGTTTAAAGTTTAAAATGTGCATTATTCTGTTTACTTGTTTTTCTCAGGGTAAAAAACTTCTCAAGTATTTCAAACTTTATGGAGTTGGGATTAAATATATTTTTATATGTTTAAATAGAATTACATGCTCAGTAGAAGTGTAAGTTAGTTTGACATTTTTGCTTTCTCTATTTTTAAGTCCTAAAAGAACATAAAGGGTTAAAGAAAACTTTTTTTCATTTTAAGCTGAGTGAGGTGAAAGGGATAACAGGCATCTCTCAGCTTCATGGAGAAGTTTAAAATTCTAAATTTAATGTTTTAAAACCTTACTTAAGAGTTCTGATAAAAAAACTTTAAGGAAAAAAACAGTAAGTGAACTGCAATTTACAGATGATATTTATGTGGGATGAACACAATGAGCGCTAAAAAAAGAATTCACTTGATCAAAATAATACTTGCTGTGCTTAGAGTGCCATAAAATCTTTACCTTGGGAAACATTAACTCAATTGCAAAGTTGCTTATTAAATATTAAATGCAGCGCGGAACTCTATAAATTACTGAAAATCACAAAGGCACAGGCGTGAAGGATAACGTGAGTACTGAGAGGCCATTCCATAAAAATTACTTAAACATTTCAATGAGATTATTTGGATTCTAATTTTGTTAAAGTTAAGGGAGCTCTGCAAATTTATTTCTGTACATATCTATTTAGATTTCTGGATTAGTAAAAGTAGGCCAACTTGGAGGGAAATAGAAAGACAAAGGCAGATGGTTTCCAGGATGGGGAGAGCTCAGGCAGCTGGTGAGTGTTTGCAGGCGGCCCAGGGACAACAGGACCCTGGACTTCCCTCCAACCCTGACCCACCACAGGCCCGCCCCCCACCCCCTCCCCGGCACAGGGCGGCAAGGCCAGAGCTCCCAGGCCAGCCCAGCGCTGAGGCCCTCCGGCAGGGCCTGCTTGCCCCGTCACCCGCACATTCTCCCCAGTCCCCCTCCCAGTCCCCTTTCCCTAAGCGTCCCTGCTGCCTTTGTTATTCCTTCCCGGGGTGGCTTGCTCTCTGAACCCATGTTTACAATTTTTGCAGTCAATCAGCTAAGGGATTTGCTCCTTCCTTACATTTTGCATGTTAGTTTTTTTTTAAAGTTACAAAAAGTTGTTCTAATATTGTTTCCTTTCAATGACTTATAGTAAAGATTTCAGAATGACTGCGGTAACTAATGTGCAGATACACTGAACAAAGGTTGCAGTGCCGGGCTAGCTGACATAATACTTCAGTGGCGGCAAGTCAGGATCTGACCCAAGCAAGGACAACATGGCTAGAGGAAGGTGATTTTTTTCGATAAAGTTATAAAAAGAACTACAGAGATTCAAGAGGCAAGCTGAGCAGATGGCACACCCTCTTCTCCTCTCACCAGATCCCTAGAAATAAGAGAAGACATATGATCAACAAATACACACATGCGTACGCAGCTACACTAGAAAATAAGAACTCCTGCTGAGGAGGACGGGGAGGAGCCCTCGAAGACGGGAGAACACTAAGTAAGAGAGCCTGCACAGGGGAGAAGGATAAATTAAAACAACAACACAACCCTATACATTGTAGTAAAACTTCTGAATATTAAAGGTAAATTAAAAATATGAAAAAGTTTCTATAGAGAGAAAAATAGATTTCTTAAGAAGAGATGAAAATCTGATTAAATTTAAAGTTTTCACTAATAACACTAGATATAAGAAACTAATGGAATAATATCTGTAAAGTATTGATGGCAAATGATTTCAAAATAATTCTATTTTTAACTAAACAGAATATTTTCTGAATATGAAAATTTAAAATTTTTACAACTCGCAACATTCTCTTCTAGGACATGGATATATTTCAGCAGGAAATAACATGAATCTCAGGGAACTTCTGCTTCTAATCATGGCAGGCTAGGCCATCAGAGCGGCTGATACACTGAGAATAATTAGACAGGACAGGATAGTAACAGGGCCAACATACGGGACTGGACTGAGACCCACAGAGGTTTGGGAAGCTTCCCTCTGGCAGCATCTGTGGGTCCAGAAGAAGTGGAGAGAAGCTTAGTCTATGACTTTACAACAGCCTCTTTAGGCAAAAGAAACAAAAACCAAGGAAAAGGACCAAGCAAGCAGCAGCATGGTGGGGAAGGGATGCTGGGAAAATCTCCAGGCTTGATTTGGGGCACAAAGTGCCTCCATCACTCAATCTATAACTGGTAGTGCCCTTAGCTTCATGCCCAAAGTAGATATCAATGCTTTTGGGATAAAGAATCCATCATCCACCCTGGCCGGTTTGGCTCAGTGGATAGAGCACAGGCCTACAGACGAAAGGGTCCCGGATTCGACTCCAGGCAAGGGCACCTACCTTGGTTGCAGGCTTCTCCTCTGCCCGAGCCATGGCCGGGGCTCGCACAGGAGGCAACCAATCGATGTGTTTCTCTCACGTCGGTAATTCTCTCTGTCTTTCCCTCGCTCTAAAACTCAATGGAAAAATATCCTCGGGTGAGGATTAAAAAATAAATAAATCTATTAATAATAATAATAAAAAAAGGATAATATTTAAGAATACATCGTCCTAGGTCTTCAACATATTTTCATATTTTTTATACACAATGTCTGTCATGCAATCAAAAGCCATCAAGCATGCAAACAGATCAACATGGCTCAAGACTTAAAGAAATACACTACCGAAACGACTACTTAAAGAAATACAGATTACAGAGGATCCTGAAAATGGAGTCTTCAGACACAAACTTAAAAAAATGTGATAAGTCTCTTACCGTTTAGGAGGTGCGTGCAGGCCCCCAGTCAGTGGCCCAGCCTCATGTCCACGGGCAGGGGGCAGGCCGCCGGCTCACAGCGCCCGCACCTCCCTCCATCCCTCCATCCCTCCCTCCCTCCTTGGGCAGAATGCATTCCGTGGGTATTCACTACTGCCATCTGCACACGGCGGGACGCTCTGTCATTACACACATTGTTCTCATTAAAAAGCAAATTATACTTGGAAAAAAGAGTGATAAGTATGTTCAAAAAAGTAAAAAATAAGATTAAAATTTTCAGTAGAGTCAGAAGAACCCATTGACAACTCAAAAAACTACAAAACAAACAAACTGCACACCATAAATAAGGAAGTCAGTGTGTGGATTTAATAGCAGATAAACCACAATTGAAAAGATAATTAGTGAGCTGAAAGACAGATTAAAAGAATAACTAGGATGAACCACTGAATCTCAGAAGGATGAAAAATAACAGGCAGGAAGAGAGACATTAAGGACATAATAAGAAAAAACAAACTCATATACAAAGAAAACAAACTGACGGTTGTCAGATGGCGGGGGGTTTCGGAGGGTTGGGGTCTGGGTGAAAAGATGAAAGGTTTATGCAGTACAAACTGGCAATTACAAAACAGTCCTGGGGATGTAAAGTACAGCACAGAACATAGTAACATTGAAATAACCATGCATAGTGTGAGGTGGATGCCAGGCTTATCAGAGTGATCACTTCATAAGTTATATAAATGTTTAACTATGCTGTACGCCTGAAACAAATATAATAGAGTGTCAACCAATCCTATATCCTATATAATAAAAGGCTGATATGCAAATTGACTGAAAGGCGGAATGGCCGGTCACTATGATGTGCACTGACCACCAGGGGACACACACTCAATGCAGGAGCTGCCCCCTGGTGGTCAGTGCGCTCCAACTTGGGGAGCACTGCTCAGCCAGAAGACAGGCTCACTGCTGGCAAGCACAGAGGTAGTGGCGGGAGCCTCTCCCGCCTCTTCAGCAGTTGGACATCCCCCAAGGGCTCCCGGACTGCAAGAGAGCACAGGCTGGGCTGAGGGACCTACCCCCTGAGTGCACGAATTTTGTGCACCGGGCCTCTAGTTGAAAAATAAAAAAAATTAAAAACCCAAACATACAAAATAAAAATGACATAAGAAAAAGACTATCATACATGCAATTGTAGTTCTAAAAAGAAAGAGGAGAGAGAAACAAGAAAGTATTTGAAGAGACAAGGGCTTAGAAGTTTCAAAATCTGATGAATATGAGGCTACAGGTTCAAAAGTGCTATTTAAAAACCCCCACAAGAAAATCCTACATAAACAGAGTAAAACAGCTGAAAACCAAAGCCAAGAGAACATTTTAAAAGCAGCCAGGAAAAAAAGTAACTTTTAAGGGAGAAATAATTAGATTGACACATGACCACTTAATAGAAACTATGGAAACAAGAAGACATTGGAATGAAATCTTCAAAATGCTAAACAAAAATACTTGTCAACCTATAATTTCATATCTAGAGAATATAGCCTTTCAGAGAAAACATAAATATTTTCAGACAAACAAAAAGAGAACTGCTCGTCAGTTGTCCTGCACTAAAAGAATTAAAAATCTTTATCAATCGGAAATAAAATAATCCTATAGAAAACTGATGATGCTGGAAGAATAAAGATAATCAAAAAGGATAAATGTTTAGGTAGGTCTAAATTAGTGGTTCTCCTCTGGGAACAGGATAATTCCCTCTATACCCTAGGATGTATTTGGTGATGTCTAAAGGCATTTATGGTTGTCACAAATGAAGGGAAGGTATTAGGGGCGTCCACTGGCTTGAGGCAAGGCCATCCCCCAACAAGAAAGAACTGTCCAACACAAATGTTAATAGTGCTGAGCCTGAGAGAGCCTGATATAAATAAAATGTGAGTACAAAACACAACAATAATAATCTCCTGAGGGTTTAACATGTGTAAGAAGTAAAACATATGACAAAGCAGCACACGTGCCAGGGTGAAGTGGAAGGCGCCCTGACCCTTGCATTGTACAGGAAATGGCAAAGGTGCTGATTTGTATTAGACTTGATAGCTCAAGGATGTGTGTGGTAAACTGTATAAAAAACAGAATAGTAAAGGTGTACAGTTGCTAATGTAGTAATAAAAAATAAGTAATCAATTTTTAAAAAAGCAAGCAAGAATAGAAAGAAAAAAAAACACACAAAACAAAACAAAAAAACACCACCACAGCCCAGGCAGGATAAGTAGGAAGCAAATAGAAAACAGATTTAACCCAAAATATATCAACTGCTACATTAAATATAAATAGACTAAACATTCCAACTGAAAGACAAAGGTTGTTAGATTGCACTAACAAAGATGTGCTATAGAATGTATCTATACTAATAAAAGGGTAATATGCTAATTAGACTGGGAAACCTTCTGGACAAAGGCATGGTGGCGGGGCCGAGGCAGAGGCAGTTAGGGGTGATCAGGCCAGGAGGGAAGGGCAGTTGGGGGTGATCAGGCCGGTGGAGGGGGCAGTTGGGGGTGAGAAGGCCAGCAGGGGGGCCAGTTGGGGGTGAGCAGGCTGGCGGGGGGGGCAGTTGGAGGCAAGCAGGCTGGCAGGCAGAGTGGTTAGGGGTGATCAGGCAGGCAGGCAGGTGAGCGGTTACGAGCCAGCAGTCCAGGATTGCGAGAGGGATCGGGCCTAAATCAGCAGTCGGACATCCCCTGAGGGGTCCCAGATTGGAGAGGGTGCAGGTCGGGTTGAGGGACACCCACCTCATGCATGAATTGTGTGCACTGGGCCACTAGTATTGAAATATAAGACACTAGAAAATAAAATAATATGATGCAAAAAATATTCTAAGTAGACATTATCCAAAAGAAAGCAGCTACATTATTAGACAAGATAGATCTATGACAAAAAGCATATTGGAGATACAGAAAGTACATCATGATAAAAGCACCAGAAAAACAAAACTATATATAAATGTGCATATACCTAAAACATAGCCTCAAAATATGTTAGTAAATATGACCAAAGTGATTATAAATATTAAACTACATCCAAAAATAAACCCAAGGGGTAATATAGTTTGAAAACAATATTATCTCAATTGTAAAGTAAAATTAAAACAAAAATACTTCCAGAAGACATATGTGCAAGAATCTTTATAATAGCAAAAAATTGGAAAAATTAAGTATCATCAAATTGTTCAATAACTTATGAAATGAAAATAGAGTATACAGGCATGATGGATTTATATACACTGACATACAGGGTGAGGCAAAAAGTAGGTTTATAGAAGTTTGTATGGAAAATCTTTAAAATAAAAGCCTAAGTTACCATTACAGTGGAATGACCAAAACGACTGATCTCTATGATGTGCACAGACCACCAGGGGGCAGACGCTCAATGCAGGAGCATCCCCCTCGTGGTCAGTGCGCTCCCACAAGGGGAGCACCAGTCAGCCAGAAGCTGGGCTCATGGCTGGCGAGTGCAGAGGTGGTGGCGGGAGCCGCTCCTGCCTTCACAGCAGCGCTAAGGAGCAGTGAGCCAAGCAGTAAGGAGCGAGGGGTCCCAGATTGCAAGAGGGTGCAGGCCGGGCTGAGGGACTCCCCCTCCAATGCATGAATTTTGTGCACCAAGCCTCTAGTACAGCCGTGGGCAAACTACGGCCCGTGGGCCGGATCCGGCCTGTTTGAAATGAATAAAACTAAAAAAAAAAAAGACCGTACCCTTTTATGTAATGATGTTTACTTTGAATCTATATTAGTTCACACAAACACTCCATCCATGCTTTTGTTCCGACCCCCTCCGGTCCAGTTTAAGAACCCATTGTGGCCCTCGAGTCAAAAAGTTTGCCCACCCCTGCTCTAGTAATACAATAATTAACACAAAAATAATACAAGAATAAAGTGTTTTGCATACTCACAACTGTAAGCCTACTTTTACCCTATCCTGCATATGTCCATATTTTATTACTGAGTGGAGGGAAAATAAATTGTGGCATAATATATATCAAACAATTCTTTAGTGTTTAAATATATACTATAGGCCTGGTGCACAAAAATTTGTGCACTGGGGGGGTGGTCCATCAGCCTGGCCTGTGCCCTCTCGCAGTCTGGGACCCCTTGGGGGGGTGACCACCTGCTGGTTTAGGTCCACTCCCTGGGGAATTGGGCCTAAGCTGGCAGTCAGACATCCCTCTGATAGCCCAGGAGCCTTCGAGGGATGTCCACTTGCCAGCGGGGAGCAGGCCTAAGCTGCAGTCGGACATCCTTAGCGCTGCTGAGGAGGCAGGAGAGGCTCCTACCACCACCGCTGTATGGGCAGCCGTCAGCCTGGTTTGTGGCTGAGCAGAGCTCCCCCTGTGGGAGCACACTGACCACCAGAGGGCAGCTCCTGCATTGAGTGTCTGTCCCCTAGTGGTCAGTGTGTGTCATAGTGACCAGTCATTCCCAATCTTTCTGCTGTTAGGGTCAGTTTGCATATTACCCTTTTATTATATAGGATAGAGGCCTGGTGCACGGGTGGGGGCCGGCTGGTTTGCCCTGAAGGGTGTCCTGGATCAGGGTGGGGGTCCCCACTGGGGTGCCTGGCCAGCCTAGATGAGGGGATGATGGCTGTTTGCAGCTGGTCACACCCCCTTCAGGGTGGGGGTCCCCACTGGGGTGCCTGGCCAGTCTGGGTGAGGGGCTGAGGGTCGTTTTCAGGCTGGCGGGTGACTGAAGCTCCCAACCTCCTTTTTTTAAATTTTTTATTCTGGGATTTATTTACCTTCTATGGCTATCACTGGAACTGAGAGCCGGCTTTAGCTCTGAGGCTCGGCTCCAGCTCTGAGGCCCAGCTGGCTGAAAGGAGGTATCTGGGGATTGTTCAGCTTCTATAATTGCAACCTAGTTGCTTAGAGTGCAGCTCAGAGGCCGGCAGCGGCAGGCAGGTAACCTTGGCTTCCTCCATCACTAGAGTCAAGCAAGCCTCATGTTCACTTCAGCTGCCTGGCTGCCGGCCGCCATCTTGGTTGGCAGTTAATTTGCATATCGCCCTGATTAGCCAATGGGAAGCGTGTCGGAGGTATGGTTAATTACCATGTTTGTCCATCATTAGATAGGATATATATGTTTAGACAGGATCATGAAAGATACACTGAAATAGGGATTAGGAAACTATGGCCTACAGGCCAAATCATGTTTGTTTGTTTTTTAATTATATTTCTATTGATTTCAGAGAGGAAGGGAGAGGGAGAGAGAGAGAGAAATATCAATGATTAGAAAGTATCATTGATCAGCTGCCTCTTGCTTACACACACACACACACACACACACACACACACACACACACACACACATCACCACTGGGGATCAAGCCCGCAACCTGGGCATGTGCCCTTGACCAGAATCGAGCCTGGGACCCTTCAGTCCACAGGCCAACACTCTATCTACTGAGCCAAACTAGCTAGGGCCTGTTTGTTTTTTTTAAACAAAGTGCCATCAGAACACTCTCATGCCTATCCATTATTTACTTATCTTCTATGGTTACTTTTAAAATTTTTAGTATTTATTTATTTTTAATCCTCACCCAAGGATATTTTTCTCCCATTGATTTTTAAAAAAAATATGTTTTTATTGATTCCAGACAGGAATGGAAAGGGAGAGAGAGAGAAACATCAATGATGAGAGAGATTCATTGATCAACTGCCTCCTGCATAGCCCCTACTGAGGATTGAGCCCATAACCCCAGCTTGTGCCCTGACCTGGAATCAAACTGTGACCTCTTGGTTCACAGGTCGATGCTCAACCACTGAGCCATGCTGGCCAGTCATCCCAATGATTTTTAGAGAGAGTGGAAGGGAGGGAGGAGGGGGAGAGAGAGAGAGAAAGAGGGAGGGAAACATTGACATGAAAGAGACACATTGATGGGTTGCCTCTCACATACACCCCGACCTGGAGCTGGGGATCAAACCTGCAACCAAGGTACATGCTCTTGACTGGGAATCGAATCAGCAACCCTTCAGTCTGCAGGCCGACACTCGAACCACATTAGCCAGTGCCTCTGGCTACTTTGGGGCTACAATAATAGCAAAGTTGAGTAGTGGATTTTTGTTAATTCTCACCCAAGGATATTTTTAGAGAGTGCAAGGGAGGGAGGGAGGGAGGAAAGGAGGAAGGGAGGGAGGGAGAGAAGGAATGAGAGAGAGAGAGAGAGAGAGAGAGAGAGAGAGAGAGAGAGAGAGATCGGTTGCCTACCATACTTACCCTGACTGGGGCCAAGGATCAAACCTGCAACCCTTTGGTGTGCAAGCTGATGCTCTAACCATTTAGCAACACCCGCCAGGGCAAAGTTGACTAGTTTCGACAGAAACTGTTGGGCAGCAAAACCAAAAACATTTACTCTCTAAACCTTGAAGAAAAAGTGTGCCTATCCTTGTACTAAACTATGAATTGCTTTTAAGGCAACTTATCTTTTATGCCTTAGACACGTATATCATTTTAAATAAAAATACTATTTTTATAAATTTAAACACATCTCTCTTTTTTTTTTTTATTTTATTTTTCATCTCTCTTTTTTTAAAGGGCAGTGCTATTATTATTCAACAGTCTCTAAAAAAACAATAATAACCAGAATGTATATGCAGCAGACATAGGAAGGGCCTTAGAAAGGATTGATTTGGAGAGATTAGAACTCAGGAGAGAGAAATTGTGAATATGAACGTTATCTAAAAGTCTCTATGGGTTATCCTGTGGACAATGAATTGTAGCTCAACCCAAGGCAGACCTTTTCACAGAGATTTCAAAACATGAACATGGAGTTCCCCATTTCCTGGAAAGGACATGCCTGCAGAGACTCACTCACAGCCCAAGTCCCACCCAGCGAAGCCCCATCAGAAACGATGAGGATGCGAGGAGACAGCCCATCATGAAGCACACGGAGGAACAAGCTGAAGGGAGAGCCCTGCCAAGGACTATGTGGTTCTGTGCATGGGCATACGTATGAGGCTTGGAAACAGATCAAAATAAAGAATGCTTGGAATTAGGAGGAAACCTTGGGAAAGTGATTGCCATATGGGATGATCTGTTAATAACTCACCCATCTAGTTATGATACACCAGGTTCTGCCTGCAAGTAACACATGGCTGTCTTGATTAAAAACCGTCAGTAACTCTTGGTTTCTCCAAACCAGGTTTCTGGGTCTTAACACAAATGGCACTGTTTGCCAGCTGATTCCTGGCGGTGGCAGCCGATGCTAGGCACTGTAAGGCGCTTGCCACCATCCCTGACTTCCAAAGCCTAAAGCATCCCCTCCACTGTGACTCTAGGAATGTACCCAGACACTGCTAAATGCGTGCCCTGGGGGCAAAATCGCCCCCAATCCAGAAGCACGGCTGTGAACTATCGCTAGCAAACATTTGCTGCGAGCACTGCAGGCTGCACTGTTAAGTCTCTGTTGTTAACTATTCAACTCTGCCATTGTAGTGCAAAAGCGTAAACCACATAAACTAGAGGCCTGGTGCATGAAGTTCGTGCATGGGCAAGATCCCTAGGCCTGGCCAATTATCAGGGCCAATCAGGGCCTTCCTGCTGCCGGCTGGGGCTTTCCTTCATTCCGTGCCGTCCCCTGGTGGTCATCCCACACCTATAGAACTCCCTCCTGGTCTCCCAGTTGAACTCCTGTGGGGGCAATTTGCTTATTAGGCTTTTATGTATATAGATGAATACAGCTATTGCAATAAAATATGTATGGATACTGAAATTTTAATTTCATGTAATTTAATGTTTTAAAATATTATTTAAAAATTTAAAAGCATTAAAATATAAAAACCATTTAAGCACCCAGTACACTCAATTTGGCCTTGCGCCCCAATTTCCTCACCTCTGATCTCAGCTACTATCAACCCCACAGCCTGGTCCTCAGGCCCTTCCAGTGTCACTTTACTTCTGCCTGAAGCGAGGTCTGAGGTCAACAGCCATGCCAAGTAGCTCAGACACGTTGGGACTAAATTTTATTCATTACATGATTTAGATGTGACTCCAAATAGCCACTCCTTGACTGAACAGCAAAGCCACAGCCCTATCCAAATATATCTACCCATTCCCCCCAGCCCATTCACCCCGGGTGATCTCTTCCACTGCCTGACTGCAAGCCCATCCCCGAGATGCTTTCTGCATAGAAAAGTTTGTATTGCCCGGCTGGGGAGGCTCAGTGGTGGAGCGTCAACCTATGAACTGGGAGGTTATGGTTCCATTCCTGGTCAGGGCACACGCCTGGGTTAGTGGGCACGATCCCTGGTGTGGGGCGTGCAGGAAGCAGTCAATCAATGATTCTCACTCATCATTGATGTTTCTACCTCACCCTCTCCCTTCCTCTCTGAAATCAATTTTAAAAATTTTTTTAAAGTTCGTATTTTCTACAGTTTTATATAAAGGGAATCATGTATGTTTCCTCTTATGTAAGACTTCTTTTATTCAATGTAATTATTTTGAGATCCACCCAATATTATTGCTAAGTAGTCCTTCACTGTATGGATATATTAGTTTGTTTTTAAATGAACATGCCAGTGGACATTTAGATAGCAATACTAATATAGCTGCTCTGCACATTTACACCCATGTCTCAATTGGTTGCCTCCTGCATGTGCCCCAACCCGACCAGGGCCCAGGCCAGGGAGGAGTCTGCAACTGGGTGCATATAACTTTTTGAATTAGTATTTTGGGTTTCTTCAAATATCTGAGAGTGGAAATGCTGGGTAATAAGATGGTTCTATTTTTATTTTTTAAAATTAAATCTTTACTGTTGAAAGTCTGACATATGTCCCCTTTTTTTTGCTCACTGACCCTTTCTAGCCTGTCCCTACGCCCCACCCAAGGACTAAACCAGACTACTGTCTGTGTCCATGGGTTATACATATACGCATAAAATTTCTTTGGTTGTTCTCTTCCCACCCACCCCGCTCCCCTGCCTTCCTTCTAACACTCTGCAGTCTGTTCTATGCTTCTATGAGACTGGATCAATTCTGTTCATCAATTTATTTGGTTCATTCAATTCCACTTATTTGATACTTATCATGTGATGCTTGTCTTTCCCTGACTGACTTATTTTACTTAGCATGATGCTCTCCAGGTCCCTCCATGCTGTCTCAAAGAGTAAGAAATCCTGCCTTTTTACAGCTGCATAGTATTCCATGGTATAAATGTACCACAGCTTTTTATCAATTCATCTACTGATGGGCACTTGGGCTGTTTGCAGATCTTAGCTATTGTAAATTGTGCTGCTATGAACATAGGGCTCATACATTCATTATAATTGGTGCTTCAGGTTTCTTAGGATATATTTCTAGAAGTGGGATCACTAGGTTAAATGGCAGTTCCATTTTTAATTTTTTGAGGAAATGACATACTGTTTTCCATAATGGCTACACTAGTCTGCATTCCTACCAGCAGTGTACTAGGATGCCCTTTTCTCCAGATACTTGCCAGCACTTGTCATTTGTTGATTTGTAGATGATAGCCATTCTAACAGATGGGAGGTGATACCTCATTGTCATTTTAATTTGCATCTCTCTGATGATCAGTGACTTTGAACATTTTTTCATATGTTTCTTGGCCTTCAGTATGTCCACTTTGGAGAAGTGTCTATTTAGGTTCTTTGCCCATTTTTTAATTAGATTGTTTGTCTTCCTATTGCTAAGTTGTATGAGTTTAGGATATTAACCATTTATCAGATGTATCATTGCCAAATAAGTTATCCCATACAGTGGGCTTTTTTGTTTTGTTCATAGTTTCTTTTGCTCTGCAGAAGCCTTTTATTTTGATGTAGTTTCATTTGTTTTTATCATTAGTTTTCTTTGCCCCTAGAGATATATCTGTAAACATATTGTTACAAGAGCTATCTGAGATTTTGTGGCCTATGGTTTCTTCTAGGATTTTTATGGTTTTCACATCTTACATTTTGTTCATTTTGAGTTTATTCTTGTGTATGGTGTAAGTTGGTGGTTTAATTATATATCTTTGCATGTATCTGTCCAATTTTTCCAACGCCATGTATAGAAGAGACTGTCCTGACTCCATTATATGTGTTTGCCAACTTTGTCAAATATTAATTGAGCATAGTATCTTGGGTTGATTTCTGGGGTCTCTTTTCTGTTCCATTGATCTATATGTCTGTTCTTGTGCCAGTACCAAGCTGGTTTAATTACAGTGGCTTTGTAGTATAGCTTGATATCTGGTATTATGATCCCTCCAACTTTGTTCTTCTTTTTTAAGATTGCTGAGGCTATTTGGGGTCTTTTGTGGTTCCATATAAATTTTTGGAGTATTTGTTCTAGATCTATGAACTATGCCATTGGTATTTTAATAGGGATTGCATTGAATCTGTAGATTACTTTGTGTAATATGGACATTTTAATGATGTTGATTCTACCAATCCATGAACATGGTGTATTCTTCAACTTGTTTATATCTTGCCCTATCTCTTTTTTCAATGTCCTGTAGTTTTCTGATTATCAGTCCTTTACCACCTTGGCTAAGGTTATTCCTAAGTATCTTAATTTTTTTGTTGCAATGGTAAATGAGATTGTTTGTTTAGTATATCTTCTTGAGAATTCACTATTGGTGTGAAAATGCCATAGAATTCTGGGTGTTAATTTTGTATCTTGCTACATTGCCGAATTCCTTTATTAAATCTAGTAGTTATTTGGTGGAGTCTTTAGGGTTTTCTATGTACAATATCATGTCACCTGTGAAAATGAAAGTTTTACTTCCTCCTTTACAATTTGAATGCCTTTTATCTCTTCTTCTTGTCTGATCGCTGTGGCTAGAACTTCCAGTACTATGTTGAATAAGAGTGGCAAAAGCAGACATCCCTGTCTTGTTCCTGTTCTTAGGGGAATGGTTTTAGATTTGGCCCATTGAGTATGATGTTTGCTATAGGTTTGTCACATGTCCTTAACTAGAAACCCAGTGCACGAATTTGTGCACAGGAGGGGTCCCTTGGCCTGGCCAGCGATCAGGGCAGCTGGCTGGGGAAAGGGTCTGTAAGAGGTTGGCTATGGGAGCGCACTGACCACCAGGAGGCAGCTCCTGCATTGACCGTCTTCCCCCTGGTGGTCAGTGCATGCCATAGTGACCAGTCGTTTGGTTGACCAGTTGTACAGTTGCTTAGGCTTTTATATATATACTAGGGGCCCAGTGCACAAAGATTTGTGCACGGGGGTGGGGGGTTGAGGGGGGTCTTTCAGTCTGACCTGCACCCTCTCTAATCTGGGAGCCCTCAGGGGAGCCCTCTCCAATTGGGAGTTTCTGTCTTTGCAATCATATGAGCGAATTGTCTGAGACCCACAACCCAGTTTGCTTTGTTGCTCACAGAATGATAACGGCATTTTTTTCCCCTTCTTCATTGGTGGAGATTTCCTGGAAGTTTTAGGATATTTTCACTTTAATTTTTCCTAGACACTCTGATTTTACTTATGTCCCTCACCCTTGCTTTCCCTCCATTCCCACCGCAACAGTAACTTGCTCCAGGCTCACTTTGCTCTAGTGTCTAGGAGATCCGTCTGCCACCAGAACTATGATTCCCAGCATTCCTGGTGCTTCTCCATCCACTTCCGGTCCTGGGGCTGCCAGCAGAACTACTATTCCCAGAATTCCTGGTGCTCCCCGCACTCTCCCGCTCTGCTCTCCAACCAGCAACCAAGGGAGCCACGTCCCTCCGAGGGAGCAACCAAGGGAGCGATATCCCCCCCAATCTGCCAGCTCTCCCACTTCTGCTCTCTACCAGGCATCTGTGTATGCAAATTAACCCACCATCTTTGTTAGGTTAATTTGCATATTCACTCCTAATTGGCTGGTGAGCGTAGCAAAGGGATGATCAATTTACATGTTTCTCTTTTATTACATAGGAGGATAACTAGAGGCACGGTGCATGAAATTCATGCGGGGGAGGGGTGTGCCTCAGGCCAGCCTGCACCCTCTCCAATCTGGGACCCCACGGGGGATGTCTGAAGCAGGTTTAGTCCCATTTCCTGTGGGATTGGGCCTAAACCTGCAGTCCGGACATCCCTCTCACAATCCTGGACTGCTGGCTCCCAACTGCTCACCTGCCTGCCTGCCTGATCAGCCCCTGCTTCTGCCTGCCAGCCTGATCACCCCCTAAGCACTCTCCTGCCAGCCTGATTGATGCCTAACTGCTTCCCTGCCAGCCTGGTCGCCCCCAACTGCCCTCCACTGCCAGCCATCTTGTGGCTGTGGGCGCCGCCATCTTTGAGGGCAGGACAGTCAATTAGCATATTCCCTCCTTATTGGCTGTGGGCTCTGCCACCTTTGTGATGGTGTGAGGGACAATTAGCATATTCCAGCTTTATTAGATAGGATGTTGAGATATGATCCCTCTATTCCCACTTTGCTGAGATTTTTATCAAAAATGTGTGTTGAATTTTATTGAATGTTTTTTCTAAATCTAATGATATGATTATGTGATTTTTGTCTTCCAATTTGTTTATGTGATGTATCACATTTATTGATTTGCAAATATGGTACCAGCCTTGCAACCCTGGAATAAATCCCACTTGGTCATGGTGTATGGCGGTGGTTCTCAACCTTCTGGCCCTTTCAATACAGTTCCTCATGTTGTGACCCAACCATAAAATTATTTTCGTTGCTACTTCATAACTGTAATGTTGCTACTGTTATGAATCATAATGTAAATATCTGATATGCAGGATGGTCTTAGGCGACCCCTGTGAAAGGGTCGTTCAATCACCAAAGAAGTTGTGACCCACAGGTTGAGAACCGCTGGTGTATGGTCTTTTTAATATACTGCTGGATCCAATTTGCTAATATTTTATTGAGGATTTTAGTATCTATGTTCATCAGGAATATTGGACTGTAATTCTCTTTCTTTGTAGTGTCTTTATCTGGTTTTGCAATTAGGATAATTCTGGCCTCATAAAAAGAGTTTGGAAGTGTTCCTTCCTCTTGGATTTTCTGAAATGGTTTGAGGAGTTTAGGTGTTCTTCTTTGGATGTTTGGTAAAACTCCCCTGTGAAGTCATCCATACTCAGGCTTTGTTTACTGGGAGTGTTTTGGTTACTGCTTCTATTTCATCAGTTGTTATTGGCATATTCAGGTTTTCTGATTCTTCCTGATTCAGTTATAGAAGGCCATATTTTTGTAGGAATTTGTCCATTTCATCCACATTGTCCAGTTTGTTGGCATATAGCTGTTCACATTATTTTCTTACAATCCTCTGAATTTCTGTGGTGTCAGTTGTTACTTCTATGCTTTCATTTCTGATTTTACTTATTTGGTTCCTTTCTCTCAGTTTCTTTATGAGTCTGGCTAATGGTTCATCAATCTTTTTTAACTTTTCAAAAAGCCAACTCTTGGTTTTATTGATCTTTTGTATTGTTTTTTTTAGCATCTGTGTCATTTATTTGTGCTCTAATCTTTAGTATTTCCTTCTGTCCACTTACTCTGGGCTTTTCTTGTTGCTCTCTAATTTTTTAAGTTGTAGGGTAAAATAGTTTATTATTAATTTTTCTTGGGTGTGTGTGTGTGTGTTTTGAGGTAGGCCTGTAGTGCTAAGAAACTCCCTCTCAGAACTGATTTTTTGTTGAGAACTGGGGTTGTTGTGTGTTCATTTTCATTTGTTTCCAGGAAGTTTTTTTATTTCTTTCTTGATCTCCTTGGAAACACATTTATTGTTTAATAATATGCTATTAGCCTCCATATGTTTGAATGTTTTTGGGTGTTTTCACTGTAGTTGGTTTCTAACTTGATTCTACTGTGGTCTGAGAAGATACTTGATATAAGTTCAATCTTCTTGAACTTGTAGAGACTTGTTTTGTGTCCTAACATGTGGTCTATCTTTGTAAATGACCCATGTGCACTTGAGAAGAATGTGTATTCTGCAGCTTTGGGGTGACATGTTCTATAAATGTCAGTTAAATCCGTCTGATCCAGTGTGTCATGTAGAGTCACTGTGTTCTTGGTAATTTTTTGTCTAAAAGATCTATCCAGTGAAGTCAGCAGGGTGTTAAAATCCCCTACTATGATAGTATTGCTGTCAATCTCTTCTTTAAAGTCCTCTAGAAATTATTCTATATAATAAAAGCCTTATGTGCAAATCGACTGAACGGTGGAACAACCAGTGGCTATGATATGCACTGAACACCAGGGGGTAGATGCTCAACGCAGGAGCTGCCCCCAGCCCGCAAGCCCCAAGCCAGCCAAGGTGGGTGCCAGCAGGGGCCCCCCGATTACCCCACCAGTCACCCCACAGATCAGCCCTAATCACCAGCCAGGCCTAGGGACCCTACCTATGCATGAATTTTGCACCGGGCCTCTAGTTTTAAATACTTAGATGCTCCTTTGTTGAGTGCATATATGTTTACCAGGGTTATATTCTCTTGTTGGAGCCATCCTTTTAGGATTATGTAGTGACTTGTCTCTCGTGATAGCGATTCCCCCAAGTCAGAAATCACCTGGATGGCACAGGTCTGTTGGAGATAGATGCTCTCCGTAGCACGAGGGAATGACTCGGCAAAGGAAACTGGAGTGGCTGCCCTCCGAACACAACACCAGCGCCCCCAACCCTGGACTCTCCCGACAAGGCTCTAGTCCACTCTGTCCTCCCTCTACTGGAGTCCAAAATGAGTGGCTGCACTCAAAATGTTGTGTTGGCCCTTTAAGAGGGTGCCTGCCTTTCCAGCAGTCTCTCACTGCCAGATAGCAATCTGCTGCTTTTCACAACCAGGGGTTAGGTGGGCACCTTTCTCAGTTTGGTGCTCTGGGCTGGGGAGCCCACCTTGAGGCTTAGACCTCAGGGTTCTCAGTGGGAACCAACCACAGCTGAGATATTCCTCCAGACCTTCAGCTGCTGACTGTGGCTCTCCATCCACTGCTTTCCCATCCCCACCCTTCCTACCAGTCTCTGTGCTATCTTCACTTTCCACTCTTTGTTATAAAGTTTCTCTCCAGCTAGTCTTCAGTTGACTTTTCAGGGTGGTTTTTCTGTATTGTAGTTGTATTTCCAGTTTAGTCAATATTTGCTTTATATAGTAGGTGTACCAGTTAATAATGCGGATTTTGTAATCAAAGAAAACACGGTAATTTCAAGAGAAACATTAAAAGTGCTTTATTCAAAGTAACGTCCATCGCTAGCTACACATTTCCCCCATCTTTCAGGTAATTTGTGGGAACCGTCCCAATAGAACTTTTCTTGTTTTGAGGCAAACCATTCAGAGACCCAATTTTCCACTTCTTTGTACGTTTTGAAGTGCTGCTCAGAAAGTACATGTGCCATTGATCAGAACAAGTGGTAATCCAAAGGATCAAGGTCTGGTGAATACGGTGGGTGGGTGAATTCTTCCCAGGCAACATCTTTTAACGTGTCTTTAACTGGTTTTGAAGTGTGTGATGGTGCATCATCACGAAGCAAAATTACTTTGCTGTGTCTTCTGGAACATTCTTGTCGTTTCATGATCAAAGCGTGGTTCCAATTGATTATTTGTTGTCGGTAGCGATCAGTATTAATGGTTTCACCTGGTTTTAGAAGCTCATAATACACCACACCTTCCTGACCCCACCAAACCCAGAGCATTGTCTTCTTTCTGAAGCAATTTGGCCTTTCAGTCAATGTTGATGGTTGACCTGGATCAACCCATGATTTTGTGCGTTTGGGATTCTCAAAATAAATCCACTTTTCATTGCCAGTCACAACTCAATGCAAAAAGACTTTCTTTTGTGCCATTGAAGCTACATTTTACTGATGAGTTTTCGGTTTTCCATTTGTCTTTTTTGTTTTTTTTAAATATATTTTATTGATTTTTTACAGAGAGAAAGGGAGAGAGATAGTCAGAAATATCGATGAGAGAGAAACACCAATCAGCTGCCTCCTGCACATCTCCTACTGGGGAATGTGCCCGCAACCAAGGTACATGCCCTTGACCGCAATCGAACCTGGGACCTTTCAGTCCACAGGCCGACGCTCTATCCACTGAGCCAAACCGGTTTCGGCCCATTTGTCTTTTGTTCAGTTGATGTGGCACCCACTTTCCTTCCTTTAAAATCTTTCCCATTGCTTGTAAATGATCGGAAATTGTTTGCTGAGCAACGTTTAATCTTTCTGCGAGTTGTTTTTTGAGTTTGACATGCATCTTCATCCAATAATGCTTGTAATTATTGGTCTTCAA
The DNA here is from genome assembly GCF_963259705.1 of Myotis daubentonii. Classification (NCBI taxonomy): domain Eukaryota; kingdom Metazoa; phylum Chordata; class Mammalia; order Chiroptera; family Vespertilionidae; genus Myotis; species Myotis daubentonii. The sequence continues at coordinate 1,936,487 of NC_081850.1, read as the reverse complement.
ACTTTTTCGGTTGACCTGGATGTTCTTTGTCTTTCACATCAAAATCATCACTTTTAAAGTGTTTAAACCAGCGCTCACAAGTATCTTGAGATGGAACATGTTCACCATAAGCTTCCCAAAGTATATGATAACTTTCAGCAGCACTTTTCTTCAAAATAAAGTAATGAATTAAAACTTCCCATAAATGCTTTTTGGCACAAAATTTGACAAATTTAAGTGTAAAAATACCTATGATGTTAACACCTTCAGCAAATTTGACATATGAAGTTTGAAGCTTGCTGTCAATACAACAAAATAGCATACATATCAAATGCATATATATCAACATATGTGTAACTCCATCTATTGAAAAAAATCCGCATTACTAACTGGTATACCTAGTATTTAGGTGCTCCTGTATTGGATAAATATTTATAAGGGTTATATCCTCTTGTTGGATTGATACCTTGATCATTATGAAAAGTCCTTTTTTGTCTCCTATTATATTCTTTGTTTTAAAATCTATTTTGTCTAATTTTTTTTTCCCCAATGGCCAGGGAAGTTTTATTAGAGTTTGGATTGTCACCGGGTGGGTTAACATGGGTCTCTTACCACCCACACAGCAACTCCAAAGTTTCTCTGTAAACGTCTTTATCTCTAAAATAAACAACCACTCCTCCCCCCTCCAAAAAAACCCAAACTATAAGTGGTGCTGTTTCTTTCTTATATGGCTCAAATAATTAAAATTTTTGGTAGATATACAAAAATCTGAGTTTTGTTTTTTTTTAAATTAAGTGCTCGCCTTCAGTCTTTTTTCCCCTTTATTGATTAAGATATTACAAATGTGTCCTTATCACCCCAATGTCTCCTCTCTTCACTGATACAGCTCCTAGGGCATTGGAAACTAAAGAGAAAATAAACAAATGGGACTATATCAAAATAAAAAGCTTCTGCACAGCAAAAGAAACCATCAACAAAACAACAAGAAAGCCCACTGCATGGGAGAACATATTTGCCAATGTTATCACCAATAAGGGTTTAATCTCCAACATTTACAGGGAACTCATACAACTTAACAAAAGGAAGAGAAACAATCCAATCAAAAAATGGGCAAAGGACCTAAATAGACACTTTTTGAAAGAGGACATACATAAGGCTGAGAGACATGCTCAAAGTCACTAATCATCCAAGAGATGCAAATCAAAAGGACAATGAGGTACCATCTCACACCTGTCAGACTGGCTATCATCAACAAATCAACAAAGGACAAGTGCTGGAGAGGATGTGGAGAAAAAGGAACCCTAGTTCACTGCTGGTAGGAATGCAGACTGGTGCAGCCACTGTGAAGAACAGTATGGGGTTTCCTCAAAAAACTAAAAATGGAATTTCTATTTAACCCAGTTATCCCACTTCTAGGAATATTTTCTCTAATATTAAGTATTGCTAGCTTAGCTCATTTTTTTCAAATTTCCATTTCCATGAAATATCTTTTTTCATTCCTTTACTTTCAGTCTGAGTGTGATTTTCCAATTGAAATGGGACTCTTGTAGACAGCATTCGTATAGGTCTTGTTTTCTTATCCATTCGGCCACGTTATAGATTTGATTGGAGCATTTAATCCATTTATACTTAAAGTTATTATTGATAGGTATATAGCCATTTTATTAGTCATATTTATGTCCTTTTTCGCCTTATTCTTCTTAGAAAAGCCCATTTCACATCTCTTATAGCATGGGTTTGGTGGTAATAAATTCCTCTAACTTTTTATCTGGCCAGCTCTTTATCTTGACTTAAATTTTAAGTGATAACCTTTCTGGATAGAGTAGTCTTGGCTGTAGGTCCTTGCTTTTTATCACTTTGAATATTTCCTCCCAATCCATTATGGCCGGCAAAACTGTTGAGAAATCAGCTGACAGTCTTATGGGAGCTCTGTTGCATTTAACTAATTGCTTTTCTTTTTATGTTTTTAAGATTTTCTATCTTTAACTTTTGGTATTTTAATTATGATGTGCCATGGTGTGGGACTCTTTGGGTCCACCTGTGCTTCTGGACTTGTATGTCTATATTTTTTGCCAGGTTAGGGAAGTTTTCAGTCACTATTTCTTCAAATAAGTTTTCAAAGCCCTTACTATTTCTCTTCTCTTTCTGGTACACCTATGAAACAAATGATGTTATTCTTAATATCCCTTAAACTATCCTCTTTTAAAATTCCTTTTGCTGTTCTGATTGAGTGTTTTTCACTACCTTGTCTTCCATAATATATACATTTTCCATCCTCTTAACTTTAACCTATTTAACCGATTTTCATCAAGCCTAAAAAGTAATTGGTCTTTATTTCTTTATATATAAATGTGCCTGTGCCTTCCTGGACACATACTGATCTGCTTGACATTTTTATTAGCCTTTTGTGTGTGCATGTGTTTCATTTTGGATAATTTCTAGAACTATGTTTTTAAGATCATTCATTTTTTCTGTAATGTCTAGTGTGTTATTCATCCCTTATCATGTAATTTTTTATCTCTCACATTGTAGTTTTCATCTTTAAAAGTTTGATTTGAATCTCTAGTATATCTCTTCTACCTTTTCAAACACATGAATATATTTATAGTACCTTTTAAAAATATATTTTATTGATTTTTTTATTGAGAGGAAGGGAGAGGGATAGAGAGTTAGAAACATCGATGAGAGAGAAACATCAATCAGTTGCTTCCTGCACACCTCCCACTGAGGATGTGCCCGCAACCAAGGTACATGCCCTTGGCCGGAATCGAACCCAGGACCCTTCAGTCCGCAGGCCAATGTACTATCCACTGAGCCAAACCGGTTAGGGCTATAGTAACTTTTAATAACCTACTTAGTAATCATGTCAGTTGAACCATTTTTGCATTGGTCTCAATAGACTGATTTTTCTCATCATTATGGGTCAACTCTTCCTGCTTGGGAGCCAGTAAAAACTCTCAAGCACCATTAGGTGTTCTGGGAAATGGTAAATTACTGCAGATAGTATTGATTCTCTTGGAAATGCTTGTTCAGTGGGATCAATGCCGCTATTAGCTTAGGGTGAATTTTTTCCCCTCTGCTGTGCCAGTGTCCTGAGAACTCTGCCTGATTCTCTATGAAGCAGAGGTTTTCCACTCTGATCGGTGGGCACACAAACTCTGCCGCCCAGGCTTTTTCAAGCCCCAGTGATTTTCCCTTCCTGGTAGTTGTTTCTCCAGCGTCAAGCAGTTTATTCATGCAGAGATGCTCGTCAGTACTCAGTGCTCAGTGGAAGACTAGAGGTCTCTGGTGGCTTTCTGCGTAGCTCTCACCTTTCTGTACTCTGACCTGCGGACTCTGGCCTCTCTGGTGTCTCCAGGCCTCCAGGTCTGTCTTTTCAACTGAGGCAGACTGTGGGGCTCAGCCTGGGCCCTCCCTGGGCTGTAGCCTAGGAAGGAACTCCCTCTAGGCAATAAGCAGGGGCTCACCTTGGGTTTTGTGCCCCTCACCCCGCCCCCAGATCCCTGTCTTGTGCTGTTCCATGTCTAATATTTAAAAATGGTGTTTCAAGTTTTTGGTCAAATTTTCAGGTGGGAAGGTATATGTGGTCTATTACTCCATCTTGGCTGGCAGTAAAAGTCAGACTTGATAAGTCTTGTTACCAAATTGGAATGGCTGGTAGTTCTCTCAGAAGTGACCATGACCCGTCCTTCAACTTCTCTGGGAGCCGCCCCTTCATGGATCTACTCTGATCACTAGTTGTCTAACTGGCAGGAGTGCTGGTAATGCAGGAATGGAAACCCCCACAAAAGAGTGCTCCTATTCTTAACCTCTAGGTGATGCACCATATAGCAGAATGGAAAAAAGATGTCAGTGGGGGGGAAATGTCAGGGAATGGCATTCGTACAGAGGCAAAGAACCCAGGGTGGCAACTCTGCTTTTGCTATAATCATTATAGGTTTTTACGGAGAAGCTCACAATATTTGGCTGGACTTGACACTGGTCATCTCCACTTTATATACATTTGGGTGGTAGGCACTGTCATAGGGACGGCCTTCTTTGCCTCCAGTACACAATCTTCTCTTCAGATGCCCTTGGGGTCCCCACAGCCTTCCCCAGGTTTGGAAGCAGAGAGGAGCGCCTGGATGTCAGCAGGCCACTCTCACCCAGGAAGGCTGAGTCACCTGCTTAGAGGGTCACTGGTTATTTCCTAAGGTCCCACCACGGTTGCTGGCTGACAGGCTCTGTGCCACTGTTGGCCCTTTGAGCTCTCAACGTCCCTCCAGGGCAGTTTGAAGTTTTAATCTTTGTAGCAGCAGCACCTGGAGCCTTTCCCATCCCTGGCCTTCACCAGCCAAAGTGCTGTTTTCTGAAATATAACAGGTTTGTTCTGGTTGACAGAGATGATCAAGGGGGCTGTGAGGAGTGGGACACACTTGGAGGATCCTGGGTCCTGAGGATTGCTGGGGTTTCAGGTTCTCCTCCTCATTCCTTGGCTGTGTGCAGAGGGCAGTTGATCAGAGCACTGCCAGGGAGGGAACCTGGGAAGAGTGCAAGGGAGGAACTGCCCGCGGAGGTGAGGGTGGGGTGCTACTGCAGCTCAGACAGAAAACGGACACTGCACGAACGCTCTGCAGGTCAGAGTGCATGGCGGGGTGGTCCTCCAACAAAGCCCCTGTGATCACCTTTGAAGGGTCTCTTCACCTGTCCCTGCACCTGACTTCACAGAGCCTGGGCCTCCTGCCCGACGACAACACTGCTGTCACAGTCCTCTCACCCGGAGCACTGAGGTGTTTCTCAACTACGCTTCTCAGCTCCCCCACGTGCAGGGCCCTGTGCTGCTCTTGAGCCCAGCTAATTAAGAGTTACTTTTGCCCCTTACCTCTTTATAACTGATGCTACTTCCCCTTATTATGATTTTTAAAAATATATTTTTTGTTGATTTCAGAGAGGAAGGGAGAGGGAGAGAGAGAGAGAGAAACATCATTGATCGGCTGCCTCCTGCATGCCCCCACACTGGGGATGGAGCCCGCAACCCAGGCATGTGCCCTTGACCAGAATCAAACAGTGACCTCCTGGTTCCTAGGTTGACACTCATCCACGGAGCCATGAAGCAAGGCCCCCAATATTTTTATATAGTGCAATTATGTCCCTCCCTCAACAATAAAATTATAAAGCTATTAGAGAATAAAGAACAACAAAGAAGAGCAGGGAAAATGGATTTTAGATAGCGTCGGTAACAAAATGACTTGGCAGACAGGTGGAAAGAAATCTCCTGAGGACTTTGGGAATTCTACAACTCAGTGCTCCAGAGAAGGGCAAGCTGACCCAGGCCCCACGTCTGACCCACCGCCTGTTTTGATAAACAGAGGTTTATTGGCGTAGAGTCACACTCATCTGTGTACAGACTGTCAGCTTTCGTGCTACAATGGCTCTGGGGAGTAGTTATGACAGAGAACATATGACCTGTGAAGCCTAAAATATTTACTGTCTGGTCCTTTATAGAAAAAGTCTGCTCCTGCCTGGTCAGGAAACAAAAACATTAGAAGTCTGATTCTGATGGAAAAATTCTGAATTCTGACTTGGCAATAATACTGAAGCACAGATTCCATATATCATAAGTGATATTTCTCAAAGACTGCTGCTGAGGCATATAGGCAATTATTAGTCAGTTTTCAGATGTAAAAATTTGGTCATCATTAACTCGGGAATTGTTTCATTCTCATTTTAGAAACTAGATGGTGAAAACGCAAGCATGAAGTTTGCAAGTTTGTCTTGTGTCTTTCTGCTTATCATTTTTCAAATTGACTGTGTACAAAATGATGAAAGTCCTAGGAAGCAAAGGAGGAAGATGTATTACAGAAGACTGAAGAAAAGTTCTTCGCCTAACCACAGGTCCAGCAGACAGCCTAGAATTCAGCAAACAACAGTGGTGATGCCAGCAGCGGCACTTCCCGTGGTTAACTTGCATTCTAGCACGGAGGAGGAGTTTGAATCCTTTTTAAGTTTTCCTGGAGTAGAATCGAGCTACAATGTGCTACCAGGTAAGAAAACAGTACGAGAGAGAGAGAGAGAGAGAGAGAGAGAGAGAGAGAGAGAGAGAGAGAGAGAGAGAGAGAGAGAGAGAGAGAGAGACTTCCATGAAGATAATTTTTAAAAATCAAACTTATCTTTTGGTTTAATCTACGAAGAAATTTTGAATTAATTTTAAAAATCATGCATAGAATCCATTTATAAAAGTATTGGAGTCAAAACCGGTTTGGCTCAGTGGATAGAGCGTCGGCCTGAGGACTAAAGGGTCCCAGGTTCGATTCCGGTCAAGGGCATGTACCTGGGTTGCAGGCACATCCCCAGTAGATGTGCAGGAGGCAGCTGATTGATGTTTCTCTCTCATCGATGTTTCTGACTCTCTTTCTCTCTCCCTTCCTCTCTGTAAAAAATCATTAAATATATATTTTTTTAAAAGTATTGGAAAATAGATAAAGTAATTAGTTGTCCTACAACTATATTTATAAAACCATAGTTACTATTTTGTTTTATTTCTTTCTAGCCTGTTTACTATGCAATGTATTTTAGTTGTAATCATAACAAAGATAATATACATATAAATTTGTAAACTGCTTTTAACTTTCTATATTACCTAAGATATAGAAATAAATGATACAGATGATTCTATAAAAATGGATATTAATTTTAAATCAATTTTTTCAACAAAAAATGGAATTAAGCTATTTTATTTTATATAGACTAAATTACTGAAGTTTTTTATAATTTCATTTAAAAATTGTTTTCATTTATTTCAGAAAGGAAGGGAGAGGGAGAGAGAGAGATAAAAACATCAACAATGAGAGAGAATCACTTATGTTTCTGCAGGCCCCACATTGGGAATCAAGCCCACAACCCAGGCATGTGCCCTGACTAGGAATCGAATCATGACCTCCTGGTTCACAGGTCAATGCTCAACCACTGAGCCACACCAGCAGGCCTAAATTATTGAATTTTTAAAGGCTGAAAAGATTGGAAATTCTGTCAAATATTTCAACAGCCATTTTTTTAAAAAAAATATATTTTATTGATTTTTTACAGAGAGGAAGGGAGAGAGATAGAGAGTTAGAAACATCGATGAGAGAGAAACATCGATCAGCTGCCTCCTGCACATCTCCCACTGGAGATATGCCCACAACCCAGGTACATGCCCTTGACCGGAATCGAACCTGGGACCCTTCAGTCCGCAGGCCGACACTCTATCCACTGAGCCAAACCGGCTTCGGCACAACAGCCATTTTTAAGAACACTTTAGTATAATGATTTCAAAGTCCACATTTTTGCAGATTTAGAAGAAAAAAATAATTATATTGTATATATTACCTTTACATAAAATTTCAAAAGACGTAAGGCAATAACACCACATAATATTCTGTGGCCAACACTTCATATATTGTCTCAAGAAAACCAAATGCTTCTACATGATGGATGGTATTTCTACGAAGTTAACGGAAATAACAAAATGTCCACGAAAATATACAACTTAGGTCACATTTACAGGATGACCAGGAAGAGTCAAAGGCATGATGCTGACACTGTCCCCAGCTGCTCGAGCGCGAGGAGCCCCGCGTCCCTAGCGAAGAGGACCGACACCCACCATGTGCAGCGCAGTGGGGGAGAGCAGTGTGCGTGATGTGCTCTCAAAGCTGCTCACAAATATGTAATGGAGGCAAGTTTGCATAAAAACACATCGATGTGTGTAAACATTTCTCAATCGTCCTAAAATGCTTTCCAGTGGTTTTATAGCACTTTTTAAAAAATTGCAGCTAAATGAAATAATAAAAAACTTACCATTTTAACATTATAAAGTGTACAATTCAGTGGTACTTAGTAAACTCACAATGCTGTGTAACAATGATTGCTATCTAGTTCCTAACCAAAAGGAAATTCCAAAATATTAAGCAGTCGTTCCCCCTAACCCAGCCCTGGCAACTACTGAACTGTCTCTAAAGTTTTCAACTCTGGATACTTCATATGAAAGGAGTCATCTGCAGCCATTGGTGTCTGGCTTCTTCCACGTTAGTATAATGATTTCAAAGTTCATCCATGTTGTAGCATGTGTCAGTACTTCATCCTTTTTATGGCTGAATAATATTCCAATCTACAGATAGACCACATTTTGTTTCTCCATTCATCTGTTGATTGACATTTCGGTTGTTCCTAACTTTTGGCTACTGTGAATAGCAAGCTATAAACGCCTGTAAACAAGTTTCTATTTGAACTCCTGTTTTCAATGTTCTTGGGTATATAGAAGTGGAACCTAGAAGTGGAACATGGGGTACCTAGGAGCTGGGCCATATGGAAACTCTATGATTAATTTATTGAGGAACCACCAAATGTTTTCAAAAAAGTGACAGACACCATTTTATATACCTACAAGCAATGTTCAAAGATATCAATTTCTCTGTACTCTTGCCAACATTTGTTATTTTCCATTTTTTAAAATATAGCCATTTAGTGGATATGAAGTTTTGTTTTACTGTGTATTTCCCTAATGACTAATGATGTTGACCATCTTTTTATGTGCTTATTGTCCATTGTACATCTTCTGAGAAATGTCTATTCAAGTCCATTGCTCAATTTTTTAATTGGGTTGTCTTTCTGTTGTTGTTATGAGAGTTCTTTATGTATACTGCGGCTATTAGGCCTTTATTAGAGAATGATTTGCAAATATTCTCTCCCATTGTGTAAGCTGTCCTTTTACTTTCTTGATCATGTCCTTTGACGTATCAACATTTAATTTTGTTAAAGTCCAATTTATCTGTTTTTTGTTGCTGGGCTTTTGGAATAATATCTAAAAACCCACAGTCATGAAAATTTACATCTATGTGTTCTTCTATGAGTATTGTAATTTTAGCACTTATATGTATGTCTTTGATCCATTTTGAGTTAATTCTTATATTTGGAGTGAGGTAGGAGACAACTTCATTCTTTTGCATATGGATGTCCAGCTGTCCCAGCACCATTTGTTAAAGAGACTATTTTCCCCCCAACTGAACGGTCTTGGCCCTCTTGTCAAAAATCATTTGACCAGAGATTAAAAATGGCGGCAGAGGAGGAGAAACCAAGATGGCAGCATAGGTAAACACCGAAAATTGCTGCCTCCCACAACAAATTCAAAAATACAACTAAAAGACAAAACAGACATCATCCAGAACCACAGGAAGGCTGGCTGAGTGGAAATTCTACAACTAGAAGGGAAGAGAAAAGCACACTGAGACTCAGAGGAGGCGCGGAAGTAAAGTGCAGCGGTAAGGAGGCGCACATGGAAAGAGCTGACAACGGAGGGTGCGGTTGTCTTTTTCAAGCTCCTGAAGGCCCAACTCCAATTCCGGGCTAGTCTCTGGGGACCCAGACTCATAGGGGGAGAAACTGGACGGTTTGGCATCTGGTAGAACTTGAGGGCGGCTTTCTCTCAGAGGTGCTTGCAGCGATTACCACGGAACAGTAAGACCCGGGTCCTCTTAGGGGAGGACTGAGGATCAGCCATAGCTGTTTGCTCCGCCCTGTTGATTCCCTGAGACCCTGCCCCACCCAACCTGCCAGCAGAGGCTTTTGCATATGAATGGCCTGACCCTTTGCAATCTAAAATTACCTAACAAACTGCAGCTGGGTCAGAGAGACCCAGAACTTCCAAAAGAAGGACCAAGGCCCCACAGCAGCTTGCATTGCTTCACAGCTGGGCTTCATCTGGGCACCTCCAAACCCCAAACAAAGAAAAGGAATCTGCAGATCTCTCTGTAGCTTCTGCTGGGTAGCCTCAGGCAGAGGCTAAATTGGTACCTCTTTAGAGATCCAAGAGCCAGTGTACCCAGTGGTCAGAGTGGGACCATCCAGATTACAAGTCCTCAGATCCATAAGGGACACACTCAGGGGGCAGACTCAGTGAGCACCAAAGCCCCACTGAAGCAAGTCTTGCCCCAGAACGGTGTCTTCAGCACAGAAGTTCTCCCACTGTAGACATAGCTGACTCTCACAGCCAATTGGCCTGGAGGTCAATTCCTCCCAGTAATACCTACAACTATCAAGGCTTAACTACAAGACTGTGCACAAAGCCCACAAAGGGGTACACCAAGACTGTCCACCTCAGGTAATTAGGGAGGCTGAGCCACTGGGCCCTATAGGACACCTAGCACACAAAGCCACTCTACCAACACAGGGAAGCATAAAAAATGTGGAGACAAAGAAACAGGTCACAAATGACAGAAATGGAGGAAAGCAAACTACAGGATATAGAGTTCAAAACCACACTTATAAGGTTTTTCAAGAATTTTCTAGAAACCGCAGATAAATTTAGTGAGACCCTCAAGAAATCTAGTGAGACCCTCAAGGTTATGAAAAAGGACCAACTAGAAATTAAGCATACATTGACTGAAATAAAGAATATTATACAGAGTCCCAACAGCAGACTAGAGGATCGCAAGAATCAAGTCAAAGATTTGAAATATGAAGAAGCAAAAAACACCCAACCGGAAAAACAAAAAGAAAAAAGAATTCAAAATTATGAAGACAGTGTAAGGAGCCTCTGGAGCAACTTCAAGCGTACCAACATCCAGATTATGGGGGTGCCAGAAGAAGAGAGAGAGCAAGATATTGAAAACCCATTTGAAGAAATAATGACAGAAAACTTCCCCTACCTGGTGAAAGAAATAGACTTACAAGTCCAGGAAGCGCAGAGAACCCCAAACAAAAGGAATCTAAAGAGGACCACACCAAGACACATCATAATTAAAATGCCAAGAGCAAAAGACAAAGAGAGAATCTTAAAAGCAGCAAGAGAAAGAAACTCAGTTACCTACAAGGGAATACCCATACGACTGTCAGCTGAACATAATCCAGATGTTGGTACGCTTGAAGTTGTCCCAGAGGCTCCTTACACTATCTTCGTGTTTTTGGATTCTTTTTTCGTTTTGCTTTTCCGGTTGGGTGTTTTTTGCTTCTTCATATTTCAAATCTTTGACTTGATTCTTGCGATCCTCTAGTCTGCTGTTGGAACTCTGTATAATATTCTTTATTTCAGTCAATGTATGCTTAATTTCTAGTTGGTCCTTTTTCATAACCTTGAGGGTCTCACTAGATTTCTTGAGGGTCTCACTACATTTATCGATGGTCTCACCAGACTTTTGAGGGTCTTACTAAATTTATTGGCGGTTTCTAGAAAGTTCTTGAAAAACCTTAAAAGTGTGGTTTTGAACTCTATATCCTGTAGTTTGCTTTCCTCCATTTCTGTCATTTGTGACCTGTTTCTTTGTCTCCACATTTTTTATGCTTCCCTGTGTTGGTAGAGTGGCTTTGTGTGCTAGGTGTCCTATAGGGCCCAGTGGCTCAGCCTCCCCAATTACCTGAGGTGGACACTCTTGGTGCATCCCCTTGTGGGCTTTGTGCACAGTCTTGTTGTAGTTAAGCCTTGATAGTTGTAGGTATTACTGGGAGGAATTGACCTCCAGGCCAATTGGCTGTGAGAGTCAGCTGTGTCTACAGTGGGAGAACTTCTGTGCTGAAGACACCGTTCTGGGGCAAGACTTGCTTCAGTGGGGCTTTGGTGCTCACTGAGTCTGCCCCCTGAGTGTGTCCCTTATGGATCTGAGGACTTGTAATCTGGATGGTCCCACTCTGACCACTGGGTACACTGGCTCTTGGATCTCTAAGGAGGTGCTAATTTAGCCTCTGCCTGAGGCTACCCAGCAGGAGCTACGAAGAGATCTGCAGAATCCCCTTCCTTGTTTGGGGTTTGGAGGTGCCCAGATGAAGCCCAGCTGTGAAGCAGTGCAAGCTGCTGTGGGGCCTTGGGCCTTCTTTTGGATGTTCTGGGTCTCTCTGGCCCAGCTGCAGTTTGTTAGGTAATTTTCAGATTGCAAAGGGCCAGGCATTCATATGCAAAAGCCTCTACCGCAGCTTGGGTGGGTCTCAGGGAATCAACAGGGTGGAGCAACCAGCTATGACTGATCCTCAGTCCTGCCCTAAGGGGCCCACATCTCAGTGTCCCGGTAATTCCTGTAAGCACCTTTGAGAGAAAGCCGCCCTAGAGTTCCGAGTTCTGCCTGCTGCCAGACAGTCCAGTTTCTCCCCGTTTGAGTCTGGTTCCCCAGAGACTCACCTGGAACTGGAGATCAGAGCAATTGCGGGCTTGTGACTCCCTTCCAATTCAAAAAGACAACCGTGTCCTCAGTGCCAGCCCTTGCCGCATGCGCCTCTGTACCTCTGCACTTCCGCACCTCCTCTGAGTCTCAGTGTGCTTTTTTCTTACCTTCTAGTTGTAGAATTTCCACTCAGCCAGCCTTCCTGTGGTTCTGGATGATGTCTGTTTTGTCTTTTAGTTGTATTTTTGAATTTGTTGTGGGAGGCAGCAATTTCTGGTGTTTACCTATGCTGCCATCTTGGTTTCTCTCAGGCACCCTCTTAAAGGGCCAAACACAAAATTCCCTATGGAGCCGCCTACCATGTGCTCCGCCAGAGGGAGGGCAGAGTGGACTGGAGCTGTGTGAGCAGAAGCCAGGATTGGGGGCTCTGGGTTTAGAGCTCAGAATGCAGACACCCCTGTTTCTTGTGCTGAGTCATTCCCTCACACTGCAGAGGTCATCTTTCTCATGCAAACATTTGCCTTGCCTGAGAGGAAGACAGTTGACCCATCCTATTGGAAAATACCTTGCCCTGAGGCCATGTAAGAGACTAAAAATAACAATTAGCTTCCAGGCAGAAACAACTGCCCCACCCTGTTGCATGTGACCATTCAAGTGGAATCCTATCAATCTGTAGGCAGAGGTAGGTTCTGGAGGCTTTAAGTCTTTCCCTGATATAATTAGTCAGAAACAGCATTTGACACTGTCCTGCACTGGAGATTGAGAGGCATAATGGATCTACCTAATACACAGCCACAAATCGAGAAACAACTCCAAATGAAAGAACAACAGAATTCTCCAGAAGAAGAGATAAATGAAGCAGGAATAAAAAATTTATATGAAACATAGAGTTCAGAGTAATGATGGTAAAGATGCTCAATAAAATTAAAAAAGGTATAGTAACTATGAAAGAAGAACAGTTGGAAATAAAGAATGACATAGCACAAATAAAGAACACATTGGAAGGAACACACAGTAGATTAGGGGAAGCTGAGGATCAAATCAGTGAATTAGAAAACAAGGTTGAAAAAAATCACTCAATCAGAGAACCAAAAAGAAAATACAATTAAAAAACAGAAGGTCAGCTTAAGGGAGCTGTGGGACAATGTGAAACGTAACAATATTAGGATAGCAGGTGTGCCAGAAGAGGCAGAAAGGGATAGAGAACACGTTTAAAGAAATAATGCAGAAAACGTCCCTGACCTGATAAAGGAAAAAGTGAAACAAGTTCAGGAGGCACAGAAAACACCAAGCAAGAAGAACCCTAACAGGCCCATGCTCAGACACGTCATAATTAAAATGCCAAAAATTAAGGGACAAAGAGGGGATCTTAAAGGCAGCAAGTGAAAAGAAGTTTCCTACAAAGGAGCTCCCATAAGGCTCACATCTGACTTCTAATCAGAAACTCTACAGGCCAGAAGGGAATGGCATGAAGTGCTAAAGGTAATGAAAAGCAAGGATCTGAAACCAAGATTACTACATCCAGCAAGGCTATCATTCAAAATAGATGGTCAAATAAAGAACTTCAACAAGAAAGGCATGTCCATTTCCACCACAGTACTAAAGTGCTAGCCACAGCTATCAAACAAGAAGAAGAAATAAAAGGCATTCAAATTAGAAAGGAGGAAGTAAAACTCCCATTATTTGCAAGATGACATGATGTTGTATATAGAAAACCCTAAAATCTCTCACAAGAAAACTACTAGATTAAATAAATGAATATGGCAATATAGTAGGATACAAAAATCAATATCCAAAAATTGATGGCTTTTTTTATACACCAATAATGAATTCTCAGAAAGAGAAACTAAACAACCAAATCCATTTACCACTGCAACAAATAAATTAAGATACTTAGGAATAAATTTAACCAAGGAGGCAAAAGACCTGTACTCGGAAAACTAAAGGATGTTGAAAAAAGAGACAGAAGAAGATATAAACAAGTGGAAGAATATACCGTGTTCATGGATTCATAGAATTAACATAATTTAAATGTCCATACAATGCAAGCAATCTACTATTAAAACACCAATGGTGTATTTCACAGAGCTAGAACATATGCTCCAAAAATTTATATGGAATCAAAAAAGACCCCCAAATAGCTGCAGCAATTTTGAGAAAGAAAAACAACGTTGGAAGAATCACAATATCAGATTTCAAGTAATACTACAAAGCCACGTGGTACTGGCACAAGATCAGGCATATAGAACAATGGAACAGAACAGAGAACCCAGAAATTGACCCAAGACATTATGCTCAATTAATATTTGCCAAATGAGGCAAGGGCATGCAATGGAGTCAAGAGAGTCTCCAATAAATGGTGTTGGGAAAATTGGACAGAAACATGCAAAAAAAATGAAACTAGAATGAACTTATATCATACACAAGAATAAACTCAAAATGGATAAAAGACTTAAATGTAAGATGTGAAACCATAAAAATCCTAGAAAAAACCATAGGCAGCAAAATCTCAGACATCTCTCATAGCAATATGTTTACAGATACATCTCCTAAAGCAAAGGAAACGAAGGAGAAAATAAACAATGGGATTACCTCAAAATAAAAAGCTTTTGCACAGCAAAAGGAACCATCAACAAAATAAAAAAGGAGCCCACTGCATGGAAGAACATATTTGGCAATGATACATCCAAAATATAAGGAACTCATACAACTTAACAATAGGAAGATAAACAATCCAATTAAATGGGCAAAGGATCTAAACAGACACTTTTCCAAAGAGGACATACAGACGGCCAAGAGACATATGAAAAAATGCTCAAAGTCACTAATCATACAAGAGATACAAATCAAAACGACAATGAGGTATCATCTCACACCTGTCAGAATGGCTACCATCAACAAATTAACAAATGACAAGTGCTGGTAAGGATTCGGAGAAAAAGGAACCCTTGTGCACTGCTGGTGGGAATGCAGACTGGTGCAGCCACTGTGGAAAACAGTATGGAGTTTCCTCAGAAAATTAAATATGGAACTCCCATTTGACCCCATGATCCCACTTCTAGGAATATACCCTAAGAAACCTGAAACACCAATCAGAAAGAATGTATGTATAAATACCCCTGTGTTTATAGCAGCACAATTCACAATAGCTAAGATCTGGAAACAGCCCAAGTGCCCATTAGCAGACGAGTGGATAACAAGCTGTGGTACATTTACACCATGGAATACTACGCAGCTGTAAAAAAGAAGGATCTCTTACCCTTTGAGATTTCATGGAGGGACCTGGAGAGTATCATGCTAAGTGAAATAAGCCAGTCAGAGAAAGACAAGTATCACATGATCCCACTCATATGTGGAATCTACGTAACAAGATAAAGTGAACAGAGTGGATCCACAGACATGGAAGCATGGAACAGAGTGCAGGATCTTGGAGGGAAGGCAGGGAGGGTGGGGGGTGGGAGGTAATCAATCAAAGAGCTTGTATGCATATATGCATGACCCATGGACACAGACAGTGGGGTGGTGAGGGTCTGGGGGGGGGGCGTCAGGGGATGGGCTGGAGGAGTCAATGAGGGGGAAAGGGAGACATATGTAATACTTTCAACAATAAAGGATTTTTTAAAAAAATAAATAGAAGCAAGCAAATCTTTGTAGTTCAATTGAAAAAAAAATCAAAAAAATCCTTTGACCATAGTAAGGTAGTCTCAGTATTCCATTGGACTATGTGTTTATCCTGAGGCCACCGCTGACCATTGCAGGTTTGTAGTAACTTTTTAAATATCTAAGAACAAAATATCAATTTTGTTCTTGTTATTTTTCTTCAGGATTTTTTTTGGATATTCAGGGCCCTTTGTAATTCTATGTGAATTTGAGGGTAAACTTTTGCATTTTTGCCAAAAAAAGCTATTGGAATTTTGATGGAATATAGGACTTGTATAATCAGGAGAAACATTATGTGGATGTGTTTCTTCCACGCGAGGAATTGGGTGGTGGGAGTGGCCCAGGGCAAGCGTCTCCGGGGGAGATGGCAGGGCTTGGGCTGGACTGAGTGGGAGGGAAGGACGGGACACATGTGAGACTCGCTTGGGAGTGCAACCTGGGGACAACGTGAGATATTAGGTCGAGTTACTAGGAATGACACGAGGGCCAGGACAAAAATGTCCCTCACGTGTCTGCGCCTGTATGACAGCCATCCTGCGGGTGAGGATGGGGCGCAGGCCAGTCAGCTCCCAGGAGAGGAGCAGAGGGCAGGGGCGGCGTCCACAGGCTCCGTGGAGACCTCTCCCCGCGGGAGCCACGCAGAGGCCACCTTGTGTGGTTCTAGGTCCCGCCCAGGCGGTGACCGCGCCAGGAAGTAAGTGTCCGGTGCTCTCTCCTAGGGCGGAAGGGCCGCTGCTCGGTGAACGGGATGACCATGTACCACGGGGCCGCGTGGTCGCCGGAGCCCTGCACCACCTGCCTGTGCGCCTCCGGAAGGGTGCTCTGCGACCGGACCAGGTGCCCGCCTCCGCCTCCGCGGTGCCTGCGCGCCGCCACCCCCGAGGGCGAGTGCTGCCCGGTCTGCTCGGACTCCGGTATAAACGTTCAGCCCAAAGTATCACATGCGACTCGGCCTTGCCCTCCCCTGTTTACTTGCACTTGCTCTAATTTATGATAAAGTGGTCGTCAGAATACTTAAACTATTGGCACAGTGATGACAGGCGTAGAAATTCTTGAGAATGATACGGGAGGGCAGGCATCAGCGCTCCATTCGAGCTGCGGGAAGGAGGCGGTGGGCCCCGCAGCCGCGCTGAGAGGCCGTGAAGGGTGGGGCAGCCCGCGGTCCCTGCCCAGGGTGCGAGGCCTGCCGGCTCCCACCGCTGGCTCCCTGTGGCACGGCGAGTAGCCCAGACGCAGAGGAAGAACTCGGTGAGCAGGGAGGCTGGTCGGCGTCCGGAGCGTGTCCCGCTCGGGGCTGCTGGGCCCAGGGTCACCAGGCGGCTTGGTTGGCTGCTCACTGACCCAGGGTCCCCGGAGGCTCACCCCTGAGGGAGGAGAGGCCCCTCAGGAGAGGGGCCAGCCTGGCCCAGCCTTCTGAAATACAAACCCAGGGAAGCAGGCACGAGAGGCACTGGGTGTTGTTTCCTCATCTGTGGTCAAGGCTGATCACAGGCAGGTCTCCTGCCAGGAAGAACTTCAGAATATTTAGAAACTGTACTTTGGTGGATACTACCAGCTATTTCACTAAGGTATTATGATTTTTAAAGTGTTAGAAAATACGTGTTTAATAAAATTGACTCCTTGGGGGGTGAAACATAAAACTTATAAAGATTCAGAAATTCTCATTTTTCAAAGGAGCTGAATTATTCCTAAAATGCTGTAGTTATTTTGGAAAAATAAACTTGGGTATACAGGAAGGATTTTAAATGTTTTAATATGATAGCTTTAGCTTCCTTCTGCTCATTTTTTTCTATTCTCCTTTTGTATTTTCTGCTAAAGATGTCAAAAAATAACTCAAACACTTTACATTATATACTGAATTGAAATCTTCAAATAATTATTCTTTGAGTTCTTTCTAGGGATGATTTGTTTAGTATTAAATGAAGGCAAGGAGAGGCTGAATACATAGTTTTATGTATTTGATGGAAGGAAGCCTGGACCCTGAGCTCACTCCTTCCTAGAAGCCACGCCTGCCCGCCTTTAGCAAACACAGTGACAGCTAATTCCGATGTGGGCCAGCTGTGCACTGCACGCTATTCCTGCTCTTATCGCCATGTAGTAGTACACAGGGCTCTGATGTGTATCTCTCGGTTAGTTAAGCCAGATGTTTTCTGTAAGTCTCAAGAAGCAAAATGATTTCAGTAGAGTCCAGGAGAAAAAACGACCTTTCTAGCAAAGGGTGCTTTTAGACTCATGGAGCTGAAAGGAAATTGGGAAAAAAATAATAAATCTATAAACAAAAGCCAATTTCACTACCATAAGCCTGAGAGTGCACACATTCTTGCCTTATCAACAACCCCACTAATAAACAACGGGGCTACTTATCATTTTGCACCCCCTGTAGTTACCAGGTAGAATGACACCTGAGTAGAAATAGTAAAACCTCAGGTAAAACAAAAATTGTCTATAATAGATCTTACAGCAGAAATAGTTACTATTAAAACTATTCAAGCAAAAATTTTAAGATGCATTTCATGTTTAAACTGCACTCAAATACCTGGAGGGAATACTCACTAGCCTCCCTTTTGCTATGATTCTTCTTTTATTCATATCACAATGTGCCCCTGCTGCCTCCTCCGTGCATGGTCGGAGCCTCCTACTCGCCATCAGTGCTAGAGCGTTAATGACAGAACTGACTTTTCTGGTGATTCTTCAGGACAAAGAGAACCTCCGAATTCACATCATCGGCAGCGGCCACCTCCTTGGGCGAACCTGGACCAAGCACTGAGAAAAGAGGAGCTTCCGGCTGAGGAGGCTGAAGGAATGAAAGAAACTGAAGACAGGGAGCAAAAGAAAATGAGCCCGGAGCCTGGGGACAGAGGAAGACTTCCTGGCCAGGGGCAGCGCAGCAGGGCTGAACAGAGGCCTGGAGAGGAGGGCAGGCAGGCGCGTCCCCACGGAAACACAGCCAGGGAGGTGGAGGAGGAGGAAGAGGAGAAGGAGGAGGAGGAGGAGGAGGAGGAGGAGGAGGAAACCAGAGGTGTGTTACAGGTGCTGTCCCAACTCCCAGCCGGTGCTCCTCCCAGACGCAGGCCAGCTCTGCCCAGCGGGTGCTCTCTGTCCTACAGAACCATCAGCTGCAACGATGCAGACCTCACCCAGATACCACCGCTGGCAGCACCCGAGGTAACAAGCCTGGAGCTTGCTGGTAAGAGATGTCGATGTCCATTTCATTTTCAGCTTTAAAAGTAAATAACTCATTCCCCTATGAATGTTATATTTTAATCTCGTAATATAAATGGATTCTAAACGGACTATTTTCGCAATCTTTAAACACAAACGTTGCAGAAGAGGTAGGTGTTTTACTACAGTATAGCATAATTGGATGTAATGCATAGTCCTCCAAATCCAACCATGATTTCTCATGGACTTCTTTAAAAAAAATGTTTTTATTGACTTCAGAGAGGGGAAGGGAGAGGGAGATAGAAACATCAATGATGAGAGAGAATCACTGATCTGCTGCCTCCTGCATGGCCCCTACTAGGGATCGAGTCTGCAACCCGGGCATGTGCCCTGACCTGGAATCAAACTGTGACCTCCTGGTTCAGGGTCAACACTCAACCACTGAGCCATGCCGGCCGGGCTGGACTTCTTTCTTAAAGTCAGCTTTACTGAGGGTAACTTTCATGGAGTTAAACTTATTTTTAGCATGGTACTGAGTTTTGAGACATGCATATAGACAGGTAACCTCTGCCCAATTCTTCATGTCCCTCTGTTCACAAGCCCTAGCCACCAGGATGTGTCTGTGTCTGTAGTTTAGACGTTTCCAGACATCATGAGAACGGGGTCACTAGGCACACGGCCTCCTTAGCTGGCTTCCCCCATCACACTGCTTTTGGGGTCATCCAGGCTGTTGCATTTGGTCAGCATCTTGCCCTCCCTACTGCTGAGAGCTGTCTGGATGAACCGGTGGTACCAGCTGAGGCATCTGGAGTGTTTCCAGTTGGGGGCAGTTCTGTGGTTATGAACACCCACATACAGATGTCTGTGGAGACCCCGTTTTCTTCTCCCTGGAGTACGTGCCAGGAGTAGGACCACTAAGTGACACAGAGATGCGTTTAACTTGCATTCTGTGTCCTGTCAGCCGTTCTCCCTCATGTTAGCCATTCTGGTGGACATGGATGGTCCCGTCCTTCTACTCCTGTGTTTATAGGGCCACCTGAAAAGGTCCTTAGTGGAGGAACAGCATGACCAGGTTTGGTGTGGCTGGCTGGCAAGGAGGCTGGGCCAAATGGACAATGGTGATATGGCCCATGAGGGGTGGCCCTGCAGATGCAGGGGCCACAGGGTCTAAATGGGGTTTCAGACATCCTGGGGGAAATCACAGCAATAAACTACCATCAAAATAATAAATGATATAACATCATTTATACTCAACAGGAAAGGTCTGACACCTTTGCTCAGGATGGCCAGTCTGTGACAGACCCCTCTGCATCATGGCCTCCTCACACCACGCTCTTGTGACCCCAGCAAAGCCCCTCCTGTGCCCGCGTGCCAGATGTCCCACAAGAAAGCTTGGTTTGCGAACATCTAGTCTTACGATGGTGAATGGCCGGTGCACACACGGTCTTGGTTTTGCAGGAAGGTCACATTGGTTTATATTGTGCTTACTCTATCTGGGAAGCTCATTTTCTGAGTTTAAAACCACTGACTACTGTACTTAACCAAGTGTCAAAACAAAACCCCATAAAGTTAAGGCCCATAGGAACTTCTGTAGATCACAGTCATGGGAGCAGAACCTCAGATCTGGAGGTGATGAGATTATCTCCCCATGCCGCTGATTTAGGGACTGAGCCTGGTGCTCCAGAAAGGCAATTGACATGCCCACAATGTCGTTGATTAATTGCAGGGTTATAGTTGTGAGCCAGGGCCTAAGAAATGCCAATGGGAAAAGATGAAGAGCTATAGAAACCATAACCTTCTAGAAACCATCAGTCATACGATGCCCAATGCTCACAGCGTGGTCTAGCAAGTACACGCTGGATGTTTTAAGCAGCTTTATCTAAAACCTGAGGTGCAGGGCATGGCAAGTCCTTAGAGTGCACGTTCTGACTCTGTGAAACAGGGTAGCCCCAGTTGTTTACTTTTCTAAATGTGCATCTGCTGATGTGATATACCTCCCGGAGGCCCATGCTATGAGTATTGCTTTTTCATACAGAGAAGACTCTCGTTTGCTCTCTGTGCAAATGCACGTGTGTGTATGTATTGGCACATCGGTCTGAAACACAACTGTCCTGTCCTAGGCAATTCCATCACCTCCATTCCCGACGAAGCATTTAATGGACTACCGAATTTGGAAAGGCTTGATTTGAGCAAAAATAGTATCACCTCTTCAGGCATAGGTCCAGAAGCATTCAAGGTAAACCCACGTTCTGATTTGTCACAATCTATTTAGATTGCTTTCCCATGACTGGTACTGGCAGTGGTGGAGATGGGGAAGAGAGGAAAAGCTGCACGTTTACCTGGTAGCATTCTCCTAAGCGGAGAAACTTTCTTCCCTGATGTCCCTAAACTGTATTGAAGCTTTACCTTGAATAGAGCATGTTATGTCACATGTGTCTGGCTGTCATACCCTTAGAGCACCAGACACCGCACCAATAACAAAATAAATGTATTAAATTTATAGAGTAATTTTCCCCCACGTCGCTGAGAACATGTGCGTGAGGTGCTCCAGGGAGGAAGGGCAGGGTCTGGAAGCTTCCCAAACGCTGGGCGGCAGCGCATGTGAGCCCCTGCTCTGGGCCGGGCAGCACTGATGAAGGGACACGTTAGCAAGAGGGCATCTGAAAACACAAATGGACTCGGCGTTCAGGTTGGGAAAAGAAGAGGGAAGAAGATGGGAAACAGCACAGGATAAATTTCTGAAAGACTCAGATTTGACATTTTTTTCTCTAAAAAGCAGAAAAGAAGAGAGGATCAAGGAATTTCAGAGAAAAAAATGCAGAAGCAGGAAAGGAGACGGCTGTGTGTACACAATACTCACAAATAGGTGTGCTTGCAGAAGCCCCAGCACCAGTACCACAGCCACTGGGTCAAACCGCCCCCTCGGGCAGGCCTGTCCCCTCTTTGCACAACTCCCTCTGAGGCACACAGGTCCTGGCTCACACCCCCATTCGGGGCTGGCAGGTGAGAAGGTCCACACTCACACACAGACCGAGTGCCCCGCAGGCTAGCTGTCCGGATCGAAACCTGGGCACCCACGCACTCCCGGTATTGGATAAAAAGGAAGACATTGTAGGAAGTCACCTTCTCTTCCTGTTTGGGGGTTTCTATCCCAAACTGCTCACATTGGGCTCTGAACCCACTGACGTGAGTCGTCCACGTGGCCCCACTCAAACCCGCCAGCTGCAGTGCTCGGCGCAGGCAGCCAGGCAGTGCCGCCAACCAGCAGCCTCGGGTGGAGACGCCCCCCTCACCCCATCAAAACCGTGAGGGTGCCACAGAGCAATGGCTTGTGATGCCTGACCACTCCATGTTGAAGAATCTGCTCCATCATTAGTGCTATTATAATTCTGCTTCTGTTAATGAACAGAAAACTGAGTTTTACAAATACGTTGACAGGGTTCAGATTGCTATCCTGACACCAGCACTCATGAGGGACTCAGGCCCCTGCACTAGTACGTCATACAGAGAAAACTCTCATACGCAGAGTTTTAATAACTGTGTGTCTGCTGCTGAGAAGGTGAAAACCCAAGATCTAGCAAAATATAACCAACCCAGTGCGGTAGGAGATTTCTCTCGTTTCCGTGGCCACAGTAACGTGTGACAGATCCCTATGGCGAGTGGAACATGACTGCCTAGTGTGGTTGAAAATGCCCGGAATAAACACTCACAGGACCGACATCTGCAGGGCAGGGAGAAGATGGGGACCCCCATCTAAACCCCAGTACGTCAGGCTTAGAGGCATAACTGCAGCTAACTGAACATTCAAGTGAGATGTACTGGACACCTGTGCCAGATGAAATAGTCATCTGAGATTTGCTTTTTCAGCATTTGAAGAAGTTGGTGTACCTGAATATGAATGGAAACAGCCTGGCAGAGCTTCCTCTGGAGCTGCCACCTACATTGGAAGAACTCAAAGTCAGTGAGAACAAGCTTCGCGCTATCGATGAAGAACACTTGTCAGGTACCAAGCATGCGCTTGTAACATGTCCGTGTACCTCTGTCACCTGGGGGAATTTTATTTGTGGTATTGCCGGATGAATAGCTGGCAAGGTTTTTTAGGTCACTTTACCATTTAAATGGAGACACCTTGTTTTAATATTGATTGGTGTAACTTCTTAAAATGTATTTTAAACTGCCCATTGTCTTAACAAGTCCTCTACATGGAAATAAAACCTCCATGACTTCAGGTCCTCATCATCTACAAACAGTGACTGAGCTCCAGACCTGTAGCACCCTGAGCGACACTAACTTCCCACACAGCCACGTGTGGGTGCTGTCGGGACAGAGGCCTGTGCTGGTGCTGGTGATGCTACACCAGGGCTGGGACGGTCTCCTCATTGCTCCTGCATGCGCAGTGCACGCACCTCAGCCCACTGCCTGCACACATTTCGCTACTATAATCTGTCATATGTTGGCATATAGACTCTGTATCACATGAGCAAGTGGGCACAGGCAGTCCATGCAGTGTCTCTGGCCCGAGCACAGGGTGGAGGATGCCAGGTGTGTGGCTGCAGGGCAGCCCGGCTCTCCTATGGGTGGGTGTTAGGCAAGGGCCTGCGGTCCATGCATCTGATACACCTAGAACTGACTCTGCTTGTGGTTGTTTCTGGACAAGCTGGAGAGCTGAAGTTGTCATACGATCTATATATATGTAAAAGGCTAAGCGACGCTCCGACCCACTGACCAACCGTACGGTAGGTATGACGCGCACTGACCACCGGGGGGCAGACGCTCAATGCAGGAGCTGCCAAGCGACAGCAACTTTGCAAAGTGCCCTCTCCCACTCCGGGACCCCTCGGGGGATGTTGGGGAGCCGCTTTCAGCCCAATCCCCGCAGGCCAGGCTGAGGGACCCCACCAGCCGGAGGCCCCGCTCACTCTATAAACGCCCTGTCAGCCCTGGCGCCTGCCAGCTGGGGAGGGACCGTAGGAGGTTGGCTCCAGGGCATATCCGGCCCCTCTTGCCCAGTCCCGCCCTGCAGGACTAATTAATTTCCTTTCAATGTCATTAGTGAACTCTATAAAAAGAGGCAGTTTTATATTTAGCTTTTTCAGGAACTCTAGCTAATGTCTTTGATTAGATTATGGTTTACTTTAAGACTAACTGGCAAGTTTCTTGTTTTATCTTCCCAACAGTCTAATGTAGCTCTTGAGGTATAGTGCTCAACACTTATTTGATCTGAAATATACTTATCATGTTCATGTATCTTTTTAAAAAATATATTTTTATTAATTTCAAAGAGGAAGGGAGAGGGAGAGAGAGATAGAAACATCAATGATGAGAGAGAATCACTGATCGGCTGCCTCCTGCACGTCCCACACTGGGGATCGAGCCCGCAACTCAGGCATGTGCCCTTGACTGGTATCGAACCTGGAACCCTTCAGTGTTCAGTCCGATGCTCTATCCACTGAGCCAAACCGGCTAGGGCATGTTCATGTATCTTTTTTTTTTTTTTTAAAGATATTTTATTGATTTTTTACAGAGAGGAAGGGAGAGGGATAGAGAGTTAGGAACATCGATGACAGAGAAACATCGATCAGCCGCCTCCTGCACACCCCCTACTGGGGATGTGCCCGCCACCCAGGTACATGCCCTTGACCGGAATCGAACCTGGGACCCTTCAGTCCGCAGGCTGACGCTCTATCCACTGAGCCAAACTGGTTAGGGCATGTTCATGTATCTTGATAAACCAAGACTTTAAAGGAATAAAACAATTCAATTATTTCCTTTCATTCCTAAAAAACTTCATAGGAAGGAAACAGTTCTGATGGGAAAACAATAATGAGAATTGCCAAATCTGAGGATTCCAGAGTTATGGAAATACTCTATTTCCAGATGAGTTTCAGGGTACACAAGAAAAACATTAATAAGCACAAATTTTGATGGGCTTTTTAATGTGGAAAAGATATTAGAAAATTCAATTTCTAACTGCTAGAAATTAAACCAGACCAAAGTAACACTTAATTTAGAAGAAGTGTACTAGGGGCTGTGTGTGAATTACATGTGTGTACTAGGGGCTGTGTGTGAATTACATGTGAAATCATGCAACTGTATTGTCACACGACACAATGTTGTAAAACCCAAGTCCACATTTAGAAAATGCTATAGTACATTCCTGCAACTGCTTTTCTCCTCCTCTCCCTCATGAACAGATGCTCCCTCCTCCCCAGGAGGGATGGTCCGGGGAGCTGCTGCCTGTATGGGGGCGCGAGGAGGCACTCCTCTGCCACCCCCCAGGCCCTGCGCTTCTGTGTGGCTGTGTTCTGAGCCCTGGCCAGTGCTAACCACTCGGGCTGGGTTCGTTCTCTCTCTCTCTCTCTCTCTCTCTCTCTCTCTCTCTCTCACACACACACACACACACACACACACACAGACACACTTCTTTTAATTAATTTACAGAGGAAGGGAGAGGGAGCGAGAGATAGAAACATCAATGATGAGAGACAGGCCGGGCCTGGGTTCTCTCCTCAGTGCTGCAGCCCTGGAAACGGCTTAGCTCCTGAGTCCTGCTGCCCCTGCAGGTTGGGCTGACAGGCAGAGAGCTGGGCGGGCCTGCCGCCACGGCACCGCCGTCCCCAGCGCTGTCTGCTCGCTCCCGCTCCCAGGAAGCCCGGCTGGGCCATCAGGGCCTGCTGTCTCCCATTCTCTGGAGGCGGGGCGTCACCAGGACATCCAGGTTCCGGGTTCTGTAGTTCCAGGGAAACAGGGAGCAGACACTTCAGAGAGATGCAGCATGAGCAAAAGCGTGGAGGAAAGGAAGAACCTGGACACCACAGGCTGCACGCAGGGCCTGCCTGTCGGCGGGGATGCAGGGGTGATGGGCTTGAGGCGCAGGAACTGGACAACCAGGAGCTGCGGCCTGTGCTGGCCCTGAGAGCTCCCTAGATGGGATGCTGAGACCTGCATGCCCACGTGGGAGAGAGTTACCTCTACAATTGAGAAGCAGGAATAGAAGGGCAGAGAGGAACAGCAAGGGAAAACCGATGGATTGAAAACATGCCTGTCCACACCTATAACCTGTCATGCTGTCCCCCGCAACAGGAATGACCTCCTGCCAATGTCCTGCTAACGAATCCCCTTTCTGCCCCCATCTAACCTACACGTTTTAATCTTTTCTAACTCTGTCCAGTTTCCTGTTACAGACAGTAACACACATACTGTGTTTCCTATATATACATTATACGGAAAAATGAGAGAATTATTGCAAAATGATGCATAGTACCATAAGTTTGCATCGCGTATTAGGTTTCTCTCTTCTGAGGTAATGAAATAACCATTAGTCGACTTCTGTTACCTGTTTTTGACTGGAAAACTTCTATTAAAAGCGCAAGCCTGAAGATAAATATGCTGGATTCTCAGGATCTTCAGTTTTGAAAATTAAAGAAAATATGAGGAACTACAATTACTTGTTAAGTTTACTGGTTGGCTTTACAAATTCCTGTCTCCAGTCCTTCAACAGACCCTGAACACCACCATCCAACCACGCCTGCTGCTGTCTCCACAGGGTGTCCCCTAGCATCTGTGGTCTGGACTCCAGAGAGCACTGTCTTGCTTCTCTGACAGGCCAACAAGTAGGAAATGGATTGCACAGAGCATTTAGGGTGATGGCCGTGACTTGAGTTGAATATGAAAACATCCGCTATGCTGGAAATCTTAACCACTGAAAAAACTCCAAAGTTACACCCTGAATATCTGACTCAGATGCCTCTGGCAATCATTATTGCTGAGCTGCTCATGATTTTTTTATAATTTTAAAAAATTATAAACAGTATAACAGATGGCCCCCATTTGCACTCGATACCCCCTTCCCACCCAGCCCCTGGCCCTACCCAGGAATCATTATACTATTGTCTAGTCCTAGGGCTATGCATATATGCATATTACATTTTTGGTTAATCTCTTTCCGTTTCTTCCATCCCCGAGATCTGTCAGTCTGGATCTATTTTGCTTGTAGGTTTATTTTGTTCATTAGATTCCACATATAAGTGAGATCATGTGATACTTGTCTTTCTCTGATTGGCTTATTTTGCTTAGCATACTCTCCAGGTCCCTCCACCCTGTTTCAAAGATAAGAGATGCTACCTGTCCTTATAGCTGCACTACAGGCCTAGTGCTCGAAATTCGTGTTCGGGTAGGGTCCTTAGGCCTGGCCGGCAATCAGGGCCGATCTGCAGGGCGACCAGTGCGTCGACTGGGGGGCCCACTCACACCTGACTTGGCTGGCCTGAGGCCTGCAGGCTGGGGGCAGCTCCTGCATTAAGCGTCTGCCCCCTGGTGGTCAGTGTGAGTCATGGCGACCGGTCATTCTGCCAGTTTGGTCAATTTGCATATTAGGCTTTTATTACATAGGATAGTATTCTCCATTGTGTAAATAAACCCCTTTTTTGTTTTTTAATCCACTCATCTATTGATGGGCACTTGGACTATTTGCAGATCTTAGTGATTGTAAATTGTCTTGCTATGAACATAGGGGTGTATATATTTCTGATTGGTGTTTCAGGATTCATAGGATATGATCCCAGAAATGGGATCAGGGGTGGCTCAGTGCAGCAATTCCATATTTAGTTTTTTGAGGAAGCTCCATACTGTTTTCCACAGAGGCTGCACCTGTCTGCATTCCCACCAGCAGTGTACGAGGGTTCCCTTTTCTCCACATCCTCACCAGCACTTGATTTATTGATGGTAGCCATTTTAACAGGTGTGAAGTGATATCTCATCGTTGTTTTAATTTGCATCTCTCTGATGATCAGTGACTTTTGAGCATTGTTTCATCTGTCTCTTGGCCTCTGTATGTCCCCTTTGGAGAAGTGTCTATTCAGGTCCTTTGCCCATTTTTAATTAGATTGTTTGTCTTCCTTTTGTTAAGTTGTATGAGTTCTTTATATATTTTCGAGATATGTTCTCTCATACAGTGGGTTCCCTTTTCAACCCTTTTCAATTTGGTGGTGTGTGTGTGTGTGTGTGTGTGTGTGTGTGTGTTTTGTTTTTTTTTTGCTGTACAGAAGCTTTTCAGTTTGATGTAGTCTCATTTGTTTATTTTTTCCTTTGTTTCTCTTACCCTAGGAGACGTACTAGTGACAATTCTGCCATACGAGATGTCTGAGATTTTTGCTGCCTATGGTTTCTTCTACGATTTTTATGGTTCCACTAGACGCCCGATGCACAAAATTCATGCAAGGGTTTCAACCCTTGCAGCCCTGGCTGCTGCCACCCTCTGCAGGACGATCGATCTCAGAACCCTCCCCGCCACAGATCGCCCTGCAGAGGGTGGCAGCAGCTAGGGCTGCAAGGGCCGAGGCAGCCGGGGCCCTGCCACTGGTTATTCCGAAGGTTGTTCCAGACGGTTATTCTGCCATCCAGTCTAATTAGCATATTAGCTCTTTATTATATAGGGTGACTTGCATTTAAGTCTTTTATCAATCGTGAGTTTATCCTTGTGGATGGGATAAGTAGGTGGAGTAGTTGCATTTTTTAATGTCCCTGTCCAATGATTCCAGCACCATTTATTGAAGAGACTCTTTATTTCATTGTATGCTCTTGCCTCTTTTGTCAAATATTAATTGATTGTAATGGCTTGCATCAATTTCTGGGGTCTCCGTTCTGTTCCAATGGTCTTTATGCCTTTTCTTGTGCCAGGACCAGGCTGTTTTGATTACAATGGCTTTATAGTATAGTTGTTCTTCTTTCTCAGGATTGCTGCGACTATTGGGGGGTCTTTCTTGGTTCCATATAACTTTTTGGATTATTTGTTCTAGATCTGTGAAATATGCTGCCGTTGGTATTTTAATAGAGATTGTATTGAATCTATAGATTACTTTGGGTATTATGGACATTTTAATGATATTAATGCATCCAATACATGTACATTGTATATACTTCCACTTTTTTGTATCTTCATTTCTTTTTTCAGTGTCCTATAGATTTCCAAGTATAGGTCTTTTACCTCTTTGGTTAAGTTTATTACAAGGTATCTTATTTTTGTTGTTGCAATGGTAAATGGGATTCTTTTTTTTTTTTTAATTTTATTTATTTATTTATTTTTTAAATTAAATCTTTATTGTTCAGATTATTACATTTGTTCCTCTTTTTTCCCCCCATAGCTCCCCTCCACCCGGTTCCCACCCCACCCTCCGCCCTCACTCCCCACCCATGTCCCCATCCATAGGTGCACAATTTTTGTCCAGTCTCTTCCCGCATCTCCTACACCCCTTTCCCCCCCAAGAATAGTCAGTCCATTCCCTTTCTATGTCCCTGATTCTATTATGATCACCAGATTATTTGTTCACTTGATTCTTAGATTCACTTGTTGATAGATGCATGTTTGTTGTTCATAATTTGTATCTTTACCTTTTTCTTCTTCTTCCTCTTCTTAAAGGATACCTTTCAGCATTTCATATAATACTGGTTTGGTGGTGATGAACTCCTTTAGCTTTTCCTAATCTGTGAAGCTCTTTATCTGACCTTCAGTTCTGAATGATAGCTTTGCTGGATAAAGTAATCTTGGTTGTAGGTTCTCGGTATTCATCACTTTGAATATTTCTTGACATTCCCTTCTGGCCTGCAAAGTTTCTGTTGAGAAATCAGCTGACAGTCGTATGGGTATTCCCTTGTAGGTAACTGAGGTTCTTTCTCTTGCTGCTTTTAGGATTTTCTCTTTGTCTTTTGCTCTTGGCATTTTAATTATGATGTGTCTTGGTGTGGTCCTCTTTGGATTCCTTTTGTTTGGGGTTCTCTGCGCTTCCTGGACCTGTAAGTCTATTTCTTTCACCAGGTGGGGGAAGTTTTCTGTCATTATTTCTTCAAATAGGTTTTCAATATCTTGGTCTCTCTCACCTTCTGGCACCCCTATAATTCTGATGTTGGTACGCTTGAAGCTGTCCCAGAGGCTCCTTACACTATCTTCGTATTTTCGGATTCTTTTTTCATTTTGCTTTTCCAGTTGGGTGTTTTTTGCTTCTTCATATTTCAAATCTTTGACTTGATTCTTGCGCTCCTCTGGTCTGCTGTGGGGAGTCTGTATAGTATTTGTTATTTCAGTCAGTGTATGCTTAATTTCTAGTTGGTTCTTTATCATAACATCGAGGGTCTCATTAGATTTCTTGTAGATCTCATTAAGTTTATCGGCAGCTTCTAGACAGTTCTTGAGAGACCTTAAAAGTGTGGTTCTGAACTCTATATCATCCATTGACAGTTTTGTCCGGCTTGGGCGGGGCGGGTCGCACGGGATCAAACAGGGCAGGCAGAGCGAGTAGTTATGGCTGCTCTCAGTACCGTCCCTAGGGGCTCTGCTTTACAGAGTCTCAGCAACCGCTGCAAACCTCGGAGAGAAAGCTGCCTTCGAGTTCCGACCAAAGCCAGACAGTCCTGCTTCTCCTGTTTGAGTCTAGGTCCCTAGAGACTCGCCCAGATCTGGAGCTCAGCGTCTGAGACTCCCTCCCGATTGAAAACAACAACTGCGCCTTCCGCCACCAGCCCGCTCCGTGTGCGCACTCCACACCTGAGTATTTCACTTCAGCACTGCGCCTCCTCTGAGTCTGGGTATGATATTCTCTTTCCTCCTAGTTGTAGAATTTCCACTCAGCCAGCCTTCCCGTGGTTCTGGATGATGTCCGTTCCGTCTTTTAGTTGTTTTTTGAAGTGGTTGTTCGAGGCAGCAATCTCCAGCGTTAACCTATGCCGCCATCTTGGTTTCTCCAATTTCGATACCTTTTATTTCTTCTTCTTGTCTGATTTCTGTGGCTAGGACTTCCAGTACTTCGTTAAATAAGAATGGCGAAAGCGGAGATCCCTGTCTTGTTCCTGTTCTTAGGGGAAATGGTTTTAATTTTTGTCCAACTGAGTATGATGTTGGCAATAGGTTTGTCATATATGGCCTTTATTATGTTGAGGTGGATTCCTCTATTCTCACCTTGCTGAAAGTTTTCTAAATAAAAAAATGGATGTTGGCCGAAACCGGTTTGGCTCAGTGGATAGAGCGTCGGCCTGCGGACTGAAAGGTCCCAGGTTCGGTTCCGGTCAGGGGCGTGTGCCTGGGTTGCGGGCATATCCCCAGTGGGAGATGTGCAAGAGGCAGCTGATCGATGTTTCTCTCTCGTCGATGTTTCTAGCTCTCTATCTCTCTCCCTTCCTCTCTGTGAAAAATCAATAAAATATATTTAAAAAAAAAAAAAAAATGGATGTTGAATTTTGTCTAATGCTTTTTCTATATTTATTGATATGATCATGTGATTTTTTGGACTTCATTTTGTTAATGTGATGTATCACATTTATTGATTTGCAAATATTGTACAGCTTTGCATCTCCAGAATAAACCCCACTTGGTCATGGTGTATGATCTTTATAAAGTATTGCTGGGTCTGATTTGCTAATATATGGTTGAGGATTTTAGCATCTGAGGTTATCAGGGATATTGGCCTGTAATTTTCTCTTTGTGCAACCTTTATCAGGTATTTAAATTAGGATAATGCTGGCCTCATAAAAGGAGCTTGGAAATATTCCTTCCTCTTGAGTTTTTTGAAATTGTTTGAGGAGGATAGGTGTTAATTTTTCTTAGAATGTTTGATAAAACTCCCCTGTGAAGGCTTCTGAAACATGCTTTTATTTGCTGTGAGTTTTTTATTTTTATTACTGCTTCAATTTCTTTAGTTGTTATTGGCCTATTCGGTTTTTCTGATTCTTCCTGATTGAGTTTTGGAAGATTGTATGTTTCCAGAAATTTTTCCATTTCACTCAGTTTGTCCAGTTTGTTGGCATATAGTTGTTTATAGTATTTTCTTACAATCCTTTGTCTTTCTGCGGTATCAATTGTTAGCCCCCCCCCCCTCTATTTATTTGAGCCCTCTCTTGTTTCTTCTTTTTCTCTCTCTCTCTCTCTCTCTCTCTCTCTCTCTCTCTCTCATTAAACTTTGTTATTTTAATGGGTCTCAAAATTCTGTGACAGATTTTTGGTCATGTTGTTTCCATTAAAAAGTACTGATTTTAAAAACTAATAACTTAAAAACTGCCACACACACAAAAGAACCAAATGGTCCACAAAACATTCTCCTCTTCTGAAGGTTTTACGATGCATTGTAATCATTAACCAGTCTTTTACTATTAAACTTAAATGGCCAATTGAGACAAACAGTTCTGAGACCGTTCTTCCACCACTGATTAAGACTGGGGTGGCAGGTGTTGGAAATAATATTCATTTAGCCTTCTGAGCTTTCTGGGCAGACTTGGTGACTTTGCCAGCGCCAGGTGCCTTCTTGTCCACTGCTTTGATGACACCCACAGCAACTGTCTGTCTCATGTAACGAACAGCAAAACGGCCCAGAGGAGGGTAGTCAGAGAAGCTCTCAACACACATGGCCTTGCCAGGAATCATATCAACGATGGCAGCATCACCAGACTCCAAAAACTTGGGGCCATCTTCCAGCTTTTTCCCAGAACGACGATCCATCTTCTCCTTCAGCTCAGCAAATTTGCAAGCAGTGTGAGCTGTGTGACCATCCAGCACCGGGCCGTAGCCAGCACTGATCTGGCCTGGGTGGCTCAGGACAATCACCTGAGCTGTGAAGCCAGCTCCTTCCCCTGGCAGGTCCTTCTTGCTGTCACCAGCCGCATGGCCTCGGCGAACATCTTTGACAGACACGTTCTTGACGTTGAAGCCCACCCTGTCCCCAGGCAGAGCTTCACGCAAAGCTTCGTGGTGCATTTCCACGGGCTTCCCTTCCGTGGTAACGCTGACCGGAGCAAAGCTGACCGGCCACCCGCCGGGTTTGAGAACACCAGTCTCCACTCGCCCACAGGGACAGGACCAACACCACCGATTTTGTAGACATCCTGGAGGGGCAGACGCAGGGGCTTGTCAGTTGGTCGAGTTGGTGGCAGGATGCCATCCAGAGCTTCAAGCAGCGTGGTTCCACTGGCATTGCCATCTTTACGGGTGACCTTCCATCCCTGGAACCAAGGCATATTAGCACTTGGCTCCAGCATGTTGTCACCATTCCAACCAGGAATTGGTACAGATGCTACTGTGTCAGGGTTGTAGCCAATTTTCTTAATGCAGGTGCTGACTTCTTTAACAATTTCCTCATATCTTTTCTGGCTGTAGGGTGGCTCAGTGGAATCCATTTGGTTACCACCAACAATCAGCTGTTTCACACCCAGTGCATAGCCCAGAAGGGCGTGCTCATGGGTCTGCCCATTCTTGGAGATGCCTGCTTCAAATTCACCACCACCAGCAGCAGCAATCAGAACAGCACAGTCAGCCTGAGATGTGCTTGTAATCACGTTTTTGATGAAGTCTCTGTGCCCTGGGGCATCAGTGATGATCACATACTTGCCGGTCTCGAATTTCCACAGGGAGATATCAATGGTGATACCATGCTCATGTTCAGCTTTCAGTTTATCCAAGACCCAGGCATACTTGAAGGGGCCCTTCCCCATCTCAGCAGCCTCCTTCTCTAATTTCTCGATGGTTCTCTTGTCGATGCCCCCACGTTTGTAGATCAGATGGCCAGCAGTGGTAGACTTGCCAGAATCTACGTGTCCAATGACGAGGATGTTGATGTGAGTCTTTTCCTTTACCATCTTGGGTTTGAGTTACTGGTGGTTTTCATGACACCTGTGTTCTGGCAGCAAACCCGTTGCGAAAAAGCCCCTCTCTTGTTTCTTGTTGAGTCTGGCTAATGGTTCATCAATCTTATGTTTCCAAAGAAGCAGCTCTTGGTTTCATTGGTGTTTTGTATTTTTTATTTTATTTTTTTTAGTCTCTATATTATTAATTCTGCCCTGATCATTATTTCCTTCCTTCTACTTTCTCTGGGCTTTTCTTGTTCTCTTTCTAGTTTTTAGTTGTAGGGTTATATACTTTATTTGAGCTTTTTTGTTTGTTTGTTTCTTGAAGTAGGCCTGTAATCCTATGAACTTTCCTCTTAGGACTGGTTTCACTGTGTCCAATAGATTTTGGGTTGTTCTGTGTTCACTTTCATTTGTTTTCAGGAAGTCCTTCCTTCCTTCCTTCCTTTCCTTCCTCTCTCCCTCCCTCCCTCTCTCCCTCCCTCCCTCCCTCTTTGGTAACCCATTCATTGTTTAATAACATGCTATTTAGCATCCATTTTTGAATGTATTTGTTTTTAGTGTGGTTGATTTCACTTCATGCCATTGTGATTTGAGAAGAGGCTTGATATGATTTCAATCTTCTTGTACTTGTAGAGCCTTACTTTTGTGTCCTAGAATGTGGTCTACTCTGAGAATGTCCCACATGAGAAGAATGTATATTCTTCAGGTTTTGGATGAAATATTTGGTGAATGTCGATTAACTCCATCTGATCTAGTGTATCATTTAAGGTTGCTGTTTCCTTGTTGATTTTTTTGTCTGGAACATCTATCCAGTGAAGTCAGTGGAGTGTTAAAGTTCCCTCACATGAATGTACTGCTTTCAATCTCTGCCCTAAAGTCTTCTGAGAGTTTAAACACACACACACACACACACACACACACACACACACACACACACACACAAAATTTAGGTGCTCCTATATTGGGTACATATATGTTTGCCAATGTTATTCTCTTGTTGGATTGATCCATTTAGTATTATGTAGTGATCTTTGTCTTTGTTTTGAAATCTGTTGTGTCAGATATAAGTATTGCTACCCTTGCTCTATTTTTTTGTTTCCATTTGCATGGACAAGTTTTTTCAATCCCTTCATTTTCAGTCTTTTTTTTCTCAGATGGGTCTGTATAGACAACATATATATGGGTCATGTTTTCTTATCTATTCAGCTATCTTATGTGTTTTGCTTTGAGCATTTAATACATTTAAGGTTATTATTGAAACTTACATATTGCAATTTTTATTCTTTTTTGCTATGTTCTCTTTCTCTCTGGCTCATTCTTCTTCTTTTAAATGTGTATTTTTATTGATGTCAGAGGAGAGGGATAGATGTCGATCACTGAAGCGACATCAATAATGAGAGAGACTCATTGATCAGCTGCTTCCTGCACGCCCTTACTGGGGATTAAGCCCACAACGTGGGCATGTGCTCTTGACTGAAATCAAACCTGGGACACTTCAGTCCACAGGCCAATGCTCTATCCACTGAGCCAAACCAGCTAGGGCTCTTTCTTCTTATTATTTCAGCAGTCCCTTTAACATTTCTTGCAATGTTGGAAAGCTGTTTATTTCACCATCTATTTTGAATGATAGTCTTGATGGATATAGTAATCTTGGTTTCAGATTTTAGCTTTTCATTACCTTGAATATGTCATACTATTCCCTTCTAGCCTGTAGTGTTTCTGTTGAGAAATCAGCTGACAGACTTATGGGACCTCCTTTGTAGGTAACAAATTACTTTGTTCTTGCTGCCTTTATGATCCCCTCTTTGTCTTTAATTTTTGACATTTTAATTATGATGTATCTAGGCGTGGGAGGTCCACTTTGCGTTGTTTGTGCTTGGGACTCTCTGTGCTTCCTGAATGTGTGACTTATTAATTTATTTATTTCCTTGCCCAAGGATATTTTTCCATGTTTTTCAGAGAGAGTGCAAGGGAGGGAGAGAGGGGGAAATAATCTGATGTGAGAGAGACACATTGATTGGTTGCCTCCCACGAGTATTGACCAGGGCCTGGGATCAAACCTGCAACCTAGATACATGACCATGAATGGGAATGGAACCTGTGACTCTTTGGTATGTGGGCTGATGTTTTACTCACTGAGCTACACTGGCCAGGGCTGAACATGTGTGACTTTTTCCTTCAGCAGTTTAGGGAAATTTTCTGCCATATTTCTTTAAACAGGTTCTGTATCCCTGGCACATTTTGTTCCTCTTTTGATACTCCTATGTTGTGCATATTGTTATTTTTCATGGTGTCCCACAACTCCCTTAAACTGTCTCCTGTTTTTTAATTGCCTTCATTTCATTTAGTTCTCTTTCTGGAGATTCCTCCTGTTCTTTCATTTGAGGCCTATTTCTTTGTCCCCCCTATTTAAAAAAATTTTTGTTTCCTTGTGTTGGATAAGACTGCTATGCCTCCCAGTCTTGATGAAGTGGCCTTCCTGTGGGACCCAGTGGTATGGTCTCCTTAATCTTCTGAGCTGGGTGCTCTAGTAATGACCCTTGTTTGGGTTTTATGGCCCTTCTGTTGTATTTGGGGCTTAATTGCTTTTGCCCCATTCATGGGTGGGATCCGCCCTCAGGCTTGCTAATTGTGAGGCTCAACCAGAACCACATATTGCCAGCTGTTATACATGTGCTTACAGAACAAAGTAAGACTGAACTGAAAATAACATGAAAAAGAACCAACAACAAGAAAGACTGAAAAAGAAAAAGGAAAAGAAAGAAAAATACTAAGAGTTATAAGATCTAAAGAACTAGAGGGGGTGGGGTGGGAGGAGGGAACCAAAGAAGAGAATATGGAAGAAAAAAGAACTTTGGATCTGGAGTTTGTGGAGCTCGCCAGCTTTTGCTCTGCTGTTGTTGAGTCTGGCCCCTTGATGTGTCTGTCCCAGGCCTCCGGGTAGGTTCTCTTGTGAAGGTCAGTGTGAATCGTTACCCTGTGAGGCCTTGGACACCTGACTGAAGCAGGCCCCAAGCAGCCCTGCAGCGAGGCTAGTAGCAGAGATGCTGGGTCTGCTTCAGGTCCCTGGTCTGAGATGCTCTCCCATCACCCGTGGAACTGGGCCTTGAGGGGAAACTCTGGTCTTGGCCCGGATGGTTTGAACAGACTTGCACTGGGGGTGATTCCATAGTTTGGGGGGGGGGCACTACCTGTCCTTCCAATGCTTCAGCTCTGCCTGGCTTGCTGGCACCCCTCGGCACCTCAAACAGGAGGAGATAAGAAAATCAGCCCCACTTGGTATTCCAATCTTTCAATGCCATGGGCCCCTGCTGGGTGGGGCCTCCACCCAGAATATGACCAGCCAGATGTCTGAGTCCCCTTGCCTCCAGACCCAGCTGCACTGGCGCAGATGTGCACCCACAGCCGTCTCCCTCGCTCAGGTCACTGCAGGGCAGCACAGAGCCAGCTGTTCTGCAAGTCGAGGAAGAGGAGCTCCCCCATGCTTGAGCCCCACTGTCCAGTCCCCATTGGCTCTCCTACAAAAGTTACTCCAGAGAATAAAAGGTCTCTCAGATTTACTGCTGGGTCTGCCTGTTACACCCCTCTACTGGCGCCAAGCTCTGCTGTGTGGCCCTTCCCACAGCAAGGTCAGGGCTAACTTCCCTGGTGGGAATGCAGCTGGATGATGGCACTGCTCTTTCCAGCAAGTCTTGGGCTCTCCCTCTGCCCGGAGCTCAGCTCCATGGCCCAACAGCACCCAGGGCAGAGGAGGCACAGCCCGCACCGCACACACAGCAGTCCCTGCCAACTTCTGGTGTGGGGTGTGCGGGCTCAACACTGAGCCGCGTCTGCTCCTGGAACCCTGCTTACAAGGAGGATTCTGCAATATCCCCAAACCTGTTCCACACCTGCGGAGCTAGAAGCACCCCGGGCAGCGGGGAGGCAGCGGGGTGCAGATGGGGACGCACACATACTCGTGCACTCACGCGCACACGTGCGCGCACACACACTCACCCTCCTACATGCTCTTCACACCCACATTCTCACCTTCACATAGGTCCTGTGCTATGTTCTCATCTAGTTGCCCATTCTTCTTTAAGCTTCCAATTAATTTGCATCCTACCACTCCTGAGGCCAAAAAAATCCTATCTAATAAAAAACAAAAGGGTAATTGACCGTACCTTTGCTACCAGTCAATGAAGGAAAAATATCACATGATCTCACTCATTTCTGGATAATACAGACCATTATAAACTTATGAACAAAAATAGATACAGAGGCAGAGCTGCCTCAAACAGACTGCAAACCATAGCAGGAAGGCCGGGGAGGGTGGGAGGGCAGGAGGGGAGTGGGTAAGAGATCCACTGAGGGACTTGTATGCATGCATATAAGCATAACCAATGGACCTAAGACACTGGGGGGTAGGGGAGGCCAGGGGATTGTCAAGGGCAGGGGGAAAAAAAAGGGAGACATATGTAATACTCTTTGTAATACTTTAAGCAATAAAAAAAAGGGGGGGGGGTAATTGACCGTACCTTCGCTACGCTTCCCATTGGCTAATCAGGACAATATGCAAATTAACTGCCAAAAAAGATGGCGGTTAATTTGCATACATAGGCACAATGATGGGAGGCGAAAGGGGAAGGATGGAAGAACAGTGATCGGAAACCTAGGTGGCAGGCAAGAGCCGGGTGGCAGGGCAAAGGCAGCCCTGGGGCCCGGGTGCCACCTTGCCTGCGGCCCTGTGATCACAATCGCGATCGGAGAGCCGGGGCACAGGCAAGGAAGCACCCGGGCACCCCTGCACCCGATATGCAAAGGTCGGGGATGAAATGACCTTTCCCAACCACATCTGCAAATGTCCTGGGGAAGGCATCACTGAAGACTTCACAACAACTCTCTTACTTGGCAAGGAAGAAAACAGTTGGCAACAGAAACAATCCCTGACATCAAAGTTAAGGTCCCTCTGGGTAAAAAAGAATATTTCCAACGTAAAGGAGGGAGCGGGCAAAAATAATAGGTTCTCATGACTTCCACTGAAGTTTGAGCATATGACAGTGTCAAAACGAACATACAAATTAAAACAGACAGTGGACATTCAGATGACCCGAATCAACTGTCACTGTTTGTCCCAATAGCAGCAATGCTTATGTGATAATATAGTTTAACAAACATACAAAACAAGTCACATGATAAGAGAGGTTCGGCTTCTAAAGTAAATTGAATATGTTCTTTAAAAATTCTCATGTCCTCCCCTCTGACTATAATTCTTAATTTTCCAATCAGAAAATTACCCCAGGTGATCCAGTAACATGTAGAACTCCAGTAACCTAACTTATTTAAAAAAACAAACATCCCAACCATTTTTAAAATATTTAAATTGATATTTTAGGGTTAAAATTATAGAAGATATTTAGATCCAAATATATTTTCTGAATAGAAAATATTTCAATTTTTGATTTAAAAAAATAAACATAAAAAAATATATGTGACACATTTTCCCAAGGAACTCTGAATTAGTACCTTTCCCTCTAACTTTCTTCAAATTAAGAGAATCTATGGAGTTCCCTATACTGCACAAGTTTTAGTGAAACAAAATAAGACTTTCTAAGAGCATCAAATACATGTTTTCTTATTTACAAACATATATACTCTTCTCTCTCTCTCTCTCTCTCTCTCTCTCTCTCTCTCTCTCTCTCTCTCAAATATATTCTTACTGATTCAGAGAGGAAGGGAGAGGGAGAGAGATAGAAACATCATTGATGAGAATCATTGATTGGCTGCCTCCTACACGCCCCGTACTGGGGATCAAGCCCACAACCCGGGCATGTGGCCTGACCTGGAATCAAACTGTGACTTCCTGGTTCATAGGTCGATGCTAAACCACTGAGTCACACCGGCGGGGCTCAATTCTTATTTATAAAATTCATTCCAAGGACATATACAGCTTGAAAAGCTTTGGAAGTAGTTTCAAAAAACTAGCTTTTAAGTAACAAGAAAACAGTTATAGAAGAAAGTTTAAATTAAAAGAAAAAAATTGTTTTAATTTATTCAAGAGTGGGAACATCCTCCATGAAAATGTGTACCTTGACTGTGGATGGCTGGGTGGCCTCATCACACCTTAGGAATTCAAATGCTTTTTACAATGAGAAGAAAGAGAGTTTCATCTCATTTCTCTCCCAGGGTAGTGTCTGTCAACAGAAGGCGGACATCAATAAAAGGAGGGGCTTGCACAATCAATCCAGAAAGTCAGCAATCTATGAATAATCCAGAACTGAGTATTTATCTCCTCTGCCACACACCTTCCCTCCCAGCCAGTGAGCAAGATAATTACTCTCAAGTCAAGCTAAGTGCCCCCCAGTCACAGTGGCCCAATGCTGACATACAAAGCATACAAATAATTCTCACTCTGGCATAAAAGTGACAACTTTCTTGGAAGAAAAGCAGATACTGTAAATTTCTCAAAGTCTTCCTGAAACATTTTTTAAAGTAATTTTTACTTCTTTAGAAAAAGTGCATACATGGCAAAGCATGTGTAATAAAAGGCCCATTCTATAAAATTTTACCTGGTCCTACTCATATCTGCAATCATAACCATATTTACAGACAAATATATCTATACTAATAAAAGAGTAATATGCTAATTAGACTGGGAGACCTTCCAGGAGACCTTCCAGATGTTCTGGACAAAGCCATGGTGGTGGGGCCGAGGTAGAGGCAGTTAGAGGCCAAGAGGGGAGGGCAGGTGTGGGTGATCAGGCTGGTGGGGGGGCGGGGCCGTTGGGGATAAGCAGACCAGCAGGGGGGGCAGTTGGGAGCAAGCAGGCCATCAGTGGGGGTCAGTTGGAGATGATCAGGACAGCGGGGGGGGGGGGGGGCAGTTTGGAGTGAGCAGGCCAGCAGGGGGACAGTTGGGGATGAGCAGGCCAGTGGGGAGGGAAAGTAGGGGCGAGCAGGCCAGCAAGGGGGGGGCAGTTTGGGGTGATCAGACTGGCAGGGGGGCATTTGGGGGCAAGCAGGCCGGCAGCGAGGAGGGGGGCAGTAGGGGGCGAGCAGGCTGGCATGCAGAGTGGTTAGAGGCAATCAGGTAGGCAGGCAGGCAGGTGAGCGGTTAGGAGCCAGCAGTCCCGGATTGCGAGAGGGATGTCCGACTGCTGGTTTAGGCCTGATCCCTGTAAACTGGCAGTAGGACATCCTTCGAGGGGTCCCAAATTGGAGAGGGTGCAGGCCAGGCTGAGGAACACACCCTCCCCTGTGCACAAGTTTCGTGCACCGGGCCACTAGTAATTGATAAAACTTGTTTGTATAAAGGCCTTTCTTGGTAGTGCAATTTGATTGCATGGAGTGTTTTTGATTATTTCCCTTTCAAAACGTCCACTTGGTTGCATTCTCTGTCAGCAAGTGAACACTGTGATGGAAATTCAGTGCTGCATGTTCATCAACTGAGGGTGTGCCAGGCGAAGATGCTCCATCTTGTCCCAGAAAAGGAATCCCTCATTTCACGGTACTCCTCATCCATCCCCAATTATGCTACCATTTTATACCTACCTGTCTCTACAAATGCTTCAAATGATCCACAGCCTTCTACTTTTGCCCAGCTCTGTTCCAAGTCCCTGCTTGGCTATTGCTGCCTCTGTGGGGCCCCCTGCCCATCCCTTATAGTACATATTTTTTATTTTTATTCTTTTAAATCTTCACCCGAGGATATTTCGTCCATTGTTTCTTAGAGAGAGTTGATAGGGAGGGAGGAGGTGCGGAGAGACAGAGAGAAACATCTATGTGAGAGAGACACATCAACTGTTTGCCTCCAGCACATGCCCCGACTGGGGCCAGGGATCAAACCTGCAACAGAAGTACATCCCCTTGAACCTGAGGAGACCCTTCGGTTGGCAGGACGAACCTCTTACCACCGAGCAACCAGCCAGTGCCCTTATAGTACACACTTTGATCAGAGAGCATAGCAGTGGTTTTTCTACAAGCCTGCCTCCCCACTGGACCATGCATTCAGTGTTTAATCTTGGCTGAACTGAGCCACATTTGCCATCCAAATACACTGAAAATTTCACATGACATTGTAAAAATATATTTTTATTGAATTCAGTGAGGAAGGGAGAGGAAGAGAGAGAAACATCAGTAATGAGAGAGAATCATAGATCAGCTGCCTCCCGCACACCCGCTACTGGGAATCAAGCCTGCAACCTGGGCTTGTGCCCTGACAGGGAACCAAACTCTGACTCTGATTCATGGGCCAGTGCACAACCATTGAGCTTCACCAGCTGGGCTCACATGACCTTTTGAAATTTTATAGCAATTGCATGGTTTTCCAATTATCCTAATATCACAATAATTTTATTTTTTATAGGCTTAAGTCGACTGGTTACCTTAGAACTGGAAGGAAACAATCTCAGTGAAACCAATCTCAATCCTTTAGCATTCAGACCTTTGAAGAGCTTGTCCTACCTGCGTCTGGGACGAAACAGATTTAGAATTATACCACAGGGCCTTCCTGCTTCTATCGAGG
Source organism: Myotis daubentonii (assembly GCF_963259705.1). Lineage (NCBI taxonomy): Eukaryota > Metazoa > Chordata > Mammalia > Chiroptera > Vespertilionidae > Myotis > Myotis daubentonii. The sequence goes on along the minus strand of NC_081850.1, from coordinate 1,894,472 downwards.
TACCAGTATCTTTTTTCTAATGTTTTATATTTTAAATATAGTATGCTACAAAAAACCCAAACAATACATTTTAAGAGATTATTGTGATGCATATTAAACATGGTAGTTTTGATGTTGTGTACGTAATTTACTATAATTTGAACACTGCTTTCTCTTCAAATTATATGAAATTATGAATCAAAGTTACAATTATGAGTAGAGACCCTTAAAAAAGTAATACATGGTCCTGATGACAGCTCCTCAGGAAAGGCTGGGAAAATTAACTGACAATTTAAACAGAAACTCCGACCTGCAAAAAGTACCCTGACTTGCAAGATAGTTTTAACTGTCCCAAACGGGGACTGTGGCGACCTTCCCCAGCCTGCTCCGCCCAGAATCCCTCGTGAACTTCCATCCCTGCGTGGATGGAAGCAATCCATTCCCTCTGCCGGCAGCCCTCACCTTCCCAGTTCTGACAGCTCCCACCCTAGCCCACGGCTGCCCCGTCTCACCCTCTCTGGAGATGCCCCTGCTGCAGAGGGGTGGCCACCGGGGCGTGGGCTGAGAGCCCACTGCAGAGCTGCCTGGCTCAGCCTCAGATGGCTGCGCCCTGACTGGGTCTCCCTTCACACTTTAAAAAGTGTACAGTGATTGCATTGTACACAGTTTGGGAGCCACTGATCTAGTTTACACCCAAATGCACAAGAAGGTAAAAGCAAACAGCTAAAAGTCTCTACCAATTTCTGATAAATAGCAAAATTAAATGACAAAGAGAGGGAAATTTCTACAAAAGGAACAAAAAGTTACACTGAAGATACATACCAATTCTACTTTGAATTCCAATATCCTTGTTGTGTGAAAACTCTAATGCCAAATGAAACCACATATGAAGACAGCTAGCTGCTGGACATTAGAGTTCTAGTAAACTTCACCCTGGCGTTAAATGAAAGCTCTTAATGAGCTTTAATTAATTTAATTTCAATACAAAATCAAGTCCAGAAAACATGAGCCTAAAAATATTACAGACAGCACTTGCGGGTGGGGCCAAGCTAGGACAGGTGCTCGTCATATTTGATCAGCGTGTGACACGGCACGGCTGCTCATGTCCTGGCCTGATGATCTCTAGTGCTAGGTGGGATACTTTCTATCTATTTTCTCGTCAAATGAAATAAATTTATGTGAATAAAGTTTTATAAATTAGGAAATCTTTATTCAACTATTATGGCATACAATATCTTGCAACATTTTCTGGTTAAAATAATTAAATAAAATGACAGACAATACATTTTTCTAATTAGAAAGTTTGACAGCTTAGAACATGAATTCCCTTGAGGGGGCAGTAAAGGCTTTAGATAATACTAATGAGAACAGCCTACAATGCTATTGTAATTTCTATAAAATTGAATGTATTTATCAACCAACAGGAAGAAATATGTCTTTTCTCTTAATTACAGGAATTATACCTAGAAAATAATCAAATTGAAGAAATAACTGAAATTTGTTTCAATCATACCAGAAATATCAATGTCATTATACTATGTTACAATAAAATTGAAGAAAATAGGATTGCTCCTTTAGCCTGGATAAACCAAGAGTAAGTATATGTTATAATTAGACTTCCTGAGACAATTCCTTCCTTCTGCCATTATTAACAAGGGTATGAATGTGGAGACACGATGGAGGCGGCGGCATCCTTTCTTAGTGAACCCCCTCCCACCCCCGAATGTGGCCACCTTCATGGGGTTCAAATCCTTGCTGATATGACTGGTGTGAGGGTGACTGACCACGGTCACCACCACTGTGGACACTTGCCACATGCAAGTGCTGCACTAGCCACACGGCCATGACGCGCACTCTGTGGACCGCACCGGGTGGTCCTGCAGGTTATGGGAGTGACCCCTGCACAGAGTGAGGAAGGAACCTGCCCTGCTCCGCTCCCCTCAGGTAAAAGCGTTTGGCTGCACTGTCCCACACCCTCCAAATGTCTCTGCCTCCAGTCTTACAAAACAGCCTAAGCCAACAGCAGAGCCCATCTGCCTGGAGAGACATGTGGCCCCGGCCGCAGCCCTCGCTGAAGGGGCCAGCATGGAGGCCTCGCCGGTCAGGAAGGGGAGTAAGCCGTGTGGGAAAGCGGGTTGAGCCCTGATCAGATGTGGAATTAAGAACAGAAAATGCAGCCGGGCTGCAGCGCCGCTCGGAAGCGTTTCGTCAACATGGCTCACCTGCCGATGAAGCTCCTGCGCAGGAAGACGGAGAAGCGGAACCTCAAGCTGCGGCAGAGGAACCTAAAGCCGGGGCCTGGGATGTCAGAAACTCAAGATGAAGATGTGTCTCGAGAAACCGCAGCAAGTGGAAAAATTAAAAATCCCTGCAACAGTCTACGAATGTAGGGTTGTCAGAAGCCCCAAATGGAGATACAGGTAAAGAAACAGTGGAAAATGTAAAAGTTAAAAAGTCTCCCAAGAAATCTAACATATTAACCAACGGGGAAGCAGCAGTGCACTCGCCCAATTCAGAATCTAAAAAAAAGAAACAGAAAAAGAGAAAAATGGTGGATGATACTGGGCCTAATACCAAAAAAGCAAAAACGGAAGGCAAAGTGGAGCCAGAGGAAGGTGCCCAGGCCCCCGAAGAAACCGAAACCAGTGTGGGGAAGCCAGGCGATGGGGAAGGGGAAGGGGAGAGCGAGGTGCCCAGCCTGCCCCTGGGACTGCCAGGAGCTTTCGCGGACACTTCACTTGCTTCTCTCTCTAATCTTGTCAGTGAGAACACTCTGAGGGCAAGGAAAGAAATGGGCTTTACAAACATGACCGAAATCCAACATAAAAGTGTCAGACCACTTCTGAAAGGCAGCTGCAAAAACTGGGCAGTGGCAAAACCCTGGCCCTTCTCGTCCCTGCAGTTGAACTCATTGTTAAGTTAAAGTTTATGTCCAGGAATGGGACAGGAGTTCTTATTCTCTCCCCTACTAGGGAACTGGCCATGCAGACTTTCGGTGTTCTTAAAGAGCTGATGACACACCACGTTCACACATACGGGTTGATAATGGGCGGCAACAACAGGTCTGGTGAGGCACAGAGCTTGCTGATGGGATCAACATCATTGTGGCCAAACCAGGCCGCCTTCTGGACCGTCTGCAGATACTCCAGGGTTTATGTATAAAATCCTGCAGGGTCTGGTTATTGATGAGGCTGATCGTATCTTGGATGTTGGGTCTGAAGAGGAGTTAAAGCAAATTATTAAACTTCTGCCAACACACAGACAGACCATGCTCTTTTCTGCCACACAAACTCGAAGAGTTGAGGCCCTGGTGAGGATTTCTCTGAAAAAGGAGCCATTGTATGTTGGTGTCGATGATGATAAAACTAATGCAACAGTGGATGGTCTTGAGCAGGGATGTTGTTTGTCCTTCCGAGAAAAGATTACTCCTGCTCTTCACATCCCTTTAGAAGAACCGGAAGAAGAAACTCATGGTCTTCTCCTCTTGCATGTCCGTGAAACACCACGATGAGGTACTAAGCTGCATCGACTTGCCTGTCTTGGCTGTCCATGGAAGGCAGAAGCCAAACAAGCGTCCGACCACATTCCTCCCCTTCTGCCATGCGGATACGGGGTATTGTTGTGCACGGACGTGGCAGCCAGAGGGCTGGACATTTCTGAAGTCGACTGGATTGTTCAGTATGACCCTCCAGGTGACCCCAAGGAATACATTCATCGATGGGAAGAACTGCCAGGGGCGTCCCTGTTCGGGCGCCATATGCCGGGGTCCAACCCCAGCAGGTCCAGGGGTTCCCCAAAGGTGTGGACGGAGTCGACGAAGACTATCCACCCTCTTCCTACGGTGGAGTCCTATCCATCCCGAGAGTGGGGCTTACCTAGGGGTCCCTGTTCGGGCACCATATGCTGGGGTCCAACCCCAGCGGGTCCAGGGGTCCCCAAAGGTGTGGACGGAGTCGGCGAAGAAGGAAGGACACGGAGACAGTGTTCAGTTGATCAGCAGCCTAGCCAGGATCTCCAGCCAGGATCTCCAGCCAAGTTCTGGTCTGAATCTCCAGAGAGGTTCTGCTTCGGATCTCCAGCCAGGTTCTGTAGCCATGTTCTCTTGCTAGGTTCTCCAGGTGCTCCAGCCAGGTTCTGTAGCCATGTTCCCTCGCTAGGTTCTCCAGCCAGGTTCTGTCCAGGTTCTCCAGCCAGGTTCAGTCACAAGGTTCTAGTCAGGTTCTCTGGCCAATTTCTGTAGTCAGGTTCAGTCCAGGATCTTTTGCCATGTTCTCTCCAGCGAAGTTCTTCTGTCTCCTAAGTTCTGTGTAGGTTCTGTGTTCTGAGTTCTGACTTCTAAGTTGTGTGTTCTGAGTTCTGTCTTTCTCTGTCTGGTTACATCTGTATTTATACCGGTTGATTCAATCCTATCAATCTCTATCACAAAGGTTAGGGCGTTTCTTATCTTCATTCCAGGGAGTAAAGATTATGTAGCTTAAGCATGATTGTTCGTAGTTAAAGTGATTAATTACCCGCCTGGCACTTAGTTGAGGGGTTTTATTCCCTCCCTAACTTCAGGGGGAAATCCCTACCTGGGGATTCAACCTTTCTCGGAGAGGTGACCTTGGTTAAAACACAGCGCCAAGAAGGTGAGCAAACATATTAAGAACCGTATGCTATATATGCCAGGTCCCTTGAAACAGCAAGGATGGACCGGCTCCCGGCAGGGCCTAAATGGAAGGGGGCATGCCTTGCTCATTTTGCATCCTGAAGAATTGGGTTTCCTTCGTTACCTGAAGCAATCCAAGGTTCCATTAAGTGAATTTGCATTTTCCTGGTCCAAAATTTCTGACATTCAGTCTCGGCTTGAAAAATTGATTGAAAAGAACGACTTCCTTCATAGTCAGCCCAGGAAGCATGTAAGTCATACCTTCGAGCATATGACTCCCATTCTCTGAAACAAATCTTTAACGTTAATAACTTAAATCTGCCTCATGTTGCTCTGTCATTTGGGTTCAAGGTGCCTCCTTTTGTTGATCTGAATGTGAACAGCAATGAAGGCAAGCTGAAGAAGAGAGGAGGCAGCGGTGGATTCAGCTACCAGAAGCCCAAGAAAGTGGAGAAGTCCAAAATCTTCAAGCACATTAGCAAGAAGTCTTCCGACGGCTGGCAGTTCTCTCACTGAAGACCGTCCTTCCACCTTCGGGGGCTTAGTCCTGAGAGGAGTGGTTTTTCTTGCTCTAACAAGGACTTCTGACTGTAGGATTGGGACTGATCTAACAAGAGTGTAAATTGGCATGGATTGCAAATAATGAGCACTATTTCCAGCAAGTCTTGTTTATTTTGAGTCATAAAACAAAAACAACTTCATTTTTTCTTGATTTCCCAAGAACAACGCAAAGGGGTTTTTTTGGTCTTTGTTGTGATTAAAGGATATTTTGAGGTTAAAGAAAAAAAGAATAGACAATCCCCACATCACTGCCACTTCTTTGCTGGAACCACTGAAGACTTTAGGGATAGGCAATTTGATGTTGGCCAGAACTCCCTGGATTTCACTTCTGAGTCAAGTCTGACCTTAGGGATGTTCGGAGACTTCCATGAGCCTCACGGTTACCCCTCTGAATCCTGGTGCTCCTCTCTGGTGGAAACTGACTGGCTGTGCCCAGGTAAGCACATGCACAGCCAGGGTGGCACCCGGTGGTATCCCTGCACCGAATGCTGGCAGGAAAACCTGCAAGCATCCTGACTGGCCTTGTCTAAACCTAGAGCTCAAAGTCACTGCCCTGATGTACCACCGTTTACTCTTTCCTTTGCTGCAGAAATCTCGAATCCATCGACCTTTCCTACAACAGGCTCTACCACGTCCCCTCCTACCTCCCCAAGTCGCTGCTGCACCTTGTGCTCCTGGGGAACAGGATTGAGCGCATCCCTGGCTACGTGTTTGGCCACATGGAGCCAGGCCTGGAATACCTGTACCTATCATTTAACAACCTCTCTGATGACGGCGTGGACCGAGTCTCCTTCTATGGGGCTTACCATTCTCTGAGAGAGTTATTTCTGGATCACAATAACTTAAAGTCTATACCACCAGGGGTACAAGAAATGAAAGCACTACATTTTCTGAGGCTGAACAACAACAAGATACGGTAAATTTTGGCTTTTTCAAGTACCCATTAAAATTGTTGCGACTGACAAAATATATGATTAAACTACCATGACATGATGGCTGGGATTTACTTTAAGAAAAAAAGTGATGAGAGTTACATTAAACCAGATTGGTAAATGTTAATAAGAGTTGAAGCCAGAAAATAATAGGTACATAAGAATTCATTGTTTTCTTCTAATGTTATATATTTGCAAATTTTTCAAAAATAGAGTATTATTACAGAACTAGATGCCCAGTGCACAGATTTGTGCACTGGTGGGTTTCCTCAGTCTGGCCTTTGGGGATTGGGCCGAAACCGGCTCTTTGACATCCCTCAAGGGGTCCCTGATTGCAAGAGGGCACAGGCCAGGCCAAGGGACCACACCAGTGCATGATCGGGGACAGAAGGGATCGCAGGAGGGCTCCAGGGCATGTCCAGACTGTCTCGCCCAGTCCCAATCAGCTGGACTCCAGCAGCAAGCTAGCCTACTTGTCAGAGCGTCTTCCCCCTGGTGGTCAGTATGTGTCATTGTCTCTGGTCAAACGAATGGTGGGACACTTAGCATATTAAGCTTATATATATATAGATAGATGGATACTTAGAACATTAAAAACAGGTTGCAATAGGGCACCAGGCATTAGATTATGGTGCTGCTTCCACCTTCACATATAATTATAAACACTAGCTTGTGGAACACAAAATCTAAATATATGCTAAAATTAAAACCACTTCTATCTAGATTCTTCTCAAGGCAAAATTCTAAATACATTAATGGAGACCCCACACCGCTCACCCATGGAGACACACTTTCAGCATGTGTCCCTCTGCCCAGGGTGCATGAGAGCCAGGGTTCACCTGAAACCTTGGTTAGTGCATTAATAGGGGAGGCAGGTCACTGACCTTGTCCCTGAAGAGTACCCCTGACTCTTTTACATAGTTCTCAAATTCAAAACACATTTAAACTCCCCCAAAAAACAAGACAGGGAAAAAGTCAAGAGTTTCTAAAAACCCTTATGGAAGAGGTGCCAGTGGGATGAACTCTGTAAGATTTGGTTTCAAAATATTTGGCTAAAACCCTATTATATTATCAAAATAATACGTGCAGGTGCGCACGTACAGTGTGATTGAAATTTCGTGGCCCATGTGCAGAAGTCGTTATTTTGTGGAAGAGCCACACTCAAGAGGCCAAAGAGCCACATGTGGATTGTGAGCCACAGTTTGCCGACCACTGAACTAGGGCCACTTTGTTATTCTGAAAGGTGGGATAAATGATCAATTCTCTTTTTAAACTGACAGAAGAAAAAGCTGATTACATATCTGGAAATGTGAAAGGTGACAGAGGTTAACTAAACTTACTGTGGCAACCATTTCCCAATATATACACACATCAAATCATTATGTTGTACACCTCAAATAATACAATATTATATGTCAACTAGGGGCCCGGTGAATGAAATTCGTGCAAGGGGGGGGGGGTCCCCTTAGCCCAGCCTGCACCCTCTCCAATCCGGGACCCCTTAAGGGGATGTCCAACTGCCGGCTTAGCCCAATCCCAGGGATCGGGCCTAAACTGGCAGTCAGACATCCCTCTCACAATCCTGGACCACTGGCTCCTAATCGCTCATCTGCCTCCCTGCCTGGTTGCTCCTAACTCCCCCCCCCCCCCCCGCTGGCCTGATCGCCCCTCACTGCCTCTGAGTGCCGGCCTGATTGCCCCTAACTGCCCCCCATATTGGCCTGGTCACCCCTAACTGCCCCCTGCTGCTGGCCTGGTTGCTCCTAACTACACCCCCCCACTGGTCTGGTCACCTCTTACTGCCCCCCCCTCCCCCGCCAGCCTGGTCACCCCCAACTGTCGCCCTTTGCTGGACTGGTCGCCCTTAACTGGCCCCCCTCCAGCCTAGTTGCCCCTCACTGCCCCCCCCCCGCCAGCCTAATCGCCCCCAACTGCCACCCTGATGCCCCCAACTGCACCTCCCCACCATCCTGGTCACCCCTAACTGCCCCCCTCTGCTGGCCTGGTTGCCACCAACTGCCCCTGTTGGCCTGGTCACCCATCACGCGCCCCCCCCACTGGCCTGGTCACCCCCAACTGCTCCCCTTGCTGGTCTGATCACCCCCACCTGCCCCCCTGCTGGCCTGGTCACCCCTCACGGCCCCCCCGCTGGCCTGGTCGCCCCACACAGCCTGCTTGTTCAGTCGTTTGGTCGTCCCTCACTAACCCCCTGCCAGCCTGGCTGTAGGCTGCCATCTTGTGAGGGTGTGAGGGTTTATTTGCATATTACCTTTTTATTATATAGGATTACATCCTTATAAAACTGGAAAATCATATAGATGCATTATATATGAATAAAAAGACTATAAAATATATTAAAATGTTAATAGTGGCTATCTCAGGGAAAAATTAATTGGTGGTTAAGTGTTTTTATTATTTTGTTTTTGTCTCTCTTTCTGTCTCTGTCTCTCTCTCTCTCTGGAGAGTCAACATGGACTTATGGTTTTACAAATTCAGAATGTTTCAATCAACTACAATCATTGCTCTTACACTGTCCTGTCTTTGGCCAATGGTAGCCCTTCAAGCTGGCTCCTATGTCCTTGGACCGTCCTCAGTGCTGTTGGACAGTTAACTAGTACATTTCCTACTGCACACCTGTGCCAGCCTTGCTCCAGAGTCCAGCTCCTCTCATGGGAGCAGTACCCAGAGGATCCAATCTGCACTCCAGGCATGTTCCTCCCAAGTGTGTTGTTGTGTTTTGAGGAATTTAAGTGGACTGCCAAAAAACATGCATTTTTTAAAAAAAACACACACATGCATTTTGTAAAGAAAAAGAATGAATTTATACGGACATTCCCAATTCAAATATAACATTATAGAGTATTCCTTTTGTTTTAAACTTGTTTATCTTACATTTAAAATCTAGGTTCCCAACAATATCGATTTACATTTATTATATTACAATATATAAACATTAGTATGAAAATGATAATACTATTATTATAAGTAACCAAAGAGTTTATGATGTTTTGGTAGCCCTATTTGTCTTTAGAGTATGTTCCACAGAGGATACATACCTGATATACAGTCGTTTTATCTGTAACAATGTGTCAACAACTTAATACATATTCAGAAATGGTCTTTATGTTTGGTTTTTATAAATTGTTATTTTTCTGTTTAATATTATTTTTCCTGTGTTAAACATTTATATGATTCCAACGTTTAAACTGTATAACAATGTATATTAAGAAGTCTTTCTCCTATGTTTGTCCCTTACACTGTAACCCATCCTTCCCCATAGGTTAAATTTGTAAACTAACTTCTAGTTTATCCTTCCAGTGTTTCCTTTGGACAATACTGGAAGCATTTTCCAGTGTTTCCAGTATGTAAATGCATACATACATATTAATATTCCCCCATCCTCCCCGTAATTACCATACAAATATTCCACAGAAGACTTTGTTTCCCTCTCTAGAGAATGTGCTTTCTTTCACTCTTTTTAAAAATGATCAGTATGTCAAGGATATCATTCCATATCAGTATATAAAGAATTTCCTCAGTTTTATAACTGAATAGTATTGCACTTTGCAGATATGCTATGCAACCAGTTTCTTATCGATACACATTTTATTGTTTCCATTCTTTTACTACTACAAATGCTACAATGCACAACTTTGTTCAATTGTTTTGTATTTTTCCAGTCTAACTTTGGGATAGATTCCTAAAACTGGGATTGCTGGGTGATAAAATGCACATGTAATTTTGCTAGATAATGCAAAAATCCTTTTGATGGAGCAGGGAATTCCTTTCAGTGGTGCTTGGTCCTTCACAGCCTCACTGTCAGGACATGTGGATGAGCTTTTGGACGTTTGGTAGCAAGTCTGGTGAGAGTGATATGCCAGCATAGTTTCAACTTACAGTTCTCTCATCATGAATGAAACCGAGCATCTTTTCACGTTCACACATTTCATTGTTTCTTTTGTGAACTAGTTACCTTCTTTTCTCCCCTCTTTTCTCCTTTCCTTCTAGATTTTTAGGTCTTTGTATATAAGCCCTTATCTGTGATAAAAGTTGCAAATATCTTCTCCTAGTTTGCCATTTGTCTTTTAAATGTATTCTTTAACACCCAGTAGTCAATTTATTAATCTCATCTTTCAGTGCTTCTAGTTTACGTCACAAGTAGGAAGATCTTCCCCTGAACCCAACGCACAACCATGCTTGTGTTATTCTAACACAGTCATGCCTTCATTTACTCACATTCAGATCTTTGATGTATTCTGAATCTTTTCTGGTGTATAATATAAAAAAGGAATCTAACTTTATTTAATGCAAAAATAAAATTTAAAAATAAATAAACTGGAGAGCATTATGCTAAGTGAAATAAGCCAGTCAATAAAGGAAAAATACCACATGATCTCACTCATTCGTGGACAATAGAGACCATTATAAACTTTTGAACAATAATAGATACAGAGGCAGAGCTGCCTCAAACAGATTGTCGAGCTGCAGCGGGAAGGCCGGGGAGGGTTGGGGGGCAGGAGGTAGGGGGGTAAGAGATCAACTAAAGGACTTGTATGCATGCATATAAGCATAACCAATGGACATAAGACACTGGGTGATAGGGGAGGCTAGGGGACTGTCTAGGGCGGGGGGATAAAATGGATACATATGTAATACCCTTTGTAATACTTCAAGCAATAAAAAAAAACAAAAAAAATAAAATAAAATAAAATAAAATTTAACTCCTAAACTATGAAGGCAGAATATTACTTGGACCATTTTGACTTTCATATCTACTTTTCCTTAGGCATATTCTTCCAGAACAAATCTGCAATGCCAAAGAAGATGATGATTCGACACTGGAACATCTTCATCTTGAAAACAATTATATTAAAACAAGAGAAATATCATCCTATGCATTTTCATGCATAAGATCATATTCAAGTATTGTTCTTAAGCCACAGAATATAAAGTAATTCCACATTTCCTTTGTTAATTAAAACCTGTATTTATATATTTACTGTAGCAGCATTTATCATCAAAAAGACATCATGTTATGTTACATTCAGTATCATTATGCTAGTCTACCTGATTCATTAATCTAGAGATGACCAAGCAAAAATATATCTGGAAGGTTTAGTCTTCTAGGACTTTTAGCGAAGGCTTCAGTTTCACGCTCGAGAATGAAGCACCCCCTGCAGGGCTCCCTCAGGGAGCAGGAGGCTGCACTGCCGAGCAGACTGCGAGCCTCTGGGACAAAGTATGCGCGTCCTTGACCAGCAGCCTGTGACCAGTGCTATCAGCGACACCTGAAGTCCATTTACAAACTGTGTATGTTCTGGTTCAAAGCGAGGAAGTGCACAGAAAAAAATTACAGGTGGAAGTTATGAATGAGTGTTCTGTTTATTACTCCAACATTAAAACAAGAATATATTAATTTTCTTAAAGAACCGATGATACAATTATTGGTATAAGTACACTTAATTGCTGGGTTAGCTTTAGTTTCTTCTATTAATTACATGTGTGAAATTAAAACACCATGTTAATTTCCTGGTGTTGATAATTGTGCTATGGTTATTAATGTGATTATTAATATTAGGGGAAGCAGGGAGAAGGATACACATGAATTCCATACTATTTTGAAAGTTTTCTGCAAGTCTAAAAAGTGTAACGGTATATTAAGATTACCGTATTTCTTTATTCAAGATCAAAAGATTTTATGAAAAGCAATGGAGTTTGCTTAAAATACATGTTCTTTATCTTTGACTACACACTTACAGACGGAACCGCGCGCATGAGGTTCTGGAATCTCTGCTCCGTTGGTCACTCTTAGCGCCATCTTCTTTGCCCTGATTTGCTCAAGTGTATGTATCCTTTCACTCAGTTCAATTTAACATAAAACTGTCAATAGTCACTATATACTGGACACTATCAAAACCATATATTAAAATTTTCATTATGAAATGACCTTCTATCTTTATTTCTAAAATAATTTGTAATATAGAAACTCTGTTGACTTCTTTGTTACTATCAGTTATGTGTCTTGGAAGTTCCAGTCCTGCCACCCTTGCGGAGGCTACGCTAACCGTGAACTGCAGTTATTCATCTTCTAATAGTCCCCTCACCACCACCGTCAGAACCTCCCAGCCTCACCTCACAAGGCTGTTATGAGAAGCACAACATGAAAAGCATCTGGGAAGTATATGCATGTGTGTATGTTTCATATAAAATTGAGAACAACTAGCATCTTCACCAAAGTTGATTATTACAGATAAAACTATTTCAAATTATACCAGGAATCAGGTACCTGAGTGCCAATCGTGGTCATCCTAGCCAACTTTTGAAAAGTTCAGTTTATCCATTTGAGCATATTATTTCTAAGCCCTGCTTTCTAAGTCCCCTTGTCTTAATAGCTATTTTGAGATTATAACATAAACAAGAATAATAATGTGATGGAGACTGTTAGAATCAAAAGTCAAGGCTTAAACTAAGTGGTTAAAAACAGAAAAAGAATCTTATGAAACAAAAAGTTAAGATATATAACTAGTTTCAGAACGTAGAAGCATTAACTAATTTAAACTGGCCAAGTTGAATGTAAGAGACAGGTAAAAATAAGAAGATATGGCATTGCATTCATTTAACAAGAAACCTTGTGCAATGCTTCTTGCTGTGTGAATATAAATGCATAGACCTACAGCGATTTTCAACTGGTGTGCCTCAAGTATTTTAGAAACATGCAATACCTGGCTAGTCAGGGATGCTGACCACCTTTTCTCTTAGATTGTCAAAAAGTGACAACAGCAGCCCAGCTGGTGTGGCTCAGTGGTTGAGTGTTGACCTGAGAACCAGGAGGTCACGGTTCAATTCTTGGTCAGGGCACAGGCCCAAGTTGTGGGCTCAATCCCCAATAGGGGGCATGCAGGAGGCAGCCAATCCATGATTCTCTCTCATCATGGATGTTTTTATCTCTCCCTCTCCCTTTCTCTCTAAAATAAAAATATCCTATCTAATAAAAGAGAAACATGGTAATTAGTGTACGACCGCTACCCTTCCCATTGGCTAATCAGGGCGATATGCAAATTAACTGCCAGCCAAGATGGCGGCCGGCAGCCAGGCAGCTTGAAACTAACATGAGGCTTGCTTGCTTCAGTGACGGAGGAAACCAACGTTCCCCGCCTGCCTTGCTGGCCTCTGAGCCTGCAGTTTGAAACATTGTAACAAATATAGAAGCTAAACAAAACCCCAGAAACCTGCTTTCAGCGAGCCGGGATCTCAGAGCTGGAGTTATACATTGTTTGATTATAGAACCCAAACAAACCAGATACCTGCTTTCAGCAGCAGAGGCCTCAGAGCTGGAGCCAGAGCTAAAGCTGGCCCAGAATTTAAAAAAAGAGAAAAAAAGGAGCAGTTGGGAGCTTCAGCCCTCAGCCCCTCACCCAGACTGGCCAGGCACCCCAGTGGGGACCCCCCACCCTGAAGGGTGTGTGACCAGCTGAAAACAGCCATCATCCCCTCACCCAGGCTGGCCAGGCACCCCAGTGGGGACCCCCGCCCTGATCCAGGACAACCTTCAGGGCAAACCAGCCAGCCCCACCCATGCACCAGGCCTCTATCCTATATAGTAAAAGGGTAATATGCCTCTCAACACCGGGATCAGCGGAGCCACGAGGCCTCCCAGCACCGGGATCAGCGTGACAGGGGGCAGCACCCAAACCCCCTGATCGCCCTGTGGCTCTGTGTGTGACAGGGGGTGGGGCCACAACCTCCCAATCCGCCCTGCTCTGTTTGTGACAGGGGAAGGCGCCCCAACCTCCTGATCAGCCCTGCTCTGTGCCTGATACAGGGGAGCTCCCAAACCCCCTGATCGCGCTGCGGCTCTGTGTGTGACAGGGTGCGGCGCCCCAACCCCCTGATCGGCCCTGCTCTGTGCGTGACAGGGGGGAGCTCCCCAACCCCCTGATGGGCCCTGCTCTGTGCGTGACAGGGGGGAGCTCCCCAACCCCCTGACTGACCCTGCTCTGTGCGTGACAGGGTAAGGAGCCCCCACCCCCCTGATGGCCCCTGCTCTGTGCGTGACAGGGGGTGGCGCCACAACCTCCTCATCGACCCTGCCTTGAGTGTGACAGGGGGTGGTGCCCCAACCCCCCAATCGGCCCTACCCTGAGCGTGACTGAGGGTGTCATCGCAACCTCCCGATCCGCCCTGCTCTGTGCATGACAGGGGGCGGTGCCCCAACTCCCCAATCGGCCCTGCTCTGAGCCCGACCAGGGGCTGCACCTAGGGATTGGGCCTGCCCTCTGCCACCGGGAGCAGGCCTAAGCCAGCAGGGCGTTATCTCCCAAGGGGTCCCAGACTGCGAGAGGGCACAGGCCAGGCTGAGGGACCCTCTCTTCCCCCCCGAGTGCACAAATTTTTGTGCACCGGGCCTCTAGTACTTTAATAAAATGATAACAGCCATCAAAACAATAGCCATCCTGTGTGAATGAATCAAAATTATACCTATTTTTTTGTCGCATCAGCAAAAAAACATATTTTTTTGGTATGCCACAAAATTTTATTAGTGTGTGCCATGAGATGAAAAGGTTAAAATCGCTGGTTTAAGGCAATCTAAGCAGTAAACAAAATCATTGTTGGAGGGGACTCAATCTGAATAAAGTGAGTCAACAGATTTAGCATCCTGGGACAACACAGATGGATACTGAACCTTTCCTACACTCCTTTCAACTTTAATCAGCTGTGTCCCAGATGCTGTTCTTGAAAGGAACAGAGATAAGATTAGATAAGGACTCTGCTCTTGGAGCACCCAGTGTGGTAGGGGCAATAAGTAGGAAATCAAAAAGACAAGCAAACCAATAGGCAGGCAGAACAGGGTGGTGAAGCGATGAAGCATGTGGGGTCCTGAGCACCCTCTTCCTGTGTCCCCCTGGCCCCAAGTTTTAAGAGTGTCCAAGCCTCATAGACACAGGAAGACTGAGCCATTCCCAGCGGCCTTGGAGGACACCAGCCTAGGAGCACACTGAGACCCTACTGTGCGCTCAGGGACACCCTGTGGGGAGCAGAATCTCTAGGAAGGCTGAAAGTCAGAATGACTAACGGAGGTTTTGTTCTTAAGTCAGAAGAAAATATGTTATTTCAACTGATTTTACTATAATTTAAAATATGAAATGTCTGGCACTGAACTTTTGCAGCCTTGAAATTTCATCATGCTTTGCATAGGAAGTTTTAATTACATTTTTTAAAAAGTGATCAATGTCCTTATAGAAAAGATTCTTCACAATACAATGTTAAAAAACATGGTCTGGCTTCAGAAGTATGCTATAATTACTAACACGTATGTATACAAAGGAACTGCTGATCTAGTCATGGTGTGAAAATATTAATGGTGTCATCTTTGCACATATGTACAAGGAATACTAACTACATTTTTAGTTTTGAGACTTGGTTTATTATAGATAACTAGAGGCCTGATGCACAAAATTTGTGCACGAAGGGGGGGAGGGGGAGAGGGCCCTCAGCCCGGCCTGTACCTTCTTGAAATCTGGAACCCCTCGGGGGATGTCCGACTGCTGGTTTAGGCCCGATCCCTGTGTATTGGGCCTAAACCAGCAGTCAGACATCCCTCTCGCAATCCGGGACCTCTGGCTCCTAACTGCTGGCCTGACTGCCTGTCTGATCGCCCCTAACCACTCTGCCTGCCTGCCTGATCACCCCTAACTGCTCTCCTGCCTGCCTGATCGCCCCTAAAAGCCTCTGCCTCAGCCCCTGCCACCATGGCTTCGTCCGGAAGGCCGTTCAGCTATCTGGTCTAATTAGCATGTTAAGCTTTTATTATTATAGATACTATTTCAAAAAGCACTAAAGACATGATATGGTGAAAAACATGTACAGCCTGGAATCCTAAGGAAATAACTGCCCCAGGATGGGGATAGCTAGTGCCTGCCTTGGTCTCTAATGATGAACTGGGCAGTCGTTTCCCTTTCCTGGGACTCACTTAGCTCAACCACAGAGCAGTCTGTGTGGACAGCCTGTGTGGCGCAGCAGGGGTCATGGGCCTGAGGAGGAAGTATTCCTTAAGACTCTTCCTTTGGACGAAGCAGCTTTGCTACCATCAGAAAGAGCTGGCTGCCACTGCTCCTCCTTTGTTCCTTAAAACAAATGGAAAGGTACTACCTAAATCACATGCCAAGTTTTAAGATTCACAAAGAACATGCAACCAGAGTCCCTGGCCCTTCCCTCACCTTCTGCCCAACAACCAGGCTGCAGAGCTTGGTCTGAGCAAATGCTTCTCAGGGGCCAAGTCACAGGTGCCTGGATGCAGCCAAACTCTGTGTATCTAGGCAAGAAAGTTTAGTTGGTGTGTCTGTTCCTTCGAGCTCCAGTACCACGAGTGGGATCAGCCCTGAGCAGACCTGCAACAACTGAAGGCTGCTAACCTTGACCCGGAAAACCCTGAAAGACAGCCAGCAGAGCGCAAGTTCTGTAGGATGGTTAGAGCGTGGCACAGACTAGGCTCATGCATTCTCCATCTCTGTCTGACTTTGGCCTTAACCTGCATCTGCTGATTGAAGTCCACAAAACAGAAAGTCTGGATGCCTGAGAATGGGCGTGGTGCACTTCTGAATTTGAGGGCACAGGTACCTGGTGTAATGGGTGCAGCCAAAAAGGGTGAGGAAGATGCAAGAACCTCTCCTTTGGCTCCCATTGTCAAGTGACTCCATCACTGGCCTCATTAGACAGTCAATTACTTCTTAAGATAACTGATTTTGACTAAAGATCCAAGATGGCAGAGGAGTAAGTGAAGTTACACTCATCTCCACCCAGGACCAAGCTGATGTTAACACTACTCCTAAACAACAGAAAGGAACCTGCACATTTTCAGGATTTTAAAGAAAAAGTGGGAAACTGAACTGGGAGAGACTTACATATTCATACAATTAATAAGGAGTGATTTCTCTTATTAATATTTCCTGGTAAGAACATCAGAAAGCCTAGAGCATATTTTATAAACAAGCCACATTCTGACAACTGGTAATACTTAGGAATCAACTGGCTGTTCTGCATAGCAGCAACGTTGCCTATGTTCCCGAAGACATCATTTAAGCACACCATGGATCACTTGGTTCTTAGATGCTGACATAAAAGAATGAAATACTCAAATTCTGCTGTTTAAGTGAAAACTCCAAGGGCTGGGTGAAACCCTCTATGATATCTATTCCACCACATTCCCTTATTTAGGAAAGAGTGTCCTCATAGGAGAAGTATTTACAGGCTGACGACAATAACTGTTCCTCTGTCTGCAGTTGAATGAGGTCAGCTTAAAACTCAAAAATATTAAAAGTACCTGTGAAGAGTCAGAAGTTTCTGGGCAGCTCTAACTTATGCCAGATGGCTCGGGGCCCCGACACCCTAGAAGTCTACCGACCATGTGGTTCACCTTTTGTAGTTAAACAGGAACGAGCATCATGGTTCTGAATGGGAATCCCTTTAGCTGTGGACTTGGCCAAGTCATACTCTGATTTCTAGTTTCCACATCCCTTCAATTGGGGGAACAACATCTATCTCCCCAGGCTGTGGGGAAGGTTGAACGAGGTGTCGTCCAGGACAGTGCCAGGCACTCGGTGAATGTCAGGTCAAGGGCTGGGCAACCCGTAGGCAGGAAGGTTCAGTGACTTGGTCAAGGCTGCCAGGCCTCTAACATGGTAGATATTAATTATGCAAGGAACTTGATTCCTTAGAGCAGCGGTTCTCAACCTGTGGGTCGCGACCCCTTTGGCGGTCGGACGACCCTTTCACAGGGGTCACCTAAGACCATCCTGCATATCAGATATTTACATTATGATTCATAACAGTAGCAACATTACAGTTATGAAGTAGCAACGAAAATAATTTTATGGTTGGGTCACAACATGAGGAACCGTATTTAAAGGGCCAGAAGGTTGAGAACCACTGCCTTAGAGTGTGAAATATAACGGGAGAATGAATGGGGCTATCACACCAGGATGGAGTCAGTGTGTACTCTCGGAGGGCCAGGCTCCAGCGGGACCCGCAGCGGTGCCCGCAGCGACCCGGACGTGAGGACCTGTCCTGAGTCATGCCCGCCCACATCCATCTCCCAGTGCAGGTGGCCCAGGGCAGCGCTCGCGAGCAGGGCCTCCCCTCCGTAAATGCCGAGTCTGAACTACTCCTTGTCATACACTTGGGAAAAGTATAGGAGCAGATTTTTTTTTTACTGAGGAGTTTAATTGTATCATTACTGCCCTTGTGACTAAACCTAATCTAATAGAACCAGAGGCATTTATAAAAAAATTTTCAGCAAAACTAAAAGAGACATGCTCAGTCCTATGCATCTAAACAACACGTCGGCACGTTCTAACTCATGACCCATGTCTGAGTGGCCTCATGCTGCACAGAAGCAGCGGAGACAGTACACCGGGCTGACATTCGCTCTGCCCCCAGCTGTTCGCAGAAAAGGGAATGTCTCTCACTTGATGAAGAGCTTAGTGATCACTCAACTAAAAAAAAGCATGACTATTTCTTCTTTGAAGTTATGTTTCTTTTTCTACATGAACATGGAGATAAAATCAAATATTACTGTCTAGCATATTTTTTCCTTTGCACAAGATGTGAGGAATTTGAGTACACACAAGGGAAAACAGACCGCTTTAAACATAACATGCGATTGTACTAAACACACATTAGTTTAGAAAAGAAATACATCATGTTATTAAAATGTCATTGTGTGTTCCTAAGTAACAGGATCTCTGTGGTCAAATAAACTTACATTGAACTATCAGCTGATGCAAGCAAATCTTTAAAAAATTTTTTATTAAATTTATTTGGGTGATATTGGTTAATGGGATCATATAGGTTTCAAGTGTACATTTCTATGATACATGATCTGTATAGTGCATTGTGTGCCAACATAAGCAAATCTTTTTGTAAGTAAGATTCTGATGAAGGTTCATTTGTTTTGAGTAAGTTGAGAATTACGTTCACAATTACCAAATTTATACTGTCTGAAAGGCAAATTTAACTACTACTGTGGTACTCAGAATAAGAATTACACTATAAATTGTAAGTCTATTATAGAGTAATAGTTCCTAACTTTTTGAAGGATGAACACCTTTGACGATATCATGAAAACTATAATGAACCCTCTATACAGAAAAATACTTTGCATGTTATCAAAAGATTCATATAACCTTTCACAAATTCTCTAAGGATTCATGTACTCTAGGTTAAGAATCCCTTCTAGGGTAACTCCTTAATTAACTTAAAATTAGAGGTAAGGATACAACAAAGAGTTAAAATTACTTTTAAGGCAAACTGCCTTATTTCCAACAATTATTTAGCATTTATTCTCCCTTTATTTAGGAATATTTTTAAGGCCACATAAAAGTTAAAAGAATTATACAATGAACATCTTTATACACTTCACCTACATTCATCAATATTTTTTCAAATTCATTTTATCTCTTTGCATATCTATGTATCTATGCATCTACACATACATATGTATGTACTTGCAGGGGACAGGGTCTGGGCCATTTGAATGTAAGTTGTAGATATTATAACATATCACTTCCTTATGAATCTTCTAAGAACATTTTCTTACATAACCATGAGACGATGATCATATCCTCTCACACTATGAAACCCAAGAAATTTAACATTAACTATCACCTAACATACAATCTGTATTCAGATTCTCCCAAATATTCCAACAATTTCCTAATTTCCTGTATATGTGTGTGTATAGTTCAAGATCTAATCGAGCTCACATCCTGATCCTTTCATCTTCTCTAGAATAGCAATTTCTTGCCTATGTGACTGTTTCACACCTTAACTTTGTTGAAGGGTCCAAGTCAGCTATATTGTAGAATGTCACTTAATCTGCATTTGCCCAATTGTTTCCTCAAGATTAAATTCAGTTAAAACATTTTTGGAAAGAATCCTACATAGGTGATGTCACATGCTTCTTTTTGCATCATAACAGGAGGCTCAAAATGCCGGGATGGCCTGTTAGTGGCAATGCTGAAATGTTAAGGTAAGGTGGAATCTTTATCACCTTGTAATTCTATATATTAAACCCTAATATGCAAATCAACCAAACAGCAGAACGACCAGTCGCTATGACACACACTGACCACCAGGGGGCAGACACTCAGTGCAGGAGCTGTCCCCTGGTGGTCAGTGTGCTCCCACAGGGGGAGTGCCACTCAGCCAGAAGCTGGGCTCATGGCTGGCGAGCGCAGTGGCGATGGGGGGAGCCTCTCCCACCTCTGCTGCAGGTGGGCGGTAAGGAACAAGAGGGTCGCGGACTGCAAGGGGTCCCGGACTGCGAGAGGGTGCAGGCTGGGCTGACGGACTCCCCCCAGTTGCACAAATTTCGTGCACCAGGCCTCTAGCTAAGAGATAATCTGCAAGGTAAGACTTTGGATCTCTGTGAATATCTTGCCATCCATATCCTTTCACTTAGTGGTTTCAGCTTTCATTAATCACCTTGCCTTAATCAATTACTATACTGGAGGGTACACAGAGGTGATTTCTTCTTTTTTAAATTTTTATTTATTGATTTTAGAGAGAGAAAAACATCTATCTTGTGTAACACTTACTCATGCACTTACTGGCTGGCTTGTGCATGTGCCTGCCCAGGGTGGAGCCACAGCGGGGACTTTGTCCTCCTGTGTTCACCAGTCAGCATGCTTCTCCTGGAGCTCTGACTCTTTTCTCTTGTTATTATACAAAAGATTTTGCATCTGACATGTTGTAATCCACTGCCACCCTTATTCGTCTGTGCGTGTTAACTCCCTTCCCAGTTTCTATGTTCTGTTCACACAACTGTAGTGATCTCTGTGCACGTTCATGCCTGCTGGCATGCCGAGATGCTTCATGCATGACCCATACTTTCCCGGCCTGACCTGATCCCTCTAGTGGGAAACAGTCCCTAACACACACCCAGAAGTCAGACACCCGCTCTGCTCCCAAGTCTTCTCAGTGGAACAAACTAGGCAATTTATTTAAAACAAAACCTTTACTTGTAACCATTCTTCAAAACAAACTGACTTTTCAGGCATAATTTTAAAATATTATAAACCCACATAATATTATAAACTAAATTGTATAAGACCTTCATTCTTCATAAACTTACTTCATTCTAAATGACAATTTATGGCATAAATTTGTTTTCAGAGGGAAATCTCCCGAAGCTGCGCATAACAGAAGTGAGTGCTCAACGGCACAGGGGACAGAAAGGAGGGAGGCCCATGTGAAGGACATCACTGCCCTGAGTTGGAATCGCACAGGAATTAAGAGCAGACTTTGTCAGATTGATTTTGGAAGATATTCTGTAAATTTGGATTTGATATAAAATTTCCTGGTTTTAAAAAACACCATATGCTCCAAACAAAACACATCTATAGCCTCCATCCTGCCCATGGGCCATGACCTGCAGTATATCATCAATTCATTATGAACCACAGAGCCGCCCGGTCCACCCTGAAGGATACCTGAGCATTCCACACCACCCAGAAAATCAAAGCCATTCCTTTCAGAAACCTGTGAATGCGTGCTATATACAATCTTTATGTTATGCATAAAGAACACACGTTCTTTACCATATTCTTCTGTGTATAAGATGACCCCTACTTTTCCAATCCAAAATTAAGAAATCAGTATTTTAAACATAAAGCAGAACACATTTTATTTAGTAATTACCGCAGGTAATGTTCACATACCAGTACTACATTATGCAGCATGTCACTTTATTCAGCCTCGGTTGCATCACTGCTCTCTTCATCACTGTTAGTTCCAGGCACATCACTTTCTCCAACTTCTACTGTGTCACTGCTGTCTTCTGAGTCACTGTCTATATATGTGAGATCATCCTCATAAACTGGTGGCATTTTCTGAGCTAACCTGTTCGTGTTCTCATGGCCAACCCTTCTCTCCTCGTGAAACTGAAGCACCACTTTGCCTTTCCTGTAAAACCAACAATGTTCATTTCGCTGGCAAACCTTCTTGCCTGACCTTGAATAGCGTGGGTGACACACACAAGCCCCCCTGGCGCTGCTCCGTAATCCAAGTCTTCAGCCTCCGCTCCACGTTTGCCCGTTTTGCTGGCTTTCCTCTTAAGGCTTCTTCTCTTTTGGCATCTTAAGGAGCTGTTCTTCCTGTTTTCTCCAGTCTGATCCTACGCTCAGCGGGAGGAGGTCCAGATTGTCTCTCCTCAGCTCTATGTCCATGGTCTTTTGCACAGCTGATTACATTCTGTTTGAAGTTTGCAGAGTAAGACAACTGCTTACTGGTATTTATCTTTTTATTTTTTGACATCTTTATGGGCTCAGAACACTCAGGTTCCTGTTGCACCTGTGCACTTTCCACCTCCACCTCCAAATTCGGCATCAGCTGACGTCAGTAACAATAAGGCTAGTGATTGGAGGAAGCCTGTTTGACAAGGTATGGGCAGCGATGCACCGATGAGGCTCCCTCCTTAGCTGACTTCCGTGTATAAGATGCCCCTCGATTTTCAGTCTAATGATTTTAGAAAAAATTAGCGTCTTATACACGGAAAAGTACGGCATATCCCAGGAGTCAATGGCCTAACCCTAGAACATTCTTAAACTATGTGCTTATTTGCAAGGCTTTCCCGCACAGCCCTCAGGGCTTCTCTTTGACTGACCACCCTGCCCGTCCCATGTTGCTTTTCTCCATAGCACTCACATCACTCACAAAGAAGGAACAGGCCGACAGGTTCCTGGTAGCTCTGACCACATGAGAGTGACACAATCTATTCCAACGTGCTTAGAAGGTGAGCACAGAAGAGGAGACACCAGATACCGGCTGCTGAACACCACAAAGTCAACCCGAGTGACACTGCGCTCCAAAGGCGCACCTCTAATCCATAGGCATTGACTCTTAACTTGAATGAGATGGTAGTTGAGGTCTTTTCCAGCTCATTTTGGGCTTGGACCACTCCATTTAAACAGGAGGAGATGGTCAGGAAAGGGTCTTAAAAATTATAAATGCACTCGGCTTAAGCCATTTATTTTTATATTTACATGGATGGAATATATCAGGCCATCCAATAAATTTGTGTTTGAAGTTTCTTTTATAGCAATCCATGTCTGTATTCATAAAATATTAGTACTGAGATTATTACATTTTCAGTTTTGTAATTTATTTTCCTGTTTACCATGTAATAACATGTTGGTTATTCATGATTCCTAACAATATTGTTTGATGGAGTAAAAGTAACTCTCCGATATTTAGAGCAAAGCCTGATGAAGCAAAACCAAACAATACAAATAAACATGTGGTAAGGACGGGTCCCTTCCACAGAGCCCTGACAGGAAGCCCAGCAGGACATTTGCTTCTCACTGTCAGGGAAGAGGAGGCACACTGCAGCGTCTGGAACGCCTGTGGAGCTGTGGGGGAAACTTCGGGTCTTTCCAAATGGCATCCACACCTGCTGGGCCATCTCCACAGCCGTGAGGTGCAGTCCCCAGACTATGGAGGGTCTGTGCCCTGGAGGGGTCCCTAGCCACACTCTCTGCAGATTAGAATGAATAAACCGTCTGCACCACCACCAGCATCATTCTCTAGCCCTTTGCCCAGAGCGAAGCTGGATGCTGGAGGAAGATATGCTTAGGGCTCACGAGGGGAGAGAAAATGGCTGTAACACACCTTTACAAAAACCACCTCCCACAGTGCTCCCAGTTCTGCAGGCAGAGGCAGAAACCCACCTGGAAGAGCTGTGCAGAGGACAGGCCTGAAAGGAGAGCGGCATGGACACTCTCCAGAGGCCAAGCAGAGAGCGGGGCACACGTTGCACCGAGAGGAAGAGCTGCTACTCCACCCCAGCCCAGCGGTGCCTGATAAAAGGAGGTGGCACACACTGACAAAACTTTACTTTTCAAGAGAAGCTGGAACTTTTAAATACAGCAATTACACATAACAAAACTTCATACACAGGAGCCTCAGACAAAGAATGTTCATAGCCGCGCTACAAATTGGGAAAGAACCCATTGACTATATATCAAGTGTGTAATTTGTGGCATAGTCACACAATAGAACACCATACAATAATGAAAACGAACAAATAACTGCTAACCAAAAGGACCCGGAGGGGTCTCAAAAACCTAACGCTGAATGAAGAAAGCAGACACAGAAGAGAAAGCACGGCCTGGCTGCCCTGCACCCGTGACACCAGGAAGGGCTGCGTGTGGCGCCAGGAGGCCTCTGGGCCTGGGAAGGCTCTGGCCGCGCTGCGGTTTTGCTCAGGGTGCAGTTTGTGAAGTTGAGCGGTACCGTTATAATGTGCTTATATTTTGTCATATATACTTCAGCTAAAAGTTAAAAAATAAAACATTGTACATAACAAATATGATTATGCCCAAGGGCCTCAGGTTAATAAAATCCCTTCAACTTTCACGATTTCCCAGTTCATCAAGGTAACATGTTTAGTTCAAAAACAAGAGCCATGTCTGAACTACACATAACTGAATCAACAGGACATAAGCATTCTCACGAAACCGGAAGCCGCCACCCTCAGGTAGCCGCGGCTCCTGGGGCCTGTGTGTGGGACGGTCCACCTCCAGGCCCAAGAAAGGGTAGTTTATTTGGGTGGGGCTGGCCACCCGACACACCTGAGCCACAGTTCTCGTTCTCTCTCTCTCTCTCTCTCTCTCTCTCTCTCTCTCTCTCTCTCTGGCTGGAGCTGCCATTTCTCTGGGAGGAGGGAGAAGATGGTTAGATCTTTACGGCAGGAGAACAAACTGTTGACTGGAGGCTCACTGTGCGAACAGGCCTGCACGCCAGGACCCCGGGCAGTGCCAGGACCCCAGCATCGCAGCACTGGAGGGCTTTCTCAGCGGATGGAGGACAATGTCCTCTCTGGAAGGAAGCGCCTTGCTTGATGTAGGAATTGGGCATTCTCTCAGGGTAAGTGGGAAAGGGTATGCGAACATTACCTTTCTTCTCCGAGAATGACATCTTTCTGCTCCAGAGTCCTCCCTAAAAAACTGTGTTGTCACAGCTGATATTCTCTGGAAAAGGGAAAATCCAAGCAGGTGTCACCTGGACCCAGGTGTCTATGCCATATCAGAACACACAGGCTGGGACCTGGGGCACTAACGGGGCCTGCTCTGCAGTTCCCAACATGCCTGTAGGAGCGTTAAAAGCTTTGAAAGGAAATCTTGAGAAGTATGTTCTCTGCGGTAGCTTCCGTCAACAGAAGGAAACAACAGCATGGCTCCTGTCTCAGACACACTTGGAGTTTGGGTTTATACTTCAATAATGTTTATCTTCTTTACTAAGGTTGATAAATATTTTGTTGGACTATATAGGGTAATTTTTAAATTTGTAATTTGTAAGCATTCCTTTAAGAATTTCATAAAGTATTTTTTCAAATCAGGATTTCTTGAATGACTTCATGTACTTTCAGTGGCCAGCTGCCATGTATTATTAAGCACTCTTTTTCTTCAGAATCTTCCAGTAGACGTCTAGAGTTTAGCTAGAAGTCTTGGCTACAATACAAACAGTGATGGAAAACACATGAGCAGTAACAAGCTTTAATCTTGCTTCTCGGCACTAACATGGGCTAATCTGTGGAAGCAGCTTACCCCAGGGGCAGCCACACGGTCCTCTGTACATGTGACACCTCCTCTCCTTGCAGCGTACATGAGGACATCCCTGCAGAGAAGTGGCACATGCTGGGGAACTCGACTTTCTTGAGGACTTGCTCTCTTCTTACAAGGTATGTTTTCATGAGGGTTTTTTTCATGTACCAGTAGACAATTACCTTATAGTCGATACTAAGGGGACATTAATATTATTAACATAAATGCTTGTAAATTATAGGATAAAGTTTAAAGTTTGTTTAATTTCTTTAAAATCAGTACTTAATTACATAGCAACCTAAAATAACTCTAGCTTTTTGTTTTACATATAATGAATTTATTTTCAATATAATTGTGACTTTTTTTTACAGCTAAGTGAAAAACTATCATTGTGCTTTACCATAAATGCTAACAAAGTTAATTGTAAAAAATCATTTAAACAAACATCTGTATCTTCTTTTAGGAAAATAATATTACCTTAATAATTAATGATAAGGAAGTTTGAGAATATCACAAATACATTAAATGAAATAGTAAATATTTCTTTTGAAATGTAAAACTATATTTTCTAATGTATTTAAAAATATATGAATTATTCAAATTTCATTTTTAGTTACACATTTGAATGTTCATATTTTCCCTTGATAAATATCTTCCTTATGTTTAGGTGATGAAATGGCACTGTACAGTAAAAATAGAAAACCATATAATTTCAAGAAAGAATAATGATCAGCAACAGTTTAACTAGCTCTATATTCAACATAAAAAATTAGGAACTTCTTTTCACAAAAATCCATAAAGTCAGAATTTAAAACAAAGTTTTCTTTTGTCCCATCCCAAAGTAAATTTTGTATTAAATCTTAGATTTAAGAAAATCAAACAATGTGTTTGGTATTCTATTTCCTCATAATTTAAATAGAGCAGAGCATTCTTTCTTGTTAACCTACTCAGAGGTGTGACAACCAGGAACGGTGGCCACATGTGTAGGATTAAATCACAGAGAAACCTGAGGGGTCTAGATTTCTCTAAAAAATATAAAGTACTTTTAAAACTTAATCCCACCAAGAATCACTGAATAGTTTAAAAAAGTAAATCCAAAGCCCACACATATGCAAAAGCATCTTGATATTTTGTTTCCCATATTTCACAACATTGTGTAGTGCTGGGAAGATGAGGGGACATTCAGGCCTCTATTACAACTAGCGACTACATATTAAAAATATTAAAACAGAATATTTTATACTTGATCTAAGATTTGAGACAAAACAGATTGATTTATAAGCACAAGTCTTAAGGAAGCATAGGGAACGGCAGAAAAATGAAGAAGAGGTTTTTGCTTTTTAAGACAGCAGCTAGGTTGCTAGGAGGCATTGAAAAACTGATGGGCAAAAATTGGAAACGCAGCCAACAAGTTCTTTTATCAGATGTTATTTATACTTCTAAATAAAGTTAACTGTTTCTTTAAGGAAAGTCTAGTCTCTAAAAGGATCAGTTTCCATGACCAAAAGGTGCTGTGAATAAGATTCCAAATGCATATTTGGATGTTTAACTGACCTGGTTTACACCTGAATTTAGTCTGGATTCCACCTCTGAAGGTGCAGAATATGTTATGTAACATTGATATACTGGCACTTGTGAACTGATAGAAATATTTCAGCCAAAGGGAAAAGCTGCCAAGCATGGGATTTAAAAGCAATAACGTATTTCCCTAATAATAGTGTCTGACAGGAAATACCATTTCACTTAGACAAATTTTCCATTCCAAGTTTGTGGAACACTGAAGTGGAAAACAGGAGCCTTTGCAATTTCAGAAAGACATTTCTTAGGTCCGTTGCCAACCCTGGGAATCTGGGCAAACTTCTCAGCCCGGCCTCTCCTCGGACAGTTTGGTTACTACTGTCTGGAAGTCACTGTGGGCCTGGGACTTGGCAAAAGCCACACAGTAGGTGGGCAGTGCAGGAGTGAGAAGGCTGGCCTCGGCTTCATCAGAGGCAAAGAGGGCCAGGGAGGAGCCTCTATGTGCCACAACTCCGTTAATACCAGGATCAGCCCAGAAATCACATTCCAAATATTATTCTGATCAAGGGAAACTTGAAACCAAAATCCAGAGCTCTCCATGAGTAAGAAACTCTGGCAAAACTGGTCTATATTGGGAAAATACTGAGTCTTCCTAAGAACAAGACAAATTTTAGTTTTATAAGTAACACAATATAAATACCTTCAAAACTAATCAAGCAAGAGCCTAAGCCATATTAATACACTCAAAACTTAAAATAAGGACAAACAACTAAAAGTCACATCATATTAAATGAGAATATTCTCTTATATTCTTTCTGAATAATAGGGGGAAAGCATTACTATGCAGTATTCCCTCCTGGACATTCCATATTTTTCTACTGATAGACTTAAAGTTTAGGGTCGACAATCACTTGTACTTTATCAAGTCTGTACCACCTCAGATGGGGTGTAAATCATGGGTAGAGAACGTCTGCTCCAAGGGCCATAGGCCCAAAAAATCATTGGGTCTGGGCCTGCCAACGCATTAGGGGTGCGTTAATTAAATGTTTGACCAAATATAGCAGGTTAGTTTTAAGTTGATAATTCTGTGTGGCCATGAATGATGTTTTATATATACAAATGGCCCCTGGCAGAAAGAAGGTTCCCCACCCTGCTGTAAATGGTGAGTTCCTTGTGGAATCAAGGTTCGCCTGACTTCTCTTTTGAAGTAACCAGAATATAAGAATACAAAAATATAAGATTAATTTTACATGGCTAATAGAAGGCAAAATTGGTAAAGAGAGACAAATTTGCCAGAAGACATTCTTGGCTTTAACATAAAGAATTTCCTATCAACCCCAGATGTGTGGCGCAGTTGGCTGGGCATTGTCCTGTGCTCAAAGGTAGCTGGTTTCATTCCCGGTCACCTGCCCAGGTTGCAGGCTCAATCCCTGACCCCCAATGGAGGGCATGCAGGAGGCAGCTGACCTCTGTGTCACTGTCACACTGATGCTTCTCTCTCTCCCTCTCCCTTCCTCTCTGTCTCTCAAAATCAATTTTTTTTAAAAGTAGCACTTACTGTTCATTATAAAAGTAAAAAAAGAAAAAGACACAAGAAGTCATTCATCATTCTACCACCCAGAGATTATCATCAATTAAATATATTTGTGTCAGGGTTTTTGTTTGTTTGCTAAGTATAAATTTTTATATTTGTTTTTCCTTTAAAAATAATATTTCATAATTTTAAACATCTGTGAAAATATCTTTTTAAAAATATATATATTTATTGATTTCAGACAGAGGAAGAGAGACGGAGAGAAACATCCATGATGAGAGAGAATCATGGATTGGCTGCCTCCTGCATGCCCCCTGCTGGGGATTGAGCCCGCAACCTGGGCATGTGCCCTTGACCGGAAATTGAACCCGGACTCTTCAGTCCGCAGGCTGACGCTGTATCCACTGAGCCAAGCCGGCTGGGGCTGTGAAAATACTTTATAGGTTACAAAGTATTTCAAGAATATACCATATTTCACTTTACTATTTCCCTTTAGCCATTTTTAATTTTTTGCTATTCTATATAATAAAAGCCTAATATGCTAAGTGTCCGGTCATCCGGTCAGCGGTTCAACCCATCAAAGTGTAATATGCTAATGATATGCTAAGGCTGCTCAACTGCTCACTATGATGTTCACTGACCACCAAGGGGCAGATAGTCGACCGGTGGACCAGTTGCTATGATGTGTACTGACCACCAGGGGGCAGACACTCCAACAGGTAGGTTAGCTTACTGTTGGGGTCCAGCCGATCGGGACAGAGTGAGACATGCCCTAGAGCCCTCCTGCGGTCCTTCCCCGGCTGGCCAACCTCCCGCGTCCCTCCCCAGCCCCAACTGTGCACCAGTGGGGACCCTTGGCCTGGCCTGCACCCTCTCACAATCTGGGACCCCTCGGGGGATATCAGGGAGTCGGTTTCGCCCGATGGCGGAATGACCAGTTGCTATGACACGCACAGACCACCAGGGGGCAGACGCTCAATGCAGGAGCTGCCCCCTGGTAGTCAGTGCACTCCCACAGGGGGAGCGCTGCTCAGCCAGAAGCTGGGCTCACGGCTGGCGAGCACAGTGGCAGTGGCGGGAGCCTCTCCTGCCTCTGCGGCAGTGCTAAGGATGTCCGACTGCTGGCTTAGGCCCGCTCCCCTTAAGGGGACATTCCCTCAGACATTCCCTGAGGGCTCCTGGACTGCAAGACGCCACAGGCTTGGCTGAGGGGACCACGCTCTGCCCCAAGTGCACAAATTTTGTACACCAGGACTCTAGTCATATATAATTCTATAATGAACATCTTTATGCACATTAGCATTGCTTCCTGAGATTAGATTCTAAAAGCATAAATACTGAATGAAAAACAAAGATCTTTTTAAAGTTTTGAATGCATATTGCTGAATTGCTTTCTAAAAGGTTGCAAAATTTACTCTCGGGTGGACAAGAATGTCACTTCTGAGACAAGTTCAGTTGCAGAATTGTGTTTCACTGTTAACTTCATCTTCAATGTCTACTTAGTCTTAGACTGGCCCTGTCCACAAAACAACATGAAGGAGTGTGTGCTCCTGGTTTTCTTGGCTTTGTGCTCTGCCAAACCCTTACTTCGTCCTTCATACATGACGCTGAAGAATATGATGCTGAAGGACATGGAAGATGAAGGTGATGGTGACGGTGATGTTGACAACTCTCTTTTTCCAACAAGAGAGCCAATTAACCCCTTCTTCCCATTCGATCTGCTTCCAACATGTCCCTTTGGATGCCAATGCTACTCAAGAGTTGTGCACTGTTCTGATCTAGGTAAGAACATGTCAACGTGTTTTGGAGAACAATGCTATTCTGACAAAATTTAATTTTTGAAAAGTATAACAAACCACAAAGTACATGCAAACTTATTTTAAAAATCTAGAAAATCAGAGGAAAACCATGAGAATTTCATATATAAAACATTTACTTCTCTACCCAAATTTGAACCAAAATGCTTCAATTTCATTTCCTTCAGAAGGAATGGATGTTACTGCAGTTTCTTCACCTTAGGGTACCAGAAGGTTGAGATTGTGCTTTCTAGTAAAACTCTACACTAAAAAACTAATCAACTGTCCAGGACAATGAACAGGTTACAGAGTTGTGAAGTCTCATTTAAAGACAATTCCCTATTTGTTTTTAGTGATTTGAGTATAGAAGTGTCTATACAAGAAGTGGCTGAACTAAATTACTTTTTAAAGTCTGTTAAAAATGTGTAATTCTCTGCTATTTTATTTTTTTAATACTTTAATGTGTTCTCAAATAGAGGGGCACACTCAGACCCTGCTCAAAAAGAGGATGTGATAGGATTTACATGAAGAGTTGCTGTATTCAGCTATTTCCAAAAGAGGGGTGACTCAAATGTGTCACACTTCAGGAAGCCAAGGTCTAGCACCCCTCCACAGGGGCCAGGACCATCAGAGCCGCTGGCAGAGTGCGTCTGAGCACTTGGTGCCTCGTCCTGTGGCTATGGCACTTGGGCACTGGCCAAAGCTTGCTGCAATCCACTCCAGAGACTTTAACAAGTGTGCTACTAAGGGACAGTACGAGAGGTGAACAAAAAGCATTCGTTAAGATTATGAACTAGGAACAGTGGGAAAATCTTAATGGAATATATAGGTTAGAAAGAAATGATTTTTAAGCTCTTGATGGGGATGATAAGATGAAGTGATGTTTGAGAAAAGTTAGTCTGGAAGCACAGCAGCAAGAGTGTGGAAGAGCAGCAGAAGGAGACACTCAGAGGCTGAGACAGACCCTGTCATGAGAAACGGCTATAGTGAGGAAATATCAGAATGTACTGTCATTTCTAAGCTGCATCCCAGGCAAGAAACACTGACACCGCTGGGTGTGAACTGGGCTGGCTCACCGTGGCTATGACTATGAGGGTGCGCATGTCAGCACAGCATCCTTAGGCCAAGGCCTTGCTAGCCGCTCCCCAGCTCTGCTCCAGGACAAGCCTGTCATCAGAGAGCTGCAAACCACCAGCCTCCAGACAGACAGCTATCTGCAAACAGTGTTCCCCTGAACATTAGCTTATAACATAAAAATCCACTGAACGAAATCTGTACTGGCACAGACCTTAACATGACACCTCACCATTAGCAGCAGACACTGCACCTCCCCATGACACTGACAACGAAAAGCGTTTGGGTACCTGTCACTCTTCTCCCTCAGAACATGGAATTCTTTTCAGCCCTCCTAATTTCATCAGAGGCAGGGTGGGAGGAAGCTGGTCAGCACCCGTGGTACCAGGCCCTTCTGCAGGACGCCCAGCTTCCTGTAAGACCGTCCACTTCATTTTCTCAAACCAGAATCATCTAACAAAATGCTAACTTGTTAGCCCATCACGTTACTAACCCCTTTTCCCTTTTCCTATCTATGGTCCAACTTCTTAAAAGAGTTGTCAACCTTAAAGTAAGGAAAGAAGGCTGTGAAATTATTCATAGTCACAAGATTTAGATACTGAAGTCCTCAGAGAGGCTATTAAATGTAACACTGCCCTTCAGGAGTAAGGATAGCTCCACTGACTGTACTAACATCCGAAACTCACTTTAAAATGCAGAAAAGAAGATGAAATGATGGACAGTTTGTATAGGAAAATGCTGACGGTAAAAAAAGAATATGGGTTTTCACTGTAAAATTCTTTCAGCTTTTCTACATGTTACATTTGAACAATAAAATATGAGGAAAATAAAAGACCCCATACTCATCAGGATAACTACTGTATGGAAAGTCTGACAATGAGCAGGGTTGGGTATGTTCAGCCATCTAGGAAAAGCAAAAAAAGTAAGGAAGACATGCACCATTACAGTTCCTGGTAATTTTCTGCTAGTTTTTTTGTTTTGTTGTTGTTTTTTAATCCTTATCCGAGGATATTTTTCCATTGATTTTTAGGGAAAGTGGAAGAGTGGGAGAGGGAGGTAAAGACAGAGAGGTTGCCTTCTGCACAGCCCTAACCAGAATCGAACCTGGGACCCTTTGGTCTGCAAGCCAACACTCTATCCACTGAGTCAAACCGGCTAGAGCTGTTTTTTGTTTTTGAATTCAAGAGGGAAAAATCATTTAAGCCTTTTTAAAAATAATTGAATTAATATTTATTGAGTACCTACACAAAGAAGATGTAGTTTCTTAAAATGATCAAAACCCATAGGCTCCAATTTAGTAGCACAACATACCAAAAATTTACAAAGAACTAGAATGTTCCTCAGTCAAAGTGCACCCACAGAAGCTGGCCTCCCTAGAGCCTCTTCCAGGCCAGGGCCCCAGGCAGCAGTCCAGCAGTGACGGCTGGACCAGCCAGACATCTTGTAAAGATAAATGACTGGAAAAGGTCTAGGCCTTTCCAAAAAACAATGTTTTTGTCATACGTTACATGTTAAGTCATCTGTTATTAATGGTAACCATGGACTTTAACAAGTGCACAGCCTAACATATCAGCCATCTCCTCTAAGCAAAGAGTGTACATCTAACGTTTGTTTATTTCTCAGGCTTGTCCTCTGTCCCAAGCAACATTCCTTTGGATACTCGAATGGTTGACCTTCAAAACAATAAAATTAAGGAAATCAAAGAAAATGATTTTAAAGGACTCACTTCACTTTATGTAAGAATATATGCTCATATTTTCAAATATTTACGCGAAAATCTCTATCACTGCTAAAATAACCCTCGTATTGTGTTTGTGTAAGTCAGTCTAACTTTTCTGCGTGAAGGAGAACAGAAACTTGGCTATTCAGTGGTGTTCTGGTTAATGAAAAAATTATAGATTTAATTCAACTGATGTTTACTGAAAACAATCAGGTGAAAGGCAGTGGGATAAGAATTAACTAAATGGTCCTTAAATGAGCTTATGATCTATTTAGGTAGTCACAGTCACTATACACTAACATGAATAACATTATGAGTATTTACAGGAACTTATTAGCATACAGTGTTAACGAAATGGGTACCCAAACCAATTGACTTAAGGCACCATAAATGTCTAACAGTGCCACATGCAATATATCTAAATGACAATATATATTTTCATGGCTTTTTTCTCTAGACCTTGAAAGATTTAAAAAAAAAATCTTTACTGTACTTATTAACATTTTCATTTTCTAAGATTTAAAAGATTTTTATTTCTAATTTTTACATTTTGAGACTCTAGGTTTTGGCAAGTAAAATTTCTAATTTAATTTGCAATTAAGTTTGGGGAGAGCCTGACTCTGCACTGTCATAGGGTGTCCCTCTCCCCTCAGCACGGCGCTCAGCCAGTTCTGCTCTTCCAGGCTACTTTCCCCATCCTCATGCTGCGCTGGAGTGAAGTCAGAGGAGAAGGTGGAGGCGCCACGCCCACATGGCTCCTGCTGCCATCCAAGTAGCCTGTTACCTCCTTCAGCTAAAAGATCAGGCTGGTCCTATCCTAGGCACCAAGAGGGGTGCTCTCTACTAGGCTCTCTTGCTCAGTCCTCATCCCAAACCTGCCTGGAAGGGAGCCAGGTCAGCCCCCTGCAAAGTCACTCTCTTCTCCGCACTTCCAACACCTGGGCTCCTGGGACCTTTCAAATGTACCATGCAGACAGCTCAGATGTGGTTAAGCCCATACATACCACAGTTAGAGAGAGAGAGAGAGAGAGAGAGAGAGAGAGAGAGAGAGAGAGAGAGAGAGAGAGAGAGAGAGAGAGAGAGAGAGAGAGAGAGAGAGAGAGAGAGAGAGAGAGAGAGAGAGAAAGGGACAGAGAAACTGGAAGAGCATATATTTATCATATAACCAAGGTGTCACTTAAATATTAAGACAGTCAGAAACAGAAATGGCACAATGGATTCCACCCAGGATCCATCCAGTCTGCCTGTTCAGGACAGACCACAGAGACTGTGGAGATGGCAAGGCCATCATTCTACCCTCATAAGTTGGAAATAGAGCCTATGAATGCTTCTACCACTTCTTAACCTATTTTCAACTATATGACCACAAGAATATTTAATGTCATATTTAATACCAAAACCATAAAAAGTTTTAAACTTAATTTGTCATAACATTATTGCACTTAGAAGTATTCCAGGGACTTCTTCCACATGTAGTCCTGTCAATCAGTGGGAAGGAAGAATAAGAAGATGGCAAAGCCATCTTAGGCACCTTGATGGTCTCTTAGGGCACAGTTTCGAGGGGGCACTGTATTGGAGGGTGAGTGCAGTGCTCTACAGTAAGGCACAACTGTGCTCAAATCTTGGCTCCCTCAGAAGTGTCCACTGGGAAGGCAGCTTACCTTCTAAGCCCAGCCCAGGTGTAAAAGGGGTGGAATTCAGAACAGTCATTGAGACCAGATGAGTGAGTCCATGTCAGTGCCAGCATACAGCCATTCACTATGGTTGCCACCAGCGCAGTGTTTCCAGACTGGACAAAGTACTGCTGCAGAGCATATGTTTTATACTTGACCTGTGAGCACATTACATATCTCAAAACATGTATTTAATTACAGTGTCATCAGTACCTGTGTGTAAAGAGAATAAAAATGTTTTTAGATACCCTGTGAATTCTCTATATTATGCTTCAGCTACTTGTTTAGCTTCGTGGTTCTTACACAAGAACAACACAGCATTAGAGAGTGAGTGAGATCCTTACACACACACCTATGCGCTCACAGGTCACCTCCAGCCCATTGTCACAGCCACACTCATCATAGTGGCTACTTCTAAAAGGCTATATTTTTCTCATTGTCTGGCCTTCCCTAGAAGCCAGAGCTACACTGGGTAGGGCTCTGTAACTGCCCCTTTTGGAATCTATAATAATAAAAGCATAATATGCTAATTAGGCCAGACATCCTTCCGGATGAAGCCCTGCCTGCAGGCAGCCGGAGGGTTCCGGGTGCCAGAGGGAAGCTGGTGCCGGCAGCCAGGGGAAGGAAGGCCTACTCTTGCATGAATTTCGTGCATCGGGCCTCTAGTTATTGTATGAAAGCCAACCCTGAAAGTACAAATCACCTGGAGACAACCTGCTCACCTGACTTGCTGGGGCAGCATTTGATGGCATGCCATCAAAACTCCCACCCCATTTGTACTCCGTCTACCCCCTTTTAGGAAGCTCTGACAGGGCATGTCTTCCCCAGGGAGGGGAACACACCCAGACGTGACGGAGGACCTGCCTGAGGCACACATTCCCTGTGGGCTCTTGGCAGTGCAGACACAGGAAGTGCACAGATAGGAAGGGAGACTGGAGGGCAGGCAGGCAGGCGGGTCAGTCAGGAGAGCAGGCGAGTCACTTGTCTGCACTGTGCCCATTTTCTCACCACCAGAAGGAAAGACATAATTTTTGCTAAATTGACCTCAAAGGGTTGAGTGAAGGTTCATCAAGTTGTTATGTCCCCGCGCCCCCCTTGTCCCCGCCCCCCCCCTCGCCTGACTGCACACTGCAGTGTAACCAAATGAAAAAAGAACAAAGTTATAACTGGCATCATGCATTCAGAAAGGAGGACACGTTACCATTTGGTAACAACTGTAGTTTCATTTGTTCTCCTAGCCCAGCCGTGGGCAAACTACGGCCCGTGGGCGGGATCCTGCCCATTTGAAATGAATAAAAGTAAAAAAAAAAAAACAAAAAACCCGTACCCTTTTATGTAATGATGTTTACTTTGAATTTATATTAGTTCACACAAACACTCCATCCATGCTTTTGTTCCGGCCCTCTGGTCCAGTTTAAGAACCCATTGTGGCCCTGGAGTCAAAAAGTTTGCCCACCCCTGTCCTAGGCCTACCTTTTCTCAGGTAAAAGTTCTAGCAGCACTGATGATGTCTGAAAGAAGAGACAGAAAGGGAGAAGCAAAGTGCCTACCGGGAAATAGCTAAACATAACAATAAAGAGGATTTAACTGTCAAAGCATTTATTTGTATCTCTTCTGTGCAATATCAACAACATGAATAACAACAGAAAGGTATATTAACTCAGTCTGGAAACCACAGGAAGGTTGTTGTAGAATGGGACTAGGGACAACATTCATAAGAGGAATGACCCTAGAGCTGCCGCCTGAAAGCATGGGAGGATCTGGGTAGCAGAGAGGGATAAAGGCCTAAGGAATGCTACACCACCTGCCCTCCCCCTGGGGAAACACTTGCAAAAACCTGGCAGTAAAATAAGGATTAAGCAACGTTCATTTTGAAGTGAAAATAATTACTAGGGTGACTGACAAGTCCTGGCTGCCAAGGATTTCCCAGTTTGGGCTCTGAAGTTCCCAGGTCCCAGGGGACCCAGATCATAGCAGCCAACACCCTCCACAGGGCACAAGGGGCTGGCACAGGGGCTGGCGGTGGAGAAGGCAGAGTCACCTGCTCCAAGTGTTTTTACTATCAGATTGTTGTCTCCTCTAAGGGATGCGGCCTTGTCACACGGAGACGTCCCGCAGAGCTGAGATAGGGTTGAATCATTCCTCTGGATGCCCACTATGTCCCCAGTATCTGAAATACGTCCGAGGGCACTTTGTAGGAGCTTATGCCGACGGGTCTATGTTCTGGGGAAAATGGTAAAGAGCAGGTAACACAAAAGTGAGGTTAAACTGAATTCTGCAGAGTGAACCGATTCTAAGGTAAGATAAAGATAATATTACCAACCACTGCCATAAAGAGAAGTGGAAACTAGAGGGGCCCCATGTGAACACATCATCTCCTCAAATAAACCAAAGACACAAAAACCACTCATTAAAGCTTTGCACTCTTCCAACTCAGTATCCTGGCAGGTTAATCTGCTTCCTAATATGGTGCAACTTTCTCTCTTCCTTCTAGGCTTTGATCCTGAACAACAACAAGCTAACGAAGATACACCCCAAAGCCTTTCAAACCACAAAGAAGTTGAGAAGATTGTATTTGTCCCACAATCAACTAAGTGAAATACCACTTAATCTTCCTAAATCATTAGCAGAACTCAGAATTCATGATAATAAGGTTAAGAAAATACAAAAGGAAACATTCAAAGGGATGAATGCTTTACACGTTCTGGGTAAGTTTTTGCAAATAAATGAGACATTTAGAAATGATAAGTAATACATAGAGGCAGAGATTTTTATCCTTATTAACCTTTAAGACTGATCATTTCTAAACATTTTTTGAATCTAATATTCTTTACCTAGATAAGCCACTTACAAATCAAATAAAATGTAAACCTGTATGGCACTGAAAGATGCCTTTGTAACACACACGGGCTCCCCAGCTCCTCTCTTAAATAAGTAGCACAGTTCTTGTTTTCTGACGGCTCCCTGATCAGTGAAATCTGTTAATCATTAAATTCAAAGGTGGTATTTATTCTAAATGTACTGAACAAACTGCTTAAATACAGCACAGAACGTTCATTCAGACACTGTCTGGAATGTACATCTAACTTTTCATTAACTGCTTTAAGATTACTGAGCTAAGGATTGTTTTTGCTGTACATTTTAAATTCCACTCTGTTTTTCTTTTACACCCATGGAATAGCCATGCCATTTCCCCATTCAACATCCATTCAAAATTCCTAACCAATATTCTTATTCACTTATGCACTTTAATTCAGCCAAGTACCTGCCCTTCCCAAATAGCCTCACTTACTGGCATTTCCTTGGTTATTTTTTCTGTTAATCAAGTAACAATTCTTATTGACTAATAATTTTAAAAGTTTAGTTAACAAATTAATGTACACTGGCAAACAAATATTTTGAATTATATGAAGGCTGATCTTTTTTCTACTGTAATATTACTACAATGAATCCTTGACCATGCTTATGGTTGGAAGAGAATGATAAATTATTGATTTAGTAATTGAAAGCAAAATGGTAAACCTGTTATTGTGGTCCAACCTACAAAGCAGTCTTTTTTCTGAGACTGACTGAGAAGTAAGGAAACAGAAGCAGACACGCTGAGTGAACAGCCTCGCACGCACCTGCTTTCTGGGATGTGCATCCCTGCAGGGTGAGCTCCTTACACAACACCCGCTAAGTCATGTCGTTTCCCCACAGAAATGAGTGCAAACCCTCTCGAAAGCAATGGGATTGAGCCAGGGGCGTTTGAAGGGCTGACAGTGTTCCATGTCAGAATCGCAGAAGCAAAACTGACCTCAATTCCTAAAGGTTTGTGTTCACTTTGTGTAAAATAACGTATTTTTTTAATGCCATCCTTAAATGACCATTAACTGGATGTGTCTCACATTGATGTTTCTCTCTGTGTGTCTCTCCCCCTCTCTTCCACTCTCTCTAAAAATCAATGGAAAAATATCCTCAGGTGAGGATTAACAACAACAAAATGTTATGGCAGACTGCCTAAATGTTATAATTCAACCATCACTGCCCCTTGTGGCAGGATGAACAAGTCCTTACCATACCTGACAAGTTAACAAAGAGAGTGAAACTGTTTTCTTCCTTTTCATTTGGAAAATCCTACTTTATAATAAATGGTATTGTGTGGAGGGGAGGAGAGGTTTGTTTGAAGATAGGACAGGAATAGAAATACCTGTATAAAAGTATGTTGATATTTGTTGGCAGTCAATGAGCTTCTACCCAAATTCATACTTTTGCTCACTTATCCTC
This sequence comes from Myotis daubentonii, assembly GCF_963259705.1. Taxonomy (NCBI): domain Eukaryota; kingdom Metazoa; phylum Chordata; class Mammalia; order Chiroptera; family Vespertilionidae; genus Myotis; species Myotis daubentonii. Next base: position 1,855,173 of record NC_081850.1, on the reverse strand, counting down.
CAGAGCCTACACCTTTCATTTTGGTGACCTACCTTCTCCAGGCCTAGGGAGAAGTCCCCTTAAGTTCTACAAACCCAAGAAGTTTCCCTGCCTCCTCCACATAAGCAGATATTTCTCTTCTTTGACTTGCTATAAAATATTCTAGAGTAGGCTAGCACACTCTGTGAACTTTTTCTAGTGATTTTTGTATGCATTTGCTCAACTAATATATAAAGTCTTTGAAAAGAGAACCTTTTCTCTTACATATTGAAGTGAGTATGTAGTTGTTTCATAAATGTAATTAGGTTCAACTAATCAGAATTCAAGAAATTAGAACACTCTCAGTTTAGAATTATTTTCCTGCTCTCTAGTTTATTTACTTTTAAATTTCAGAATAGATTCTGGAATCAACATAAACTCAGCCTTGAAGAATATTGATATTTATAAGGATGTTTTAACTACCTTCATCAGTCTTTGCCACCAATATAGGAAGGAAATGTTTCAGCAAGAGTTGAAAAATAGAACACCTTTCTCAGCGAGTTAACTAAAACCCTTATTTGACAAATAATACTTTACATTTTTAATACTAAGTATTACATACAATACCAAGTCCGACATAGAATAAAATAAAATCTAATTTAATTTTCTGGTTACTATCTTATATTCCAGCTTCAATTAATCTGGGGAGGCCTGGGGTCAGAACACACAGGTGCAAGCATTCACAGAGTAACTGCCATGGGCCAGGTGGCACTGGCAGAATAAGCAATTACGTGATGCTTCTCTTGCCCTAGCTCAGTGGTGGGCAAACCGCAGCTCACGAGCCACATGTGGCTCTTTGGCCCTTTAGTGTGGCTCTTCCACAAAATACCGACTTCTGCACATGGACCACGAAGTTTCAATCGCACTGTACGTGCGCGCGCACACGTGGTATTTTGTGGAAGAGCCACACTCAAGGGTCCAAAGAGCTGCATGTGGCTTGCGAGCCGCAGTTTGCTGACCATGGCCAGTTTGGCTCAGTGGAAAGAGCATTGGCCTGCAGACTGAAGGGTCCCAAGTTCAATGCAGGTCAAAGGCATGTACCTCAGTTGCAGGCTCAAACCCCAGCCCTGGTCAGGGCACATGTGGGAGGCAACCAATAGGGTGTCTCTCTCACATTGATGTTTCTCTCTGTCTCTCCCCCTCCTTCCACTCTCTTTAAAAATCAATGGAAAAATATCCTCAGGTGAGGATTTAAAAAAGAGGGAGATGCTTCTCTTGATTTATGCAGAAACTACTGCTAATTGAAAAGAATAAATATTGTAATGGACCAAATATATCAAATACAGTAAAAAAACCACGTGTACATAGTAATATTTAAAAAATTCGTGCATCTATTTGACAGACCTGGAGCAGTTACTGTTGCTGCCAAGGTTCCAGTGCAGATGCAAGAAAAAAGGGTCCTCGCGCTTTCTATCTGTCTGATTGTGGCAGCCAAGATTGAATGGGGGAGTACAGTGAAAAAAAAAAAAAAATTCACTGGTCACCACTGGGCATTGTACTAATTCATTTCTTGAAAGAATTGAGCATTTATGCTGCCTTTTCTGTTAAACTGTATCACACAGTAAATAAATAAGGAAAATTCTTTAGAGAAGAATTCCACCTAATACTTAAAGAATGACAAAATCAGGAAAATCATCATGATTTTCCCATTCTTTTTTTTTAAATGTTTTTATTGATTTTGGAGAGAGAAGAAAGGAGGATAGAGAGATAGAAACATTATAAAAGAGAAACACCTGCTGCCTCCTGCACACCTCCCCCTGGGGATGGAGCCGAAAACCTGGGCATGTGCCCTGACCAGGAATCGACCAATGACTTCTTGGTTTGTAGACTGATGCTCTACCACTGAGGAACAACAGCGGCCCATATTCCCGTTCTTACAGAAGTAATGGACCCAGCAGCACCAGCGACCGCTCAGACCATCAGGGAAAGGGTTCCTCTGAGTGTGATCTGGTCTGACTCTAAATCTAACTGCTAGATCCTAAGAAGTAAGGGGGCTGGAGGACCATGATAAACTACCTTGTGGAAGTCGTTAGCCCAACCCACAAATGCACATCTCAAACAAATCAATATCTGAAACGAATCAATAGAAGAGGGAGAATGTAATAGGAGAACAGATTTAAGAACCAAATAAATGTACTTGGATAAACTTTATTAGGATACTGACTTGAACAAATCAACAATATATTTGAGATCATTAGGGAAATGAATAAAAACAAATCAATTGTTTTTAATAATCAATAATTAGGGAAGGGAGGTTGGGGGGCTGTATGAAAAAGGTGAAGGGATTAAGCAAAACAAACAAACAAAAAGAACAAACACTAATAGACACAGACAACAGTATGGTGATGACTAGGGGAAGAGCGGGGAGGTGAAAGAGGGTGACAGAAGGAGACTTGACTTTGAGTGGTGAACACACAATACAATACAATACACGGATGTTGTATTACAGAATTGTGCAGTTGAAACTGATATTTTATTAACCAGTGTCACCCAAAAATTCAATTAAAAAATAATCAATAACTAATGGGGTAGATAAAACAAGATTGGAAAAATTAAGATAATTGTTGAAACTTGGCAACAGCATGGTGGTTCATAATACTAGCTTCCATTTTTGTATATGTTTGAAATTTTCCATAATAAAAAGTTTAAAAAAACAACAACAGATCCCTAAAAAATTACCTAAGTCTATAATGTGAATCTCAACAAGTAAATAACTAATGGGGCTGATCTTACTTGATCTAACATACATTTCTTTCCTTATCATTAGAGCTACCATCAACTTTATTAGAGCTTCATTTAGATTATAATAAAATTTCAAATGTGGAACTCGAGGATTTTAAACGATACAAAGATCTGCAAAGGTAAAAGTTCCCCAAATCCTACTTGCAAGTGGTAGTCTATATGATGAATATTCATGAAATTTCCTGGAGAATGTGTATAGGGACCTAATGAAGATTATTGTTGATGCTACTGGAGAGTGTGAAGGGAAAACTGGAAGGAACTGCTACTACTCTGTCTTGGTGATAAAAGAGGGCACCAAGTAGAATCACAAGACACTTTAGTTTTTTTTTAAATGCTCGCCCAAGGAGTGAGGATATTTTTCTCATTGATTTTTAGAGGGAGTGGGAGATTGTAAGGGAGAGGGGAGGAGGAAAGAGAGAGAGAGAGAAGCATCAATATGAGAGAGATACATTGATTGGTTGCCTCCTGCACATTCCCTGACTAGGGCCAGGGATCGAACCTGGAACCTGCAATCTATGTACGTGCCCTTGACCAGGCATTGAACCCTTCATTTTAGGGTGTGCAGAACGATGCTCTAACCACTAAGCCAAGCCGGCCAGGGCAGATGACACTTTTCAAATGTTCCTTTTTAAAAATATAAGTTACATAGAGATTTTTCTGACAGTGGAGAGGGCTGTTAAATAAAACCATGAAATACCTTTCTCTGAACACAAATATAAATATAAATAGGAAAGGTTTATATTTCTAACTCAGTTGTGTTTTGAGCTGAATTTATCACACTATCTGCTTAAGAGTTGATGAATTTTATATCATTTTTAGGCTGGGCCTAGGAAACAACAGAATCACAGATATTGAAAATGGGAGTCTTGCTAACATACCACGCATAAGAGAAATACACCTGGAACACAATAAACTAAAAAAAATCCCTTCAGGATTACAGGAGTTGAAATACCTCCAGGTAAAACATTCTACTTGTGGTTTGTAGATATGCGTGCTTTTCTTTGTTTTTATGAAGCTTATTAGTACCTAAAGCACAGACCAAGTAAGTAACAAGGGTCAAGGAAGAGAGCATGAGAGAAGGGTTTCCACAGAAACATCACTAGTACACGCAGGTGCCCATTTCCATCCTGCCCATTCTCCTGCGGAGACTAAGGCCCAGTGGCAGAGGGACAACGAATTTCAGGGTTCTGGGATGGCAGTGGCTCTGTAACAGCAGGACTGGGCGGGAGGAAACCAAGTAGAATCACATATCCTTTCACTCTGAAAACATTTCATGAAGGCAGACCCTGGGGACAAGGTCCTATGTATTTTCACTACCAATGCGGTGCTAGATTAGAAGTGTATGCTTTTTTAAAAATTAAGGCAAGAATATAAAATCAAAAGTCTGTATTTGGAACATCATAGGTTCACATTTCTTGTTTTTCATTATTAGAAATCTTTCCCCTCTAGTTTGACTACTCCTAACTTACGAGGGAGGAGTCCTTGGAGAATCGAATATAGAGATTCCCAAGAACAAAAATGACAATATTTTGCACGGAATTTTAAAAGTTTCACAGATCTCCCCAATTCTCACCTATGGACCTCAAATAAAGAATCCCTATTTAACCCCACTTCACTTGGGCCCATTTTCTTCATATGCTTTCCTTGCTATAATATACAATGTTCTCATTTTCCAAGAAGCAAAAACATGTGGAGACCAAAGCTAGGCTTTGAGCTACTTGCCTCTAGATTTCTTTCCTATTTATCTTTAGACAAGTTTTGTTACCCACACTCCTGTCAGATACAAGCCATCAATATGGAAGTGCTATATGTAGGTGTTCATCCCAAGGTTATCACTTTTGCTCTGAATTTTTCAAACGCTCCATTTCAGTGTCTACTGTTAACCAGCGAGCATGACCTGAGCCTTTCCTCTCTTGAGCTGCCCATCCAACTTTGCCTCCTTACTCCATAGCTCTGATCCCAGCTTTGGAAGCTCTTAAATCTACCCATAACCTTGCTAGCATTTTAAACATCGAATAAAATTATAACACACACAGAGAAGAACACAAGCCATAACGGCCCAATTCAGCGAATGTCCACAACAGACCCTGTCCAGCACTGCTTCCCATTCCCAGTGAGACCGGGCTGGGGAAACAGCCCCTCGCACTGACAGAGCCGCGAGGAATGCACAGCTCAGAGAGCCTCCTCACAGAGTCCCTGAGGCACAGGGCACAGGGACCCCAGTGCCAAACTGAACGGCTTTAGTAATGCCTCGAGTTCTCATGCCTAACAGCCAGAACCAACACTTAGCTTGTCCAGCAAAAGGCTCCTACTTTTTTATGCTGTCAAATGCTGTCAGTTAAGTAGATTGTTTTTACTTCCCAGAAATCTCAGTTCCCCAAAAGGACCAAAGAAGGAATTTAAAGGGATGTTAAGGGAATGAAGGAAAGTTTCTATATTGTCCACTCTGAGTAATATTTTAATTTAAAGACATATACACAGCCTATAAAATTGTATTTTGTCCACTGGTGCAAATAAAGATTCAACTATTAATGATGTATTGCAGATATGTATTTAAGATGTTGACAGACATATTTTTTCTATAAAACAAACTTACAAAAAAAGCGGCTCTATAATTCTTTCCCTTAATCACATAAAATGCTAACAATTCTTCACACTCACATTGCAAGCCTAATTCTTAAAGCATTAAATCCCATTCTTCTGTTCGTGTCTAACACTTTAAACGCATTGCTGCCAATATGGCACTGAGGCGACCCACACACACGTGCAGCTGTGCAGAGAAGAGTGGTGCCGAGCAGGCGAGTGCTCCAGGCCTCGGCGCGAGTCTGACGCCACACTTCACACATAGAGCACTTCTGTATGTAACGCATGGACCTGAGTTGTTAAATTAAGTATTTAACAAGCATAAGTGAGTACATGTATTTTAAGTGAAATACATTCAAGTCAGTATAAAATAAACCCATGAACTAAAAATAGACTATCTTCTTTTCACATTTACTATGTATTTTAAATCCATCCTTATTCCTCCTACAACAGATAATCTTCCTTCATTCGAATTCAATTACGAAAGTGGGAGTGAATGATTTCTGCCCAACAGTGCCAAAGATGAAGAAATCTTTATACAGTGCAATAAGTTTATTCAAGAACCCGATGAAGTACTGGGAAATACAACCAGCAACATTTCGTTGTGTTTCGAGTAGAATGAGTGTTCAGCTTGGGAACTTCAGAAAGTAGTAATTACCAATGAATAATGTCCATTTAATATAAAATTTAAAAGCTGTTACATTTAGGATACTTGAGCTCTATTAATAATGGTGGTATTATGCTCAGAAGCAAAAATCTATTCCCATGTGGTACATCCAGTGACTTTACTTTAGGACAAAAAATTTCATCAGAATTTTGCAAAACTATTGATACATCTAAATTAAGAGAAACAGCATCAATTGCAGTTTTCTTATGCACACAAATGATTTTGCATAAATCTCATGCTTGAATATTCTCTCAAAAAAATAAAACATTCAGTATTTAACACTTTATTATCAAGTAAAGGGTGTCCCAAAATTCACGCAAGAAGTAATTTTGATAGAAAACACAGGTTTATAATTAAAAATTGTATTTTTTATTGATTCATAAAGTATACAGTATAGGGTTATGTATGGAATAGCACATCAGGTAAATGGCCTCCTCCGCTTTGCTGGCACATACACAAAGCCATGGTCTTCATTGTCCCTGCTCCTGGGCCATAATAGTACTTGGTAATGCTTATCAAATTGAAGGGATTGAAATCAAAGGGCAACAGATATTAGAATCTGATTCAATGAACCAAGTAAAATTAGGCTTTTATTTTTTGTTGTTGCTAATGCTCACGCAAAATTCAAATCTTGTGTGAATTTTGGGACACCCTTTATATTTTCAAAAGAACTGTACTATAAATGGAATGCCTGATGTAGCAAAATCTGTACTCTTTCATTTGTTGTTAAAAAAACAAAATTAACAAGCACACTGATATGAAGAATACAGTATACTATTCCCATTCTTTCTTTAATAACTTAGGTAATACTGTAATATTTCCAATAATGGTAAAGTATAGATTGATATCATGTATTCAACTTCTGTCTTAGAGTCTTACTGTCTTTATGTTTAAAACTAATCCTTTCTAATAAAATCATCAGTAAGTGCATACGACCAACTCGACAGAGATTGAGCTGGTTTTTGAGCTACAGCACATGCTTTTCTTTTTTAATTATTATTATTCAGTTATGAAACCTCTATGAAATGTGCAGTGCTTATGTAAGCTCTGAAACTCACATTTTCTATTATCACAGTTATTCTAAGCTGTTACAGTATGTCAGTGGTTAGGTTGCAAGCATTGTCACCACAACACGAAGGAATACTTCTGAGATGTCCCTCTGGAAGTTCGTGGTTGGAAGAGCCTAGTCACTCTAAATTCTGCACAGACTGGATGATTCTAAAAAACACACCTGGCATAACTAAACAGGCAGAGCATTAAATGAAACACAGAAACTAAATGCTCTCAATAAAACTTAAGAGTACTTTATATAGTTTTTATTGGCATTCAACCTACATTAAGTAAAACTAGAAAATCAAATAAACATTAAAATTTTGGTTTGAAATAAAACATTTGTGCTTTGGTTTAATTTTTATTCTCCTACTCGGGAACTATTTGTCAGAAAACTCTACTTTATATATAATATATTTAGCACAGTTATCAATGCTTATTCTTTTGTTTTTACTTAAATTTTATTTTTTAATTACAGTTAACATCCAATATTATTTTGTATTAGTTTCAGGTGTAAGCATAATGGTTAGACAATCATATAATTTATAAAGTAAACCCCCAATTATTCCCAATACCCACCTGACACTATACATAGTTACTACAACACTACTGACTATATTCCCTATGATGTGCTTTTCATCCCCCCATGACTATTCTGTTAGCAATGCTTATTCTTAATAACAGTAGTGAAATATCCCAATTTACGAAATATATGAAATATAATCACCTTTATATTAAAGTACCTCAAAAATTAGATTTTAAGTAATTCGGGAGGAGTAGAAAACATTACAGATATGTAAGAAGGTGCCTGGATAGCCAGGTCAAGAACGGGCAAACAGGCCTTGTTCTTGCTCATGAGACCCCCAACTTTGGCAATGCTGACACTCTGGGCTGGATCACACCCTGGGGTAGGGGGCACCTGTCCTTTGCAGAATGTCTGGCAGTTCACTGGTCTCTACTCATCAGGATGCCAGTAGCACCTGCAACCCCAGCCCACTGTGCAACAACCAACAATTTCTCCGTACACTTGCCAATGTGTGTGGAGGGTGGCGAGGAGGGAGAGGGGAGAATGGGGCTGGTTGAGAACTATTGCTTTAAAAGAAATTTACTTAATTTCTAAAAACAGCTATGTTTGTTTGGTAAATTATAGTGATATAACAGAAACAATCCAAGGATACAGAGCTCTGAGTTGGAAGAATATAACCAGAAATGCAGCTCCATGTAAATCTTAGGCCAATCTCAATCTCTTTGAAACTGTTGCCTCATTTATAAAGTGTAGGGATGACAATACTGATAGATTCTGTTGCTATGAGAACTGAATAATAAAAATATATGTGAAAATGCTTTGCAAATCATAAAAGATTCTTAAAACACAATTATTATACTGATCAATTACTGACTGACAATAAAAATTGTAGGCTATGAAATCCTTAAAAAAAGAAGAAGAAGAATACATTACAATGACAATCATTCTAAAATTCGAATATTCTAAAGTTCCAATAGCTTTCTGCAATATACCATAAAAATAAAACTGTGATATCATGGCACTTATAGAACCTAAGTAAAATAAATGTTCACTGAAATTAAGAATATAGTTCTTAAACAACCTAAGTGCCCATCAGCAGATGAGTGGATTAAAAAACTACGGTATATCTACACAATGGAATACTATGACGCTATAAAAAAGAAGGAACTTTTACCATTTGCAACAGCATGGATGGACCTGGAGAGCATTATGCTAAGCGAAATAAGCCAGTCGGAGAAAGATGAATATCACATGATCTCACTCATTTGTGGGACATAATGATCAACATAATTTGAAGAAGAAGAACAGATCAGGAGACAAATGGCAGGGAGGGGGGGGGTTGGAGAGCCACCACAGGACTTGTACGCACGCATATTAGCATAACCAATGGACACAGACACCGGGGCGGTGGCGGCTTGACTGGGGTGGGAATGGCTGGAGTGGGGTATCAATCGGGGAAAAAGGAGACATATGCAAAACTTTAGACAATAAAAAAAAAGGCTATAGTTCTTAAAGTTAATAATGAAATGAATACGGTTAATATTAAGGTTAAAATCATCTAAACAGATCTGAGTCATAGAGCTTAGAATGGCTAAGTTAGTATTTTTCTAAAAAGACAGAAAAACTTTTTAAATACTGGAAATTATTCCTGAAATCACGGCAATTATTTCCTGTAGGTAAAGTTTCTGTTTTTCTTTCCAATAGCTGTTAACCTTTTTGGTTATAATTTTACAAAAAACAAATCACCATTAAAAATTATAAACAACCAAACCTGCACTAAAGTTTTCTGCTATAAATCCATCTTAGGATAAATACAAACTACTACCCACTTGAAAGCCATTAAAGTTTGAAAGCAAACTTTTACAACTTACTTGGTTTATTAAGGAATTCAAAATAGGAAAAAAAAATCGCAGTGACCATCTAGCCCTATTTCCTCTGAATACAATAAAAAATGATCATTGAATTCATAACCCAAACATTATTCTTTTAGAAAATCACTTGAAGTCAATAAAACTAACATCATTAAAAAATCAATTTGGGGGTATTCCAAAATGGCTGCAGATTAGGTGAAAGCAATATACACCTCCTCCCAGTGCCAAACCTGAGTTACAGCTAAAGTTTACAGCAATCAACCTAAATAAACAACAGAGAGACGCCTGAACAGGAGCATATCAAAGGCCTGGGAAAAAGAAGCTACACAGAGACTGGTAGGATGGGCGGAGACGGGGAAAGGGCTGGTCCCTGCACCTAGGGGCAGAGGCTGTGAAGCCAGAGAAATACTGGGGCTGCAAAAGCACTCCCTGGAGGAAAGTGGGGTCTCACACCAGGCCAAACCAGAGCACCAGGGCCAGGAAGAAGGGCCTGCATAGCATCGGGTAGTAAAAACAAGCAGGGACTTTGTCCACTGGAAACAGGAGGGTGTCTGCGTGAGTCCCGGGTGCTCTTAAGGGCTAACGCACAGGGACTGGCTCTTGGGCACTCAGCCGGGCTCTGTGAGAGGGAAGGAGACTCGGGCCTGTGGAAGCACAGGAGAAGATCGGGGTGGCATAGCACCGGAGATCTGCAAGGTGCTCCTGCGGTCCTGGTCCTGAACTAACATCCCACACTGCCCTCAGACACCATCTCCCAGGGCCCAGCACTTCTGTTCTTACAGCACCAGCTACAGAAACTGCACTAACTCCGTCCTCCAAACACTGGCGACACTACCCTGGCCCTGCTCAATTCAAAAGGATGGCTGGTTGCTCTCAAAAGGGACCAGAGGTGTGCGTTTATCCCTGGAGAAACTATAGACAGACTTAGATGATCACAGAACTGAGTGGCTTTGAAACAAGGGCCAATTCCCTCCCTCCCACAGGTTAGGCAGGCAGCATCCCCAATGGAAGGCTCCCTGGTTATGGTCTCAGGCAGCAGGCAGCTAGGGAGCTAGGGGGAGGCATGACCCTGTGCCACCCCAACAAAAGGCTGCCTGGATTTACATTTCCAAGTCCTGCTGGCCTCATCCTGTTAAATTCACATCCATGGGGAAAGGGAGCACCATTCAGAGTTTGGACATTGGACAGGGTCACCTCGAGCCCTCCAGCAGGTTCTCTGGCAGTGTGCTGCAGAGATAGGAGGAGACGAGCAGCTCTCTTCCCTCGAAAGGGCTGGAGCCACCCCAAGTAGAAGGCTGCTCTGACCTATACCTCCAAGTCCCGCAGGCGGAATGCGAGCAGGGAATGCCCAGCTGGCCCCGTCTGGCTAGGCTCAGTTTTGAGGGGAAGGAGGCTCTACTCCTGGCCAACATTCAGAGTGCATCAACCTCAGAGGCTCCAGGCCAGTGCCTGAGCAGGAGAGGCCACAGAGCTAAAAGGAGAAGGGCACCTCTGGTGGCACAGCCAGTGCCACCCCCAAAAGAAGGCTTTCTTGATCTATTTGCGCAAGTCCCAGTGAATCAGTCCTGCCCTGTTGAGCTTTCTCCCACAGTGAGGACAGCAGGTTACACCCAACCTTACTGAACCTGTGGTGTGTCCCTCCTGGGGAGATAGACTGGAGACTCAGGTGTAGGCTGATTGGTATGGCTTTGCGATAGGAGCCACATTCTCTCTGTTGACTGTCAGACCATGCTGCCCAAACAGGAGACCTACTAACCCTGTTTGCCCAACATGGTCGCCCCCAACCACCAAGCCTGAGCCCTGTGGGATGGTCAGTGGGGTGTGGCCTGCATGGGCCCACTCTACAGCCTTCCTGTATAAGAGGCAGGAGGAAGCCCAGGCAACATCAAGGGTGAGCTGAGTAGCTGAAAGGTGGACACCAACCTGAGGGAGCCTTGGTCTCTTATCGATCTGACCCCAACTCAGAGCTCCAAGAACCCAACCCATCTACACAGATTAGCCCTCCCATTGCACACCCAGGTCCAGTAGATGCAAACCCAAACAGTGAACAGCGTGGAAGCTCCAGATAGACAGACAAAAACTGGTCACACACAATGTCTGAAAACAACCTGTACTTGAAACCCACCCAAGTGAACACAGAATCAACAAAACCAGTGGTGGAACTCAGAAAACACCAAAGTATGACCTAACCGGCCACACAAGCAAAGAAAAATCCGACAGGCAACAGGCCTTGGTAGGATCAATTACACTTTGTGGGCAGGCCCTGTATAGTATCTCATACACAGTGATAGAAGTTTACCCTTAGAGCCACCAGTTTGAAGGGTTAATTACACTAACAAAAGGGCCAAGGGCATTCATCAAGACACATTACAACAGTAGGTGCACATAACCCACAAGAAACATTCCTGGAGGATGGAGCTCAGGAGATCTGGAAGTTTGTGTCACTGAATCCAACAAGACACCTCAAGAATGCACCTGTATAGTAGCTTGCTCACCACAGCCCCCTCGGGACCTTCCTGTAGCATCTCTGGGGAGGCAAGCCCACCTACAACAGTCCAACAGCCATCAAGACCAAAGAGCAATAGGGGGGCCACAGAACCCACACAAGGGTCATCCCAAGGGCATCCAGCTCAGGATATCAAGGAGACTGCACCAATGGGTCCCACTTACGAAACAAAGCCACCACATGAAGACTGGGGTCATAGCAGTCCTATCTACTACACAGAAACAAATACAAAGAGACAGCTAAAATGGGGCAACAAAGAAACACCCAAATGAAAGAAAAGGAAAATTCTCCAGAAAAACAACAGAGTAAAATGGGGCAATGAATCTATCAGATATACAGTTCAAAGTAATGGCTATACGGTTGCTGAAACAACTTAGCGAGAACTAAAAAGAACATAATGAGAACTACAAGGAACTCAATGTGAATTACATCAGCATGGAAATGGACATAGAAACAATGAATAAGAACTAATTGGAAATGAAGAACACCATATCTGACATTAAGGTACCCTGGAAGGAATTAAAAGCAGGTTGGATGAAGTGAAGGACCAAATGAGCGATTTGGAAGACAAAGGTAGAAAAAAACATGTAATCAGAACAACAAACAGGAAAAATAATTAAGAAGAAAAAGGAGAGTTTAAGGTAACACTGAAACAACATGAAATGTAACAACATCCGGATCATAGGGATACCGGAAGGAGAAGAAAGCAAGCCAGGGAGAGAGAACTTATTTGAAGAAATAATTACAGAAAACTTCCCAAGAGTGGTAAAAGAAAAAGGCACACATTTCAAGAAGCACAGAGAGTCAAATCTCGATGAACCCAAAGAGACCCACACAAAGATACATCATAATTAAAACAGTTAAGGCTTAAGACAAAGTGAGAATCTAAAGGGCAACAAGAGAAAGACAGTTACCTACAAGGGAGGTCTCATAAGGCTGTCAGAAGATTTCTCAACAGAAGCATATCAGTCCAGAAGGGACTGGCAGGAAGTATTGAAACTAAGGAAAAGCAAGACCTGAAACAAATACTGCTATATGCAGCTATCATTTAAATTTGAAGGTGAAATAGAGCTTCCCAGATAAAAGAAGGCTTAAGGAGGTCAGTACCACCAAACCAGCATTGAAAAAAATGCTAAATGGACTGCTTTAAAGAGGAGAAACATCAAGGAAAAACACACAAAATACATAGGCATAAAGAAAAAATGGCAATAAATCAGTACCTGCCAATAACCACCTTAAATGTAAATGGCTTAAATGCTCCAAACAAAAGACATAGGGTAGCTGAACAGATAAGAAAACATGACCCATATATATGTTGTCTACAAAAAAACTCACTTCAGAACAAAAGACTCACACAGAATGAAAGTGAAGGGATGGAAAAATCTTTTTCCAGGAAAAAGGAAATGAACACAAAGCTGGAGTAGCAATACTCATACCTGACAAAACAGACTTCCAAGTGAAGGCCATGACAAGAGACAATGAAAGCCACTTCATAGTACTAAAGGAGTAGCCCTAGCCAGTTTGGCTTAGTGGATAGAGCATTTGTCTGGGTACCAAAGGATCCCAGGTTCAATTCCAGTCAAGGGCACATACCTCGATTGCAGGAAACTCCCTGGCCTGTACAGGAGGCAATCAATTGATGTGTTTCTCTCACATCAATAATTCTCTCTGTCTTTCCCTCTCTCTCCCTCTCTCTCTAAAAATCAATGGGAAAATATCCTTGGGTGAGGGTTTAAAAATAATAATAATAATAATAATAATAATAATAATAATAATAATAAAGGGGTCAATACAACAAGAGGATATAAAGTTTATTACTACAGATGCACCCAATACAGAAGCATCCAAATTATTTTTTAAAAACCACACATTTTTGGAGGATTTTAAGGGAGAGATGGACAGCAATAGAATCATAGTAGGGAACTTTAACACCAACTGACATCACTGAATAGACCTTCTAGACCAGCGGTTCTCAACATGTGTGTCACGACCCCTTTGGGGGTCGAACGACCATTTCACAGGGGTTGCCTAAGACCATCGGAAAACACAGATACAATTACATATTGTTTACAGTAGCAAAATTACAGTTATGAAGTAGCAACGAAAATAATTTTATGGTTGGGAGTCACCACTACATGAGGAACTGTATTAAAGGGTTGTGGCATTAGGAAGGTTGAGAACCACTGTTCTAGACAAAAAAACAACAACAAAAAACCAACAAGGAAACAGTGATGCTACACAACACACAAGATCAGATGGAATTAATTGACATTTATAGAACGTTTCACCCCATATACGTTCTTCTCAAGTACACATATGACATTCTCAAAGATAAACCACACATCAGGACACAAACTAAGACTACAAGTTGAAGAAGACTGAAATCATAGCAAGCATCTTCTCAGATCACAATGGAATGAAATTAGAAACCAATGACAATAGAAACACTCAGAAACATTTAAACACATGAAGGCTACATAGCATTTTATTAAACAATGACTGAGTTACCAAAGAGATCAATAAAGAAGTAAAGAACTTCCTGGAAACAAATAAAAATGAACACACGACAACAACCCAAAAATCTATGGGACACAGTGAAAGCAGTCCTGAGAGGGAAATTCATACCATCACAGGCCTACCTCAAGAAACAAGAAAAGCATCTAATAAACAAAAACAACTGAATTAGAAAGAAAACAACAAGAAAAGTCCAGAGTAAGTAGAAGAAAAGAAATAATAAAGATCAGAGTGAGAATAGATGACATACAGACTAAAAAACAACACAAAAGATCAATACAACCAAGAGCTGATTCTTTGAAAAGATAAACAAGATTGTTGAACCTTTAGCCAGACTCATCAAGTAACAAAGAGAGAAGACCCAAATAAACAAAATCAGAAACGAAAGAGGTGAGGAAATAACTGACCCCCACAGAAATACAAAGGATTGTAAAAAAAAAATAATAATTCTATGAACAACCATATTCCAACAAGCTGGACTACCTGGATGAAATGGACATATTCCTAGAAAAATACAAACTTCCAAAACTCAATCAGGAAGAATCAGAAAAATTGAATAGGCCAGTAACAATTCATGAAATGGAAGCAGTAACTCAAAGGTGTGACTCAATGGTTGAGTGTCAACCTATGAACCATAAGGTCACAGGAATATTACCAGTCAGGGCACATGCCAGAGTTGCGGGCTACATCTCCAATGTGGTGTATGCAGGAGGCAGCTGATCAATGATCCTCTCTCCTCATTGAGATTTTTCTTTCTCTCTCTCCCCCCCTTCCTGTCTGAAATCAATAAAAATATATATTAAAAAATAAAAATAAAAATGGAAGCAGTAATCAAAAAACTCCCAGTAAACAAAAGCCCTGGTCCAGATGGCTTCAAAGGAGAGTTTTGCCAAACATTTAAACAACAACTAACACCTATGGGATCTAGCAAATGGGATCTAGCAATATATTAAAAAGGTCATACACCATGACCAAGTTGGATTTATTCCAGGGATGCAAGGCTGGTACAATGTCGGCAAATCAATAAATGTTATACTTCACATAAGCAAAATAAGAGACAAAAATCACATAATCCTATCAATTGATGCAGAACAGGCATCTGACAAAATCCAACACCCTTTCTTGATAAAAACGCTCAGCAAAATGGGAATAGAGGCATCATACCTCAACATAATAAAAGCCTTATATGACAAACCCACAGCCAACATCATACTCAATGGGCAAAAACTAAAAACATTTCCCCTAAGAACAGGAAAGAAGACAGGGATGCCCACTCTCACCACTCCTGTTTGACATAGTACTGGAAGTACTAGCCATTGTGATTAGACAAGAAGAAATAAAAGGCATCCAAATTGGAAAAGAAGTAAAACTGTTATTATTCACAGATGACATGATATTGTACATAGAAAACTCTAAAGACTCCATCAAAAAACTACTAGACTTAACAAATGAATTCGGTAATGTAGCAGGATACAAAATTAACACCCAGAAATCTAGGCTCTTTTATACATCAATAATGAACTCACAGAAAGAGAAACTATGACAAAAAAAATCCCATTTACCATCACAACAAAAAAATTAAGATACCTAGGAATAAATTTAACTAAGGAGGTAAAAGACCTGTACTTGGAAAACTACAGGACATTGAAAAAAGAGATAGAGAAAGACATGAACAAATGGAAGACTATACCGCATTCATGGACTGGTCAAACCAACATCATTAAAATGTCCATACTACCTAACCAAAGCAATCTATAGATTCAATGCAATCCCCATTAAGATACCAACAGTATATTTCACAGACCTAGAACAAACTCTCCAAAAATTCTTATGCAATAAAAAAAAGACCCCAAATAGCCACAGCAATCCTGAGAAAGAAGAACCAAGTAGGAGGGACAACAATACCAGATATCAAGCTATATTATAAGCCACAGTTCTCAAAACTGCCTGGTACTGGCACAAGAACAGGCATATAGACCAGTGGAACAGAACAGAGAACCCAGAAATCAACACAAGCCACTATGCTCAATTAATATTTGACAAAGGAGGCAAGAGCATACAATGGAGTCAAGATAGTCTCTTCAATAAATGGTGCTGGGAAAACTGAACAGATACATGCAAAAAAATGAAACTAGACCACCAACTTATACCATACACAAGAATAAACTCAAAATGGATAAAGGACTTAAAAGTAAGATGGGAAACTACAAAAAAATCTTAGAAAAATCCATAGGCAGCAAAATATCAGACATATGTCATAGCAATATGTTTACTGATACAGCTCGTAAGGCAATGGAAACTAAGGAGAAAATAAACAAATGGGACTACATCAAAATAAAAAGTTTCGCCAAACCGGTTTGGCTCAATGGATAGAGCGTCAGCCTGAGGACTGAAGGGTCCCGGGTTCGATTCCGGTCAAGGGCATGTACCTTGGTTGCGGGCACATCCCCCATAAGGGGCGTGCAGGAGGCAGCTGATCAATTTCTCTCATTGATATTTCTAACTCTCTATCCCTCTCCCTTCTTCTCTGTAAAAAATCAATAAAATATATTTTTTTAAAAAAATAAAATAAAAAGTTTCTGCACAGCAAAAGAAACCATCAACAAAACAACAAGAAAGCCCACTGCATGGGAGAACATATTTGCCAATGTTATCTTCAATAAGGGTTTAATCTCCAACATTTACAGGGAACTCATACAACTTAACAAAAGGAAGATAAACGGTCCAATCAAAAAATGGGCAAAGGACCTAAATAGACACTTTTCGAAAGAGGACATACAGAAAGCCAAGAGACATATGAAAACATGCTCAAAGTCACTAATCATCCGAGAGATGCAAATCAAAACGACAATGAGGTACCACCTCACACCTGTCAGAACGGCTACCATCAACAAATCAACAAACGACAAGTGCTGGCAAGGATGTGGAGAAAAAGGAACACTTGTGCACTGCTGGTGGGAATGCAGGCTAGTGCAGCCACTGTGGAAAACAGTATGGAGTTTCCTCCCAAAATTAAAAATGAAACTCTCATTTGACCCAGTAATCCCACTTCTAGGAATATATCCCAAGAAATCAGAAACATATCCTTTCTATAGGTAGAAAGGATATATGCACCCCTATGTTCATAGCAGCACAATTTACAATAGCTAAGATTTGGAAACAGCGTAAGTGCCCATGAGCAGATGAGTGGATTAACCACCTATGGTACATCTAGACACTGTATGCTACAGTAAAAAAGAAAGAATTTTTACCATTCACAACAGCATGGATGGACCTGGAGATCATTATGCTAAGCGAAATAAGCCATTTAAATATCACATGATCTCACTCATTTGTGGAATGTAATGAACAACATAAATTGATGAACAAAAATAGATCCAGGGACATAGAAGCATCGAACAGATGTCACACCTCAGAGTAAAGGCATAGAAGGGTTGGGGGCGGGGAGGAGGAAGAGATCAACCAAAGGACTTGTATGCATGCATATAAGCATAACCCATGGACACAGACAGTAGAGGGGTGAGAGCATGCGCTGGAGGGGTGGGGGGGGGGAGCAGCAGGGAGTGGTCAATGGGGAAAAAAGGAGACATATGTAATACTTTAAACAATGAAGAATTTTAGTTAAAAAAAAAAAAGAAAGAAAGATATTAATAATGTCCTATTTCTTCAGCTGGATGGTAAGTACGTGCTTGCTTCATTACTCTTGGTGTCTTATAGATATTCATATTTATTCTTTACATGAAGTATATAATTAATGAGTCTATCACACATAAAAATACTTAGTAAGATGAAGTACAGAAGGAAATTAACCACACTATAACACAGATGGACAACTTTAATACTGGAAAATATTAAAGAAAAGGAAATATGCAGGTCAAGTGAAAAACAGGCAGCAGCAGTAGCAGCAGCAGCAAGCGGGAATAGTCAGGCAAATCCTAAAAAAGTGTGAGGGGAGCAAGTCCTACTACCAGACATTCAAAAAGCTACAACAATTAAAGTTACACAGTACTTGTGCAAGGGTTGACAAACAGCCCAGCTGGTTGTCTCAGTGGTTAAGCGCTGACCCAGGAACCAAGAGATCATGAGTTTGATTCCTGGTCAGGGCACATGCCCGGGTTGCAGGCTTAATCCCCAGGAGGGCGTGTGCAGGAGGCAGCCAATCAGTGACTCTCTCATCATTGATGTTTCTATCTCTCTCTTCCTCTCCCTTCCCCTCTCTCTCAAAATTAATAAAAACATTTTTTTTAGAGAGTTGACAGACAGCTCAAGGGGAAAGAATGTAATACTGAGAATCAATTCGTAAGTGTATGGTGACAATAGCATGTCAGACTGGGCAGAGAAACGCAGGTATTCAGTTAAGGCTACTGGCCCACCTGGAGAGCCACCCAGCAAAACATTCAGGGGGATGACACCTCACAATAGATATTGTAAAATTCTAACAAATTAGAAATTTAAATGCAAAAAATGTAACCATAACAGTTCTAGAAGAAACTATGGATACCATGGGAGCATTTTCCTGATATTGTGGAAATAGGGAAGGTAGCAAACGCCAGGAGGACCTTAACCAGAAATGTGTAAACAACTTAAAAGTTTTCACAGCAAAACTGCTAAAAGCAAAGGACAAATGACAAGCTGAAAACAACAGTTATGAGTCAGACATAGGCCTTATTTCCCTAATACATGAAGAACTCTTAAAAGTCAACCAGAAAGAGACCTACACAACAGGGAAAAAAGTAAAAGTTATAGATTATCTTCAGAAAAAGAAGTGTACATGGCTGCAAAATATAAGAAAAGAAAATCAAACAGGTTCACAGAGAAATGAAAACTCCAACTATAATACCATCTGACCTAGCAGATCGTCACAAATAAAAACTTGATTTACTGTATAGAGGAAGATGTAACAGGTGCCCTTGGATCCTCTGTGGAGAGCAATTCAGATCCCTCAAATTTCATATAAGAATTCTTTCCGGGCGGCAGCTAAGAAGGCGGCTGTGGTGGTGGAGGTGTTGGTGGCGGCTGAAGCAGTAGCTGAGGTGGTGACAGAGGAAGCAGAAGATGGCAGATTTTTTTAAAGGACTGCCAGTCTACAACAAAAGCAATTTTAGTCAATTTCATGCCGACTCTATATGTAAAGCCTCGAATCAACGCCCCTCAAGTCTACCTGCCCACGAGGGAGTACCCATCTGAACAGATCATTGTGACAGAAAAAAACAAACATCCTTTCACGCTACCTATATCAGCAATGGGACAAAACGAACGCTGCCAAGAAGAGACCAGGAGCAAGTGGACCTCGAGGGCGAGAGCTCAGTGCATGCATGAGGACACTTAAGACTGATGCTCCCCCATACATGCCTCCAGTCTTGTCTGCTCCTCACCAGCCTGCTGTGTGTTAGCATCCTGCCCACCCTCCCCACTGGTCCACCTACCACACCCCGCCATGCACACCACTTTCAACCTCATAGAAGACAATGTATTTATTTTCCTTGAGTCTTTATTTATGCTGCAAAATGTACCTAGCGATGGTTAAAGGGGATGTCAGACCCAGTAGTGTGATACTAGTAGATGCTTCTTGAAAAACATTGTTATTCATTACCCTAGTCCAGCCATGGGCAAACTACGGCCCACAGGCGCCCGTTTGAAATGAATAAAACTATTGAAAAAAAAGACCGTACCCTTTTATGTAATGATGTTTACTTTGAATTTATATTAGTTCACACAAACACTCCATCCATGCTTTTGTTCCAGCCCTCCAGTCCAGTTGAAGAACCCATTGTGGCCCTCGAGTCAAAAATTTGCCCACCCCTGCTAGTCCCTCTCTGGAGAACCCGAGTGTGTCTTTGATTATCTAGAGATAAGCCTTGCTGCAGCTGGGGGACAGGGGTGGGCCCTTCTTCCCGCTTCCATCCCCTGATCTGGCCTTAAAGACTTGGCGTTGATGCCCATCCCACCGGGATCTATTCTGGCCCGAATCCTGCTCTGAGAGTACGCCACAGGAAGAAGTCAACCCTTTCGGATCATTCCCTTAAGTCATTTTATCATGGACTGGTGAGTGTCCACCCCAATAAAAAATCTTTCCTTAAAAAAAAAAAAAGCTTTCCAAAAATAATGATTTTTTTGGTTGATCTATTACCCTCCCCCACCCCCGTCCATCCTCCCCTGCCTTCCCTCTGAGGTTTGACAAACTGTTCGATGCTTCTATATCTCTGCATCTATTTTTGTTCATGCATGGGTAGGGTCATTAGGCCTGGCCAGCAATTAGGGCCGATCTGTGGGGCAACTAGTGGGGCAATCAGGGGGTCCCGCTGGCACCGCCTTGGCTGGCCTGGGGCCTGCGGGCTGGGGACAACTCTTGCATTGAGCGTCTACCCCCTGGTGGTCAGTGCACATCATAGCGACCGGCTGTTCCAATGGTCATTCTGCCATTCGGTCCATTTGCATATTAGGCTTTTATTATATAGGATGTTGTTCATTATATTCTGCAAATGAGTGAGATCATGTGACAGTTACCTTTCTCTGACTGGCTTATTTTGCTTAGCATAATGCTCTCCAGATCATCCAGGCTGCAGGCTGGGAGAGGACAATGGAGGGAAAAGGGGGATATATATAATACTTTCAAAAATAAAGACTTTTTTAAAAAGTACAAATTAGCAGGTACAGAATAGTCATCGGGATATAAAGTACAGCATAGAAAATATATTCAGCAATATTATAATAACTATGTATGGTGTTAGATGGTATTAGATTTATCGGGGTGATCACTTTGTAAGTTATATAAATGCCTCATCACTGGGTTGTGCTCCTGAAACTATACTGTATCTCAACTTTTACTGACGAATAAAAAAATATTTTAAAAAAACAAAACCAAAAATAATGATTTTTAAATACTCATATTTGCTTCTAGATGTATAAAGTATCTCTGGAAGGATTCACACAAAAAATGACAATGTATTCTATTGAAGGTCCCAACATCAGTGAATGTGTACCCTGGAGTCATGCAAAGTGGTAGACCTTAGCAGGGGCTCCTGGTATGGGACCCGATGGCTGGGGATCAGAAGCTGCAGGGTGAGTTTGCATGGTGCACCTTTGTGACATAAGAAATATATATTAGGTCTCTGCCCCTATTCCTGACACAGAACTTCTAAATCTTATAATTCCCTAAGTGATAGAAGCAGTAGGAGCTTCTTTTATCCTAATTAGTTGGTCTTGGACCCTGTTTCTGACACAGAGATCCTAAATCTTTTGGAATTTCCTGTGTGATAGGAACATCTTTTGTCTAAAAAGGCTGATTTTTGTGGGTTCATGGATAACTTCAAGATAGGGGCTGATCACTGGAAAGACTAAATCACAACTAGGATACTGGAACTTTCAACCACACTCACAATCCTCCAGGGAAGTTGAGGGGAGGGAGATGGAGTTAATGATCCATCATGCCTACATGATGCAGCCTCCATAAAGGCCCTAATATTCAGGGTTCAGAGACCTTTCAGGTTGTTGTTGTCTTTTAATATATTTTTAATGATTTCAGAGAGGAAGGGAGAGGGCAGCAGAGAGAGATAAAAACATCAATGGGAGAGAGAAACATCCATCCGTTGCCTCCTGCACATCCCCTACTGGGGACCAAGCTGGTAACCCAGGCATGTGCCCTGACCTGGAATCGAACCATGACCTCCTGGTTCATAGCCAACACTCCACCACTGAACCACACCACCCACTGCTTCCAGGTTACAGAACACATCTCCGATCCAGGAGGACACTGCACCCCAGCTCTGCAGGCACAGAAGCTCCTGCACTCAGGATCTTTCCAGCCCTCACCTATGTCCATCTGGCTGTACACCTGTATACTTTACACTATGCTTTAGTAGGTGATAAACTTGGTAAACATATCAAGTGTTTCTCCAACTTCTGTTATAGCAAATTACCCAACCTGAGGAGGGGCTCAGGGAAACCTCTGATTTGTAGCCAATTTGGACAGAAGTTGTAGGTAGCCTGGAGCCCTACTGCTTAAAACTGGTGTCTAAGGTGGGGGCAGTCTTGTGGGACTGAGCCCTTAACTTGCAGGATGTGACACCAACTCCAAGTAGACATTGTCAGAATGGAATTAAACTTTAGGGACACCAAGATAGTGTCAGATAACTGATTGGGGTGAGGGGAAAAAACAGACATCTATTGTCAAAGTACTATGAGTAGAAATAGCAGAGAGGTAATGAAGTTTTTGTTTTCAATCTTTGAGTCATTTAAACATAAAATTGGCTGCATTCTACCCAGACTTGAAGTTTCAAAACCTCCACAGGTGATCCAGATGCGACGTTAATAATAACCACTTATTTCTTCTTTTCCCTTTCCCTTTTCTGTAGACTTCAGCCAACCAGTTGCCAAGTGTCCTCTTTTCTCAGTGTTACTGTATTTACGCTTTTATTAACATAAGTTTTCTACATGCAGGACATATGATGTTCACTGATCAGCTGGGCAGTGAGGTCAGGGAGCCGACAGCAAGACAACATGCAGGAGGACTAACGTCTGAGCTGTGTGGGGCAGCTTTGCAGGACCATCTTTCCTCCAACAGGCAGGAAGTTAGAAAGATGTTCAGAAAATAGAGAAGAAGGAGAACCATAGAAGGTATTGTGTATTAATTCATTCATCAAATAATATTTACTGAGTACCCACTATGAGCAGACAATTTGGGGACCTGGCAGATACTAGAGGAAGTGTAGGTAAAAAGGAGAAATCAGACAAATATACAGCATTCCAAGCAGAGGCAAAAGAACATGCCAAGGCATGAGTAAGGAAAGGGCAGGGCATCTTGAGGGTTAGTGTGAGTACAACCCAAAAGCATAGGCCACTGGTCCAAGAATGAGCAAGAGGTATGCTGTCAGAGCTTCCCCCAACGTGAGGGTCATGTTTACAATTTATTTTAAAATATAATGTACCAGTGGAGGATTTTAAGCAGAGCATTGTAAAGTTAAGATTTATTTTTATTATTTTACTTATATATTTATTTGTCTGTCAATCCTCACCACAGGATATTTTTCCCATTGATTGGTTTTGTTTTGTTTTTAGAGAGAGTGAAAGGGAGGAAGGGAGGAAGGGAGGAAGGGAGGCAGGGAGGCAGGGAGGCAGGAAGAGAGAGAGAGAGAGAGAGAGAGAGAGAGAGAGAGAGAGAGAGAGAGAGAGAGAGAGAGAGAAAGAGAGGGAGAGAGAGAGAAAAGACACCCAATTGGTTGCCTCCCACACATACCCTGACCACGGCTGGGGATTGAATGTGCAATCCAGGTACGCATGCCCAATACAGAGAATCAAACCTGTGAACCTTTGGTGTGTGGGCCAACACTCTAACCACTGAAGATACTGGCCAGGGCAAGATTATTTTTAGATTGAACACGATGAAAAATGGTTTGGAAAAGGAGATGTGTGAACAATGGGAAGCTAGTTAAGAAACTACTAAAAACATCTGGGTGAAAGACACTGGTCTCTGGGAAGAAGACCGTGGCAGTGAAGACCCAGTAACAGATCCGATTTGAAAGTGAGGGATGGACCTGGCTGGGTGGCTCAGTTGGTTGGAGAGTCATCCACACACCAAGAGGTTGCAGGTTCAATTCTGGGTCAGGGCACATGCCCAGGCTGTGGGTTCGATCCCCAGTTGGGGCACGTTAGAGAGGCAAATGATCAGTATTTCTCTCTCACATTGATGTTTCTCTCTCTCCCCCAATCCTCTCTCTCTAAAATCAGTTTTTTTAAAAAACACACATATCCTCAGGTGAAGATTAAAAAATGATACTTAAAAATAAACAGTGCAGAACAGAAGGTAATTTAGATCAGTGGTTCTCAAGTTTCAAGCAACCTGGAACACTTGTTAAAAATATAAGTTCCTGGGCCTACATTCAGAGGTTCTGATTTTGCAGGTCTAGGGTGTAGAGACCCTGGAGCCTGGATTTTTAAACCAGCAGCCCTAGCAATTCACATACTGATGAATCTCCCACCACATTTGGGATGCACTGATTTAGAGGACTCCCAAAATTCTGCCTTACATAAAGAATCGGTTAATTTGGAATATGGGAAGAGTAAAGGATGAGGGAAATACACAGAAGTTAGTCATGCATTCTGTAGTGTGTGCTCTTCAAGCCCTGTGGAGGCAACTGACAAAGGTAGGCTGGGTCTGCGGGGCACATGTGACAGTCGGATCTGGACTATTTCTGTAGGGTTGCCTAAAGGTTTTTCTGACAGAAGCAGCTCACCAGCTAAGTTATATTGCCTCCTAACATGATTGGATTTAGAATGCTGGGAGACGTCCAAGCTATCAGCAACATACAGTTCTTGCTAGCCCTGGCTGACTCTATGAGGATACCCTCATATCTACTCCTGGATCACTTGGCCCTGGCATCTTCTAAAAAAATTTTTTTAATTGATTTTTTATTTTTAAAAATATCTTTATTGTTCAGAGTATTACAGATGTCCCCCCTTTCCCCCATTGCCCCCACACACACAGTTCCCACCCTACCTCAGCGCTTCACCACCCAATTATTTGTGTCCACGGGTAATGCATTAAGTTCTTCGGTTAATCTCTCCCTGTCCCCACGACCCCACTTTCCTCTGAGATTTGTCAGTCTGTCTCATGTCCCCCTGACTCTGGTTCTACTTTATTCATCAGTTTATTTTGTTCTTTAGATTCTTTGTTAATTTATTTTTAGATTTAATTGTCAATAGATACGTATTTATTGCCATTTTATTGTTCATACTAGTGGCCCTGTGCATGAAATTTGTACACTGGGTGGGGGGGGGGGGTGAATTCCCTCATCCCAGCCAGCACCCTCTCCAATCAGGGACCCCTTGGGGGATATCCGACCACCGGTTTAGGCCTGATCCCAGGGATCGGGCCTAAACCGACGGTCAGACATCCCTCTTGCAATCTGGGACTGCTGGCTCCTAACAGCTCGCCTGCCTGCCTGCCTGTTTGCCCCTAACTGCCTCTGCCTGCCTGCCTGATTGCCCCTAATCCCTCTGCCTGCCTGACTGCCTCTAACCCAGGGGTGGGCAAACTTTTTGACTCGAGGGCCACAATGGGTTCTTAAACTGGACCGGAGGGCTGAAACAAAAGCATGGATGGAGTCTTTGTGTAAACTAATATAAATTCAAAGTAAACACCATTACATAAAAGGGTACGGTCTTTTTTTTTTTTTTTTAGTTTTATTCATTTCAAACGGGCCGGATCTGGCCCGCGGGCCGTAGTTTGCCCACAGCTGCTCTAACCTCTCTCTGCCTGCCAGCCTGATCAACCCTAACTGCCTCTTCCTGCCTGCCTGATCACCCCTAACTGCCCTCCCCTGCCGGCCTGATCTCACCCGTAACTGCTCTCCCCTGCCAGCCTGGTCTCGCCCCCAGCTGCCTTTGCCTGCCTGATCACCCCTAACTGCCCTCCCCTGCCGGCCTGATCTCACCCCAACTGCCCTCCCCTGCCGGCCTGATCTCACCCCAACTGCCCTCCCCTGCCGGCCTGATCTCACCCCAACTGCCCTCCCCTGCAGGCCTGATCTCACCCCCAACTGCTCTGCCAGTCTGATCTAGCCCCCAAATGCCCTCTCTGCCTTGACCCCCACCACCATGGCTTTGTCCGGAAGGAAGTTGGATGTCCAGAAGATTGCTGGTCGACCCAGTCTAATTAGCATATTACCCTTTTAGTAGTATAGATTATATAGGATAGGATTGCTTAAATGGGGGGAAGCCTTTTTCAGCAGGAAGAGATGCTCTTGGCAGATAAAAATACATAATCCCTATATCTGGACTGATAGCCAGCCATATATGCACTATACTGCCAAACTGGTCATTAAAAAATTGAACTGCTTGCTTACACCTTACACCAAACAGCTGTTGTCCTTAAAACCCCTCCTCAGCCCCCACCTTAGGTTCTGCCTTCGAAGTTCACTCAGATTTGGTTCTGATTGGTCGGTTTCTAGCCAGTCAGTGTCAAAAGCTCTGCCTCCTAGGCAGCCATTGGGTCCTCGCACTTCACCCAGACTTGGTTCTGATTGGTCGGTTTCTATGCCACTCAGCATCTCTGGGCCTATCTCCGGGCCTGATCAGAGAGGTGGGGCTGATCAGCAGTCACCCCCCTCCCCCCAGAGGCCAAGAGAGAAAGAGAGGCATGGCTGCTGGTGAAGTCCAGAGAGAAAGAGAGAGGCAATGGCTGTTCAACAGCTGCCACAGTGGCTGTAGATCAGACCCTGCTTCTCTCTTCGGGCCTGAGCCACAGCCTCCTCAGCAGTCAGTGCTGGGTCGCCACAGCAACCCAGCACTGATTGCAGGACTGACTTCCGGTCAGTCGAGCCTTAGGTCGTTACGGACCCTGAGTTTTTATATATTAGGATTTCTCCTTCTCCTTCTCCCTCTTCTTAAAGAATACCCATCCATGTGGTCTGAAGCTGTCCACTGGGTGCACTGGCTCTGAGGCCTCCAGGGAGGTGCAAAGTTAGCCATTGCCTGGGGCCTCCCAGCAGGAACTATGGAGCAATCCGCAGATGGTTACTACTTGTGTTGGTCTTGTAAGTGCCCAGGTGAGGCCAAGCTGTGAAGCAAGGCTGGCTGCTGCTAGTGCTGGGTCTTGCTGATGCAAGCTGCTGCTTGTTTGAGAGATATTTGGAAAGTCTGAAGCCTGAGCCAGGGCAGGCCATCCATATGAAAAAGCCTCTGCAAACTGCTTAGGTGGGGCTACAAATTGGATGGGGTGGGGTCTGAGGAAATCACCAGTGGAGATATCCCTCCTGAATAAAAAAACACATGTGGGTGTCCGACCACCCCATTCATGTCTCTGCCCCTCCTACCAGCCTCAATGTGCTTTCTTCTTTGCTTCTCTAGTTGTAGGGCTTCCATTCAGTCAGCTCTCAGGTGGTTCTGAATGATGGTGGTTCTGTATTTTAATTGTAATTTTGATGTGGCTGTGGGAGGTGGTAAGTACTGGCATTTACCTGCACCACCATCTTGGTTCTCCCAGGACATCTCTTGCCCTTCTTATACCACCTTGGCTTACTCCCTCACTGTATGCAGGTATTTGCTAAACTATTTAAAATAGTAACTTCCCTTTTGAAAACTTATTAATAGACTCCATCTTTTAGAGCAGTTTTAGGTTCATAGCAAATCGAGAAAAGTTACACAGATTTCCTGTATCTCTTCCTTTCTTAGCATCGCCTTACTTTCCAACACAGCAAGATGCTCCAGGCTCAGCCTTTATGTTCCCTGCCCCCGTCCTGGGATCAGCCGTTTTACCAAGGATCCCTGGTCTCTTTTATTCGAGGATGGTATTAGAAGCCAAGATTTCAGTGCTGGGTGTTTGTTGCTGATAGAGTGTCATTGCTTCCCGGCCCTCTCAACCCACAGCCTGGAGGTGGATATGTGTACTCTGGCCCCTGTATGCACACACATCTATAAACACTTCTAGATGTAGCCACCTGTATATGTATGAAGCTGACCCTGAATTCATACTGATGTCTCCCGCTCTGACCCAGCACCACGTGGGTCATTTCCACTGCCTCCCCCTTGCTTATCTGTAACGTCCACCACAGGGAGATACAGGGTCTCTCACTGGCCGCCGTTATATAACCATTCTGTTCCTGCACACCTCACAGTGGTGTCCAAACTGTTTCCCCGAATCCCTGTGCTCATTTGTTTTTACCCCTCTACCTTCTTTATTCTTCTCCATTGCACTTCACACCACTTGCAATGTTTATTTTCTAATTTCCTCCTCCATGACAACAGGGACTTTCACTGCTGGGTCCCCAACCCCTAAAACTGCCTTGAACAAAGAAGGGGCTCAACAAATATCAGCTGAATTATTAAACGAATGAAAAATCCTTATGCTTATTTCCATAATTAACAAGTCTCAGTCAGGCCTTTCTTATCTGGCAATTCATCATTTAGCCTTGAGATACTGTATCTACTTCAATCAAATGATCACTGAGGAGCCCTGGCCAGGTGGCTCGGTTGGAGCACCGTCCTGTGCATCAGTAAGTTGCAAGTCAGGGCACACACCTACATTGTGGGTTCCATCCCCAGTCAGGGCACACACCTACATTGTGGGTTCCATCCCCAGTCAGGGCATGTACAGGAAGGAGGCAATCAATCAATGTTTGTCCTCCTTTTCCTATTAAAAAAAAGAAGAAGAAGAAAAGAAAACAAACAAAACAATAAAAACATCTTTGGGTGAGGATTTTAAAAATTATAATTGTAAAATGTAACTTAACCTTTCCACCAATTCAACTGACTTCTCTCCTTAATTGCTTCAATTATAACCATCTAACTGAAACAGCGAACTATCACAATCACAGCTTCTTTTCCTCTAAGGCAGTGGTTCTCAACCTTGGCTGCACATTAGAATCACCTGGGAATCTTTTTAAAATCCTGATTTCTGGGCCTCATCCTCTGGAAATTGTTTCTTTGTTACTCATGTTGTGGCCCCACCCCATAACAAAGAAACAGAATTTCTGGAAGATGAGGCCCAGAAATCAGGATTTTAAAAAGACTCCCAGGTGATTCTACTGTGCAGCCAGGCTGAGAACCACTGCTCCTAAGACTTTACTTCAACCACCGTCCCCACCACTTTTTTAAAATTTATCTTTATTGTTGAAAGTATTAGAGATGCCTCCCTTTTTTCCCACTGACGCCTTCCAGCCTGCATTCAACCCCCCCCCCCCCCACCCCAGGCCTTTACCACATCATTGTTTCCATGGGTTATGCATATATGTATATAAGGTCTTCCCTCTGATATGCCACTATCTGTTCCATGTTTCTATGTCTCTGGATCTATTTTGTACGTCCACCACTCTTCCTCCCTCTCCCAAATCCAAAACTCGCAGACACTGCCAAATTCATTTAAACTTCCTAGACGCTTTTGATTCCAGCTATCTATTGATAAATACTTTTTCACATTTGTTAGGAACTTAAACAACATAATCATTATCATAAATTCAAATCACAGAGTTAAATGAGGAATTACATTAAAAATTAAACAACTGATTGTAAATTAATCTTCCAAAGAACTGTGAGAGCATGTAAAATAATTTTTGAAAAAAGTACACATATTTGCTCTCTGTTCCTTAGAAGCCTGAGGTTTAAGAACAAAGACTAATAGGAAACATATGGAAAAGATCAGTAATAAGATGAAATCTTGGTCCAAAGTTGGTCAGCCACATTTTACATACCAGTGTCTCAAATAATAAACAAGATTTTTCAATATTGCCAAAGTATCACTTGAATTAATGTACACTTTTTAAAAATCTGAAGTATAACAAAATAGTGTGAATTCTTTGTAAAAACCCAGTGACAAACACTATTTTGAATGGAAAGCAACAGCAAAATGAATTCCAGAATTTACTCTACCTTATTACTTTGCATAATCTTGAAAGAATCTCCCAAAGAATGAACTCAAAAAGTTCACTGCCAAGAGATACAAGTTAACTCTCTTTTTAAAATATGAAAACGTTAGTATAAAAATATATCAATTAGGCAGGAGAGACAGTTCAGTAAATTAGAAAATGGTCTACATTTGCAAAATAAAGGCAATGGTAATTGCTCAGCAGAAGCTTCTAATTCCATCTTATTCAATACTATGAATGTGTTTTTTATACTACTAATAACAGGCAAACTAGAGATATACTTTCTGAGGGCAAAATACTGAATTCTATACACGTAGAGATTAATTTTTATTTTGAAAGTTATTAGAAGCCATTCTAATGAGTATATTTGGGAGGAAGGTGATAGCTAATAGAAGATACAATTCTTTGTATGAAAAAGTTATATATTTAATCTGTATCACAATGACAATCTATTTCATTTAAAAAATTAACTAGATGTGAAATACTATGTTTCTAATCCTAGTTTGAGTCTTAATGAAAGAGAGCACTGGTATGAACATTAGGGTATCAGACAAGCAAGGTCTCCAAATAATTCTGAGTTCCACCTTAAATTGCTGAGACACTGTGCTCTTTGTTACTGTGGGCCTTAATTTGAAGAATTCTTTGGCATGAACATGAAAATAAAAACAGTAATCAGTACATGCTGTTTCATTTAGCTATGTTTGCCCTTCATATTAGAGGAAATTCTTGCCACACCTCAAACCAAACTTAAGGGGAAAAGAAAGAAGTAAGCCACATAAATCTGACCAAGAACACAAACATCTTAATTCGAATCCACAAAATTTTGGATAATGAAAAGAAGTACATAATTTTAATGCAACCCAAGTGTTTTCCAGGCAGATTATGTTTGCTTAAATTGCAACAGTGATTCAAGAGACAGTCCTATTTGAGCATACAGTTACTGTGGATTTTTAAGAGACTGAGTTAAAGAATTTAGGAATTTCTGATTCATTTACAGGATTTGCAAATTCATCAACCCCTGAAAACTAAAGCAAACTCAACAGGTATGATGATAAAATAATTTTCCATTTTTAAGAAAGTATTCCTACTGTTTAAAATAGAAAGTATATTTGATTTGTTCGATGTTAAAATAGATTGCAACCATCATAACAGCACAACTTTTGGAAGCAATATCTGGTAAAGGCTACATTAAAACTCTGATTAGCCAAATTATTCAGGGAAAGAAGTATTATAGTGAATTTTCTAACTTAAGACCTACCCTCTATATAATCTTTGTTTATATATATTTTTGTTTTGAATGAAAGGTTTTTAGATTAATGGAATAATTTTCTGTCTCTCAACTGTAAATGACAAACACCTAACAAGTGCCTGGAGCCATAGATCTGAGCAGTGCGAGAGGCTGGTGGCAGGGAGATGGGTGTTTGTACAAGTTTCACTCTCCACCGACAAATCCCTGGTATAAGAATGTTTTTGTTTTCATTTGCCTTTCTCAAAGATATGAGTGCTCTATCAGGTACTGAAGGATCTAGTTTCTTGAGTATTGTTTATTTAAGATTTAAACGTATTATGGCTAAAAATAATTTTGAAACTTTTATATTTTAATAGCAAAAGAGCCTTATTTCCTTAGGTCTTTGAGTGTAACAGTGATGGCATACTAATTCTACAGAGTTAAATTTAAATCTGCTTTAAAAAAATTCTGAATCATATACTAAGTTTCTTATATTCTAGTTTCTATGGCATACCAAGAAAGCAATTAAGTCTATTTTAAAGTAATAAAATGCTATGAGGCTTTCCAACAACTTTAAACTTTCAAGAATAAAGTTCTATCTCGTCTTAAGTAGAATGTTCCTGATGAAAGCAGGAGTGCCTTCTTCCAAGTTACAGAAATGTTATAACATTGAAACTTTTATTGCCACAATATGGAAAATTCACACTAATAGATAGTTTTTAAAACTGGTAACTTGTATTTTACTTTCCTTTTCACATTTGTGATTTTTCTACCACATAATGTAAGAGGAAAGTGAAGAATACAGTATATTCTGATGGAGACATTCAATAGACAAGAGAACAGCCACGTTCTCTGTGACCATGTTCATTTAAAGAAATATCTGTGATGAAATAAATGCCTAGAAATAATCAACATTAAGAACATTAATGTTTTCAATCAATATTAGTTAATGAGCATCGTTAATGAGATGAAATGTATTGATTTATTAATCCAATCATACATTCAACAAAATGTTGAGCATTTATACAGTGTGAACTGTACTAGATTCTGTGAAAAATTAGAGGTCAGGAAATGAGATGCTTGAGAGTGAGTTACAATGTTTTGCTATGAATTATCCTATAGGAAACAAGGCATAAATTATAGAACATAAAAGGTCAAAAGTAATAAAAATATGCTTAGTAAATGACTGAGAAGAGATTCATTGAAATAAGAGATCATTGTAATGGACAGTTATCATGGGTGAAGTTGAAAAGGAATAGAAGTAAGAGGAATAGAAAATAATGGGCATATAGATGGAGATAGGATGGATTTCACACCAGCAAGTTACTGATAGTCACAAGGCTAAGATCTGGGGCCCCGGTTCTGAAGAAGTGAGGACAATGATGACAAGCTCAAATTTAGAAGAGATACCTTAGGTCAGGGGTAGGCAACCTTTTTGTGCCAAAACCAGCAAAATCTCTGACTCAAATTCTTCTACATGCCAACCCTAATTTTTTGAGAACATGTTACACCTACCTGATATCTCTTAAGGTATGTGAAGAACCTTGAAGAAATAATAAAATTCATTCGAGCGACAAAAACACAGTATATGATGATGAAAAATACATTTATTTTTTAATGTATATATGTACACGGATAGACCGACAGAAAACTTTACGAGACTTAACAAAATTCATCACTGAGAACAAAGATTCACAATTGTAAATGGAAGAGTGTAAGAGAGGGTTTCGCGTACCAGCAAAAGTTACTGGCGTGCCATGTTTGGCACGAGTGACAGGGGTTGCCCACCCCTGCCTTAGGTCTTCTTAGGTAGCCAAGGACACCAAAAGTAAATGCACTGAGAATCCCTTCATTTCCAGAGAGACCCCATCATCTTAAAGTCCTCATTCCAGGTAAAAGGTATGCAATTAGGTACAGGATCAAAAGTCTTCTCTAGATCTTCTTTTTCCCCAATAACTTATCATAATTATTGGACAACAGAATTTTGACTTTAATCCTCAAATGTAAGGTTACTAATTGATGACTGCTAGCTTTTTTTTTCATTTCATTGAATTTATTGGGTAACAGTGGTTAACAAAATTATACAGGTTTCAGGTGCACGATTCTACAACACATCATCTGTACACTGTACTGTGTGTTCACCACCCAAGGCAAGTCTCCATCCATCACCATTTATCTCCCCATACCCTCTTCTTCCTCTCCCCCTCCCGGCAATCACATTGTTTTCCTTGTCCATGACTTTTTCTCTTTTTTTTCTTTTCTGTTCTATCCCTCCACCCCCTTAACCCAAAATTCAGAGTTCTGATGAGCAACACTCTTTTCAAAGTTCAGCTATGTAACAGTAAGCTTCTGAGACTCCTACATGCCATGAGCCCACGCAGCTGCTCATCTTTGCTTCTACTTCTATTTTCATCTTTCTGGGACACAGCAATCTTATAAAACCCCAACTCCATGGTATAGTGAGACTGACATGAAGTATGAGAAGTACTTTAAAAAGTTAATATACTATATTATAATAAGTATAATAAAATACGGTAAGTTTAATATATAACTTATCAGCTAGTGAATAAAATGTTTAAGTTGTTCTATATCCATTCCTGTTAATGTCCAAATGCCTGGGCCAAATGAATATCTATATTAAAGACTTCTCTGTCCCTAACCAAGCAGGGCTAAGTCACCAACTGCCACAGCACTTGTGTCTCTATTGTGAGCCACATTTTCCTCTGCCTGAGAATATGGTGTGTTGTGTTGAGTCTCTCCCATCCACTAAACCAGGGGTCCTCAAACTTTTTAAACAGGGGGCCAGTTCACTGTCCCTCAGACCGTTGGAGGGCCGGACTATAGCTTAAAAAAAAAACTACGAACAAATTCCTATGCATACTGCACATATCTTATTTTGAAGTAAAAAAACAAAACGGGAATAAATACAACATTTGTATTTGCATGTGGCCCGCGGGCCGTAGTTTGAGGACCCCTGCACTAAACTATTACTCTTTATAGAAGGGACCATGCCTTCACAACTTCATTTCTATGTTCCCCACCAAGTACAGTGCCTAATCCCTAGGAATTCAAGACATTCATTAACTTTAGGTAACCAAACCAAATAGCTACTAATAGTTATAAGATGCTTCCTAACCATGTTCACACTCCCCATTAAGCATAAGTACTAAGGACAGCAGGTGAGGGAGGCCCTCCCCCCACCCCCCACCCCCCAGGGCAGCCAGCACTGATCTGCCCTCTGGAGAAAGACCACACTCCCGCATGCATGAACACTGCTGTGTGAGGATCAAGGCTCAAGTACACATTAAATTATGTGCGGTCCCAGAGTGTAAATTCCTCAAGTCAGAACTCAGGCCCTAAGGAATTTACAGATTTTGGTCCAGATTGACTGTAACAGTTTTATTTTGCTCCTTCAACAGTTAACCACCAGTTTCCCAACACCCCAGCCTTTGCTACTTATATATTTTTGCTCATCTCTTATATCTGGAAATCTTCCCTATCTTCCTCTATGAGCAACCTAACATTCTTTCAAAGTCTTATTCAAATTGCCACATCCTCCATGAACCCCACAGATAAGAAGGAACAATGGATCAAGTCTAATGAGATTTACAATAAGAAACTTTGTGAATTTCAAAATCACAGTTTAAAATACCAAACCATTACTATTTTGACATTTTCTGTAGATAGGGATAAGATTAATATATAATGAAAATATATTAAACATATGGTTGATCCTATTTTCTCGATAAAAAGAAGCAGCAAGGTCACCATCAAAAATCAATTGAGGTTTTGGAGGCTTGTCCAGGAGAGAGAAGAGAATAGCCCAAGCAGATGTTGCTGGGCAGTATTTGAATGGTCATGAATTTAAAGTTCTACCAGTTGGCATGGTCCTGGTTTTTTCTTGTCATATTTAGCTGCCTGAGTCAGGCCGAAAGTAAATGGAGAACTGAAATAACCAGAAGAGTATGAAGCTGTAAGGGGCCAGAAGCTTATGGCATGTGCAAAGCAGTGATGACAGTGATGCACTGTGTAGTCTAGGTTGGTAAGAAGGAATTGAGTGTACTGGGAGGTATGAATAAGGGGCAATGAAAAAAATAGTAGGCTCAATATATTTTAGGTCCCACTGAAACTGAAGAATTATTGCAGTTAGAGTTACTACGTAGAATAAGTTAAAAAGACAGGAGATAGTGATCAGAGTATGAAGGGGTTGCAGCCTGGTAACAGCAAGGCCCATGGTATGGATGCTTGGAAAGGAATGAAATGGTGGGGGAAGACTGGAGAAAATATAACTGAAAGCAAAGAGATCAAGGGTCTCTGACTCTACTTGATTAACTACTCCAATTCCCAAATACACACAATATTTAATTCTACCAAGTTTTAGTTTCTAATAAGAAAAGATATCAGGGTCTACAGCAGCCTTTCTAAAATGAGGTTCTACCAGAGAAAATTATTTAAGTAACTATTTTTTCAATTATCCCAATGATGAAAAATGGCTAGTACCATTCTATATGAATAGGAGATAACATAATTTAATTCATATAATAACGTGTTAGGACATTAATTCTCTCATAAAACCCTGGATGACAAGGACAGAGAAAAATGGATTCAAAATAAAAGGTATGATTCTTTTTTGTTTTTTTAACATACTTATTACTTTTGAATCACAGTAAGTGGGCAGAGCACATCTCATATGACCCTAACAACTACCAGATGAAATAAGCAGCTAAACAATTATTCTTACTTTATTGGTGAGGTAAAAGGCAGATATGTTAAGTGAATTAATCATCAGAAGTGATAGGACTTGCCTGGCCTGTGTGGCTCAGTGACTGTCAACCTATAAACCAGGAGGTGCCGGTTTGATTCCTGCTTAGGGTTCCATGTGCCTCAGAGATTAAATAAATGGACTTTGAAAACTGTTTCATGGGGAAAATCTGAAGTCATACTTAGGCGTGGGTAAAAAACAAAACAAAACACAAAGAGGAAACATGATAGCTATTTTTAATATCTAAAACTCTCACATAAAAGGAAGTGTTCCATGTTCTCCCAAAGGGCAGAAAAGAGTATCAGCAAACAAGTTGCAGTGGGAAATTTTGGTTAATATTAAGAAAGAATACCTCAGATAAAAGCTCTCTAATTAAAACATAAGGTTTCATCAAGAGACCAAATAGCCATAAGAACACCCAGCATTTATAGTGAAGGAAACACTGACTTTGGAGTTGAGAAACATCATGTTGCCACTGCAAATCTGTAGTCTAGTAAACTAGCAAGACAAACTAAGATTCTCTTAAAAGGTGGTTATTTAGTCTGGTTCGATGCAATATGTGACTTTAAAAAAGATAAAACAAAACAACAACAAAAACAAAACAAAACATCCTTACTGCTATTTAAACATTTTTCTTCACCCAGCCCCAATGCCCTCCCCTCTGTCAGTCTGTTCCATGCTTCCATGCCTCTGGACCTATTCTGTTCATCAGTTTATTTTATTCATTAGATTCCCACATAAGTGAGATCATATGGTCTTTGCCTTTCTCCGACAGGCTTATTTCACTTAGCATTATACCTTCTAGGTCCATTTATACTACTGCAAAAGGTAAGCATTCCTTCCTTTTTACAGCCTCGTAGTTTTCCATTGTGTAAATGTACAGCTTTTTTATCCACTCACCTACTGAGGGACACTTGGGCTATTTTAATTTTGGCTTCAGCACTGTCTATTCATTCTGGACATTTTTTTATATCTATACTAATAAAAGGGTAATATGCTAATTAGACCGGACATCTTCTGGACATCCTTCCGGACAAAGCCACGGTGGCAGGGGCCAAGGCAGAGGCGGTTAGGGGCAATCAGGCCCGCAGGGGAGAGCAGTTAGGGGGCGATCAAGCCGGCAGGCAGAGTGGTTAGGGATGATCAGGCTGGCAGGAGAGCAGTTAGGGACATCAGGCGGCAGGGACAGTTCAGGGCGATCAGGCAGGCAGGCAGGTGAGTGGTTATGAGCCAGCGGTTCCGGATTGCGAGAGGGATGTCCGACTGTCGGTTTATGCTGGGATCCAGCCCCAGCGGGTCCAGGGGTCCCCAAAGGTGTGGACGGAGTCGGCGAAGAAGGAATGTCACAGAGATAGCATTCAGTTGATCAGCAGCCTAGCCAGGATCTCCAGCCAGGATCTCCAGCCAAGTTCTGGTCAGGATCTCCAGTGAAGTTCTGGTTAGGATCTCCAGCCAGGTTCTGTGCAGGTTCTCCAGCCAGGTTCTGTCACCAGGTTCTAGTCAGGTTCTCTTGCCAATTTCTGTAGTCAGGTTCAGTCCAGGATCGTTTGCCATGTTCTCTCCAGCGAAGTTCTTCTGTCTGTAGGTTCTGTGTAGGTTCTGTCTGTAGGTTCTCTCTTCTTAGTTCTGTCTGTTTCTGTCTTGTTACATCTGTATTTATACCAGTTGATTCAATCCTATCAATCTCTATTGCAAAGGTTAGGGCGTTTCTTATCTCCATTCCAGGGAGTAAAGATTATGCAGCTTAAGCATGATTGTTTGTAGTTAAAGTGATTAATTACCCGCCTGGCACTTAGTTAAGGGGTTTTATTCCCTCCCTAACTTCAGGGGAAAATCCCTACCTGGGGAAACAACCTTTCTCAGAGACCTTGGTTAAAACACATAGTGCCAAGAAGGTGAGCAAACATATTAAGAACAGTATGCCATATATGCCAGGTCCCTTGAAACAGCAAGCATGGACCGGCTCCCGGCAGGTTTAGGCCCGATGTGGGATAGGATCGGGCCTAAACCAGCAGTTGGACATCCCCCTGAGGGTTCCGGATTGGAGAGGGGTGCAGGCCGGGTGAGGAACCCCCCTGCCCCGTGCACGAATTTCATGTACCAGGCCTCTAGTATTTCAATAGATATAGATATGTGCATCTCTCAACTTACACAAAAATTTTTCTAAATTTCACTATCTTTTCCCACAATATATTTCCTTTTCTCCTTGAAATAGGACAAAAAGAAACTATGGGCTTTTTAAGTCCAGTATGTATCCTTTTCTTCTTTCTTGGAGGCAAAGTACATTGTCAATATGAAAGTTATCAATGGGATGAAGATTACGACCAAGAGACAGATGATGTTTACCAACCAGAATTCCATTTTCATCAAAATGTGGACTATCGAGTGCCTTTTCATCCGCATGCTTTAGGCTGTGCCAGTGAATGCTTCTGTCCACCTAACTTTCCATTATCCATGTACTGTGATCATCGCAAACTCCAGCGTATCCCAAATATTCCAGCACACATTCAGCAAGTCTATCTACAGTTCAATGAAATTGAGGCTGTGACTGCAGACTCATTTATCAATGCAACTCATCTTAAAGAAATCAATCTCAGCCACAACAAAATTAAATCTCAAAAGATTGATCATGGAGTGTTTGCTAAATTGTCAAATCTACTACAACTTCAACTACAGCATAACAACTTAGAAGAATTTCCATTTCCTCTTCCTAAATCTTTGGAAAGACTTCTTCTTGGTTACAATGTGATCTCCAGACTGCAGACAAATGCCGTGAATGGACTAGTAAACTTGACCATGCTTGATCTCTGTTATAATCATCTTGATGATTCTATGTTACAAGAAAATCACCTAGCCAAAATGGAAAAATTGATGCAGCTCAACCTATGTCATAATAGATTAGAATCAATGCCTCCTGGTTTGCCTTCTTCACTTATGTATCTATCTTTAGAAAATAATTCAATTTCTTCTATACCAGAAGGTTACTTCAATGAACTTCCGAAACTTCATGCTCTAAGAATGTCCCACAACAAACTACAAGACATCCCATATAATATTTTTAATCTTTCCAACCTTATAGAGCTCAATGTTGGACACAACAAA
Organism: Myotis daubentonii; assembly: GCF_963259705.1. NCBI lineage: Eukaryota > Metazoa > Chordata > Mammalia > Chiroptera > Vespertilionidae > Myotis > Myotis daubentonii. Next base: position 1,816,245 of record NC_081850.1, on the reverse strand, counting down.
CTGAAGCAAGCATTCTATATTCCAAGAAATTTAGAACACCTATACCTAGAAAATAATGAAATTGAAAGTATGTAAATTTTCATTATTTTTTAAAGACATAATCTATGCTTTATACATTGTTGAAAATGATTGCTTTAAAGTTGGCTAGGAAAATGGGAGAAACTGGTCCCAGAGAAAGGTGTGCTATAAAGTTTATAGTCTTTTCTATTAAATTTTATCACCTTAAACATGGAGAAATAGTACTGTAGAGTATATGAAGAAATACGTGTATTCTGAGTAGTGGGACTATAGATTTTCATTTTTTTCTTTTTGAGACTGTTTCTACTAAGAATTTATTACTTTAATAATTTATTTATTACTTAATTTAGTAAGTTTCCAATGAAGTCATTTATTTTGATAATATAGAATTCATTTATAGTTTTATGTTCATTTTATTATTTGAGTAACTGTAAAAATAATTAAACCTAATTCCACTTATAAGTATTCTAATTAATAAAACTAGATCTATATAACATTTTAACAAAATCCAATATAGGATGATGAATGTAATATAGCAAGACTAATTTTTAATTTGTATTTTCAGATATCAATGTTACAGTGATGTGTCCATCTGTTGACCCACTATATTACCACCATTTAACATACATTCGTGTGGACCAAAACAAGTTAAAAGAGCCAATAAGCTCATACATTTCCCTCTGCTTCCCTCATATACATAGTATTTATTATGGTGAACAAAGAAGCACTAATGGTCAAACAATACAACTGAAGACCCAAGTTTTAGGGAGATTTCAAGATGACCCTGATAGTGAAGAACATGATGATCACCAAGAAGAATCAGAACAAGAAGGAACAGAAGAAAATGTTGACCCTCACTATTATGGAAGTCAAGAATGGCAAGAAACTATATAGGTGTACATTTATGGCTTCACAAAACTTACAGCGCATGATAATAGATGAAGAATTATGTGTTAGTATAAAATCGAATACTTAAATTTAAGGTATTGGTATACCATCTGCATAATTACATCGGATTAGAATTTACTCAAAATGATACAAGCCTTAAGATATGTAAATTAGAATAACAAGTAGAAATCAAAAACTAAACTTTAAACATAAAAATTTTATGTTGAGAAAAAGTGAGTATGTCCTTTCTATTAATAGTAATTTTTCTAAGAATGATGAAAGAAGTAGCATCAAAAGCTTTGAATTACTAGGAGGATTATTTAAATGCAAACAGGTTACATTCCTGTAATAGGCAGCCATTCACTTAAGGAATACATTTTTTTTTTTTACCTGATCTCCAGAAAAGTCTATCTGGATTGTATTACCATCACCGAATCCACCCCTTGGCCCTACCACTTAGTACTTAAGATGATACTTCTGATTGTCAAAAGATGCCACCCTACTAAGGACCCAGGCAAAGAGATTCATAAAATAAATGAATCCTATTTTTCCCTTAGAGCTTCAAAGCCACAAAATTTTAAACTCTGTGTTTGGATAACTAAAAAACACCAAATTATCTCATTACAATCTGTATTTAGCAAATTTTAGAAAATTCCAAAACAGTCTTTACTGTGTTCATTTTAACTGGAATAAATGTTTTATAGTAAACTAAAGGCCCAGTGCACAAAATTCATGCAGGGGAGGGGGCAGGTCCCCTCAGCCTGGATTGCGAGAGGCCGCAGGCCAGGCCAAGGGACCCCACCGTGCACAATCAGGGCCAGGAGGAACAAGGGAGGCTGGCCAGCTGGGGAGGGACTGCAGGAGGGCTCTAGGGCATGTCCAGCCCATCTCACTCAGGACCGCAGCAGCAAGCTAACCTACAGGTCAGAGCATATGTCCCCTGGTGGTCAGTGCACATCATAGCAAGTGGTTGAGCCGCTTTAGCAAACCATTAGCATATTACGCTTTAATTGGTTGAACAGACGACCTGACAACCAGACACTTAGCATATTAGGCTTTTATATAGGAGGATGCACTCAAGAAAGATTTCTTTGTTTTAATTACATAAAGATTTGCTAATAAATAACTACTTTGTTCACAAGGTTAATATTAGCACAAGAAAGTATATCAACATTGTTAAACACTTCTACTTTTCTAGCACAATTAATTAGGAATTTATATGTGTATTAGCCAATGTTTATTTACATAATGTTAAAGTTGAATAAAGTTCCTTTAAAATTTGAACAGATGGGTTTTGACGGTCTTGTTAAAACCTTAAAAATTACCTATTACCTATCATTTTGAAATATTTCAACTATACCTTATAATAGAGATGATCTACCTGCTTTCATGAACTTTCTTGATTTATTAGGCTAACATTGCATAGAATTCCTCAAATCTACACTAATAAAAGAGAAAAATGGTAATTGGCGTACGACGATACCCTTTTCATTGGCTAATCAGGGCTATATGCAAATTAACTGCCAACTAAGATTGGCAGTTAACTGCCAACAAGATGGCGGTTAATTTGCATATGTAGGCACAATGCAGGGAGGCGAAAGGGAAAGCAGGAAGAAGCCCCCTGCCACTGACAGTGATCGGAAACCCGGGGGGAGCTAAGAGCCGGGGGGCAGGGCAAAGGCGGCCCTGGGGCCGCCTTTGCCCTGCCCCTCAGCCATGATCTGAGAATCAGGCGCCTTTTCCGCCCTGGCCAGTGATAGCAGGAAGTAGGGGTGGAACCAGCAATGGGAGCTAGGCACGGTCGAAGCTGGCAGTCCCGGGAGCTAGGGGTCCCTTGCCTGGGCCTAAAGCGAAGCCCACGATCGCGGGGCCGCTGCAGCTGCGGGTCCCCACTGCCCGGGCCGGACGCCTAGGCCAGAGGCGTCAGGCCTGGGCAAGGGGCCGATCCTGCGATTGGAGGGTGATGGGGGTCAACGCCTGAGGGCTCCCAGTATGTGAGAGGGGGCAGGCTGGGCTGAGGGACACTCCCCCCTCCCCATACCCAGTGCACGAATTTCGTGCACCGGGCCCCTAGTAAGAAATAAACACACAAATGTGGGGCGACCTATACAGAAAATCCAAAGAATAAACAACAATTAGGACAATATGCAAAGACCAGACATGTAACACTCTATTTGAGAAGCAGTTTTCAAGTTGTCTTTTTTTTCTGGAAGTGACAGTTTAAATGAAGCCTCTAATGCTCTTTATAACTTTAAGTTATTAGCATTTAGCAGAAATAGTATCCACCTGACCCCAGGAACAAGCTCCACAATCCAAACTGAACAGACAACATTCCACTCTTTCCTTTAATTAACATTCATCAAGTTATTTGGTGTGTAGGGCTTAGCAATGAGAGGTCAAGAAATGGAGTACCTACGTGGGACTGAGACATATAAGGTACAGGTGCGAGGGTAAAAGCCAGAGCAAAATGCTAGTGATGTGGGAAAAGCCCACTTTTTAAAAATAGGATTATAAATGTAGAAATTTATTATGAATTAATATGTGGAAAATACTGTGGGTGTTTTAAGACACAAGAAATTATTAATAGAGTGTTTCTTACCAAGAATAATTTAAAAATTACTGAAGAGCCATCACAGAACTATAAATGGGAACCACAATGAGATACCCTTTCACACTCACAGGATAGCTATAATAAAAAGACAAAATACCAAGTATTAGCAAGGAGGTAGACAAAGGGGAACCCTCATGCAGCACTGCTAGGGATACCAAATGGTAAAGCTGCTTTAGAAAGCAGTCTGGCAGATCCTTAAAAAATCCATCACCATGACATAGCAATTAGGACAATATGCGAAGACCAGACATGTAAAACTCTATTTCCTAGGTGCATCTCTAAGAAAAATGAGCGCAGGTTCAAACAAAACCACGCACAGAAATGTTCATAGCAGTATTAACCATTAAGAGACAGAAAGCACACACCAATGTCCATCAACTGGTAAAGCCAGTGAGCCAGGACGGGTGGAACAGGGAAACGGAGGCAGAGAGCTGAACACACTGAAGCAATTTACACAGATACACGGGTTCCCGCCCCACAGATAACATCTGGGCTTCGATTGTACTTCAGCTCCAGGCCCAGAAAAGCCGCAAAACCAGGTGGGCAACACCAGGACCAGCTGCGATGACTGACAACCCGGCCCTGGCACTGACCCATCAGGGGGGACCATGGCCCTGGAGGAGCCCACCTGGAAGGCTGTCGAATATTCTGCTGGAACCCTCCCCTGACACCTCCCCTAAGGCTCCCCTGTGAGACAAAGGACCCCAAGCATTTGTCTCCTCTAGGAGCAGCCCCCTGAAATTCCCTCCCCCACCTTCCCCCACAGGCAGGCACCTCCTAAACCCTAAAGGACCCCAACAAGGCTTGCAACCATTGGCAGCTCGTCCCAGGCTCACCCCTGAACCCCTTCCCAAGGCCCCCTTTCCTCTGCTTTCCCAGAGACCTGAGGCAGCCCAGCCTGGCTCTCCTGTTGCTGCTTCTATGCTAAGCCCTTTCTTGTTTTACTGTCCCAGCTTTAATAAACGTTCCCGCATGGTCACCTGGACTCCTGTTGTGAATTATTTCCTGCACAAATTCAAGAACCCACACACTACCGGCTGGCCCTAGGCAGACCCACCAAGAGCCAGGTCCCCTTTTCAGTAACTAATTGATAAACAAAATGTAGTATATCCACACAATGAAATATTCAGCCAAAATAAGAAATAAAGTAGTACAGTGCAACATAGATAAACCATAAAGAGATTATGCTAGTAAAAAAATTAGTCAGAAAAGGCCACATATTCTATCATTCTTTTATAGGAAATGTCCAGAATAGGCAAATCTAGAGACAGAGAGAGATAATTGGCTGCCTGGGCTAGGAGGAGAGGAATAGAGGGAAAGTGGGAAGAGGCAGATAATGGGTAGAAGGTTTCTTTATGGGGTGATAAAATATTCTAAATTTATTGTGATGATGGTTGTACAAGTTTGAAAATACTAAAACACTACTGAATTATATACTTTAAAAGGGTGAAATGTATGAGATGTGAATTATTTAAATAAAGCTGTTATTAAAAAATTTTAATGAAGAAGATCAAACAACTAATTCTAACACAAGGAGGAAAGAAATCAAATGCTAAAGTGGCAGAAACTATGAGAAGTGATGTTGCTGCCTGAGGATGACCGGGGCGTGGTAGAGAAGCAGAAGGCTTCAGTGAGTGGGAACTGACTGGTCAGAGAGGAGAAAACACACTCCCAGGGCGAGATTAATACAGAGACAGGGGAACTCCTTATTTCACCTCTTCACTCGTACGAAACAAAAACAAAGCCCTACAATTTTCAGAATTTTGGAGCTTCTATTTTTATCTCATAAACTGATAAAAGAAAATACATTTTCATCCTCAAAGAACAACCTTAGCGAAGAATAAAACTGCACAATCTAGCAATTTATAACAAGGAATTTGAAATCAGATGCACCTGGGTAGAAGCCTGACTTCATAGTTCTGAGCTAGCTAACTTCAGAAAGTTACTTATTCTAGAAGCTTCCCTTTCCTCATTTACATAAGGAAGGTGGTTCTTATATAACTGCTATAAGGATAAAGAGAAATAGTGTACATAACAAAAAATGTAACAAGCCCATGTCAGTCACAGGCAGCCAGCAAGCCAGAACCAGGATTTCAGCATGTCCGTCCAGCCCCTGCTGCATCTAGCTGCTCCCCAAAAGTCAGCTGCCTTTTGCACATGTAGGTGCTCTCTCCGAGCACCTAGAATGGATCAGCACTCTTCAGGTTCCTTCCAAGATTCTACTCATACAAAAGATCAGTGAACAAGAAAGACTTGACTCAAGTTTCCTTAGGAGATAGGGGGGTGCTTACATCACATACAGGCAACAAACCTATTCTAATAGCCATCTACTCGTTCAACCTTGCCGAGCACACGGACAGCCTGCCAGGGAGGCAGCAAGGTCAAGCCCTTGCAGTGCATTGGGAGGAAGAGTTGCACTCTGCTCAGCTCCCTCCCAAGGCTGCACTGGGACACAGCACAGAGGGCCTCCAGCCGCAGGGCCCAGGAGAAGACAAGTTCACAACCTTCTTTTGTTATTCTAAGAATATACTCTAAGGAGCCCGCCCCAACTATTTCTCATTAAAAACAAAACTAAACTTGCCGAAACCGGTTTGGCTCAGTGGATAGAGCGTCGGCCTGCGGACTGAAAGGTCCCAGGTTCGATTCCGGTCAAGGGCATGTACCTGGGTTGCGGGCACATCCCCAGTAGGAGATGTGCAAGAGGCAGCTGATCGATGTTTCTAACTCTCTATCTCTCTCCCTTCCTCTCTGTAAAAAATCAATAAAATATATTTTTTTAAAAAAATAAAAATAAAAATAAAAACAAAACTAAACTAAAAGGGCAAATAACACCCAATGCTTTCTTTAGGAGAAAGTGAAGAATAAAGGACTTCTTCAACTTGCACATCAAAACTGCAGATACCTACCAGAGCTACAGATAAACCCAGTCGATCTGATATTTATAACAGGAAAGAAAAAGATAAAAATTCATCTATTTCCTCATTACACCTTAAAGTATTAGTTACATTAGCTACTAGGCTGAACTGTATGACTATTAACTAATCCAATCATACCATGAACCCAAGCTTAATAAACATAAAAGCCCAACATCCTTATAGAAAAGAAATAAAAATAAAGAGTATTTCATAAATTTGCTCACAATAATACTAGTTGAGAATGTTTAGCTTATGTTTAAATATTAACTGAAACACTATACATTTTGCCTTTATTTCTTAAGTGGAGCCACTCAACTAAAATGGAGAGTGCATATCATGTAACACACTAACCACCTCCATGGGAACAAAACGGAAGAAATAAACCTGTCTCTTCTGCATTCTTTCACTATTGCAGAGAATTCATATGACCCCTAAACCAAACTCATTTCCTGATTCCCAATCTGTTTTGTCTAAACCTTAGAAATAGAGCATACTTGCAGCTGGAAACAAAATTAAATCATAGCAGCTAAAAATCCAAAGTTTTTTATATGTTCCAATTGTCTAAATAAATATAACTATGGCTAGCAAATAAATATGACATAATCATGGACATGGTCTGTCATTAAAACCTAAATATGTTGCAAATTCACCATATAAAGATTTATGTACTACAGAAAAAAATTAAACTCACAAATATGATACATTTTGACATGAACTCTTCCTTATATTGAGTCATACTTCCCTCCTTTTAAATGTCACCCTTTAGTTTGAGAAGTTCTGGGTTAACCAACTGACTGGGCTTCAGGCATAAGTATGAGATCTGAGATGGAGATTCAAACCATAGATTTCCCATAAAATCTTGAAATATTCCAAGATTTTTGTATTTAAAGAGTCTATAAATACCTGGCCACTGGGTGATTCTCAACAGGGGCGATTTTGCCGTCCAGGGGACACTTGGCAATGCCTTGAGACCATTCTGTTGTCCTGCCGCAGAAGTGAGTGGAGAAGAGTTACTGGCATCTAGTGAGCAGAAGGCGAAGGCAGGGAACCTGCTAAAGGTCCAGTAAAACACATGACAGTCCCTCCCAAAAGGATTATCTGGCCCAGCGGTCGCCAACCATTTGGACCTCATGAACCACCAGCGGTTCACGGACCACCCACTGGCGACCACTGCTCTGGCTCACAATTTCAATAGTGCTGAGGCTGAGAAACCCTAGGGGCTAGAATAGATTCTATCTAGACCAACAGATAAAGAAGATAAAGAATTATAACCAAGACCAAGGGAAGGTTAAAAACAGAACAAAACTAAGGCTTATGTGATCTGACTCCTAAATTATACTACTTCCAATTAAGTTAGAAAGATGAAGAAAATAGAAAAAAGATTCTTCGAGCTTGTAGTTTTTGAAATGCAATCCACTTGTTAGTTACATGTTCTTTGTCAGTAGAACTAAGCCTCCTCCAAAAACAAACAACTCTTAGAAAACCCTTGTTTCCAAAATTCAATTCTATTCAATACATGCCTGCTGTTGAGGAACAATTAGGAGGTAGAACAAACTGCCCAACCGCACACCTTCAACAATATAAAACCCTACAAAGACACCAAGGATAATGCAATAGGGGCACCAAAAAGAACTCCATAGAGAAAACTCATTCAGTTTTGGATAAATGCCTGCTCTTAAGTCTTAGACAACTTCTATCTTTTATTACGGTGCAGTGAAAGCTAAAAGCTTTCTACTAGGATATAATAGTTCTCTGTAGAACAGAAAACAATATAAATTTCAAACATGTTTTATTCTTGGAACTGCACAGTAAAGAACTTTACACCCACGAGAAGTCTGGGCTTAGCTGTTAGCTTTTAGGAGGTAACCAATATCTTTTAGAGTTGGGGTCATCACATTACATCTTAGGGTGAACTAGTCATACCCAATACTGGGTTGGCCATGTCAGAGAGAGACCAAAAGATCATGTGATTCAGGATGGGGACGTTGGGTCATGCAATCTGTCAACCTGGATGCTGAGTTCAACCACATGGACACTCATCGATCATGACAATGTAATAAAGCCCCAATAAAACCTCTCAATGGGGCTTGGGAGCATTTCTCTGGTTTGCTGTCTCCCATCAAAGCCAGGAGGGTAATGCACCTGAGAAAAAGCGAAGCTCTGCACTTTGGAACCCTCCTATGTTCTACCTAATGTATCCCTTGGCTGATATGTATGTATATAAACCACAACTATAATGGCTTTCAGTGAGCTCCATGAATCTAGCTTCTGGCAAATTATCATATGCGAGGGTGGTTTTGGGAACCCCCCTAATCTTGAACTTGGTGTAAGTGAGGATGGTCTTGGGGACTTTGCCCTCAAACTTTGTTTGGCTAACTCTGGGCAAGAAGATACGTTTATTTACCAGTGCAAGTCTGAATATCTCTAGAAGCTTGCCTTGTGTAGTCATTTCCCCTTCTGTGTGGCTGTGACCTCTGACTTGCTTCTAACCAACAGAACATGGCAAAGGTGAGGGCATAGATGTGATTATGTGTGCATGATTGCTAAAAAGATTACAATGTCCATCTTACTGCAAGACTATCTTCCTTTTTAGCTGTGAAGAAGCAGCCTGCTATGTTAGGAGCGCCTGATGGAGGAGGTGACGTGGCAAGGAACTAAGGGTGGCCTTCAGCCAACATCCAGCAAGAAACTTGAAGCTCTTAATTCCACATACTGCATGAAGCTTCAGCCAACAGCCACGGGGGCTCACACGCAAATCCTTTACTGTATCCAAGTCTTGAAGTGAGGGTGCAGCCCCAGCCAACACCTTAATTGCAGCTTTCAGGTAAGATCCTGAAGTAGAGAACCAGGCAAAGCCATGCCTGGACTCCTGACCCACAGAAACTCTGAGATAATAAATGTATGTTATTTTAAGCCACTAAAGTTGTAATACATAACCAACACAATAGACAAGTAGTGGTACTCGTCAGAAATGCAACATTAGTGGGATATTTCTAAAATGAAAATAGGATCATATTACTCACTAGCTAAAAAAAAAAAATCTCTCAGTGGTCTCTCACTGGCTATAGAATAAAGCCCAAACACCTTAGCAAGGTACAAAACTCTCCTTAATCTGACCTCTAGTCCCTTATCTGAGCTCTTAATATGTGCCACCCACTCATCACTTCTCTCCCTCCTCCAAGCTCCAGCCATATACAACAAACAAATGTTCTCCCCAGCTATGCGATGCTACCCTTCCTAGAACATCACCCTCTGTCACCATCCCCACTCGTCACCTATTTTCTCTCCCTAAGTCAGGCTGGTGCAGCCCCTGTGGCCTCACCCTCTCAGGCTATCACAGAACTCTGCACATTTCTCCGTAGGAGGTCCCACTGTGCATTCTATGGTTTGTTTGCTGACTTTCCTGTTGATTTACAAACTACAAGTTGCTTGAGGGGAGTTTTTCTCATGTGTAGTTCTGGCAGAGAATGGCTGCTCCCTAAACTATTACTAAATGAATAAATCCCAATCAAAGTGTAGTCCTGGCCATAACTTTTCAAGGAAAGTTATAATCCACAAATTTTTTTGTAGCACAAAGTATCAAACATTAGAAAAACTATGAATCTTTAAGATTCTCTAAATCTGACACTTAATATATATCCAATTCACTTCTCTACATTCATCATTATCTTCTGTTTCATTAGATATTTTCAAAGACTTTAAAATTTTTATTGTACCCTATAAGTCATGAAATTGACAATTTTTATTAACCAAACCCAGAAAATATCACAACTAAATTTAAAATAATACACATTCAAATAAAAACATAAATATCAAGTTTTAGTTTATCCAATTTTTAATTTGAAAGGACCTTAGACCAGTTTTGAATAGAAAAAGAGAACAAATTAGTATTCTTTCATTGTCTATTTTTTAATATTTATCCACATGCACATTTACTAGATTTTTAGCCTAGAGGAGAAAGAAATGTTACCTTGATTGCTAAATGCAACGAAGAGTGATAATATCACTTGACTCTTTAACCTTAAATTTAATATTAAATATTTATACAGTTTCCCTCATTTAGCAAACAAAAATATATTTTGTTATCAAACCCCAAATTATAAATCAAATCTGCTTTTTAAAAGCTAACTATGACACTTGAGTTATTTTATATGTATCTAAAACTAATTTTTACATTGGAAATTTCTTGGTTCTAAACTAACTATAGTCTGGAACAGTATTTTTACTCCTCATAAAATTAAGATCATACACTATGCTTTAGTTTGCTATTTTATTTCATTCAAAAACAGATGTTTTATGTCCTGTGAAAACATTAAAATGAAAAGCATGCTTTTACAACTATGTCATCTTCATAAACTAATGTTCACAAAAAATTAGTATTCATTTTACAAGGTAAATACAACGCAAACTTACAATAATTAGTATAAGCAGACTGAGTACAACAGTTACAAATATTGTAAGCACAGTTCTCGAGTGCAAGCCATTACTTTTCAGCCTAGAGAAAGAATGTTGGCAAAGCTCTCTACCTCATGGAAACTGCTTTTAAAGCTGCTGAGCCCTGAAATTCTACTCAGCAGTTTAAAATCAATCCACAGCTTTCTTCATTCACCCTCCCACTTGGTGCTTATGCACAGACATGAACATCTATTGAGGAAAACCACAAAAAAACTTCATAATAGCTACAACGGTAGACTCCCCCTTCCCCAGTATTATTTTAAATATCATTAAAATGTGATTCACCTAACAGTCTTAATAAATGTAAAGGCTATCTCTAATTTTTTAATGTTCCAGTTACCTCAAACAATTACTTTTAACTAACACTTTAGTGTATATCATTACATAACTTTAATATCCATTGCAGGCAAGAACACAGAGCTGCAAACATCACCGACCCTGTTATTCATTTTTAATCACTGATTTTTGATGAATGGCATTTACAATGCAGCACCAGCAACTCTGAGTGATTCTGTTTGAAATTATTTAAAAAAAAAATCTGAAATGTGTACCACCAGATAAAATCCACCAGTAAGCCTAAATCTTACCTATTACATTTCTCTAATCCTTGATTAAAACTTCTATCTTTTTCTAGTCTGCAATACTATTTTTTTACTTTTCATAGTTTAAATTTATAAAGCTATTCTATTAACTAAAAACAGTGATACCTATGACAATGAAAAAACTAAGAAAATTAAAATTATGGCTTTTCCTACATTTTGTACAACTTTTAAAAGTGTTAATGATTACTTTTTACAATGTTAAATTTAAAGTTTAAACTTTAAAACTTTTCTTAAAACTTGTTTTTGTTCATACCAATACAAATCAAGAGTTCTTATAAAGTAGCAAAGTTGAAATATGATATTTTAAGCTCACATGAGACAGGATCTTGGGCCTTCATGTTAACCATTTATACTACAGGTATTCTAAGATTTCAAGTTCATAAAAGTACTGTGTTCAAGGCACTTAATTATTAAGAAACTAAAATTATCAACATTGCTTGGATTTTTTGATAGAAAAGAAATAAAATCATTTTCTGAAACTGTTTTTCAGAATATCACTGAAACATAAAAACATTTAGCATGTAATTTAAGATCACTAAGGGTTAAATACTTGTTCTCTGGCCCCTACTGCATATACTCTGCCAAAAACTCCTCTAAGCTTTTAAATATTGCTTCGATGGTCTGGATTTTACTTCCATGGAAAAAGGAGTATTGTCTTACAGTCAGCAGGCCACTAGCTCATTAACTTCCAGTCACCTTAATTTTTGTTAAAATGAAGATTCTGCAGTCTACACTTCTCCTGTTACTGTTTGTGCCTCTGGTAAAGCCAGCACCACCATCTCAGCAGAACACCGATAATTTTGAAGAAATTTTATTTACTCGACATTATGAGGATCAATACCTGGATGGAAAAAATATTAAGGTACCTTATTTCCATTCTAAATTTCACTTCTAAAATAGTCTAGCCTATTTAACTGCATGCTTTTGTTTTTTTTAACGTGTCTGATAAGGTTAAGAGGAAAGAAAAGGCACTTTAAGTGATTCAAATTAATTAAAAATAAGTGTCCCTAAGATTATATTTTTAAAGAACGCATGCCTCAATAAATCATACTTATTGTAACCAAACAGTATCTACAGTAACCAACACATAATATTTAAGGAAAACTAAACTTTAAGATACTCCCTGACCAGTTGAAATTTATAGTATTAAGTAGTGTTAAACAATGCCCTATATTTGGATATTATGTTATTTCAAAATAAAATAGGAGATGTGTATTAGGAGAAAAGATGAATTACCAGCTTAAGGTTTATTATTTTAGGAAGAAGCGGTTCAAGAAAATAAATAGAAGAGTACTGTCATTTTGGTATATATAATATTTCACAAAATTTATAAATGTCAACTATATACAGTATCAAAAATGAAAAACTACTTAATATGGGGCTTTCTGTTTAAATCAGCTTCAACGATTTAGATTATCAGTTTGTACCAACTTGAGTTAATACTCTACCACATCTTTCATACTCACTTATATGGGCTAAGTGATTACTTGTGGTTTTCTTATCACACAACTGGGTAAGGACAAAGTAAACACATCACAGAAGTATCTTTCGCCTGCCTATAGTGTGACACACACACTGAAAAATGAGAAATGCAGCCAAATATTTAACAATGTCGGTCTCTTCAAAGTTCTTCTCCAGTATGAATAAGATGGCAAAGATTTATAAAGTGTCCAGTTATTAAGTCCGTCCTTCCTTCCTTCCTTCCTTCCTTCCTTCCCCCATCCCTCCCTCCCTCCCTCCCTCCCTTCCTTCCTTTTCTTTCTTTCTTCCTTTCTTTCTTCCTTTCTCTCCCTCCCCCCTCTTTCTTTCCTTTCATTCTCTCTCACACACACACACACACACACACACACGAGTAAATGTTAACACCACATTTTCTGTCAACAAAGTTAGTTAATATGCTAGTATTATTCTTGCTAACAAGAAGACAAAAAAGATAGGTATAACTAGTTATAGCTTCAGTTTTTTTTTTTTTAAAAAGGCCCATCACAATAATAAACTATTGGCTCACATGTATGATCTGAATCTATCAATCAGTTAAAAGAATACTTTGAAAACTCCCTGGTCCCAAAACATGTAATAAGTAAAAGAAGCTCAGTTTTACTTCTTTATGCTGCTTTAGAAGTCTATCTTAATATGAACGAAGTGGAGCAGAGTTCAATGGTATTTAACATACAAAGAGAGTGGAAGGGACTGTTCAACCAGAACACACGAGAAAGTGAAGGAGCCGAGAGCGAGACTAAAAGTGGAAAATGCTCCTGAAGGGTACAGAAACTAGGGCACCACACAGTATAGTCTCTAGTCTAATGGCAGAACATGTTCCCTCCCAGAATAGGAAAGAGAGTAAATGATAAAGACCCCAATTCTCCTAGAGCTAACAGCCTGGACCGGTGGTCTGAGTGTGGAGGGTAGGCTAGAATGAAAGGACTCCAAGGCCTTAATGCATGTGCATATATACTTAAAGGTCACTTCCAGAAGCGGCAAAGAGAGCCTACTCAGGGCTGTCCAGGTAGGACACGACTGGTGCTTAGTACAGGCCAACATGGCAGAATATGAATAATTAAAAGAGCTACTTTACATAAAAATAATCTCAAGACACTAATTTCATTTTAGGTTCCACCTCAGAAAATCTTTAACTCCAAGGCATAGAATTCTCCCCTAGATCCCATTTGGAATTTCAATACATTTGACATTTAGGAAGCACAGAGTTTGGCCTTTGAAGATATAAAATTTTTTTTAAAAGACCTGGTTCTTTTACCCAAGGAGCCCACAGTATAAGTAAAATCAAGCTAAACAACTATTTACATTTTAATAAGTATATAAAACATAAAGTAAATGCCATTATGTGACTATGAGAAGACAGATGTTGTCCATATCCCTCAGTTTAGATGGTGAAAATTAGATTTCTCACACTTGATAATACATTTTTATTTTTCTAATAGAAAAAAGAATCTATGATAACACCTGATGAGAAAAGTCTTCAATTACAAAAAGATGAGAGTTCAACATCATTACCCCTCAAAAAAGAAAATGATGGTAAGTATGAACAGTCTATCATCTATTTTTTTAGAAGCTTTAAAAAACAGCTTATAATGGAATTTTAGTCTTCACAGTAATCAAAACTTGTCTCTGAATAGAGTAACCCCAAATAATAGAATTCTATCTCCAACAACAAAGTCAAATAGGCATGTTAGGAGTGCACATCATTTCCCACCCCCTCTTAGCAGTGAGAAACATGGAATAGGGACATGCAAGAACAACCAAAGCTAATGCAGTGTAGCCCCTACAAAGTCTGTCTTTCTGTCTGTGTAAAATCAATTCAAGAAGCAGTTATTAAACACCGATTAGTTTTAAACTTCGTCCTCAACGTACATTCAGACTTAATTTTTCAACTTGATAATGCCCCAAAGTGATACTCATAATAAATGACACAAGATACCCAACACTTTGTTGTAAGACGGGCTTTGTGCTGGGCACGCTGCCCAACTGTAAGCTAATGTGAGTGCTCGGAGCACATTTCAGGTAGGCCAGGCTGCACTGTGATGTCCGGAAGTAACCCCATCGTAAGTTGAGGAGCATATGTACTATGTATAGCCTGAGGGTAAGGCAAATAAAATGTAACTCTTTCCCTCAAGAAAGTCACAGAAGACGGAGAGATGGTTACCCAGATTGTCATCAACTTATGATAGTTCGACTTACATTTTTTTACTTTATGATAATGCAAAAGCAATACACATTCAATAGAAACTATCTAGGCTTAGGCTAAGATGTTCAATAGGTTAGGCATAATAAATGTATTTCCGACTTAGGATATTTTCAAGTTTCAGTTTAGCTACACTAATAAAAGAGAAATATGCAAATTGCGTCACTCCGCTACACCCACCAGCCAATCAGAGCAATTATGCAAATTAACCCAACAAATATGGCGGTTAATTTGCATACGCAGGCATGGAGTGAAGACTGAAGGCTCAGGCCGGAGTGAAGACTGAAGACTAAAGACTGAAGAGGCTTGGCTTCTCCGCTGCGGCCGGACCAAAGGCCTGGGTCCCAGGTGCCGGAGGAAAACTGGTGCCAGCAGCCAGGGGAAGGAAGACCTATTGCATGAATCTCTTTGTGCAACAAGCCTCTAGTCAGTATATAACTCCACCATTAAGTTGAGGAGCATCTGCATACAGTCATGTGCTGCATAACGATGGAGATACATGCTGAGAAAGGCATCATTAGGAGATGCTGTTATGCAAATGTTGTAGAGTGTGCTTACACACACCTATATGGTATAGCTTACTACACACCTGTGGTGCATACAGCCTATTGCTCCTTGGTTACAAGCCTGTAAAGCATGCTACTGTATAAAACAACACAACATTAAATCAACGAGAAAAGAAAATGAAGCAATCGAGACACAGTAAACACAAGATGGTTCAGGCTGTTGCCAGTGTGATACAGCATGTAGTTTTACAGTAAAGATTTGTTCATTAAGTAGAAAGAGTACACACACGCTAAAATAATGTTAAAAATTATACTGTAGTAAATACATCAGTCAGTGACATACTCATTTATTATGGACATAATTGTATGTGTTAGTTACTCTTCTGTGCTGGTAATTCAGTAGGTTTGCATCACCACAAATACGTGAGTAATGTATTTTGCTACGACGCTATGAAGGATACAACTTCTTTAGGTGATAGACATTTTTCAGTTCCATTATAATCTTATGGACTCTCATCGCATATGTGGTTTGTAAATGACCAAAACATCAATAGATGGTGCATGACTGTATATAAATAATTATAATGCGCATTTCAATTAAATCAAAAGAAAACATAACTACGAAGTCCTATTCAATAGTTTCTATCTATTTGATTTATTCTTATTCTATCACAGAACATTATTTCACATGACAGTAAAAAATCACATAGTAATTTCTATATTGCTACAATAAATTAAAATGAACCAAAACAGATAATATATCTTAAGAAACCTGAAAGTATCAAAGTAAAAATAGACTTGGACAAATGGAAAGATATTCCTTGTGCTAGGCTAAGGTGATTCAATATCATAAAAATGTCAGCTCTCTAACTTCGTAACAATAAAATTATTTAAAGATCTGATAAGGTTGATACTCAAGTTCACATGGAAAAATCAAAGCTGCACAAATAGCAAGGGAAATACTGAAAAATGCCAGGTAACTGCAGGAATCAGAAGTACCATACACATTAGAACATACTTTAAAAACTCTACACTTTTAAAAAGTGTGATACTGGTGCATGAACAGACTAGAAAGTCCAGAATCAGGCAGAAATACATGTACAAATTTAGTATATAATAAAGTCAGCATCTGAAACCACTGAAGCAAAGATTATTTTTTATTTATTTTTTGTCAATCCTCACCCAAGGATATTTTTTCCATTGATTTTTAGAGAAGGACGGAGGAAGGGGGAGAGAGGAACACAGATTGCTTGCCTCCCGCACATGTGTCCCAACTGGGCTGGGGATCAAACCTGCACCCAGGTACATGCTCTTGACCAGATATCAAATCTGAGACCCTTCAGTGCACGGGCCTGAAAAACACCAACCAGAGTCAAAGATGATTTTTTTTTTAATGGTGCTTGGACAACTAAGTAGTCAACTGAAAGGAACTACAATTAGATCTATACCTTACACTGAAAAAAAACTCCAAATAAATTCAGATCTAAATGTAAAAAGTGAAACCGTATAAATCCTAGAAAATAAATTGGGTGTGAGGTACCTACAAATCCAGAGGCAACCATAGAAAATATCAATGAATTTGACTCCATAAACTGAAATTTGCATGGCAAATACATCATAAGTGAAGTCAAAGGTAACTAAAACTTGAGAAAAATATTTACAAC
Organism: Myotis daubentonii; assembly: GCF_963259705.1. Classification (NCBI taxonomy): domain Eukaryota; kingdom Metazoa; phylum Chordata; class Mammalia; order Chiroptera; family Vespertilionidae; genus Myotis; species Myotis daubentonii. The sequence goes on along the minus strand of NC_081850.1, from coordinate 1,798,886 downwards.
TTATTGCACAAAGAATTAATACCTCTAAATTATATATATATATTTAAAGTAAAGATCTAGGGAAAAAATCTGACTGAAAAAAGACATTGGAAAAACAGCCAAAAGAGATGTACAGATAATTCACCAACTGATCCTATCTAATAAAAGGGTAAAATATGCAAATCAATCATCACTCCATCACAAAGATGGTGTGAGTAGCCTGGCAGAATGCTTGCTTCGTCGCCGTGCCAACAAGGCAAGCTTTCCACCCCGGCCATGGAGGGCCTCTGGGCAGTGGGCATGGAGTGGCCGGAGGGGGGAATAGGGGGGGAATCTTGTGTCGTCACCCCAGCAACAAGGCAAGCGTTCTGCGCCCAGCTGCAGAGGGCCTCTAGCCAGGCCAGGCGCGAAACGCTTGCATCGTTACAGGCCAGGCTGAGGGATCCTCCCCACCATGCACAAATTTCATGCACCGGGCCTCTAGTATAAAAATGATCCTCAAACATACAAAAATGTTACATCTCCCACAGAGCCATGCAACTTAAAATTACATTGAAATGCCATGTTTTAACCTGACTGACAAAAATTCAAACTGTGACAACATATTACTATATTCAATTGGCAAGGCTACAGGGTATCAGACAATCTCATACATTGTTGGTGGAAAGCAAACTGGTACACTTTTGGACCAAAACTTGGTAATCGTATATAACAAAGAGGTAATATGCAAATTGACCGTCGTGCCCTCACACAAGATGGCCAGCAGGGGAGGGCATTGTGGGCAACCAGGCCTGCAAGGGAGGGCAGCTGGGGGGGACCAGGCCTGCAGGGGGAGGACAGATGGGGGGGATCAGGCTGGCAGGGGGGGTCGTTGGGGGGGGCAGGCCTGCAGGGGAGGGCTGTTGGCAGGGACCAGGCCTGCAGGGGAGGGCAGTTGGGGGGGGACCAGGCCAGAAGGGGAGGGCAGTTAGGGGCAACCGGGCTGGCAGGGGAGGGCAGTTATGGGTGACTGGGCCGGCAGGGGAGGGCAGTTGGGGGGGATCAAGCCGGTAGGGGAGACGTTAGTCATCAATCAGGCTGGCAGGGAAGTGGTTAGGGGATGATCAGGCTGGCAGGCAGAAGCAGTTAGGGGCAATGAGGCAGGCAGGCAGGCAAGCAGTTGGGAGCCAGCAGTCCTGGATTGTGAGAGGGATGTCTGACAAAACCAGCAGTTGGACATCCCCCGAGGGGTCCCAGATTGGAAAGGGTGCAGGCTGGTCTGAGAGACACCCCCCTCCACTGCACGAATTTTGTGCACCTGGCCTCTAGTATCGAATAAAACCAAATCCAAAAGAAAATACATATGCAAAATCATTGAAACACTGCTTGCAATGGCAAAATATTGGAAACAATCAAATTTCCCATACATTGGAGAGTGTACGTATAAAGTATTGTATATCCACACAAGGGAATACTATGCAGTTGTGAAAATAAATTATCTCTATTGAACTAATATGGAATGATTTCCAGAAAACATATACGAAAAAAACCCAAGTACAACAGTCTATCTACAGTATGCTGCCTTTCATCTCACAAAGAAGGTGATATAAGTACAGGCATCAGTTCACTTGTTTCTAAAGAAACCCAAGAAGGGTATTAAAAAACTGAAACTAGTTACCTACAGGTCACAGATGGGCCAGCAGTGGTAAGGAGTGGGGATGGGAAATGAGGAGCTGTGTGGGAGGATAGTGGCACTACTCTGTGTACACCTTATTGTGTAGATTTGATTTTAGAACAAGGTTATGCTTCACATAGGCAAACGAACAAATACACTAATGAATAAAATCAACAAGGATAAGATAAAAAACCAAAGTGAAATACAAACAGAAAAATAGAAACTTAATTACATTTCAAATGAATAACATAAAACACTAAAAGGGAAAATTCTAATCCAAGTAACCCTTCAACACAATGTTTTGACTGCATTCCTTCTGACTAAAAAATAAATACATACATACATACTAAAATTCCAATGAGTGGGTTTGTAGCAATAATGAAACTACTTAATGCTTGTTCTAAGACTGAGTAATGTAAAGCAAACACACTGTGGATAATGAGAGCTAGGTTCCTCACTGTCAGAGAAGCGTGTTAGAAATATGGAAAGGAGAAAGGCTAGAATGAACACTGTGGAGCTAAACTATAACACCATCAACTCATGGCTTGTAAACAGATACAGAAACAGATATAGATGTGTCTGTCTCTGTATGAGCACGCATGTGTTGTGTATATATGCATATGGTGTGTTTATGTATATGCTAGAGGCCCGGTGCATGAAATTCGTGCATGGGTAGGGTCCCTAGGCCTGGCCGGCGATCAGGGCCAATCCGGGCCTTCCAGCTGCTGGATGGGGCCTCCCTTCCCTGGTTGCTGGCTGCCAGCAGGGCCCTCCCTTCCCCAGCTGCCAACCAGGGCCTTCCTTTGTTCCGCACCACCCGTGGTGGTCAGCGCACATCAAAAAGAGCGAGCAGTCTCCCGGTCAAACTCCCGCAGTGACAATTTGCATATTAGGCTTTTATACATAGACTAGAGGCCCGGTGCACAAAAATTTGTGCACTGGCGGGCGGGGGGGGGGGGGGGCGGTATCCCTCAACCCCACTTGTGCCCTCTCACAGTCTGGGACCCCTCGGGAGATAACGACCTGCTGGCTTAGGCCCACTTCCGGGTGGCAGAGGGCAGGCCCAATCCCTAGGTGTCTGTCCCGCAGCCCCTGGTTGGGCTCAGAGCAGGGCTGATTGGGGAGTTGGGGCGCTGCCCCCTTTCATGCACAGAGCAGGGCGGATCAGGAGGTTGCGATGCCACCCTCAGTCACACTCAGGGTAGGGCCGATTGGGGGGTTGGGGTGCCACCCCGTCACACTCAAGGCAGGGCCTATGGGGAGGTTGCGGCTCCACCCTGTCACACACAGAGCAGGGCCGATCAGGGGGTTGGGGAGCTCCCCCCTATCAGGCACAGAGCCGGCCGATCAGGGGGTTGGAGCGCTGCCCCTTGTCACGCACAGAGCAGGGCCCATCAGGGGGTTGGGGAGCTCCCCCCTGCCATGCACAGAGCAGGGCGGATCAGGAAGTAGCGATGCCACCATAAGTCACGCTCAAGGTAGGGCTGATTGGGGGGTTGGGGCACCTCACCCTGTCACACACAGAGCAGGGCCAATCAGGGGGTTGGGGAGCTCCCCTCTATCAGGCACAGAGTGCTGGGGTCCAACCCCAGCAGGTCCAGGGGTCCCCAAAGGTGTGGACGGAGTCGGTGAAGAGGGAAAGACTCGGAGGCAGCGTTCAGTTGATCAGCATGGTTGGGTTCTCTTGCCTGGTTCTATTGCCAGGTTCTGTCTCTAGGTTCTTCAGCCAGGTTATCTCGCTAGGTTCTGTGTCTAGGTTCTGTTGCCAGTTTCTGTCCAGGATCTTTTGCCATGTTCTGTCTCTAGATTCTGTCTCTAGGTTCTGTTGCCAGTTTCTGTCCAGGATCTTTTGCCATGTTCTCTCCAGCGAAGTTCTTCTGTCTCTAGGTTCTGTGTAGGTTCTGTGTCTAGGTTCTGTGTAGGTTCTGTGTCTAGGTTCTGTGTCCTGTTGTCTTGTTACATCTGTATTTATACCAGTTGATTCCAATCCTATCAATCTCTATTCCAAAGGTTAGGGCGTTTCTTATCTCCATTTCAGGGAGTAAAGATTATGTAGCTTAAGCATGATTGTTCGTTGTTAAAGTGGTTAATTACCCACCTGGCACTTAAGGGGTTTTATTCCCTCCCTAACTTCAGGGGAAAATCCCTACCTGGGGAAACAACCTTTCTCAGAGAGGTGACCTTGGTTAAAACACATAGCGCCAAGAAGGTGAGCAAACATTAAGAACAGTATGCCATATATGCCAGGTCCCTTGAAACAGCAAGGATGGACCGGCTCCCAGCAACAGAGCAGGGCCGATCAGGGGGTTGGGGCACCTTCCCCTGTCACGAACAGAGCAGGGCAGATAGGGAGGTTGTGACCCCGCCCTCTGTCACACACAGAGCCGCAGGGCGATCAGGGGGTTTGGGCGCTGCCCCCTGTCACGCTGATCCCAGTGCCGGGCGGCCTCTCGGCTCCGCTGATTCCGGTGCTTGGAGGCCTCGCAGCTCCGCTGATCCCAGGTTCGGGAGGCCTCGTGGCTCTGCTGATCCCAGGCCGGAAGGCCTCGCGGCTCTGCTGATCCCGGTGCTGGGAAGCCTCGCTGCTTCGCTGATCCTGGTGCCGGGAGGCCTTGCGGCTCCACTGATCCCGGTGCCGGGAGGCCTCGCAGCTCCGCTGATCCCAGGTTCAGAAGGCCTTGTGGCTCTGCTGATCCCAGGCCAGGAGGCCTTAAGGCTCTGCTGATCCCGGTGCTGGGAGGCATATTACCCTTTTAGTATATAGGATAGAGGCCTGGTGCATGGGTGAGGGCTGGCTGGTTTGCCCTGAAGGGTGTCCCGGATCAGGGTGGGGGTGCCACTTGGGTCCCTGGCCAGCCTGGGTGAGGGGATGATGGCTGTTTGCAGCTGGTCACACCCCCTTCAGGATGCAGGTCCCCACTGGGGTGCCTGGCCTGTCTGGGTGAGGGGCTGAGGGCTGTTTTCAGGCTGGCGTGTGACTGAAGCTCCCAGCCTCTCCTTTTTTCCTTATTCTGGGATTTATTTACATTCTATGGCTGTCACTGGAGCTGAGAGCAGGCTTTAGCTCAGACCTCGGCAGCTGAAAGCAGGTTTCTGGACTTTGTTTACCTTCTGTATTTGAAACTTTGTTGCAACTCCAGCTCTGAGATCCCGGCTGACTGAAAGCAGGTTTCTGGGGTTTTGTTTAGCTTCTATATTTATAACAATGTTTCTTAGCAGCTGAGAGGCCGGCAGCGTCAGGCCGGGAACCTGGCTTCCTCTGTCACTGGAGCAAGCAAGCCTCCCTGTTCGCATCAGCTGCCTGGCTGCCGACCGCCATCTTGGTTGGCAGTTAATTTGCATATCTCGCTGATTAGCCAATGGGAAGGGTAGAGAAGTTACGGCTAATTACCATGTTTCTCTTTTATTAGCTAGGATGAGTATATGGTGTATATATACGTGCATGTATATGTGTATATATATGTATACTAGAGGCCCGCTTCATGAAATTCATGCACTGGGCGGGTCGGGGGGAGAGGGGAAAGGTGTCCCTCAGCCCGGCCTGCACCCTCTTGCATCCAGGAACTCTTGGGAGATGTCCGACTGGCCTGCGGGAATTGGGCCTAAACCGGCAGTCGGACACCCCCCAAGGGATGTAGCAGTGCGCCAAGTGGCAGGCAGCCATGGAGGAGCAAGAAGTGGGGCCAGGTGCTGCACCGCTTGTGCTCATCCCAGCCTATACGCCTACTGCCACCACTCGGTAGTGCTGCCACAGAGTCACGAGAGGCTTCCGCTGCCGCAGCTGCACTTGCCAGCCGTGAGCCCAGCTTCTGGCTGAGCGGCACTCCCCCTGTGGAAGTGCACTGAACACCAGGGGGCAGCTCCTGCCTTGAGCGTCTGCCCTTGGTGGTCAGTGCGCATCATAGCAACTGGTCGACTGGTCATTCCATTGTAACGGTCACTTAGGTTTTTATATATAGAGATAGGACATATGTATCATGTGTGTATGTATGTGTATTATTACATTTTGAGAGAGAGAGAGAGACAAATATGCATGCATACATTTCCTAGCTCTCTCTGATGGAAAAGCCTAGAAGCAATGAGATTCCAGTAGCAAGGAGCATATCGACACCCAAATCTTGGTTTCTAAATACTATTCTCCATTAAAAGTAACCAGTACTCCTTGAAGAAATAGCTAATGTCAGGCTTGGGCCAGGGAAAAGGCAAGATTGGTCTGGGACATCTTACCAAGCCAGAAAATAAGGAAGTACTCAAATAATAATGGCAACATTTAACTTTTAAAGAATTAATCAAAATATAAAATATACCTGGGTATAAATTTGCAAAAGATGTACAAGGACCTGCACACTAAAATCTAGACAACAATACTGAGAGAAATTTAAGAAGACCTAAACTTATAAATAGATACAGTGTGTTCAATGATCAGAAAACTCAAAGTTATTAAGATGTCAATTTTTCTCAAATTTTTCTGTAGATTCAATGCAATAACAATTAAAAATCTATCAGGCTTTCCTGTTTTTTTAAATTAACAAGCTTATTGTCAAATTTATGTGGAAATGCAAAGAACTTAGAATAGTCATATCAACACTGAAGAATTACATTGGAGGATTTATACAACCTAATATCAGCACTTATTATAAAGGTATAGGAATCAAGATACTGTGATATGAGCACAAAAATAAACAAACAGATCAAAGAAACAACACAGTCTAGAAACAGACTTACACAATATGATTGTTTACAATGATGCCAATACAACTAAAAAAAAAGACAATTTATTTTTAAAATGGTGCTGAAAGAAGCAGATGGTTATAGGAAAATAAAAAATAAACTTTGACCCTTCTTTATACCACATATAAAAATTAACTCAAAATGGACTCTATGCTTAAATATATAAAGAGTGTAAGCTATACAACCTTTAAAAGAAAACATAGAATGGAAACTTAGTGGTTGGCAAAGATTTCTTAAATAAAACACAAATGAATCAACTGTTCTTCATTAAACTTAAAAATGTTTGCTATTCAAAAGACGTTGATAAGAAAATAAAAAGAGCCCTAGGTGATTTGGCTCCGTGGAGAGAGCATCGGCCTGTGGACTGAAGGGTCCCAAGTTTGATTCTGGTCAAGGGCACAGGCCCTGGTTATGGGCTCATTCCCAGTAGGGGTGTGCAGGAGGCAGCCAATCAATGATTCTCTTTCATCACTGATGTTTCTATCGCTCTCTCCCTCTCCCTTCCTCTCTGAAATCAATAAATATATATAAAACTAAAATAAAATAAAAAGAAAAGCCACAGACTGGAGGAAAATATCTGCAAAACATAAATCTGATAAATGACATATCTAGAATATATACTCTTATAATCCTATCTAATAAAAGAGAAACATGGTAATTGGCGTACGACCGATACCCTTTTCATTGGCTAATCAGCGAGATATGCAAAGTAACTGTCAGCCAAGATGGCGGCCGGCAGCCAGGCAGCTTGAAACTAACATGAGGCTTGGTTGCCCCAGTGACGGAGGAAACCAACGTTCCCTGCCTGCTGCTGCAGGCCTCTGAGCGGGCAGTTTAAGAAACACTGTAACAAATACGCCCAACTTCAGCCAGCAGATTGGCAACATTGTAAGCAAAGGCCAGAAACCTACTTTCAGCCGGAGGCCTAAGAGCTGGAGCCAAGCCTCAAGCTAAAGCTGGCCCAGAATTTAAAAAAAAAAAGGAAAAAAGGAGCGTTTGGGAGTTCAGTCACCCCCAGCCTGAAAACAGCCCTCAGCCCCTCACCCAGGCTGGCCAGGCACCCCAGTGGGGACCCCCACCCTGATCCAGGACACCCTTTAGGGCAAACCAGCCGGCCCCACCCATGCACCAGGCCTCTACCCTATATAGTAAAAGGGTAATATGCCTCCCGGCACCAGGATCAGCGTGACAGGGGGCAGCGCCCAAACCCCCTGATCGCCCTGCGGCTCTGTGTGTGACAGGGGGTGGGGCCACAACCTCCCTATCCGCCCTGCTCTGTGCCTGATAGGGGGGAGCTCCCCACCCCCCCACGGGCCCTGCTCTGTGTGTGACAGGGGGTTGCTCCACAACCTCCCCATCGACCCTGCCTTGAGTGTGACAGGGGGCGGCGCCCCAACTCCCCAATTGGCCCTGCTCTGAGCCCGACCAGGCGCTGCACCTAGGGATTGGGCCTGCCCTCTGCCACCCGGGAGCAGGCCTAAGCCAGCAGGTCGTTATCTCCCGAGGGGTCCTAGACTGTGAGAGGGCACAGGCCGGGCTGAGGGACCCCCCCTCCCCCCCCCGAGTGCACAAATTTTTGTGCACCGGGCCTCTAGTTCAATAATATACTCTTATACTTCAATAATACCAAAAAATTGCATTTAAAAAATAAACTAGATGAACAGACTCTTCACCAAAGAAAATACATGGATGGCAAATATAAACAGATGCTTGGCATCAATAGTCATTAGGAAAATGCAAATTAAAACATGAGATACCACAACCCACCTTACCTGAGTGGCTAAAATGAAAAACTCCAATCATACCAAAATGGTGATGAGGATATGGAGCAACTGGAGCACTCATGAAGTGTTGATGGGAATATAAAATGGCACAGCCACTTTGGAAAATAGTTTGGGACTTTCTTCAAAAGGTAAACATACACCTACCCAGCCATTCTACTCTTAGGTATTTACCCCAGAAAACAAATGCATTAAGTCCACACAACTTGTACATGAACGTTTTTAGCAGCTTTCTTTAAAATACCCCAAAACTGGAAACAACTGAAATGTCCATAAAATATAACTATAACAAGGGAATACTACTCAGTAATAAAGAAGAATGCACTACGGATACAAGCAACAACAGATGAATCTCACAGTAACTATGCAGAGTGAAAAAAGTCCGACAAGAGTATATACCACATGTTTCTTTCGATACAAGATTGGGAGGGAGGGATTACCAAAGGGCGTAAGAAAGTTTTGGGGGTAATGGGTGTGTTAATTATCTCAATTGTGGTAATGGTTTTATGGGTATATAAAAATGCCAAAAACGTATACATTATACAAGATAAATATGTGCAATTTATTGTATGTCATTTAACACGTTAAGCGCCAAGCCTGTTTTGTCTTCCTTTCTGTTTCAGTCTCCGGTGACTGACACGGCTCTTAATGTGCTAACCACAGAAAAGCTGTGGCAGGATAAAAAAGCTTAAAAGAGTTCTCACTGGCTAATCTGTGAAAATCTTATATAATAAAAGGCTAATATGCAAATCAACCAAACGGCGGAATGACCAGTCGCTATAATGCACACAGACCACCAGGAGGCAGACACTAAACGCAGGAGCTATCTCCTGGTGGTCAGTGCGCTCCCATGGGGGAGTGCCGCTCAGCCAGAAGCCCTGAGCCAGGCTCATAGCTGGCGAGCGCAGTTGCAGTGGCAGGAGCCTCTCCTATCTCCTGGACTGCAAGAGGGCCCAGGCCCAGCTGAAGGACCCCCGCCCCAGTGCACAAATTCATGCACTGGGTCTCTAGTTTGATTATAAAAATAAATGTTATGATAATGTATTATGACCTATAGGATAAGGAATTCGTAAGTTCATACTGACAGAAATAAATAAATAAACAAACAAACAAGAAGGGAATGCTCCACCTTACACCAGGATGCCAACGAACAAGTATAGAAAGAATGATGGATTTAGAAAATCATTATTTGGCAACTATCCTACTGATAAACAATTCAGGTTAAGAATCAATGGATGATAAAACTAGTGGATGAGAGTTTAATGGCAAATCAGATATTTAAAATCTCAAAGTACTTCTCTGAAAAATACTTATTAATTACAAAGTGAAAAACATTCACTTTACAAAGTGAGAAACATGGTGGATACCAAATGAAGCAAGTGACCAAAGACAGCATTGTCAGGAACGGGACAAATAGATACCTTGTGCGCCTTGATGCATGGCACTGAGAACCCTACACCATTTCCATGGTATTCCTGCCCTAAATGGGGAGCCTCGGACAAATCCTAATTAAAAGACATTTTGCAAAATATATACCATAAAACATAATTTTTTTAAATTAAAAAATTTTCAAAAAAGAGGTGAAAAAAAAGACTAATAAAACTGTTCCAGGTTAAAAGAGACAAAAAAAGGCATGACAAATAAATGCAATGGATGACAGCAGAGTCACATGGAATCTCAACAGTGTCTACACTGACTCTAATTTTCAAGTTAACAGTTTGCTTATTTAACCAGTAGTTTCTAAACTCCTTAGCTGTCATCAATCTAAAATGTGTTTGTGCCACACCAAGGAATAAATCAAGCTCCTGTTTACCTTAAGTCCTACTTTACAATTTTTTTCTGGTATTCAAATGAGGAAATATAACTGTCGATCAATTCAGCAATGAAAGAATCAATGCAAAAGCAGAGAATAAAAAAGACTGAATTACAAAATCTAAAATAAATTCTGGTGAATTATCAGTTATAATGCAGGTCTTTAGCAATCATAATCATGGTATCTTTCCCATCACCTACACTTCTGTAAAATATCTTTTCAAATCAGTAATAACATTCATAATAGCAATAACTTTGCCAGTAGAGGCCAAATGTTCTTACTGTTTATACGTTTATGACTTTTCCCAATTAGAAATGCCCACATGCCTGCTGTGTGTGTGTTTAAGTGGCTCTGTATACTGTGAAGAAGTTGACATTGAAGTTGTACCACCCTTGCCAAAGGAATCAGCCTATCTTTATGCACGATTCAACAAAATTAAAAAGCTGACTGCCAAAGATTTTGCAGAAATACGTAAGTTAGTTTTAAATAAGATATTAATATTAAAACATGCTAGTATTTAACTCCTATAAACACAAAATTCTAGGTACTCATGGCCTATCACATCTAGGTGTATAGGTGTATTTTAAGTATCTACCACATTTCACAAAAATTCACTGATTTGTTGATGAATCTCCTTTCCATTCAGATATCCTCTGCCATCTTTCTTTACTGGTGATTTTGGTGTCTGTGTTGACAACCCATTTTCCATATAGGCAAACTATGTCTTCTCAACCCCAATACTTCAAGATCCACTTGCTAGTCAGCAGCACCAATATAATCAGGATGCTTCTCCAATTACAATGTTTTATTTTCTACCTTCACTGTAAAAGCACAGAAACTGCTTTTCCTTACTTTAACTCACGGTTCTTAAATCTGACTGCATAATTTAAAATATCTGGGGAAGCATTTAAAAATTAACAGGCAGGAACTGGTCAGCGTGGCTCAGTGGTTGAGTGTTGACCTTTGAACCAGATCATGGTCCGGTTCCTGGTCAGGGCACATGCCCCAGTTGTGGGCACAATCCCCAGTGGGGGGGTGTGCAGGAGGCAGCCAATCAAGGATTCTATCTCATCACTGATGTTTCCATCTCTTTCTTGCTCTCCCTTCCTCTCTGAAGTCAATAAAAATATATTTAAAATACCAGGCAGGCCCTAAGTCCCCAGAGGTTGAGGTCTGGGGAGAGGCCCCAGCATCATCAAAAACAACCAAACTCCTCAGATAATTCCAGTAGAGCTGGTGTCCTTCTTGAGTCATTCGCAATCTTGGCTTCTGGCATCCTAGCAAACCAATCCTCTGTCTTCTGCAGAGCCTAGTCCCAGTCCTGGATCACTAATCCTTCATAAATTTTCTAGATGCCTATGTTGTTAAATGCTTCTGAGGAAAGTCACACCGAAAAATGTACACTGGCCCTGCCCCACTACACACGTACAAGATTAACAGTAACTGGATTCATGCCGTTCTGGTGACTCCCACTGGCTGAAGTATAGTTGTTCCTCATTATTTGTGGATTCCACATTTTCAAACTCACTGACTTGCTAAAATTTAGTTATAATCCCAAAATCAATATTTGCAGCACTTTCACAGTCATTTGCAGACACATACACAGTGGCAAAAACAACTGAGTTAGCCAGTAGAGGTTGAAGGTGATGTTCTGACTTTTTGTTTCTGCTTTCATACTGTGAACCAGTCCTGTTCAGTCTTAGTGCCACAGTTTTCACATTTTTGTGATGTTTGCTGTTTAAAATGGCCCCTAAGTGTGGTGCTGAAGTGCTGTCTAGTGTTCCTAAATGCAAGAAGGCTGGCTGTGATATGCCTTGTGAAGAAAATACATGTGTTAGTAACCTTCATTCAAGTGTGAGCTCCAGTGCTGATGGCTATTGAGTTCAATGTTAATGTATCAACAGTATATACTAAAGGCTATAGCCCTACCTGGTTTGGCTCAGTGGATAGAGCGTTGACCTGCAGATTGATGTTTCTATATCTCTCTCATGGGTATGAATCCAGTCAAGGGCACATGCCCAGGTTACAGGCTCCATCCCTAGTAGGGGGTGTGCAGGAGTCAGCCGATCAATGATTCCCTGTCATCACTGACGTTTCTATCTCTCTCTCCCTCTCCCTTCTTCTCTGAAATCATTTTTTAAAAAAAAAAGAAGTCTATAAAAAGAAGCACACATAAAATTATGTATAGATTGCTGATGAAAATGTGTGATCAGAGGGTTGAAGGAACCTAGCCCTGCATTTCCCCTGGGAGCTATAATGATCCATATTTACTAATTCAGTGTTTGTGGTAATTTTATACACATGATTGTCCCATATAATGAGAAGCATTTTTGTCTGTTGTCAACCAATAAGGCATAGAACAATTCAGATAACATACCCACAATGACAATGCAACATGCCAGCAAAAAAGTTTGTGATTCTATTCAATCAAGTGTAATGCTTATTTTCCATGATTTGGAATAAGAATTTCTTTCAAACTGCCTGAGCATCCTGAAAATTCAGAATACAGTATGACTCTACTAAATTCTCTTCTGAACCTGTCATTCTAGACTCCAGTTAGAAAGGCCATCAGTGAAAGCACAGAATAGATGCTCAGCATTAATTCAACAAAACTTCTTGAGCTACTAACAGTAGATACTCTATAGACACTAAAAATATGGCTGAATGACCTGTTAAATTCTTTTCTTCAGTCCACACAAATGAAAATTTAACTTCTTATTTTTGTATATTTTCTGTATACTTCCCCTTCAAGCTAATTTAAGAAGACTCGATTTTACGGGAAATTTGATTGAAGATATAGAAGACTCTACTTTTTCAAAGCTTTCTCTGTTAGAAGAACTGACATTAGCTGAAAATCAACTATTGAAACTTCCAGTTCTTCCTCCCAAGCTTACTTTATTTAATGCAAAATACAACAAAATCAAGAGTAGAGGAATCAAAGCAAATACATTCAAAGTAAGTATTTTATAGTATGACTGAATACAGTATCAGTTTTATACAGCCAGGGATGATATGATAAAAGAAAGAGAATTTCTGGTCTAGAATTTGGTTTTATGTTTTAAGATAATTTTAATTTAATAAATGAAGACATTATTTACCTAACAAATAGCCACACCATTAGGCTCATTTATGCCTGTACCTCACAAAATTATATAATCTTTATCTTATTTCATGGACTACTTTGTGTCTCATATTTTTCACTTGCTTATAAAGGAAATACTTATTTAAACAGACACTACAGGCCGGGTGCACGACATTCATGAATGGGGGAGTGGGGTCTCTTAGCCCGGCCTGTGCCCTCTCGCGGGCCGGGATCCCTCTCACAATCCAGGACCGCTGGCTCCTAACAGCTCACCTGCCTGCCTGCCTGATCGCAACCTAACTGCTCCCCTGCTGGCCTGATCACTCCTAACCGCCTCTGCCTCAGCCCCTGCTCCCAGGACCCAGGCTTCCCTCCTCCGGCCAGGCGCAGGCACCCAGGACCCGGGCATTCCTGCCTCTGGCTGGCCATAAGCACCTGGGACCTGGGCCGGCTTCGCCCGGGCCTGGCTTTGTCAGGAAGGACGACCAAAAGGTCGTCCACAAAATGTCTAGTCTAATTAGCATTTTACCCTTCATTAGTATAGATGGTTCACAGCCGCATGGAACCAAGACCTCCAAAAGGGAGTTTTCCTGCCTTTTTCCTTACAATATGAGTAATTTACTAATGCCAGAAAAAATAAAGTTATAGAAGTGAATTTCAATTTTAATACTTCAACTTTTAGACCATAAAATTTTATAGCCTTCCTTTTGAATCCCATGATGGCAACAAAAACAAAATTATCTATGTAGTAAAAATTACTTTTCTTAATTTAGTATTTCAAGGAAATGTATGTACAGGAAAAGGGGAAGGTGTGTGACTTTGGTAGCCAGGTTGTCTTGAAATGCATAGTCTATGGAGAAGTAATCATCTCAGCCCAGGAAGGAACCCCAGATAAAGGATCATGCTATTGTTGACAAGAGAAAACCTCATTCAAAAAGAAGGTTTGTAGCTTGTAATGATAAGCACCTAAAACTATCAAATATTCATTATCATAAATTAATGATAATCACAATGTACAATCTATCCACAAACATATGTGTCAGAAAATGTAAAAATATTCCACTTTTCTCCTATTTCTGTCTACAATTAAGGGACCCTCTTTCTACTTTAAGGGGCATACTAGAGATAAATCAAAGTTTCACAGAATTTAATGGATTTAGGGGACTTTTGAAAACAAACAAAAACCACCTTAGCTGGTTTGGGTCAGTGGATAGAGCATTGGCCTGCGGACTGAAGGGTCCTGGGTTCAATTCCAGTCAAGGGCACATGCCTGGGTTGTGGGTTCGATCGCCAGTAGGGGGCATGCTGGAGGCAGCCGAACAATGATTCCCTTTCATCATTGATGTTTCTATCTCTCTCTTCCCTCTCCCTTACTCTCAGAAATCAATAAAAATGTTTGAAAGAATAAATAAATAAAAACAAAAACCCCTATAAGTTGAAGATAAATAATTCTATCCAGTAAGCCTTTGAATAACTGGCATTTTAAAGACCTACAGGAACTGATCAACATTTCAAAAAGGAATGTTTGAATATTTTGCATTTTACACATGCATTACAATAGGGATTCATGACAAGTTGACATGGAAATGATAAACTCAGCTACCTTGCAGTTTGGCTTAACACTCTAGGCTGCAAAAGCCACTGGTAAATCCAGTTACTCTACCCCAGGGGTGGGGAACCTTCTTTCTGCCAGGGGCCATGTGGATATTTATAATATCATTTGCGGCCACACAAAATTATTAACTTAAACATTATCCTGCTATACTTGGTCAAACATTTAATTAACTCACCCCTAATGCCTTGGCAGGGCCAGACCAAATGATTTTCAGGCCTTATAGGGCCCTCGGGCTGGAGGTACCCACCCCTGCTCTACCTCAAGTGAAGAGGGCCCCTGGGCAAGACAGGAACTTGGGGTCCATATGGTGAATGATGAAATGCTAAGGAAGTATCAATAACAGCAAATTAATTCTAAAAAATTAAAATTTGCAAATTCTGCTACAGGATGTACATCAGAGATAAGGTAAAAGATTAATGTCAGGCCGAAACCGGTTTGGCTCAGTGGCTGGAGCGTCGGCTTGCGGACTGAGGGGTCCCAGGTTCGATTCCGGTCAGGGGCATGTGCCTGGGTTGCAGGCGCATCCCCAGTGGGGGATGTGCAGGAGGCAGCTGATCGATGTTTCTCTCTCATCGATGTTTCTAACTCTCCATCTCTCCCCCTTCCACTCTGTAAAGAATCAATAAAATATATTTAAAAAAAAAAAAAAGATTAATGTCAGGGGAAACTACATCTTGAAATCATTATAAAATTATACTCAACTAGAGGCCCAGTGCTTTAAATTCGTGCACAGGGGGTCCCCTGAACCCAGCCTGCACCCTCTCCAAGCCAGGACCCCTTGGGGGATGTCCAACTGCCAGTTTAGGGCAATCCCAGGGATCGGGCCTAAACTGGCAGTTGGACATCCCTCTCACAATCTGGGACCGCTGGCTCCTAACTGCTCATCTGACTGCTGGCCTGATCGCCCCTAACTGCCCCCCCCCCTGCCAGCCTGGTTGCTCCCAATGGCCCCCCTCTGCCAGTCTGGTCACCCCTAACTGCCTCCTGCCAGCCTGGTCGCCCCCAACTGCCTCCCTCTGCCTGCCTGGTTGCCCCTCACTGCCCCCCCTGCCGGCCTGGTCACCCCCAACTGCCCCCCCTTGCTGGCCTAGTTGCTCCACGCAGCCTGCTGTTCAGTTGTTTGGTCGTCCCTCACTAAGCCCCCTGCCAGCCTTGTCGCCCCATGCAGCCTTGCTGTTCGGTTGATACTCTTACTGTGACGGCGTCCTGGGCAATTTGCATATTCCTCTATTATTAGTATAGATAACTGGGTTACTGGTCATGATATCAAACCCTTGGGGGGGATTTTTTTACTAAAAAAGTATTTAATAAATAGCTTTGGGAAACATCTTACTAACAAGCATATACACCTCTTAGGAATATTCATTTTGCCATAAATTGGACCTAAAATGGGAAGTTCTGGAGGTTCAAGACAAGTTATGAGAGCACCAGGATCCACCTGTAATCCTGTATGGGGACTGTCCCATTGGCTGCTCCTAAGACAAAGTCAAAGGGTCCCAGACACTGGTGTGAGGGCTGAGTCGGGCACCGCTGGGTCTCCAGCAGGGATCTACTGCCCTTCGTAAGAGACAAAGTACACCATTTGTGAGGCCAAAAATACCCCCAAAGCCAAAACACTCTAATAGCAATGATAAATAGTACGGACATGTCTCTGTCAGTACCAATTTGTATATCCATGTGGACATACATGAGTGTGCAGCACTAGAACCCTATGAAGAAATGCACTGACCTCACTGAAGTAAAAGTGCCTTTCCTTGCAGAAACTGAGTAACCTGTCCTTCCTCTATTTGGACCACAACGCGCTGGAATCTGTGCCTCTTAATTTACCAGAAAGCCTGCGTGTAATTCATCTTCAGGTAGGACTGCTCCTTTCAAATACCTGACTTTAAATTACTAACGATCAGTCTTATGGCTCATTATAAAACGCACATTCACAGGTAAATTTTATCAAAAGTATCACTATGAGCCCAATGCACTCTCTGCCCACCAACCCAGGTTCTGTCCAGAGCACTTGAAAGGACCAGCAACAGCAGGTCTGAGGTCTGCTCTCAGAGGGTGTTAGTCCCGAGCTGTGCAGTGTCTCCTAGTTAACCTGGCACATGGATTTGAAGTTGGGGGACACTTAAACCTCGGGCTTAAGTTTCTTTCTCTAAATAGCAATAAATCTTTGCTTTTGAAGCCTTTCCAACTGACTTTACTGTTCAACATCAACTTAAGGTAAAGAAAAGTGAAGAGGGTATAAAAATAAACTAAAATTGATCTTTCAGCATTATAAGAATTCCTATTTGTTCTTTTTACTTATTTAAAGGTTACTTAAGGACATAGTATGCATTTTGCGCTAACACTCTAGAATAGGATACATTTTTCCAGCTAGTATAATAGCAAGTTGTCTGTTCTTCCAAAGTCATGCTGTAGACTTAAAAGTAAAGGCTGACCTTGCACAGAGAGGGTTTAATTACCATGACGATGGATACACACTATGTACAATACAGTAGTTTAAAAATCACTTTTTAGATAAAATATTCTGAGATCCCATTGCATGGCATACAAAAGATTGATTTCAGCTACCTGAATACCTTTTCCCTTTTGTTTTCCAGTTTAACAACATAACTTCAATTACAGATGATACATTCTGCAAGGCTAATGACACCCGTTATATTCGGAACCGCATTGAAGAGATACGCTTGGAGGGAAATCCCATCGCCCTGGGAAAGCATCCCAACAGTTTTATCTGCTTAAAAAGATTACCTGTAGGCTCATACTTTTAACCACTATTAGTGCAGCATATAAACTAAAGCACACACATACTTATAATCTATCTCAACAATGTCTAAAGGAGCATAAATACCTGTTTAATATTAACTTTGTTTCCCACTATGAAGGAATTTTATGTTTTAAGCAAGTATGTTCAAAAGCTTACATGTAAGTAAGAAGTAAGTCTGAATCTCTAAGTTTAAAACAAGGTAATGAGAACATATTTAAACAGTACTACAAAATCTTTGTAGTCTATAGTAGAGCGCCATTTAAAAGGTATGTTTTTATGCAAATACCCAAAATTAAGAAGTATTTCTATTACTAATGAAGTAAGAGGATTAGTCCAAGAAACTTTCAACTGTCTTTTCTGGCCTTTAGTGGATCCCTAAAAGTAGTTAAGGCTGACATTGCAAAAACTCTGAAAAGCTAAATATTTCCAGTGATCTCCCATTTTTCTTTTATAATTCAGACATTATTCATTATGAAGGAGAAACTCTTTCTTTCTATTAAGGCAGCTATTATCTTTTTACTTAGCCTGAGAAATAGGGTATAGTCTCATAGGTAAAACTTTCCAAATAAAGTATAATTTTACTCTGATAAAGAGCTAATATAGTAATGTTCAATGTTATTCTGCTTTGTAGTCACACAGTTAAAGGTTTCAGTAGAACAGTATAGAAATCTCTTTCTTCCACATTAACATTCTAAATCTAGTATAAAATATTTTAAGAAGCCAAGCAGATAAAAACCAGTATGCTTGAGGAAAAAAAAAAGTCCATCCCATTTCTCAGAAAACAGCTATAAAGTTCTCTATTGTAAAGGCTTACAAATATGATAAATACTGCAAAACATTTTCTGTTTACGTTACAGGAATGGGGAATCTTATCAATAAATTTGTCCGAATGTAAGACATAAAAACCAAATGAATTCCATGGTGTTATTACATACCACCCTCCCATCCACCCATACACATACCCGTTCACCCAAACAGACCTTATATTCACAAGAAAGCTTCTGAGGAACATTTTCTATAGATCCATAAGCAACTAATACATTTAATGGTGAGAATTCATCTTCAATCTAATAGTGAAGACTTATGATGACACAATGCTGTCAGATTAGTTTCTAACGTAACTTTACATTTGTCCAAACCCCATTCAAAAGTCTTTATCTCCACATTATTTTGGAGTTACATACAAAATTATCAGTGCTTCAGAAACATGACTGAACTGTGTATATAAAAATTACCGCAAAAAAAAAATTATGAACATTGGCCCAACCCAGTTTGGCTCAGTGGACAGAACACTGGCTGCGGACTGAAGGATTCCGGCAAGGGCATGTGCCCTGGTTGCAGGCTCGATCCCCGGGCCCTGTGCAGGAGGCAAGCAATCAATGTCCATGTTTCTCTCTCTCTCCTCCTCCCTTCCACTCTCTAAAAATCAATGGAAAAATATCCCCGGGTGAGGCTTAACAACAACAATAAAATTACTGACATTGTTTCCAATATAAACTGTACATTAGAATCAAGCTGGTCTCTGTATATTATTCCCAGAACAAATACTTATTCCTAGTTTTAAGCATTTGCTTCCATTTGTTTCTATTTTTCCCCTACCTAGAATGACCTATCTGTTTTTCATTTTTTCCCCAATTTGTCAAGGTTAACCCCAAAATAAAACTTTTTCACTAAACAATCTGTGATCTTTTAAGGCCATAATAATTACCTCATAACACTTATTAACTCATTCATGTATTTTATTTCAGTAACTGATAATCATGACTATTATACTGCTTTCTCATTATTTTGTGTGCATGCCTCATTTCTCAATGACTGAAGCTCACTGAGCACATAAATATTCCCTTTATACTTTCAAAGTCCTAGCATGATAGTGAGTACATTTAATTGAAGATAAAATAAACAGTGCAAAACAAAACCCATTTAAACAGAAGGGCTCTGTTGTATTTGAAAAAAATAGAATCTTTATGTTATCATAACCCTGATTAAATTAAAGGAAATAAATTGTAAGTTTATCTGGAAAAATAAACTTGATGAGAGCTAACTGATGGGGTCAAAAGTGGGAAAATGGCCCTGGGTGGCAAACTTGAAAGAACAAAACTGGAGGATTCACACATGCTCCTTTCAGATGCAACTACAGAGATACACTAATCAAAAGTGTGGTATTGGCATAAGGACAGACATAGCGACCAATGGAATATTATAGAGAACCCAGAAACAAACCTTTGCATATATATTTTTTTTTTCTTTTTTTTTCCAAATGATTTTCAACAAAGGTGCCAAGACCACTCAATAGGAAAAGGACAGTCTCTTCCACAAACAATGCTGGAAAACTGAATAAGCACATGCAAAAGAATGAGGTTGGATCCTTAGCTTACAAACTAAACACCTAAACTTAAGAGCTAAACTATAAAACTCTTTTTTTTAAAATATATTTTATTGATTTTTTACAGAGAGGAAGGGAGAGGGATAGAGAGTTAGAAACATCGATCAGCTGCCTCCTGCACACCTCCCACTGGGGATGTGCCCACAACCAAGGTACATGCCCTTGACTGGAATCGAACCTGGGACCTTTCAGTCCACAGGCCGGCGCTCTATCCACTGAGCCAAACCAGTCAGCGCGACTATAAAACTATTAGAGAAAAATCTTTATGACATTAAATTTGACAATAATATTTTGGATATGGCATTAAAAATAGATAATTTGGCTTCTTCAAAATTAAAAACTTTCATGCATCAAAAGACATTCTCAAGAGAATGAAAAGACAATCCAGGGGATGGGAGAAAATATTTACCAATTATGTATCAGATAAGGGATCAATATCTAGAATATATAAAGAACTACAACTCAACAATAAAAACTCCAACAATCTGATTCAGTGCGGAAAGGCCTTGCATAGATATTTCTCCAAAGAAGACATACAAATGGCCCATAAGCACATGAAGAGATGCTCAACATTGCTGTTTACTGAGAAAATGCAAATCAAAACCACAATGAGGCCCTAGCTGATTTGCTCAGTGGATAGAGCATCGGCCTGTGAACTGGAGGGTCTGAGTTCGATTCCAGTCTAGGGCACATGCCTGGGTTGCAGGCTTGATCCCCAGTAAGGGGCGTGCAGGAAGCAGCCGATCAATGATTCTTTCTCATCATTGATGTTTCTATCTTTCCCTCTCCCTTCCTCTCTGAAATCAATAAAAATATTTTTAAAAACTACACACACAGACAATGAGAATACCACGTCACACCCATTAGGCTGGCTATGACAAAAAAAGAAAAAAACCCACCCCAAATTAACAACTGGATATGAAGGAATTGGAAGCCTTGTATACTGATGTTGGAAATGTAAAATGGTATAACTACTATGGAAACAAACATGCAGTTCTTAAAAAATATTAAAGATAGACTTGCCATATAATCCAGGAATTCCACTCACAGGTTATACTTAAGAGAACTGAAAGCAGGGATTCAAACAGATATAATGGTTATTGTACACCTTGCTTCATTGAAACATTTTCGTAATAACCAAAAGATAGAAACACCCAGCTGTCCATCAACAGATGGATGGATCAACAGAATGTGATAAAGCACATAAAATGGAATACTATTCAGCCTTAAAAAGGAAGGAAATCATGACATATGCAACCACACAGATGAGCCTTGAGGACATTATGTTATGTGAAAGAAGCCTGGCAAAGGGCTAATTTTAGGATTCTGCTTCAATGAGGTAACCAGAGTGGTCAAATTCACAGAAACAGAAGCTAGAATGCTAGTTCCCGGAAGCTGCGGGAGAAGGAAATGGCAAGTTACCATATAATGAGGACAGAGTTTCAGTTTGGAATAATGAAAAACTTCTGGAGCTAGATATTGACATGATTGTACAACAATGTGACTGTTTCTTTCCATTCTAGTAAACTTATCACCATAGAAGTGCTCTGCCTACAGGAAAAACACACAATTATACTTCACACCTGCATGGAAAGCACCTGGAGGTGAACTGGCTTTGGAAATGGGACTAGTGCTCACATTCCCCACAACCCACCCAAATGTATAAACAACCAACCACATTAGGTGATTCATAACTATAACTGGCGGCATATTCCTCAATCATTTGTGAAGAAGAACGATTTAATTGTTCTGGTGCCAAGAGCACCCGAAAGTAAACGAGATAATCGAGAGAACTCCTCAAGGGACCACAGTCCAGATACAGATATTAGCATGTTTCATTCTAAAGAAAACCCTATGCCTGACAGATTTTATTAGTTCAACCAAACTGAATGCAAATACTCTATACGAATAAAGGGGAATACGCTGATTAGACAGGACAACTTCCAGACGTCCATCCGGACAAAGCACAGCAGCTGCGCCTCGGCTGGGGCGCGGGAGAGGCCTCGCCCGGGTGGGTCCAGCCCACAGCCCCTTTCACAGAGGCAGAGGGAGAGCGGGCTGCGCCGTCCGGGTCCCAGTGCTGCCTCTTCTGCAGAGGCAGCTACAGAGGCAGCGACGCAGGCCCAGGCCCGGCGCCAGGCCTCCACAGAGGCTGGACGGGGTGCGACCTGCTGTGTCTCAACCTCCCACAGCCCCTCCCACAGCCAACCGGGCCCCAGATCACCCCCCCACCCACCAGTGGGCAGGGGACAGGGCCAGAACTAAGAAGGGAGGGCTGACGGCCAGCAGTCAGTTGGCCGGCAGTCAGTCGCAGTGGCTGCTGGCAGTGGCAGCAGCAGCGGGATGATGGGGGTGGCGCCTTCCCATGATCAGTCCAGTCGCCCCCCACAGAGAGAGGCCAGACTGCGGCTTAGGCCCGCTCTCCAAGCCCGCTCTCCGCAGGGAGCGGGCCTACGCCATCAGTAGGACATCCCCTGAGGGCTCCCGGACTGTGAGAAGGGGCAGGCCGGGCTGAGGGGACAGCCCGCCAGTGCACGAACTTTCATGCACTGGGCCTCTAGTAATAATAATAATAGAAAACAAAACAAAGGAGAGTTAATGGCTCTTGGAGAAACCTGAACCTTGAGAGCCTACTTATGCTGACTCTTTCAGAGCTGGTTTTTGTGTGGATCACTGTTGTTAATAATTTGATGCTATCCAACTATGTATAACCTGGAGGATTACAATGCAGCCAAACATAATTCTAGCTATGCCAGAAAACAAACAAAAGGAATAAAAAGGAGTTCTTTAATATATCGGGATCAGACTTAAGAATCATTACTTTATAAGAATCAGGGTTTAGTATTTAAACTTGAAATATTGATAATTAAGAAGCTTAAAATACAAAGGCTAACTCAGGAAGATCATACTGCTATGTGATAAGCATGCTACAATTTTATTCTTTTTTTTAAAAGACTTTTTAAATTGACTCTTAGAGACAGAAGGGAGAGGGGAGAGAGAGAAACATTCATCAGCTGCCTCCTGCCCAGGCAGGCATGTGCCCTCACCAGAAATCGAACAGGCAAGCTTTTGGTACACGGGATGTGATGCCCAACCAACAGAGCCATACCAGTTGGGGCTCTTTATTAGCCTCTGTCATTTCACTTCAAGTACCCTTGATAAATTAATTTTTTAAAATGTGTATTATAAAACATATAAAAATATAACTACACTTCTTTCAAGATATTCCATCATAAAGATTCACTGATTTGTACAAAAGCATTCCTCCTTCATTTATTCCAAATAATTGCAAATTCCAGAAGCCAATTATAAATTTTTCTTGTTTAAAAACTTTAAGGAAAGAATGTTATGTTAAATCTCCAAATTAAAATGAGTTTCATGCCAAAACCGGTTTGGCTCAGTGGATGGAGTGTCGGCCTGTGGACTGAAGGGTCCCAGGTTCGATTCCGGTCAAGGGCATGTGCCTCGGTTGCGGGCACATCCCCAGTGGGAGATGTGCAGAGGGTAGCTGATCGATGTTTCTCTCTCATCGATGTTTCTAACTCTCTATCTCTCTCCCTTCCTCTCTGTAAAAAATCAATAAAATATATTTTTTTTTAAAAATGAGTTTCACTTTTTCATCATATGTTTAAATTTGAAGACTTTAGACACTACCTTGAAATGTTTAAATGTGCGCTTCCGATATTCACACCATTCCACAAAAAAGTGCAGGCTTCGGAAAAACATAAACAAATCTCTTCTTTCTTCTGCTCTGTAAGAATAAAAAAGTTTCTAATTAATAAATATTATTAAATGAGAGGTCCACCCTGGCTTTATTCAATATTCTTTTTTTATAGATCCTTCACTAAAGCTAAAGAAAATATTAGATATATTTCTACATACTGAACTCTGCACTTTTGAGTGTGTGCTGTGTGGTTCCTAATGCAACTTTTTCAGCCTGGAATGCCCTTTTCCCCATCTGCAAATGTTTAAATCCTACCCATTTTTCAAGGCACCACTCAGATGCCACATTCTCCTTGGAATTTTACTTGATAACTGTGGTAGAATAAAAAATATATCTTGTTTTGTCCCTAGTTGCTGGCACAGAGCTTCAAAAACCCTTAAAAGTCCCGAGTGCCAGGAGTGCCTTTGTGATGTGAATGACTCAAGGTGACCCCTAGATAGCCTCCAGATAGGGACTGGTCACCAGAATCACCAACCACTCGATCAAAGAGATTGAAACTTTGGGCCAACCAGACCTCTAGGAAGGAGAGAGGGTGGGAGGAGCTCAATCACGTGGGCAATCATTTAATCAATTATCAACAGCTAAGGAAACACCAATAAAAAATCTGGACAACAAAGCTCAGTGGAGCTGGAGGCTAATGTGCATGGATTCTGCAAGAAAGGGCGCAAAAGTCTACATTTCTCCTCGTACCCCCACCCGACCCCTGCCCCAGACCATGCCTAGTCATTGTTTCCATTTGGCTGTTTCTAGGTTGTACCTTTAATAATAAAATCACAGTTTTTCGTATAGCATTTTTCAGTGAGTTTCTTGAGTCTTAGCAAATTATCAAATCTGAGGGGGCTTGCCCTGGCTGGTTCGGCTCAGTGACTAAAGCAGCAGCCCGCGGACTAAAGAGTCCTGGGTTTGATTCTGGTCAAGGGCACATGCCAGGGTTGCAGGCTCTATCCCCAGTAGGGGGCGTGCAGGAGGCAGCTGATCAATGATTCTCTCTCATCTTGATGTTTCCATCTCTCTCTCTCTCTCTCTCTCTCTCTCTCTCTCTCTTCTCTCTCTCTCTCTCTCTCTCTCTCTTTCTTCATCTCTGAAATCATTAAAAATATATTTTAAAAATATCTGAGGGCACTGTGGGAACACTCAAATGATTGCTAAGTAGGTCAGACATGCAGGGGCCCCTGAGACTTGTGCTGGCATATGAAATGGAGCAGTCTTTTGGAGGATTTTGCCCTTAACCTGTGGGTCATGATTAAACTGAATTGAAGGACACCCACTTGGTGTCAAAAAATTATTGTCTGGACAATGATCTCACCACTATACCACATGTTCTATTCCAAAATCACTAGAAATATTTCCTGTGCCTATGAGTTTGTGGACAAAAAGGGGCCACATACTAACCTGTGTGGAGGTCTTGCAAACTAAGAGATCTAAAGTCAGACCACAAAGAATGGTCTCATGTTTTGACTGTTAATTATCCTGTACCCACCTAAGTAAAAGAAACATGAGTCTATCATTTTAATTTTTATCCAATCCCAGGGGTCTCCCTGCTTTGCTTTTTCCTGACTCCCTAATCTATCACCAATGAATTTCATGTAACCCACTTACGTCTCCTCCTTTTATTGTAATGTATAAAAATAGGTTAAAACCTGCCATACTCCAGAGCACTGCCATTCTCTGAAGCATTATATTAATTCTTTGAGATTCTGCTTTCCAGCACTTGTCGACAGTTTTGTTCAAATAAACTCACAAAAATTCTTTACAGGTTTGAATGTTTTTTATGGTAACAAGTTCCCATAGGAATTTATCTTAATTTTGTTACTACTATACCTATTGTTATACTGACACCCACAAGCACAAGCAACTTGTAGGTAATATGTGTGTATTCATTTAATCATTCATTCAGTAAGTGTTGGAGTAAAGTTCCCATCCTAATCATGATAGATCTAAAAGCACATTCCTCCCAGACTCCCATTAATGATAATTTAGAACCACTGATATAATGCACATAACAAGTAATGAAAGATTCTGAAATGTGGACAGAAGGCAGAATGGGTTGAGACCTCAGGAATTAAGGGAGGATCAGGTGTTCGGTTTCCAGAGGTTTGTTTTTGCCTCTTGTATATCCCAATTGAACACTAGAGGAGACTGCAACCCAGAACTGCCATAGGGTAGAGTTTTAAAAAAGGCCCAGGGAAACATTTCTCCCCTCTAGCAGCAGAGATCATCTACACTAATAAAAGAGAAACATGGTAATCGGTGTACGACCGCTACCCTTCCCATTGGCTAATCCCCCTGTCACTCATAGAGTAGGGCCGAGATATACAAATTAACTGGCAGCCAAGATGGCGGCCGGCAGCCAGGCAGCTGATGCGAACAGGGAGGCTTGCTTGCTTCAGTGACGGAGGACTCCAACGTTCCCCGCCTGACTTGCCGGTCTCTCAGCTGCAACTCTCAGCAACTATGTTGCGAATAAAGAAGCTAAAAAAACCCCAGAAACCTGCTTTACTCAGCAGAGCTTCAGCCAGTCGGACCGCAACATTGTATCAAATACAGACGGTAAACAAAGGCCAGAAACTGTTTTCAGCAGCCGAGGCCTCAGAGCTAAAGCTGGCCCAGAATAAAAAAAAAAAAAAAAAACGGTTGGGAGCTTCAATCCCACCCTGAAAACAGCCCTCAGCCCCTCAGCCAGACTGGCCAGGCACCCAGTGGGGACCCCCACCCTGAAGGGTGTGTGACCAGCTGCAAACAGCCATCATCCCCTCATCCAGGCTGGCCAGGCACCCAGTGGGGACCCCCACCCTGAAGGGTGTGTGACCAGCTGCAAACAGTCATCATCGCCTCATCCAGGCTGGCCAGGCACGCCAGTGGGGACCCCCACCCTGAAGGGTGTGTGACCAGCTGCAAACAGCCATCATCCCCTCACCCAGGCTGGCCAGGCACCCCAGTGGGGACCCCCACCCTGATCCAGGACACCCTTCAGGGCAACCCAGCCAGCCCCACCTGTGCACCAGGCCTCTATTCTATATAGTAAAAGGGTAATATGCTTCCCAGCACCGGGATCAGCGGAGCCGCGAGGCCTCCCGGCACCGGGATCAGCTTGACAGGGGGCAGCGCCCAAACCCCCTGATCGCCCTGAAGCTCTGTGTGTGACAGGGGGCGGGGCCCCAACCCCCTCATCCCCCCACAGGCCCTGCTCTGTGTGTGATGGGGTAGAGCCATAACCTCCCCATTGGCCCTGCCCTGAGTATGAGAGTGGCGGAGCCCCAACCACCTAATCGGCCCTGCTCTGTGGGTGATAGAGGGTGGTGCCCCAATGCCCCCCCCACGGGCCCTGCTCTGTGTGTGATGGGGTAGAGCCATAACCTCCCCATCTGCCCTGCCCTGAGTGTGACAGTGGCGGCGCCCCAACGCCCTGATCGGCCCTGCTCTGTGGGTGATAGAGGGCGGCGCCCCAACCCTCTGATCCGCCCTGCCCTGAATGTGACAGGGGGCAGTGCTGATCCCGGTGCCGGGAGGCATATTACCCTTTTACTATATAGGGTAGAGGCCTGGTGCATGGGTGGGGCCAGCTGGTTTGCCCTGAAGGGTGTCCTGGATCAGGGTGGTGGTCCCCACTGGGGTGCCTGGCCAGTCTGGGTGAGGGGCTGAGGGCTGTTTTCAGGCTGGCCACACCCCCTTCAGGGTGGGGGTCCCCACTGGGGTGCCTGGCCAGTCTGGGTGAGGGGCTGAGGGCTTTTTTCAGGCTGGCCACACCCCCTTCAGGGTGGGGGTCCCCACTGGGGTGCCTGGCCAGTCTGGGTGAGGGGCTGAGGGCTGTTTTCAGGCTGGGAGTGACTGACGTTCCCAACCGCTCCTTTTTTTCTTTTCTTTTTTTAATTCTGGGCCAGCTTTAGCTTTGAGGCTTGGCTCCAGCTCTTAGGCCTCCGCGCTGAAAGTAGGTTTCTGGCCTTTGCTTACAATGTTGAGAATCTGCTGGCTGAAGTCCGGCAGTATTTGTTACAATGTTTCTTAAACTGCCCACTCAGAGGCCTGCAGCCGCAGGCGGGGAACGTTGGTTTCCTCCAACGATCCTCCGTCACCGAGGCAAGCAAGCCTCATGTTAGTTTCAAGCTGCCTGGCTGCCGGCCGCCATCTTGGCTGACAGTTAATTTGCATATCTCGCTGATTAGCCAATGAAAAGGGTAGCGGTCGTACGCCAATTACCATGTTTCTCTTTTATTAGTGTAGACTAGAGGCCCAGTGCACAAAATTAGTGCACGGATAGGGTCCCTAGCAACTGCCAGCTGTTGGCCAGGACCTCCCTTCCGCCGGCTGTCTGCTGCCACCTCCGGCTGGGGCCTCCCTTCCCCCAGCTGCCTGCCACCACTGCCGGCCAGGGCCTCCCTTCCCATGGTTGGCTGGCCCCGCCCCCTTCTCGAACTCCCAGTCCAGGGGACAATTTGCATATAAGGCTTTTATCATATAGGATAAGAAACAACAAGTGTTGACCAGAATGTGGAGAAAAGTGAACCCTTGTGCACTGCTGCTGAAAATGTAAACTGGTAGAGGCATATGAAAACTTATGGAGTTTCCTCAAAAAATTACAACTACAATGACCATATATGATCCACCAACTCCACTTCTGGGTATTTATCTAAAAGAAACAAAAACACTAACTTGAAAAAATATATGCACTCTCATGCTTACTGCAACATTATTTACTGTAACATAGACATGCAAATAACATATCTATCAATGAGTGAATGGATAACAAAAATGCGTGCTCACACATGAAATATTATTTATTCACAAAGATATATGCACCACTATGTTCACTGCAGCATTACAGTGGCCAAGACATGGAAAGAACAAAACCATTCTTTAATTTAGGATTCAATAAAGAAGACATGGTACATCTATACAATGGAATACTACACAGGCATAAGAAAAAATGAAATTTTTTGTGACAACATGGATTAGTTTTGAGAATATTATGTAAAGCAAAATAAATCTGTCAGGAAAAGCTAAGAACCATATGATTTTTCTCATAAGTGGGATCTAAAACTGAAACTCATAGACATAGACAACAGCATGATGTTACAAGAGGGAAGTGGGTGCAGGAGTAGTAAAAGGTAGAGGGGACCAAATATATGGTAATGGAAGGTGATTTGATTTTGGGTAATGGGCACACAATGCAACATACCAATCACATGAAATGTACACCTGAAACCTATATGACCCTATCAACCAATGTCACCCCAATAAATTTAATTTAAAAAAACCACTAGCAAAACAAATTCAGCCATATATTAAAACAACCATACACCATAATCAGTTGGGATTTCATCCAGGGATGCCAACTTGGTTCATTTGCAAATCAATACACCACATAAAGAAAAAGAAAAATCATACGATCATATCAATAGAAGCAGAAAGAGCATTTGGTAAAATCCAACATAAAGATCTCAGAGAAATGGCAATGTGAGAGGTCCCCTTGGTCTCTCCCACTGATATTACAACAATTTGAATAGCTATCATTCAACAAAGGATTCAATACTCAACACATAAACACATCTGAGAAATCTGTGCATTGAAACATCTGAAGGTGGGCAAGTGGAGTAAACCAAGAGGAGGAAAGAGCTGAGTTGGTTCCCTGGACACAGCCCAGAGCTCACTGTTGGTCTCAGGAGAAGGAATAAGGTTGTAATGACACTCCCTTGGCTGGGAGGCGCATACAGGTACAGTGAGCATTCCTGGTCAGTATGTGCTGTGGATGAGCCCAGTGATTTGGGCAGGGACAAAGAACAGAAGTGAAGTGGTCTGAAGGCCACTATCACCAGGCAGAAAAACAAAGTCACAGAGACTGGCTGCCTCATCCCACCTCCCAGAGTGGCAGTGGACCACAGAAGAAGCTGTATGCTAAGTGTCGGGCTGCAGACCACAATGTCTGGAATTTTGAGAAATGGAACCACAGAAAGTTTTTTAAAATATATATATTTTATTCATTTTTTATAGAGAGGAAGGGAGAGGGATAGAGAGTTAGAAACATCGATGAGAGAGAAACATTGATCAGCTGCCTCCTGCACACCCCCTACTGGGAATATGCCTGCAACCAAGGTACATGCCCTTGACCGGAATCGAACCTGGAAGGAACCCTTGAGTCTGCAGGCCGGCGCTCTATGCGCTGAGCCAAACCGGTTAGGGCCAGAAAGTTTTTTCCTGAGTGACAGGTGTACTCTGTGGCTAATTCCAGGAATGGAGATGTAGAGGGGAGGCTGCTGATATCTGCCACTCACCGTTACTGGGAGAACAAAGCCACAAAGGCATTGGCCAGCCACTGCCAGCTCATCCCTCCCCACCCATCAGGAGACCTTGCTGGATTTCATGGACCTGGAACACTGCTGCCCACCACATTCTGCTGAGGCATTGATGCCCTATGATCAAGGACTGGTCACAGAAAAGACGCTTTCCTCCCCAGAAAGCACAGAATACCTTGCTCCAGAGATTTAAAGAGTCAGAGACTTGTAATGAGGCAGCTCAGAAAGAAAATAAAAAATATTCAGAAAATAAACTTAAAGACGTGCAAATATGTAATTTAAATGCTAGAAATTCCAAGACTGCAATTCTAAAATACTCAATGAGATAAAAGAAAACACACATAGGCAGTTTAATAGACTCAAATAAAATCAACAAACAAAAGGAGTTTTTTATCAAAGAGCTAGAAGCTAAAAAAGAACCAAATAGAAATTCTGAAGAGAAAGAACTCAATAAAAGAGATCAAAAATTAACTAGCAAGCTTAGGATAAAGAGCTGACCAGATGGAGGAAAGAATTAGTGATATCAAAGATATAATGCAGAGGAAAGACAGTCCTGAGAGTTAAAAAACACCTCTACGAGAGCAATCTGACTCCATCAGAAAGAGTAATACTGTATAAGAGTGACAGGCATACTAGGAGACCAAGAGGGAAAGAAAGGAATTGAGATCTACTCAAACAAATAGTGGATGAGACCTTCCCAAACCTATGGAAAGGGCTAAATCCTTGAAACCAAAAGGCAAACAGAACACCTAATTATCTCAACCTAACAAAGGCCTTTTTAAAGTCAAATTGTATTAAAATTGTCAAAAATTAATGACATAGAAATAATTCTCGATGCAACCAGGGAAAAGTAACTGATACAGAAAATCCCATTAAGTATCACTGGCTTTCTCAGAAGAAACCCTACAAGCTAGGAGGAGTAGAATTATATATTTAAGCTACTAAAAAAAAAAGAGAAATTATCACCAAAAATAATATATCCGGCAAAGTTATCCTTTAGATATGAAAAAGAAGTAGACTTTTCTAGACATACAGAAGCTGAGGAAATTTATCAGAAGAAGACCTCCATTACAGGAAATGTTCAATAGGGTTATTCTACCTGAAACAAAGAACAAAAGGACACAAAACAATGACAGAGATTACCAAGAGACAGATAGAAGCCGAATATTACAACCCTTTTTACAGAATAAGGTACTATACACTTAAGTATCACTTAGAAGTTAAAGGTAAAAATATTTAAAAAGAGAAAGAAGAATACAATAGTTACTGCAATTTGGGAATGAACTCACAACGTAAGTAGGGAACATTTTTAATGACAAAAAAAAAACATAAAAGGAGAGGGTATAAGTCTGAATTTGCAAAGGTAAATGATAAACTGCTTTCAGGAAAAACAAAAAACTACTATCCTGTATAATAAAAGCCTAATATGCAAATTGTCCCTTCAGGTGGTCATTCCAGTGGGAGACCGTGAGTTTGACTGCTCGCTATGATGTGTGCTGACCACAAGGGGGTGGCACGAAACATCACAGGCATCAGTGACATCGGGCTGCAGTGGAGGTGTTGCTGGCCTCTATGGGCCCCGACAAGAGTGGGACTGCAGAGGGATTGCGGAGCAGGTGGCGGGCGGCAGCAGGCAAGGCAGGTGCGAGCGGTGGCCCAATGGGCCTGCCAATCGCCCCGCAGACAGTGACCAGTAGGGATGGCCAGGGTGGGGCCTCCTCCGGCTCCCAGGCACTGAGGGAGCTGGGTAGGGGGCCCAGCCCCGATCAATCACCCTGAAGGTGGGATGGTGGAGCAGGTGAGGGGACAGCACCAGGCCAAGGTGGAGTGCCAGGCAGGGCTGCGGGGCTGCGAAGTGGGGGTGCGAGCTAGGGCTGCAAAGCTGAGGACACAAGCTGGGGCCCAATCCCTGCAGGCCACCCAACCATTCACAAATTCATACACCAGGCCTATTATATTAGTCTACTAGAGGCCCGGTGCACAAAAATTTGTGCACTCGGGGGGGAGTGGGGGTCCCTCAGGACGGCCTGTGTCCTCTCACAGTCTGGGAAACCTCGGGAGATAACGACCTGCTGGCTTAGGCCCACTCCCGGGTGGCAGAGGGCAGGCCCAATCCCTAGGTGCAGCCCCTGGTCGGGCTCAGAGCAGGGCTGATTGGGGAGTTAGGGCGCCGCCCCGGGTCATGCACAGAGCAGGGCGGATCGAGAGGTTGCGATGCCACCCTCAGTCACGCTCAGGGTAGGGCCGATAGGGGAGTTGCGGCACCGCCCCCGTCACACACAGAGCAGGGCGATGGGGGGGCTGTGGCCCTGCCCCCTGTCACACACAGAGCCGCAGGGCGATCAGGGGGTTTGGGCGCTGCCCCCTGTCACGCTGATCCCGGTGCCTAGAGGCCTCATGGCTCTGCTGATCCCGGTGCTGGGAGGCATATTACCCTTTTACTATATAGGAAAGAGGCCTGGTGCACGGGTGGGGGCCGGCTGGTTTGCCCTGAAGGGTGTCCTGGATCAGGGTGGGGGTCCCCACTGGGGTGCCTGGCCAGCCTGGGTGAGGGGCTGAGGGCTGTTTTCAGGCTGGCGAGTGATTGAAGCTCCCAACCACTCCTTTTTTTCTTTTTTTTTTCTTTTTTATTCTGGGCCAGCTTTAGCTCTGAGGCTTGGCTCCAGCTCTTAGGCCTCCGCTGCTGAAAGCAGGTATCTGGTTTGTTTGGGTTCTATAATCGAAACACTGTTTCAACTCCATCTCTGAGATCCCGGCCGGCTGAAAGCAGGTTTCTGGGGTTTTGTTTAGCTTCTATATTGGTAACAATGTTTCAAACTGCAAGCTCAGAGGTCGGCAGCGGCAGGTGGGGAACGTTGGAGTCCTCCATCACTGAAGCAAGCAAGCCTCATGTTAGCTTCAAGCTGCCTGGATGCCAGCCACCATCTTGGCTGGCAGTTAATTTGCATATCGCCCTGATTAGCCAATGGGAAGGGTAGCGGACATATGGCTAATTACCATGTTTCTCTTTTATTAGATAGGATAATAATCCTATCTAATAAAAGAGAAACA
Source organism: Myotis daubentonii (assembly GCF_963259705.1). Lineage (NCBI taxonomy): Eukaryota > Metazoa > Chordata > Mammalia > Chiroptera > Vespertilionidae > Myotis > Myotis daubentonii. Next base: position 1,766,016 of record NC_081850.1, on the reverse strand, counting down.
TGCAAATTGACCATAACCCCGACACCCTTCCCATTGGCTAATCAGCAGGATATATGCAAATTAACTGCCAACCAAGATGGTGGCCGGCAGCCAGGCAGCTGAAGTGAATAGGAGGCTTCCTTGCTCCAGTGAAGGAGCAAGCCAAGGTTCCCCAACTACCACTGCCGGCCTCTGAGCTGCAACTCTAAGAAACAATGTTGCAAATATAGAAGCTAAACATTCCTCAGAAACCTGCTTTCAGCCAGCTGGGCTACAGCCAGCAGGATCGCAACAGTGTTTCAATTATAGATCCCAAACAAACCCAGATTCCTGCTTTCAGCAGCGGAGGTCTCAGAGCTGGAGCCGAGCCTCAGAGCTAAAGCCGGCTCTCAGCTCCAGTGACAACCATAGAAGGTAAATAAATCCCAGAATCTACACTAATAAAAGAGAAACATGGTAATTGGCGTACGACCACTACCCTTTTCATTGGCTAATCAGCTAGATATGCAAATTAACTGTCAGGCAAGATGGCGGCCGGCAGCCAGGCAGCTTGAAACTAACATGAGGCTTGGTTGCCTCAGTGACGGAGGATCATTGGAGGAAACCAACGTTCCCCGCCTGTGACTGCAGACCTCTGAGCGGGCAGTTTAAGAAACATTGTAACAAATACCGCCGGACTTCAGCCAGCAGATTCTCAACATTGTAAGCAAAGGCCAGAAACCTACTTTCAGCGCGGAGGCCTAAGAGCTGGAGCCAAGCCTCAAAGCTAAAGCTGGCCCAGAATAAAAAAAAGAAAAGAAAAAAAGGAGCGGTTGGGAACTTCAGTCACTCCCAGCCTGAAAACAGCCCTCAGCCCCTCACCCAGACTGGCCAGGCACCCCAGTGGGGACCCCCACCCTGATCCAGGACACCCTTCAGGGCAAACCAGCCGGCCTCACCCATGCACCAGGCCTCTACCCTGTATATTAAAAGGGTAATATGCCTCCCGGCACCGGGATCAGAGTGACAGGGGGCAGCGCCCAAACCCCCTGATTGCCCCGCAGCTCTGTGTGTGACAGGGGGCGGGGCCCCAACCCCCTGAGCAGCCCTGCTCTGTGCCTGATAGTGGGGAGCTCCCCAACCCCACCCCCCCACGGGCCCTGCTCTGTGTGTGATGGGGTAGAGCCATAACCTCCCCATCAGCCCTGCCCTGAGTGTGAGAGTGGCGGTGCCCCAACCCCCTGATCGGCCCTGCTCTGTGGGTGATAGAGGGCGGTGCCCCAACTCCCTGATGGGCCCTGCTCTGTGTGTGACGGGGGCAGCGCCCCAACCCCCTGTTTGGCCCTGCTCTGTGCGTGACAGGGGGTGGCGCCGCAACCTCCCCATCGACCCTGCCTTGAGTGTGACAGGGGACAGTGCCCCAACCCCCCAATCGGCCCTACCCTGAGCGTGACTGAGGGTGGCATCACAACCTCCCAATCTGCCCTGCTCTGTGCATGACAGGGGCTGGCGCCCCAACTCCCCAATCGGCCCTGCTCTGAGCCCGACCAGGGGCTGCACCTAGGGATTGGGCCTGCCCTCTGCCACCCGGGAGCAGGCCTAAGCCAGCATGTCGTTATCTCCCGAGGGGTCCCAGACTGCGAGAGGGCACAGGCCGGGCTGAGGGACCCCCTCTCCCCCCCGAGTGCACAAATTTTTGTGCACCGGGCCTCTAGTTAAAAAGAAAGAAAAAAAGGAGAGGTTGGGAGCCTCAGTTGCCCACCAGCCTGAAAACAGCCATCATCCCCTCACCCAGACTGGCCAGGCACCCCAGTGGGGACCACCACCCTGAAGCAACAAGATGGCGGCTAATTTGCATACTGAAGGCAGGCAGCAGCAGGCAAGGCTGTCTGCGGTCCGGTACCGGATCTGTGACCCCGTTGGGCAGGAGACAGTGCTTGAGGCTGTCCGCAGTCCGGGACCGGATCTGTGACCCCGCTGTGCGGGGGCAGTGCTTGAGGCTGTCCGCAGTCCGGGACCCAGATCTGTGACCTGGCGGGCGGGGGGCAGTGCTTGAGGCTGTCCGCGGTCCGGGACTGGATCTGTGACCCCGCTGTGCGGGGGCAGCGCTTGAGGCTGTCCGCAGTCTGGGACCCAGATCTGTGACCTGGCGGGCGGGGGGCAGTGCTTGAGGCTGTCCACGGCCCGGACCCTGATCCGTGACCTGGCGGGCAGGTGGCACCGTGGGAGGTTCTCCGTTGTCCCGAACCCGGATCTGTGACTCTGCTTAAGGCTGTCCGCGGTCCAGACCCGGATCCGTGACCTGGTGGGTGGGGGGAGTGCTTGAGGCTGTTGGTGGTCTGGGACCCGGATCCATGTCCTGGCGGACGGGGGGCAGCGCTTGAGGCTGTCCATGGTCCCGGGACCCAGATCTGTGACCCTGCCGGGCGGGGGGCAGCACTTGAGACTATCCGCAGTCCCGGGACCCGGATCCGTGACCCTTCGCGGCGGGGCAGCAGCTCACACAGGGGCGGATCGGCCGGGGTTGGGCAGAGCAGGACGCCTGGCTTCCGCCCAGCCCCAGTCACTCTGGGCAGGTGAGCAGCGCAGAGAGCCTCTGGACAGGGCAGGCAGGCCGGCGGAGGGCGGCCTGTACTCCCCACATGGTGGTGGTGACAGCTGTGAGCGCGCCAAGCGGAGCCTGCAGGCTGAGCTGAAGTAGCGCCTGCAGGCCATCAGCACCCAGGAGTGGCTGCGCAAGATCCGCCTTCTGGCCCAGAAGGTGCAGGATCGCAGGGACAGCCACCGTGGTGAAACAGACTGACGTCCTTCTGGCTGCACCACGGGGGTTTGTGGATCTGCAAAGCCAGAGGCCTCTGGTGTGCACATCCTCCCCTGGCGTGCGAACATCCCCAGCACACTGTCACCCTCCCGTGCCTGCAACAGTTGCAAACCAAGGCGTGCACAAGTTCCCCCCGCCTCTCCACCGCACTTCCATCAACCCCGCATGCATAACACCCCCACAGGATGTGCACACATCCCCTCTGATGCGCTAAGGTCCTTTGGAGAGTGTCTGGGTGTTCTGGGTGCTGAGGGTGGGCGCCTGTGAAATGACAGTGAGAGGGCGGAGTGGTGATGCCCTGTTCCCACGGAGGCCAGTGCAGCGACGAGATCACCTCTGGAGGATTAATGCAGGTGCTGAGGTGAGAGCAGGTGCAGACAGACACACCTGGTGGGCGCGGGTGGCCCTCGCTGAGGTGCCTTTGGTCGGTCAGCGTTCAAGATCAAGAACCCAGAGGTGGAGAGGAATTCTGTCCTCTCAGTGAAACAGTGGGATAGTCGGGACGACTGTAGAGGAGGAATGTGCACTTTGGGTGGCAGCACCCATGAGCGAAGGCTGCCCTGACTGAGCCTCGCTTGCTTGGGGCCTAGCGCACTCCTGCCAGGCAGCGGGTGACAGGATGTGCTTTTCCAAATTAATGAGAGAAAACGTTGATTCTCCTGCTGCCCACGAAGGTGGAAAGTGAAGTGGGGAGACATGTGGGGAGTGAGCGAGGTTCCCTGTCTGGGGGTTCCAAATCTGCTGTTGGTTTCTTTCACCGCTGACTAGAGATATATAGGGTGTCCCCCCAAAATGTATACACACTTTGAATACCTACTAATTCCAATGATTTTAAGCATAAGAAAGAAACAACAATGGAACTGTTATCTGTTAAAAGTGTGGGCACAAACAGGTAGTTGGACATTCCCTGAGGGGTCTCAGATTGGAGAGGGTGAAGGCCAGACTGAGGGCCCCTCCCCCCCCGTGCACGAATTTCATGCACCAGGCTACTAGTCCTATCTAATAATAGACAAAGATGCAAATTGTACCTTCACTATGCCCACCATTGGCTAATCAGAGCAATATGCAAATTAACCGCCAAAAAAGATGGTGTCTAATTTGCATATACCAGCTGGGAGCGACGACTGAAGACACCGTAGAAGGAAGCCAAGCAACGGAGCCGAGGTAGTGGAGACGGGCAGGAGAGAAGCGGCAGAGAAGGGCGGGGTAGAAGTGGCAGAGACGTGAGCGCAGCGCTATTCTTGCAGGAATCTTCCTGCAAATGGGCCTCTAGTAAAAGCATAATATGCATCAAATGACCGAACAGCAGAACGACCTTCCGGACGACCACGTTTTGACATGCACTAGCGCCAGACCAGCCAAGGTGGGTGTGATGAGATTGGTCAGGGGACCCCGCCATCGCCCCACAATCACCCCACAGAGGGAAGCCCAGGCCACCGGCTGGTGGGGCGATCGATCATGGGAGGGTGCTCTACAATTGCCCCAAAGAGGAAGGCCCAGGCTACCCAGCTAGTGGCACTGCAGCAGGTGGGTGGGGCCATCCAGCCAGTGGCCACAGAGGGAGGCCCAGACCACCCAGGTGGCAGCGCTGTGGCGGGTGGGCAGGGCCTCCCTCTGCGGGTCAATTGATCTGGGACCCCGCCATCGCCCCACAATCGCCCCACAGAAGGAGGCCCAGAACACCGACCAGTGACGCTTATGGAGGGTGTGTGGGGCCAGCCAACAATCGCCCCACAGAGGGAGGCCCAGGCCAGCCAAGCGATCGCACCCCACACCTGTTGCCCGCAGAGGGAGGCAACCAGTGGCAGGGGAGGGAGGGGCCAGCAATGCACAGATGGCAAGCAGTGGCAGCAGCGTGGGCGGGGCCAGCTGCCAGCAGCCAGGGGAAATAAAGCCCGAATAGGCCCTGATCGCCAGCCAGGTCTAGGGACCTTACCGATGGGGTCCTGGATTGCGAGAGGGCGTAGGCCGGGCTGAGGGACAACCCCCCCCCCCCCGCATGAATTTCGTGCACTGGGCCTCTAGTATATATATTTGTATATATAGATATATATATTAACCTTTCTTTTTAATAAACCTTATGATCGCCACACACACACACACACACACACACACACACACACAAAATCCGAAAACTGAGACACAACTTAAAAACAGAGGAAAATATTATAGAATACTACCACTACAACAGAGAGAAACACAAGGGAAAAGAAACAATAGAGACACAGAGCTATAGAGCTACCAGACATTAAAAGATAAAATAACTATACCAAATCCTGATACATCAACAATCACCCTAGCCCTAGTGGATAGAAATGAGCCAAACCAAATTGAAAGGTCCAAGGTTCGATTCCAGTCAAGGACACATGCCTGGGTTACGGGCTTGATCCTCAGTGGGGGACTTGCATGAAGCAGCCAATCCATGTTTCTCTCTCATCATGGATGTTTCTATCTTTCTCTCCCCCTTTCTTCCTCTCTGAAATCAATAAAAATGTATTTTAAAAAATAATAATAAATACCCTAAATGTAAATGGATTAAATTCAACAATAAAAAGAGAGAAGCAGATTGGATCCAAAAACAAAACCCAACCATATGCTGCCTTCAGGAGACATATATAAGCAGCAAAGACAAATACATACTGAATGTGAAAGGGTAGAAAATGATTCTCCAAGCAAATGGTATCTAGAGAAAAGCAGATATAGCCACACTTATATCTGACAAAATAATAAAGGTGACAAGAGACAAAGATGATCATTTTATAATGATAAAGGGAACATTACATCATGAAGACATAACAATTATCAATATATATGTACCTAGGCAGGAGGCAACAAAATATTTAACAGAACTAAAGGGAAAAACTCACAAAAAAAACAATCATAATAGGGGACCTAAATACCCCATTGAGAACTATGGCTGGATCATCCAAACAGAAAATCAATAAAGAAATATCAGCCTTAAATAACACAACAGACCAAATGAATATAATTGACATTTACATCCCAGAATACCAGATTATATATTATTCTCTACTGTACATAGAACATTCTCAAGGATAAACCATTAGTTGGGACATGAAATTAGTCTTAATAACAAATTTAAAAAGATTGAAATCATACCAAGCATATTCTCTGACCACAATGATTTAAAATTAGAAATCAAGTTCAAAAAGAAAAAGGGGGGGAAAAACAGAAATATCTGGAGATTAAACATCATGCTACTAAAAAACCAAGGGTCCGGCCAGTGTGGCTCAGTGGTTGAGTGTCGACCTATGAACGAGGAGGTCATGGTTTAATTCCCGGTCGGTACACATGCCCAGATTGCAGGCTTGGTCCTCAACAGGGGGCGTGTAGGAGGCAGGTGATCGATGATTCTCTCTCATCATTGATGTTTCTATCTCTCTCTCCCTCTCCCTTCATCTCTGAAATCATAAAATAATATTTAAGAAAAAAACGAGGTCAAAGAAGAAATAAAAATAGAGATCAAAAGATACAAACAGACAAATGAGAAGGGTTGTATGACATGTCAAAACTTTTGGAATGCAAGTAAAGCATTCCAAAAGTTTCATACTAAGACAAAAGTTTATACTTCTACAGAACTAGCTCAAAAACAAGAAAAATCCCAAGGAAACAGCATAACTTTACATCTGGAAGAACTAGAAAAAGAACAAAACCAACCCAAAGTCAGCAGAAGTAATGAAATAGAAAACAAAAAGACTACGTAAAAATTTAATGCAAAAAAAAAAAGCTAGTTCTTTGAAAACCTTAATAAAATTGGCAAACATCTGTCGGCTCACTAACGAAAAAGAGAAAATACTCAAACAAAACCAAAAATGAAAGAGAAGTTACTATAAACATCACAGAAATACAAAGCAAGAAAGAATACTAAGCAAGATCATATGCTACCAATTCTAAAAGAAATAGATAAGTTCCTAGAAAGCTGTAACCTTCCTAGACTGAATCACAAAGAACTGTTAAATCTAAACAGACTGATCAACAGCAAGGAAATGGAAACAATCAATAATCTTCCAAAAAATAAAAGTCCAGGACCAGATGGCTTCACTAGTGAATTCAACCAAACATTCAAAGATTTGATACCTATTCTTCTCAAACTCTTCCAAAAAATTTAAGAAGAGCCAATACTTCCTAACATATTTTAAGAATTCAACATAACCCTAATACCAAAACTTGTCAAGGTAACACACACATACACACACACACACACACACACACACACCACACACACACACACACACACCAATATCTGTGATAAACACAAATGAAAATATCCTAAATAAGATACTAGGCAAATCAAATAAAACAATATTCTTTAAAGATAATGCATCACAATTAAATGGAGATTGTTCCAGGGGCACAGCATAGTTCAACATATGCAAACGATCAATGTAATACACCACATTAATAAAACGAAGGATGAAAATTGACAAGATACAACATCCATTTATGATCAAAAAAATAAATGGGTATAGGATAACAGTACTTCAATAAAATAAAGACCATGTACAACAAACTCTCAGCTAATACATACTCAATAGTGTAAACCTGAAAGCTTATCCTCTAACACAGGGCTGGGGAACATCCAACCTGCAGGCCATAAAAAGCTCGCGAAATCATTTAGTCTGGGGCTGCCTAGGCATGAGGGGTGAATTCATTAAACGTTTGACCAAATATAGCAGGCTAATTTTTAAGTTGATATTTTTGTATGGCCACAAATGATGTTAGAAACATCCAAATGGCCCCTGGAAGAAAAAAGGTTCCCCATCCCTGCTCCAAGATCAGGAACAAGAAAAGGGTGCCCATTTTGACTATTCTTCCTTAAAAATAGAGATCAGGTGCATGAAATTCATGCATGGGGGGGGATCCCTCAGCCCAGCCTGCACCCTCTCGCAATCCGGGACCCATCAGGGGATGTCCGACTGCTGGTTTAGGCCCGATCCCTCTCACAATGGGGAACCGCTGGCACCTAACTGCTCACCTGCCTGCCTGCCTGCCTGATTGCCCCTAACTGCCTCTGCCTGCCTGCCTGATCACACCTAACCACCTATGCCTCAGCCCCTGCACCCAGGACCCAGGCTTCCCTCCTCCAGCCAGACGCAGGCAACCGGGACCTGGGCAGGCCACAGGCACCCGGGACCCCAGGTGGCACCACCTGGGGCCCCAGCCATAGGCACCTGGGACAGGGCGGACAGGGCCCTGGCTTCGTCATGAAGAACATCTGGAATGATGTCCAGGAGACATCCGGTCTATCTGGTCTAATTAGCATATTACCCTTTTATTAATTAGTATAGACTACAGGCCCGGTGCACAAAAATTTGTGCACTTGGGGGGGGGGGTCCCTCAGCCTGGCCTGTGCCCTCTGACAGTCTGGGACCCCTCGGGGGATGTCCACCTGCTGGCTTAGGCCCGCTCCTCAGGGGATCAGGCCTAATCTGGCAGTCAGACAGCCCTCTGGCAGCCCGGGAGTCCTTGGGAGATGTCCACTTGCCAGTGGGGAGCAGGCCTAAGCTGCAGTCGGACATCCTTAGCGCTGCTGAGGAGGCGGGAGAGGTTCCCACCGCCACCGCTGTACTAGCAGCCGTCAGCCTGGCTTGTGGCTGAGCAGAGCTACCCCATGCGGGAGCACACTGACCACCAGGGGGCAGCTCCTGCATTGAGCGTCTGCCCCCTGTTGGTCAGTGTGTGTCATTGTGACCAGTCATTCCCAGTCCTTCTGCTGTTAGGGTCAGTTTGCATATTACCCTTTTACTATATAGGATAGAGGCCTGGTGCATGGTTGGGGGCTGGCTGGTTTGCCCTGAAGGGTGTCCTGGATCAGGGTAAGGGTCCCGCTGGGGTGCCTGGCCAGCCTGGGTGAGGGGCTGATGGCCGTTTTCAGGCTGCCCACAGCCCCTTTAGGGTGAGGGGTCCCGCTGGGGTGCCTGGCCAGCCTAGGTGAGGGGCTGATGGCCATTTTCAGGCTGGCCACACACCCCCGGCGACCCAAGCTCTCAGCCTCTCCTTTTTTCCTTTTTCTTTTTTTTTCTGGGATTTATTTATCTTCTATAATTGAAACTTTGTAGCCTTGAGCTGAGCCCAGGGCCACCAGGACAGGCAGGAAGCTTGGCTTCCTTCATCACCCGGGCAACCCAGGTCTCCTGCTCGCTCCAGCTCCATGGTCACCGCTATCTTAGTTGGGTTAATTTGCATACTCGCTCCTGATTGGCTGGTGGGCGTGGCTTGTGGGTGTAGCAGAGTGGCGGGGTAATGGAATGATGGTTAATTTGCATCGTTCTCTTTTATTAGTGTAGATAGTTCTGGAAGTCCTAGCCAGAGCAATCGGGCAAGAAAAATAAAAGGCATCCAAACTGGGAAAGAAGAAGGAAAAGTGTCACTTTTTGCAAATGATATGATTCTGTATATAGAAAACCCTAAAGATTCCACCAAAAACACTATTAGAAACAATAAAGAAATACAATAAAGTAGCAGGATAAAAAAATCAATGTACAAAAATCCATTACATTTCCATTTACTAACAATTAAATTTCATGGGGGTGGGGGGGATGAAAAAAATAATTATATTTGTAATTACAACAAAAAGTATAAAATACCCAGGAACAAACTTAAAGAATGTAAAGGACCTATATACTGACAACTACAAGGTATTATTAAAAGAGATTTAAAAAGACACAAAGAAATGGGAAGATATTCCATGTTTACAAATTGGGATAACCAACACTGTTTAAATAGCCTTATTACCCAAAGTAATATACAGACTTAATGCAATCACCATCAAAATCCCAATGTTGTTTTTTAAAAGAAATAGAAGAAAAATCATCAGATTTTGATAGAAACACAAAAGATCCCAAATTGCCAACGTAACCCCAAGAAAAAAAAATTAAGCTGGAGGTGTCACACACTCTGTCTTCATGCTATAATTCAAAGCAACAATCATAAAAAAGATGGTATTGGGAGAAAAACAGATACAAAGACCAATGGAACAGAACTGAGAGGACAGAAACAAACCCACTTGTATATAGGAAAATAATTTTTAAATATTTTTTTATTGATTTTTAGAGAGAGGGGTAGGGAGAGAGAGAGATAGAAACACTGATTGTGGGGAGCTGATATAGGGTTAAGCCTCGGACTGACCAGTTGGCAAAGTCACAAACAATTCCCAGCTTAGAAGGCACAGTCCTCTTAGCATAATTAGGCTTGACTTTATGAGGCTCTCTAGATCTTACCTGGGAAGCTAATGGGTTGAGGGAAGGGCAGAAAGTGGCCAAAACAAGTGAAACTCACAAGAACTGTGTAACTATGGGAACCACTACCTTGTTTACCTCTCACTATAAAGTAAAGGCTCAGCTTGCCTTGGGATCTTTTTCTGTGGCCTCAGCCAGGCACAGGGAAGATCCATGGAGACTAAAGAGAGCTATGCTGATCATCTGAACACTGTCTCCGTGTAAATCATTCTCCGCCGACTCCGTCCACACCTTTGGGAACCCCTGGACGACTGGGGCTGGACCCGAGCAACTGATGAGCCCTGACTGGTTTGGCTCAGTGGATAGAGCATTGGCCTGTGGACTGAAGGGTCCCCAGGTTCGATTTTGGTCAAGGGCATGTACCTTGCTTGCAGGCATATCCCCAGGGGGAAGTGTGAGGGCGGCGGTTGATCGATGTTTCTCTCTCATCGATGTTTCTAGCTCTCTATCTCTCTCCCTTCCTCTCTGTAAAAAATCAATAAATTATATTAAGAAAAAAAAAATGAAACACTGATGAAAGAGAAACATCAACATCAATTATGAGGCATCCTGCATGTCCCCTGCTGGGAATCCAGCCTGCAACCCAGACATGTGCCCTGACCAGGAATCAAACTGGAGACCTCTTGGTGCATAGGTCTATGCTCAATCACTAAACCACACCAGCTAAGTCTGGGAAAATAATTTTTTTACATAGGAACCAAAAACATACCATGGAAAACAGAAAGCCTCTTTAATAAATGGTGCTGGAAAAATTGGAAAGCCACATAAAAAGGAATGAAACCAGACTACATTAAAAAAAAAACAAAAAAAAAAAACATTGGCCCTAACTGGTTTGGCTCAGTGGATAGAGCGTTGGCCTGCGGACTGAAGGGTCCCAGGTTCGATTCCGGACGGGGGCATGTACCTTGGTTGCAGGCACATCCCCAGGAGTGGGTGTGCAGGAGGCAGCTGATCGATGTTTCTCTCTCATCAATGTTTCTAACTCTATCCCTCTCCCTTCCTCTCTGTAAAAAATCAATAAAATATATTTTAAAAAACAACAAAAAAAAACATTGGTACTAAAATCATGGAACTTGGTCCTAAGTATTTTTGCTTTTACCTCCCTTGACTGTGAGGATTTTATAAGTCAAGGGACTTACAGTCAAGGGACTTACGGTCAAGGGACTTACAGTCAAGGGAGGCAAAACAAAAATAAATGAATGGGACTATATCAAACTAAAAAGTTGGGCTCAGCAAAAGAAACTGTCAACAAAACATTAAGGCAACTAATCAAATTGGAGAAAATATTTGCAAACAACAACTCCAATAAACAGATGTTATATATTTAACATCCAAAGCAAGTAAAGGTCTCATACAACTGAATACACACACACACACACACACACACACACACACACACATCCAAGTAAAAAAAAAAATAGGTAGAGGGACTAAAAGATAGTTCTCCCAAGAAAACATACAAATAGCCAACAGATATATGAAGATGTACAACTTCACTAGTTATTAGGGAAATGTAAATTAAAACTACAAAGAGAAGCGACCTCTCTCCTGTCAGAAAGGCAAGCAATATCAAGTGTTGGAGAGGATGTGAAGAAAAAGGAACCCTCATTCACTGCTGGTGGGAATGTAAACTGGTACAAGCCACTATGGAAACAATATGGAGGTTCCTCAGATAATTAAGAGCAGAGTTATCATATGACCCAGGAACCCCTCTTCTGGGTATCTACCTGAAGAATTTGAAAAAAAATTATTCACAAAGATATATGCACCCTTATGTTCACTGCAGCATTATTTACTACCAGAGGCCCGGTGCACGAAATTCGTGCACTGGACGGGGGGGGGGGGGGGGGGGGGGAGTGTCCCTCAGCCCAGCCTGCATCCTCTAAAATCTAGGACTCCTCGGGGGATGTCCGATTGCCGGTTTAGGCCCGATCCCACAGGGTGAGGGGCTGAGGGCTGTTTTCAGGCTGACCACACCCCCTTTAAGGTTAGGGTCCCCGCTATGGTGCCTGGCCAGCCTGGGTGAGGGGCTGAGGGCCGTTTGCAGGTGAGGGGCTGAGGGCCGTTTTCAGGCTGGCCACACCCTCTTCAAGGTTGGGGTCCCTGCTGTGGTGCCTGGCCAGCCTGGGTGAGGGGCTGAGGGCCGTTTGCAGGCTGGCCAAGCCCCTCAGCGGGGACCCTCACCCCATGAGAGTATGGCCAGCCTGGGTGAGGGGCTGAGGGCCACCCAGGCTGGCCACACCCCTTCAAGGTTGGGGTCTCCGCTGTGGTGACTGGTCAAGCCCCCCAGTGGGGGCCACAGGGATCAGGCCTAAACCGACAGTTGGACATCCCTCTTGCAATCCGGGACTGCTGGCTTCCAACCGCTCGCCTGCCTGCCTAATTGCCCCTAACCACTTCTGCTTGCCAGCCTGATCACCCCCTAACCACTCCTCTGCCAGCCTGATCGAAACCTAACTGCTCCCCTGCCAGCCCAATGGCCCCCAACTGCCCTCCCCTTCAGGCCTGGTCCCCCCCAACTGCCCTCCCCTGCTGGCCTGTCGCCCCCAACTACCCTTTCCCTAGGCTACAAATTCCATGAGGATTAAGGCTTATATCTGGTTTTGCTCAGAATTTAATTTTAATGCCTAGCACAGAGTAAATGCATAATAAATTTTTATTGAATGAAAGAATAGATATAAAGAATATAGGCTTAAATATAACCCATAAAAATGGTGTCATACTTTCAGATATATTTTGGTATTTATCAATCAAGAAGGGAGAAAAGGTAAACTCAAAACTATAGAGTGAAAACAATCCCTAAAAAAATAAATTTATAAATTATCTTACCTAGATACAAATTCACTTAATTCTGAATATGCGGTGGACTCCATTATTATGTTGAGGTCAGTAATAACGGAAGATAAATTTTCCTTGTCCTAAAATTTAAGAAAAGTTAATGTATCAGAACACAGTCAACTTTTAAATAAAATAAAAAAACAAAAATAATTTTAAAATTTATGAAAAATGAAATGCTGCCACCTAATAGGAAAAGGTAATCTACAGAAGTTTCTAGAAATATTGCCTACTTGTAAAAAGAATAAAACTCAGACCTGGTGCTACATACAAAAAAAAACAAAATGAACTGCAAATGAATTACTTACTTAAATGTGAACAATAAAATACTAGGAGGAAATATTTATTTAACTGGTAACGCAGCAAGGAAGAACTATCCACAAAATGCTAATAGAAAAAAGTATGCAAATTAGATAAAACACTCAAAATACCTATATAAAAATAATTTTTATAAAGAAAGAGCAACCATCGGAAGAAAAACTTTACCATAAACACAACAGATAGGAAAACCGAAAAGAAAAAGGCAAAGCACATTAACTAAAAACTCGAAGGTAAAAGACAATTCACATGTTGATGTACTGATGGTTCTACAACTCTGTGAACATACTAAAAACTACTGAATGTATTCTTTAAATGGATGAATTATATGGCATGTGAATTATATCTCAATGGATCTGTTACAAAAAAGAAAAAAGAAATCCCAGAGATGTGCATGTCTGTTGTTAGTGTATGTGTGGGTGTGTAGATTTGGGCTTTCACACATCAGGACAGGACGATAATCCTATCAGCAGAAAGCGTAGGATTTACTGGCCCTTCTGTTTGTTTGTTTTTGTTTTTGTTCTTGTTTTTGTTTTTTTGGCGGGGAGGGCAGGTCTGGATTCTGTTCAGCCACTAAAAAGCTGACTTCAAGATACTCTTTTCCCACCTCTCTCTGGTCTGTCTACTGTTAACCAGGTCAATCCTCCCCAACTGGTAAACAAGGAAAGGTAGCTGATAAGCTGACTTCACACACAGTGTCTGAGTCTCAGCAGCACATTCACTTCTACCAAGGTCCACTTAACTTCAGTCCCAACTTCTCATTCTTCCCTAAAACCTGAGAATTGTGGGTGTGCCCTGGCCGGTTGCTCTGTTGGTTGCAGCATCGATTCCTGGTTGGGGCACATTCCTGGGTTTCGGGTTCAATCCCTGATCAGGGCATGTACAAGAGACAACCAGTCAATGTTTCTCTCACATTGATATTTCTCTTTCTCCCCTTCCCTCTCTCTCAAATCAATAAACATATCCTCCAGTGAGGGTTTAAAAAAAAAAAAAAAGAAAGAACACTAGCTGGTTTGGCTCAGTGGACAGAGCGTCAGCCTACGAACTGAAGAGTCCCGGGTTAGGTCAAGGGCACGTACCTCAGTTGAGGGCTCCAGGCCCGGTCCTGGTCAGGGTGTGTGCGGGAGGCAACCAACTGATGTGTCTCTCTTACATCAATGTTTCTCCCCCTCCTTCCCACTATCTCTAAAAATCAATGAAAAAATATCCTTGTGTGAAGATTAAAAAATAAAATAGAAAAATACGAAGAAATGTGGGTATGTACATTCAAGAAAGGGGTCCTATTAACTTTTCAAGATTTACATATTGCTCATGAGGCATCCTATATTGGATTCCAGTGTTTTCTTTCATTCACAAATGCCATCAGGTACATTTTGTTTGGAACCTTGTGATACAGAATTTTAATTCAAATTCTAATTTAATATAATTTTCCCTTGGCCAGAGGGAAGCCGGTGCCAGCAGCCAGGGGAAGGAAGGCTTACTCTTGCACAAAGTTTGTGCATTGGGACTCTAGTTTTATTATAACAACATTCTATAAGACAGAAATTACTTAAATTTTCTGATAGCTAAACATCTCCATCTAGTGGAAATTTTGTTTAAAATAAATGTTTTAGTATAGAGAAGGTAGCTGTGTCTTCACCATTGTTTGTTTCTTTAGCAGTCTCAACTCTAAAAATCTGCTTAACATGTAAAAAGGTAAAAACATTTTAGAAGGTAATTGGTACTATCAATCAGAATTTACATGTACATCTCCTTTGACCTAGCATTCTACTAGAAATGTATTTCTAAAGATACACTTAACTTATAATTATACTAGTGGCCTGGTGCATGAAATTCATGCATGAGGGGAGGGGGGTCCATCAGCCAAGTCTGCACCCTCTCCAATCAGGGACCAATTGAGGGATGTCCGACTGCCGGTTTAGGCCTGATAACACAGGGTTGGGCCTAAACCGGCAGGCGGACATCCCTCTTGCAATCGGACCGCTGGCTCCTAACCACTCACCTGCCTGTCTGCCTGATCGCCCCTAACCTCCTCTGCCTGCCAGCCTGATGGCCCCTAACCTCTCTGCCTGCCTGCCTGATCGCCCCTAACTGCCCTCCCTGGCCAGCCTGATATCGCCCCCAATTGCTCTCCCCTGCCAGCCTGATCTCGCCCCCAACTGCCCTCCCCAGCCAGCTTGGTTGCCCCCAACGGCCCTCCCCTGCCAGCCTGATCTAGCCCCCAACTTCCCTTTCTGCCTCGGCCCCAACACGATGGCTTTATCCGGAAGGAAGTTGGACATCCGGAAGATGGCGGGTCAACCTGATCTAATTAGCATATTACCCTTTTATTAGTATAGATAGATTATATAGGATAGGATTGCTTAAATGGGGGTGAAAAGCCTTTTTCAACAGGAGGAGATGCTCTTGGCAGACAAAAATACATAATTCCTATATCTGGACTGATAGCCATCCATATGCACTATATTGCCAAACCAGTCATTAAGAAATTGAACCGCTTTCTTACACCTTACACCAAACAGCTGTTGTCCTTTAAAGCCCTCCTCAGCCCTCATCCTTAGGTTCTGCCTTTTCAGTTCACCCAGATTAGGTTCTTATTGGTTGGTTTCTATGCCAGTCAGCGTCAAAAGCTCCGCCTCCTAGGCAGCCATTGGCTCCTCGCACTTCACCCAGATTTGGTTCTGATTGGTCAGTTTCTATGCCAGTCAGCATCAAAAGCTCAGTCTTCTAGGCAGCCATTGGCTCTTCACAGTTCACCCATACTTGGTTCTGATTGGTCGGTTTCTATGCCAGTCAGCGTCTCCGGGCCTATCTCCAGGCCTGATCAGAGAGGGGGGCTGATCAACAGCCCACGTGGCTGCTGGCGAGATCCGGAGTAAAAGAGAGGCGCAGCTGCTGGCTAGGCCCCAAGAGAAAGAGAGAGGCAAGGGTTGATCAACAGCTGCCACAGAGGCTGCAGATCAGACCCTGCCTCTCTCTCCGGGCCTGAACCGCAGCCCCCTCGGCAGTCAGTGCTGGGTAGCCGTGCCCACAGCGGCGGCAGTCAGTGTTGGGTCACCGGGGTGACCCAGCACTGACAGCAAGATTGACTTCTGGTGTTCGGTCATCCGTTCGGTTGTTTTGGATGTTACGGACCCTGGCTCTATATATGTACATACACACACATATATATATATCCTATCTAATAAAAGAAAAAAAGGGTAATTAACCGTACCTCTGCTACACTTCCCATTGGCTAATCAGCGAGATATGCAAATTAACTGCCAACAAAGATGGCGGCTGGCAGCCACGCAGCTGAAAGGAGCAAGAGGTTTGCTTGCTCCAGTGATGGAGGAAGGTTCCCTGCCTGCCACGGCCCGGCTCTAAGCTCCGAAAGCAACAGCTCCAAAAGCAACAAAGTTTCAATTATAGAAGCTAAACAAACCCCAGATACCTTTCAGCCAGCCGGGGCCTCAGAGCTGGGAGCACCAGTGAAGGCAACAGAGTTTCAATTATAGAAGGTAAACAAATCCAAGAATAAAAAAAAAGAAAAAGAAAAAAAGGAGAGGCTGGGAGCTTCAGTTGCAGGCCAGCCTGAAAACGGCCCTCAGCCCCTCAGCCAGACTGGCCAGGCACCCCAGTGGAGAACCCCCACACTGAAGGGGGTGTGGCCAGCCTGAAACCAGCCATCAGCGCCTCATCCAGACTGGCCAGGCACCCCAGTGGGGACCCCCACCATGAAGGGAGTGTGACCAGCTGCAAACAGCCATCAGCCCCTCACCCAGGGTGGCCAGGCACCCAAGCGGGATCCCCCACCCTGATCCAGGACACATTTCACAGGAAACCAGCTGGCCCCCACCCGTGCACCAGGCCTCTATCCTATATAGTAAAAGGGTAATATGCAAACTGACCCTAACAGCAGAAAGACTGGGAATGACTGCTCACTATGACATACACTGACCACCAGGGGGCAGACGCTCAATGTAGGAGCTGCCCTATGGTGGTCAGTGTGCTCCCACATGGGGGAGCTCTGCTCAGCCACAAGCCAGACTGATGGCTCCAGTACAGCGGTGGTGGTGGGAGCCTCTCCTGCCTCCTCAGCAGCGCTAAGGATGTCCGACTGCAGCTTAGGTCTGCTCCCCGCTGGCAAGTGGACATCCCCCGAGGGCTGCTGGGCTGCCAGAGGGATGTCTGATTGCCAGCTTAGGCCCAATCCCCCGGGGAGCAGGCCTAAGCCATCAGGTGGTCATCCCCCGAGGGGTCCCAGACTGCGAGAGGGCACAGGCCGGGCTGAGGGCCCCCCCCCCCACAGTGCACCGGGCCTCTAATAAATATATATATATACTAGATGCCTATATATATATATATATATATATATATATATATATATATATATATATTAGAGGCCCAGTGCACAAAAATTTGTGCACTCGGGGGGAAGGGGGGGTCCCTCAGCCCGGCCTGTGCCCTCTAGCAGTCTGGGACCCCTCGGGAGATAACGACCTGCTGGCTTAGGCCTGCTCCCGGGTGGCAGAGGGCAGGCCCAATCCATAGGTGCAGCCCCTGGTCGGGCTCAGAGCAGGGCCGATTGGGGGGTTGGGGCACCACCCCGTCACACTCAAGGCAGGGTCGATGGGGAGGTTGCGGCGCGACCCCCCGTCACGTACAGAGCAGGGCCAATCTGGGGGTTGGGGCACTGCCCCCTGTCACACACAGAGCAGGGCCCATCAGGGGGGTTGGGGCTCCGTACCCTGTCATGCACAGAGCAGGGCCCATCAGGGGGTTGGGGAGCTCCCTCCTGTCACGCACAGAGCAGGGCCCATCAGCGGGTTGAGGAGTTCCCCCGTCACTCACAGAGCAGGGCGGATCAGTGGGTTGAGGCACTGCCCTCTATCACCCACAGAGCAGGGCCAATCAGGGGATTGGGGCGCCGCCACTGTCACACTCAGGGCAGGGCTGATGGGGAGGTTATGACTCTACCACATCACACACAGAGCAGGGCCCGTGGGGGGGCTGGGGTGGTTGGGGCACCGCCCTCTATCACCCACAGAGCAGGGCCGATCAGGGGGTTAGGGTGCCGCCACTGTCACACTCAGGGCAGGGCTGATGGGGAGGTTATGGCTCTACCCCGTCACACACAGAGCAGGGCCGATTAGGGTGTTTGGGCGCTGCCCCCTGTCACGCTGATCCCGGTGCCGGGAGGCCTCGTGGCTCCGCTGATCCCGGTGCTGGGAGACATATTACCCTTTTACTATATAGGATAGAGGCCTGGTGCATGGGTGGGGGCCAGCTCGTTTGCCCTGAAGGGTGTCCTGGAACAGGGTGGGGGTCCCCACTGGGGTGCCTGGCCAGCCTGGATGAGGGGATGATGGCTGTTTGCAGCTGGTCACACTCCCTTCAGGGTGGGGGTCCCCACTGGGGTGCCTGGCCAGTCTGGGTGAGAGGCTGAGGGCTGTTTTCAGGTTGGGGGTGACTGAACTCCCAAACGCTCCTTTTTTCCTTTTTTTTTTTTTATTCTGGGCTAGCTTTAGCTTGAGGCTTGGCTCCAGCTCTTAGGCCTCCGTTCCTGAAAGTAGGTTTCTGGCCTTTGCATACAATGTTGCGAATCTGGTGGCTGAAGTCCGGTGGTATTTGTTAAAATGTTTCAAACTGCAGGCTCAGAGGCCTGCAGCCCCAGACGGGGAACATTGGTTTCCTCCGTCACTGAGGCAAGCAAGCCTCATGTTAGTTTCAAGCTGCCTGGCTGCCGGCCGCCATCTTGGCTGACAGTTAATTTGCATATCTCGCTGATTAGCCAATGAAAAGGGTAGCGGTCGTACACCAATTACCATGTTTCTCTTTTATTAGTGTAGATATATATATATGTATATATGTATGTATATAGATGAGTAGGCCTAGAATATGTGAAGATTCACTACTACATAATAGAAATTTAAAATATAATTCTCATTAGTCCATTACATCAGAATTCTAAGCAACAAAAAACAAAAAAATAAGATAGTTCTTTGTTCTTTTCTTCTCCAAAAAGCCCGAGTCCCACATATGGCTTATCCCTAAGATCTTGCTGACTCGAGAGTTGTTTGTGATTGCTCCAAGTATCTTGCTTACACATCTGGTCCTCAGGGAGCATCATGGAAAGGGGCAGATGAAGTGAGTGTTCTTAACAGAGACAAGGAGAAGAACATGTTCTTTCTGGAGCCAGGTACAACGAAATAGTTCAAAACACAGATACACTTTGAAATGTGAGCAATGGCGACTGACATCTCTTTAGAGATTCCAAAATTACTATGTTCTGTGTGTTTCAAAGGACATAAATTCTTCCTCTCCTTAGATGCCCCACACATACACACATTCCCTAAAACAGGGCTGGGAAATCTTTTTACAGTCAAGGTCCATTTGGATATTTATAACATCATTCACTTAATATAAATTTATGTTGCTATGAAAAAAGCTCCTAGATTTATTGAATTTCAAGTTCCACCTGCAGTTGCCATGGCAGGGCCAGACCAAATGATTTCAAGGGCCTTATATGGCCCGCGGGCTGGATGTTCCCCACCGCTGCTTATGGAACAAAAACTGCTGTTACTCCCCAATTCTTCATTTCACTCATTTTTTTTTTAAATATATTTTATTGCTTTTTTACAGAGAGGAAGGGAGAGAGATAGAGAGTTAGAAACATCGATGGGAGAGAAACATCGATCAGCCGCCTCCTGCACATCTCCTACTGGGGATGTGCCCGCAGCCCAGGTACATGCCCTTGACCGGAATCGAACCTGGGACCCTTCAGTCTGCAGGCCGACGCTCTATCCACTGAGCCAAACCGGTTTCGGCTTCATTTCACTCTTGCCCCAAATTTTCATTAGCCACATGCCATGCATAATAAAGACTAAATTTCCAGGCTCCCTCACACTAACTTATTGGCCAAGACAATGTAGGTGAAAATTATGGGTGTTGCAATTTCTAAAAAGTGTCCTTCGACAGAAAAGGGGAGGCCTTATTTGCCAACCCCTCTCTCTTTCTGATGCCTCAAATGCTAAAGTGATTCACAACATGATTTGGAAGCCACGTGGGTGATGGCAGGGCTCGATGATCATTCAGTCCCTGCATTTTGTTGAAGCAACAGAGAAGTAAATTTCTAGTACCTGAAAGCACCTCTTATTTTTAAATTTTCTGTCAAGTGCAGCTAAACTAATTCTAATTCATTCAGCATATGACCTTAGGCCATAACGAAATGGTCACAAAATTTTCTTTTTTTTTTTTTAATTAAATCTTTATTGTTCAGAATATTACATTTGTTCCTCTTTTTTCCCCCCCATAACTCCCCTAAATTTTCAATCATGCTTCAGTGGTATGGGATTCGATATTAGCTTAAAATGCTGTAGACAGGGCCCTGGCAGGTGTGGCTCAATTGGTTGGGCATCTTCCCAAGCACCAAAAGTTTGCTAGTTCCATTCCCAGTCAGGGCACATGCTCAGAGTACAGGCTGGATCCCTAGTAAGGGACATGCAAGAGCAGGCAATCAATGTTCTGCTCTCACATCAGTGTTTCCCTTTCTCTCTCCCTTTCCCTTCCTCTCTTTCTAAAAATCAATAAAAAATATTTTTTTTTAAATACTTTGGACAGGGAAGTAAGGGCTGGGCTGGTGCGGCCACTCCCTGGTAGGAGCAGGAAACATGGCCACTGAAGCCAGGAGAGCAGCACCGGTGTGGCAGGGCCCACGTGGCTCTGGTCCTGTCTTCCTGTCTGTGTTTACAACAGTCACCCAGGACAGCAAACCAAACCATAATGGGAGCTGCAGAGCCCAGTGCCAGCTCACCCTCGGACTGCCTCTTTAAATATGCAGTTTAAAAAACAACCACCACCAAAAAAGCAGTCTATTTGACCTCTCGGGCCATAGTCCTACTAATGAGCACACCAATCTTTGAGCACAACCTATCCTGGAATGTCCAGCTCCACTGAGCAGCTCAGTCTCCACTGCAGAGGACAGTCTCTTTTCAATTGGATTTGTGGGCAAACCTGATTTTGCCCATAGTCTAGTTTCTCCCCAGATAACCCATGGAATGACTGTGGAAAAAGACTGAGGAAATGCAGCTGGTCAGCCGAGGAAAACTCCTCTAAGATTTACAAATTAGTGGTGGTGATCCTACAATCACTTATCTCTGTTACTTTACTATTAAGCTACTTAAATATCTATCCTTTTATCATGTTTCCTTTAACATCTATCTCAGGCAGCTTTTAAGAGTATTATGGCCGAAACCAGTTTGGCTCAGTGGATAGAGCGTCGGCTTGTGGACTGAAAGGTCCCAGGTTCGATTCCGGTCAAGGGCATGTACCTGGGTTGCGGGCACATCCCCAGTAGGAGATGTGCAGGAGGCAGCTGATCGATGTTTCTCTCTCATCAATGTTTCTAACTCTCTATCCCTCTCCCTTCCTCTCTGTAAAAATCAATAAAATATATTTTAAAAAGAAGAGTATGATGTACATACTGTGATATGCAAGAAAAAGCCTGCAGGACCCCAGGAACACTAGGACACCCCTGAGCACGTTCCCGGGCCATGTACACACTGACAGTGCAGATGTTCTTAGACATGGATTTGGACCTCAAGCCTATGACTCCTCCACCTGACATGGACTGCAGGCCTAGCCCATTAATGGAGGCCAGGTTGCAGGTGGGCACTGGTACATTACCACTCTGAGTTTAGGACTGCATTACCCACAAAGAAAGAAAATGCAGTTGGTCCTTTTGTAATGCAACCTTCTACAATGGGACAACATCCATGAGTTCCTCAGCCGCAGAAAGGAGAAGCTTGGGATCCTGGCACAGGCCTCCGTCCCAAACAAGACTAATCCATTTGGGCCCACGTTCTGTCTCAGTTTTCAGCAGGCGATCATGCAGAACAATATCATTTTGGTGACCTGACATGGGCCCAAGGCCTGGTGCCAACCTGGGAACACATACCTCCTCCCTAGGGCCACTCATCACCCACGTCCCTGACTGTGTCATAGTCTGCGCAACTGACCTTGGCAACACCACCATGGATGCTCTTGATCACCATGGCAGCTTTGGGAGGGGGCACTCTGAGGTGAGAGGTAGCTGGGAACTCGGACATCAGATGAGGAGCCTGGAAATCCCTCAGCTCATTCTCACTCAGCCTGCCTGGTACAGTGGTGGCAGTCGAGACAAGGACTACAAAGAGTTCTCAAGAAGCAACTCCTCCAGCCCAGATAACTGGACCTTGACTAGTTCCTAAGGAGACAGGGTCCTGATTACCAGCCATCAACTCCTGTCCCATATAAAAAGGGACATCTTGGGGCTGTTTTGTGGCTGAGAACAGGATGAGGAATCCTGGCACATGGCCATCAATGCAAGTAAGCATCCTGCCCACAGGACTTAGGACCTGGTGTGGACTAGTCTGTGTCCACTTTGGTGATCTGACGAGCTGAAGCCAAGGCAGCCTTCCTGTCCTCTTATACATACTCTCTTGGTAGGCCCAGCGGGAAAACCAACAGGTTGAAAGTGCTTTCTGCTATCAAAGCATGAACCCCATCCCAGTTAGTTCACAAAATTATGCCTGGACCCCACACTTCTGAGCGCCAGCCTTTGAAGGTGTCAGACAGAGCCTTGTTCTTCCACTCCACCCTTGCCATGTGTTATACATTACCATTCTGTCTGCTTCCTAATTTTATGTGGAAATCTTAGTCAAAAGTATCTTCCTCCTATGCTGTGTCTCAGCAGTTCAGTACAACTTGCTGGCATAACCATGAACTACCTTGGAGTCTAACCCTCCAGCCCAGAGCAATGTTTGGATAGCTGTGGTCCCAGATGACCATAACTTCATGAGAAGCCCTAAGCAAGAACACCCAACTGAGCAGCCCCCAAATTCCTGACCCACAAGAAATGAGTGATATAATAAATGTGGTTTCTTTTTCTTTTCTTTTTTTTTTTAAATTCGTTTCTGGCACCCATAACCGGAATCGAACCTGGGACCCTTGGGTCCACAGGCCAACGCTCTATCCACTGAGCCAAACCAGTCAGGGCAATGTGGTTTCTTTTTGTTGTTGCTTTAAGCCATTAAATTTTGGGGAAATTTGTTAAACAGCAATAGATAAAAGCTGATACATGGCTGGCATATCAGTGAACTACTACAGGCATCCAGGATTGCCTCCAGCACTTCAGGGCAAGCACTGGGAGCCCAGGAGCATCTTGCAACCTGCCCTCCAATAAAGCACCTATCCCCCAGCAACAACCCTCCCACATGTAGTTGTTGGGGTATTGTGTTTATACTTTAAAATTTTTGAAATGGTACACTTTGCACAAATATGCAACAAGTGGATCCTGGTTCATGAACTGCTCTTCAGTTCAGCCACTGCTGGAGGCTAAGGGAGAGGAGATTTTTATTTCATAGCAATAGAATCTCTGTTATCACAACATAATCTTTCGTTTACCTGGAATTCCAGAATCTGAAATTCAACTTGAAATGTAATCATGTGGCAATTTCCTGATAATTTATGTCTTTGTAGAACTTTCTTTATACCTATCAATCAGAAAAACAAATAATTTATTTGCAAATAACAATTTTCTTCAAATATCCATGTGGTGACATGGTGTGAAGTATGTGTTAGTATTTCCATTGAATATATTTAGAATAATCTGCACCAAATTGATTACCTTTGTGTGAAACAGAATTAAATCAACTTATACTTTCTAGCTCTCAATTATACCAAAAGATTAAGGTAAAGAACAGAAATTCCCATGTAACCAGCACTGAGATCAAGATACAGCAATTAAAGGACCCCATGAAGTTACCTCGTGCCCTTTCCCAGGCTATATTCTACCCTCACCCAAGAAATAACCACTATTCTGAGTTTATCAACATCTAGATTTGCTAATAAAGGTATTTTTAGAACTGCACAATTCTACAAGGAGAAAGAGAAAGAGAAGAGATGAGAGGAACCTAATTTTAGAGGCTAAAAATCATATGGATGAGCTAGATATCACATGGAAAAGAACTGAACTGGCAGACCTGCAATGGGGAACCCTTGAAGTCAAATCCATCTACACACAGAATACCAGGAAAGGCATTCTGAATCGGCAGCATCAAGTACTTCAATAGATGGAGGTGAACGTGGGGCTCAAAATAAGAAGACTGAGACTTTTGTGCTAATAAAAGTCTGACACCTGGGCTAACATCACTCTCCATTCCACCTCTTCGTTCCAAGTACCTGAAGTGTCTAAATTCCATCACTCACTTCTACATGAAATTCAATCTTGCCCTGAGGCGAGCTGCCCAAGACTGAGAGTCACTCTCCCTCCTTCCCTGTCTTGAGGGTTATTTCGATGGAAGTCAGGAAACATTTCCAAAAGTGATTCCTTCTTTAGGGAATGCTACTTTGTTCAAAGTTCCTGACATCCAATTGCACAACTGAATTAGCTACCCCTTTCCTGTTAGTGCGTCACAGATGTTGGCAATAAAACTTATTGAGACCAGAAAAACCCTCCCTGGGTAGAGTCCAGCTGCTGAAACTTTTATCTTGGCCACAGACTATGTTCAGTAGGAGTACAGTACTGTAGATGAAGCATCTTTCAGGTCAGTGGAGGAAAACTCCTAAGATTTACAAATTAGTGGTGGTATTGTTCTAACAATCACTTACCTCTGTTACTTGACTATTAAGCTACTTAAATATCTATCCTTTTATCATGTTTCCTTTAACATCTATCTCAGGCAGCATTTAAGAGTATTATGTACACACTGTGATATGCAAGACACCCTACACAACTTTACCAACCACACATTCAGATACTTACCTTGTAAAATTTTAATTCAACGACACCCCACCCAATTCCTATGCATAAAAAGAAAAGCTTCAACACCACTTCTAGATAAAAATGAACACTTACGCCTTTCTGTCATCTCAGTGCTCGTTAGGTTCTCTATCTTCTTGGAGTACTTTCTGATATTGATACCAGTAAGCGTATTTAAAAATAGAAGTTCTGATTCCAAATTTCCAAGATTACTTCTCAGATCTTTTGATGTTTCCCATCCTTCAGAATCTGATTGGTATATTTCTTGAAATGATTTTCTAAAAAGCAAATATTGGAAATAATTACTCCAAAGAAGAAACCATCTAATATGTACAAATTTCTTCAAACCATTCCCATTTTGTGTTTCTTATTCTCTTCCCATTAAAACCAACTCAAAACCAATGTGGCTCATTGACACTGCCACCTTTAATCGCAACATAAAATAAACCTAACCAAATTATATTACCATATTTCTACATATTTGAAGCAACTGTAAAAAATTATCACAGGAGTATTTTACAAAATCAAAATGTCCATGTAGGTCGAAATGTTTAAAATGTTCCCATCTAAATGTCTGATATACCAAGACATCTCAAATTATGTTAAAAGATGTCACAAAAGTAAAAACAAAATATACTAGCTAGCTTTAACTTCCAAAACAAGTAAAGTATCAGAGAGCATTATATTAAGAAAGAGATTCTCAGGAAATCTGAGAATACAGGGGGTAAAAATTCTAAAAGAATAAAACATAATTTCCTTAACACTGCAATCAGATATTCTGCACTGAGAACATGTAAGTCTATTTTCCTGGAAAAACAGTAACATTTCAGCTAATATTAACACTGAATGGTACTTTACTCTTTGTCATACTATATTGCCTTCATACTCGGTCACATTCTACGGTGCTGACTTCTGCCATTGTAAGAAACACCTTCCTTCCATTCTGGAACATGATTGTCCTACTTCTCTGTTTTTACATCATGGGTCCTCCAAATATGTATTGTTCACACTAGAGATCAAAAACTTGTACAAAGTCTGTAATAATTTTTTTAAATGTTGCTTTAGTGATAATTTGAAATATTAACAAATATATTCTGAGAGCCTATCACATGCACTTTTGTATTTCCCATTACTGATTGATGAAAAAAGTTACTTTAAATATAGAAAGCTGCCGAAACCAGTTTGGCTCAGTGGATAGAGCGTAGGCCTGCGGACTGAGAGGTCCCAGGTTCGATTCCGGTCAAGGGCATGTACCTGGGTTGCGGGCACATCCCCAGTAGGAGATGTGCAGGAGGCAGCTGATCGATGTTTCTCTCTCATCGATGTTTCTAACTCTCTATCTCTCTCCCTTTCTCTCTGTAAAAAGTCAATAAAATATATTTAAAAATAAATAAATAAATATAGAAAGCTAATGAAAAAAAGGAAAGAGGCAATCTTCATATATAAATGAGTTCCTGCAAAATGAATCTATAATAATAAAAGCATAATATGCTAATTAGACCAGACAAACAATCTTCCAGACGTCCTTCCAGACGAAGCTGCAGCAGCAGGGGCCCAAGGCAGAGGTGGTTAGGGGCGATCAAGCAGGCAGGCAAGTGGTTAAGGGCGATCAGTCCGGCAAGTGGTTAGGGTCGATCAGGCAGGCAGAAGCAGTTAGGGGTGATCAGGCAGGCAGGGAAATGGTTAGGGGCGATCAGGCAGGCAGGCAAATGTTTAGGGGTGATCAGGCAGGCAGGCAAGTGGTTAAGGGCGATCAGGCAGGCAAGTGGTTAGGGGCAATCAGGCAGGCAGGGGCGGTTAGGGGTGATCAGGCAGGCAGGCAAATGGTTAGGGCAATCAGGCAGGCAGGCAAATGGTTAGGGGTTATCAGGCAGGCAGGCAAGTGGTTAGGGGCAATCAGGCAGGCAGGGGCGGTTAGGGGTGATCAAGGCAGGCAGACAAGTGGTTAGAAGCCAGCGGTCCCGGATTGCAAGAGGTTGCAGACCGGGCTGAAGGACCCTCTCCCCTGCCCGTGCACGAATTTCATTCACTGGGCCTCTAGTACCAAATAATGTCACAGCAAACTATGAATGAAAATGTCAAGGTATTTCTAATACTAAGTCATCAATTAAAGGATAGCTATGCAGAACACAAACAAAGAAGCTGTAACTTGGAAAGGGGAGAATGGGGAGTTATTGTTTAAAGGTTACAGAGTTTCACTCAGGGGCAATGAAAACGACCTAGAGAAGGACAGTGGTGATGACTGTGTGACAATGTGAAAGTACTGATGCTACTGAACTGTACACTTTGAAAAAGTTAAAATGGTAAATTTTATGTTATGTATAGTCTATCACAAAGACAACCTGAATATTCTCATTCATAGCAGTGACATACTTTAAACAAAATATCATTGGTCCATTTCAATTACTGACATTGGTTGGAATGATGCTGGGTTATGAATTTAATTAGTTTTATAGTTAACTTATTATTCATAAATTTGTCTCCTTGGCATAACTTTTTGCCCAAAAGTAGAGGTTCACAAGAAACTTGTCTCTTTTAAAACAAATCTAGCCTGGCTGGTGTGGCTCAGTGGTTGAGCGTCAACCTATGAATCAGGAAGTCACAGTTTGATTCCCGATCAGGGCACATGCCCGGGTTGAGGGATTGATCCCCAGTGTGGGGTGTGCAAGAGGCAGCCGATCAATGATTCTCTCTAACCATTCATGTTTCTATCTCTCTCGCGCGCTCTTTCCTCTCTGAAATCAATAAAAATATATTTTAAAATAATAATAACAAAAAAGAAAACAAATCTACATGAGCCCTGGCCTGTGTGGCTCAGTCGATTGAGCATGGTCCCATGAGCCAGAAGGTCACAGGTTTGAGTCCCCATTAGAGCACAAGCTGGGATTGTGGGCTCGATCCTCAGCACAGACGGGTAGGAGATAGGAGGCAGCTGGTGGATGTTTCTCTTTCACATCTATGTTTCTCTCTTTCTCTCTCCTCTCTCTCACTCCCACCCTCCCTCTCTCTAAAATCAATAAAATCATATTTAAAAAAATATAGAATAAAACAAATATACATGAGACTTGAGTTTAAAAGTCAATGAGCGGTGACATCAGAGGAATGGCCCTGTGAGAGCACGCTTCCTCCTCCCTGAAATTTCAACAAGTTAACCAACTATATTTCAACAAAGAAATTCTGCTCAGACAGGAGCACTGAAACATCTAAAGGTGGGTTTACGGAGATGAGAAGGGAGGAAAGTGCAGAAGGCCTGCAGATGTAGCCCTGCAGCCAGGAGCTCATGGCTTGGCTGGCCTGAGGAGAGAAAGTGGGAGGGCAGGGGGCGGGGGTAGCAGGCCCTTCCTTCTCCCGAAGGAACAGAGAGCTACTGGGGGTGGGGAAGGGCAGCCCAGCAGGGCGAGTGGGGAGGAAACAAACAGGGACTGAGCCAGCAGATGCCTGGAAGAGCAAGGCTTCTACCCTGCGGCTTCCCACTGTCGGGCCAGCAGTGGGGTTTCAGACAAAGAAACAGAACCAGAGCCCTGCCGCCGCTTGGACTCCACAAACTCGCCTCTCGTGGCCCTTGGCGCCGGGTCCAGGAGCATATGATCTGGAAGCCAAGAGCTACTGCAGTAGAACTGGTTTCCACCTGTGACTGCTTCCCAAGAGGGGTACTTGGGGGGACCCCACGGAGGTCAGGGGTGGCCATTATAGTGAGGGCAAAACAAACCCTACCCCAAGCAGCAGAGCGGTACCATCTTAGGGAAGCCTCGCAGGCTCACCTCAGGGAGACCACAGAGGTAAAAAAACCTTGCGATTCAAAAAAAAGAAAAAAGCCCTAGCCGGTTTGGCTCAGTGGATAGAGCATCGGCCTGTGGACCGAAGGGTCCCGGGTTCGATTTCGGTCAAGGGCACATACCTTGGTTGCAGGCTCCTTCCTGGCCCAGGCCCTAGTTGAGGCACATGCAGGAAGTAACCCATCAATGTGTTTCTCTCAAATCGATGTTTCTCTCTGTTTTTCCCTCTCTCTCCCACTCTCTAAAAATTAATGGAAAAATATCCTCGGTGAGGATTAAAAAATAAAAATAAAATCTTGCGATGCAGTGCCATCTACTGGAAAATAATAGAGAGACCTCTTCAGAGATAAATGTGTAAACAAAGGAGGACAGCAAATACCATGAAGAACCACAGCAAAGAGAATGACCAGAAAGAAAATGAAAAGTCTCCAGAAAGCAAACTTGAACACATGGAAATATGTGATATAAATGAGAGATTTCAAGATTGCAATTCTGAAAATACTCAACGAGATGCAAGAAAATACCAGCAGGCAATTCAGTGCACTCAGAAAACAAATCAATAAACAAAATGAATACTTTACCAAAGAGATTAAAACTTTTAAAAAGAACCAATCAGAAATCATAGTAATAAAGCATGCAGTTAAGGAAATTAAAAGTGAACTATTCAGCAAAGAGAACAGAACCAACCAGATGGAGGAAAGAATTAGTGAGACCAAAGACAGGAATCAAGATATGACGCAGAGGGAAGAAGAGACATCAGCATAAAAAAAAATGAAGGAGCTCTACTAGACCTATCTGACTCCATCAGAAAAAGCAATATTAGAATTATAGGCATTGCGGAAGACGAAGAGAGGGAGCAGGGAATGGAATCTATTCAAATAAACAGTTGGTGAGACCTTCCCAAATCTATGAAAATAAGTAGATCCTCGAATCCAAGAAGCAAACAGAACTTCTAGTTACCTCAATACAAAGAGGCCCTCTCCAAGGCACTTTGGTACTAAAGCTGTCAAGAATTAATGACAGCCGTAACCGGTTTGGCTCAGTGGATAGAGCATCGGCCTGCGGACTGAAAGGTCCCAGGTTCGATTCCGGTCAAGGGCATGTACCTGGGTTGCGGGCACATCCCCAGTAGGGGGTGTGCAGGAGGCAGCTGATTGATGTTTCTCTCTCATCAATGTTTCTAACTCTCTATCTCTCTCCCTTCCTCTCTGTAAAAAATCAATAAAATATATTTTTAAAAAAATTACAAAGAAAAAATTCTCAAAGCAGCCAGGAAAAAGGAGGATGTGACCTACGAAGGAAAATCCATCAGAATGTCATCTAAACTCTACAAGCCACAAGAGAGTGGAACCAAATATTAAAACTCTACAAACCAGAAGAGAATAGAACCAAATATCCAAATGTCTGAAAGAGAGAAATTATCAGTCACAAATAATATACCCAACAAAATTATCTTTTAACAACACTAATGGTAACCGCACACCAAATTCCCCAAACCAAGACACATAGCTTAAAAAAAAAGAGGAAACAGGAAAGATGTATGGAACACCGCCAAACAACCACAGACAGAAACACAGAGAAAATGAACCAGTGGAGGCACAGAGTGCCAAAAATAAACAAAAGAGAAACGGCCACAGGAAAGCCTCGTACACCAATAGTTACCCTAAATGTAAATGGTCTGAGTTCACCAATAGAGGCACAGAGTGGCAGAGTGGGTCAAAAAACAAAACCCAACCATATGCTGCCTACAACAGACATACCTAAGCTGCAAAGACAAAGGTGGATTCAAAGTAAAAGGGTGAATAAGGATTCTCCAAGCAAATAACACCCACAGAAAAGCAGATGTAGCCATACTTATATCTGACAAAATAGACTTCAAGATAACAAGAGACAAAGATGGTCACTTTAAAAGGATAAAGGGAGCATTACATCAAGAAAACATAACACTGCATAATATATATGCACCCCAACAGGGAGAATCAAAATATACAAAACAACTACTCACAGAACCAAAGGGAGAAACAGATAAAAACACAATCATAATTGGGGATCTTAATACTCCCTTGACAGCTCTAGACAGATCAACCTAACAGAAAATCAATAAAGAAATATCAGCGTTAAATGAAGCATTCGACAAAATGGACATAAAATGACATTTACAGTTAATTTCATCCCAGAACATCAGATTATACATTCTTCTCCAGTGCACATAGAACATTCTCAAGGATGGACCATATATTGGGTCACAAACTAGCATCAACATATTCAAGAAGATTGAAATTATACCAAACATATACTCTAACCGTGATGGCTTGAAGTTAGAAATCAACTGCAAAAAGGAAATAAAGAGACCCATAAATATGTGGAGATTATACAACTAAAAAATGACTGGGTCAAAGAAGAAATAAAAGATGAGATCAAAAGATATATAGAGACAAATAAGAATGACAATACAACATATCAAAACCTCTGGGATGCAGCAAAAGCAGTAATAACAGGGAAGTATATGTCATTACAGTCCTATCTCAAGAAACAGAGAAATCTCAAGTAAACAATCTAACACCACATCTTAAACTACTAGAAAAAGAAGAACAAAAGCAACCCCAAATTCAGCAGAAGAAAGGAAATAATAAAAATTATAGAATTAAATGAAATAGAGGATAAAAAGACTACACACACAAAAAAAATCAACAAAACAAAGAGCTGTTTCTTTGAAAAGATTAATAAAATTGACAAACCCCTGGCTAGACTCACGAAAGAAAAATGAAAAAAGACCCATGTAAACAAAACTAGTAAAGACAGAAGTCACCACAGACATCACAGATATATAAAAGATCATACTAGGATATTATGAAAGACTTTATGCGACCAAATTCAATAACCTAGAAGAAATGGAAAAGCATTCCTAGAAATATATAACCTTGCTACACTAAGTCATGAAGAATTGGAAAATCTAAATAGACTGACCAGCAATGAGGAAATTGAAACAACTATCAGCCTGGCCTGTACCCTCTAGCAATCCAGACCACTCGGGGGATGTCGAACTGCCTGTTTTGACCTGATCCCACCAGGCCAGGCCGAAGGACCCCACCGGTGTATGTGCAAGGAGCCAATTTCAGCCCAATTTCTGCAAGCCAGGCCGAGGGAGCCCACCAGTGCACGAATCCGTGCACCAGGCCTGTAGTATGCACTTAAGATCTTTGGTTAATCTCCTCCCGCTCTCTCTCCTCCCCACTTCCCTCAGAGATTCATCAGTCTGTTCCATGTATCCATGCCTGTGCATTCAACATCTGCTCGCTGGTGGTCAGTGCACATCATAGCTACTGGTGGAATGGTCGAACAGTAGCTTAGGCTTTTATATATATAGACTAGAGGCCTGGTGCACAAAAATTTGTGCACTCGGGGGGGATCCCTCAGCCCAGACTATGCCCTCTCATAGTCAGGGACCCCTCAGGAGATGACCACCTGCTGGCTTAGGCCTGCTCCCCGGGGGATTGGGCCTAAGCAGGCAATCAGACATCCCTCGGGCAGCCCAGCAGCCCTCGGGGGATGTCCACTTGCCAGCAGGGAGCAGGCCTAAACTGCAGTCGGACATTCTTAGCGCTGCTGAGGAGGCAGGAGAGGCTCCCACCACCACCGCTGTACTGGCAGCCATCAGCCTGGCTTGTGGCTGAGCAGAGCTCCTCCCATGTGAGAGCACCCTGACCACCAGAGGGCAGCTCCTGCATTGAGCGTCTGCCCCCTGGTGGTCAGTGTGTGTCATAGTGACCAGTCATTCCCAGTCTTTCTGCTGTTAGGGTCAGTTTGCATATTACCCTTTTACTATATAGGATAGAGGCCTGGTGCACGGGTGGAGGCACGCTGGTTTGCCCTGAAGGGTGACCCACCTGGATCAGGGTGCGGGTCCCGCTTGGGTGCCTGGCCAGCCTGGGTGAGGGGATGATGGTTGTTTTCAGCTGGTCACACCCCCTTCAGGGTGGGGGTCCGCACTGGGGTGCCTGGCCAGTCTGGGTGAGGGGATGATGGGTGTTTGCAGCTGGTCACACCCCCTTCAGGGTGGGTGTCCCCACTGGGGTGCCTTGCCAGCCTGGATGAGGGGATGATGGCTGTGTGCAGCTAGCCACACTCCCTTCAGGGTAGGGGTCCCCACTGGGGTGTCTGGCCAGCCTGGATGAGGGGATGATGGCTGTTTTCAGGCTGGCCATACCCCCTTCAGGGTGGGAGTCCCCACTGGGGTGCCTGGACAGTCTGGGTGAAGGGCTGAGGGCCGTTTTCAGGCTGGCAGGTGACTGAAGCTCCCAACCTCACCTTTTTTTCTTTTTCTTTTTTTATTCTAGGATTTATTTACCTTCTATGGCTGTCACTGGAACTGAGAGCCAGCTTTAGCTCTGAGGCTCGGCTCCAGCTCTGAAACCTCGGCTGCTGAAAGCAGGTATCTGGGTTTGTTTGGCTTCTATACTTGAAACACTGTTTCAGTTCCAGCTCCGAGGCCGGCTGGCTGAAAGCAGGTTTCTGGGGTTTGTTTAGCTTCTATAATTGCAACATTGTTTCTTAGAGTGCAGCTCAGAGGCCGGCAGCAGCAGTTGGGGAACCTTGGCTTCCTCCATCACTGGAGCGAGCAAGCCTCCTGTTCGCTTCAGCTGCCTGGCTGCCGGCCGCCATCTTGGTTGGACATTAATTTGCATATCTCGCTGATTAGCCAATGGGAAGGGTAGCGAAGTTATGGTTAATTACCATGTTTCTCTATTATTAGATAGGACTGAGCCTGGTGCACAAAAATTTGTGCACTCGTTGGGGGGTCCCTAAGCCCGACCTATGCCCTCTTGCAGTCCGGGACCCCTTGGAGGATGTCCACCTGCTGGCTTAGGCCCACTCCCTGGGGGATTGGGCCCAAGCTGGCAGTCAGACATCCCTCTGGAAGCCTGGCAGCCCTCGGGGGATGTCCACTTACCAGCAGGGAGCAGACCTAAGCTGCAGTTGGACATCCTTAGTGCTGCTGAGGAGGCAGGAGAGGCTCCCGCCACCACCGCTGTGCTGGCAGCCATCAGCCTGGTTTGTGGCTGAGAAGAGCTCCCCCTGTGTGAACGCACTGACCACCAGGAGACAGCTCCTGCATTGAGCATCTGCCCCCTGGTGGTCAGTGTGTGTCATAGTGACCAGTCATTCTGCTGTTAGGATCAGTTTGCATATTACCCTTTTACTATATAGCATAGAGGCCTGGTGCACGGGTGGGGGCCGGATGGTTTGCACTGAAGGGTGTCCTGGATCAAGGTGGGAGTCCCGCTGGTGTGCCTGGCCAGCCTGGGTGAGGGGCTGAGGGCCTTTGTCAGACTGGCCACACCCCCTTCAGGGTGAGGGTCCCTGCTGGAGTGCCTGACCAGCGTGGGTGAGAAGCTGAGGGCCGTTTTCAGGCTGGGCACACCCCCTTCAGGGAGGGGGGTCCTGCTGGGGTGCCTGGCCAGCCTGGGTAAGTGGCTGAGGCTGTTTGCAGGCTGGCCAATCCCCCAAGCAGGGACCCTCACCCCATGAGGGTGAGGCCATCCTGTGTGAGGGGCTGATGGCTGTTTGCAGGCTGGCCAAGACCCCCAGCCACCCAAGCTCTCAGTGGAGGCTGGCTGGAAGCAGGTATCTGGGATTTATTTATCTTCTATAACTGAAACTTTGTTGCCTTGAGCAGACACCATAGCCAGCAAGGGCAGGCAGGAAGCTTGGCCTCCTCCTTCGCCGGGGCAACCAAGCCTCCTGCTTGCTCCAGCTCTGTGGCTGCCGGCCGCCATCTTGGTTGGGTTAATTTGCATATAGTCGCTCTGATTGGCTGGTGGACGTGGCTTGGGCGTAGCAGAGGTGCAGTCAATTTGCATGTTTCTCTTTTATTAGATTAGATAGGATATCAAACTTATTGGCTGCAGCAGAAATAGTATTAAGAGAGAAGTTCATCGTAATAATTGCCTACCTTAAGAACTAGGAGATACCGCAAATAAAAGTTGTTGGTAAGGGCCAGGCTAACAGGTGTAAAGTAGTATCTCATTGTAGTTTTGATTTGCATTTCCCTACATTTATACCTCAAGGAACCAGAAAAAGAAGAACAAATGAAGCCCAAAGTTAATAAGAGGAAGGAAATAAAGATCAGAGTGGGGGAGAAAATGAAATACAAACTAAAAAGGTAATAGAAAAAAATTTCAATGAAACAGAGAACTGGCTATTTCAAAAGACAAACAAAACAAACTAAACTTTAGACCAGGGGTGGGCATCCTTGTCTTGTTCCTGATCTTTGAGGAAAAGCATCACAATTAGAAGTAAAAGTATATTTTTGCTATTGATAAGATCTTTAGAAAACCCTAAAGCACAGAGAGTTAGAACTGATAAATTCAGCAAAATAGCAGGATACAAAGTCACCACACAAAAATCAGACACATTCCTACACAACAAAAATAAACAATTTGAAAAGGAAATTACAAAACCAATTCCATTTACAATAGCACTGAAAAGAATACTTAGAATTTAATTTACCCAAGACAGTAAAAGACTTGTACAATGAAAACTATAAAATATCACTACTGAAAGATTTAATATTAAAGATTTAATATTAATATTAAAGAAGACATAAATAAATGGAAACCCATCTCATATTCATGGATTAGAAGACTTAATATTAATAAAATGTCAATATTACCCAAAGCAATCTATGGATTCAATGCAATCTCTACCAAAATCCCAATGATATTTTTTGCAGGAATAGAAAAAAACTCATCCTAAAATTCATACGGAATTTCAAGCTCAAAAGCCAAAATAATCTTGAAAACAAACAAAACTGGACGACTCACACTTACTGTTTTAAAACTCACCTCAAAAGCTACAGTAGATGGCAGCTTAGGTAAACGTCTGTACTTGCCACCTACCAAAACAACTGAAAATTACAACTAAAATACAGAACCACCATCATTCAGAATCACCTGCAAGCCGGCTGAATGGAAGCCTAC
Organism: Myotis daubentonii; assembly: GCF_963259705.1. Taxonomy (NCBI): domain Eukaryota; kingdom Metazoa; phylum Chordata; class Mammalia; order Chiroptera; family Vespertilionidae; genus Myotis; species Myotis daubentonii. Next base: position 1,730,287 of record NC_081850.1, on the reverse strand, counting down.
AACTAGAGAAGGAAAGAAGCAGCGCATTGAGGCTGGTAGGAGGGCGGGAGGCACTGAGCGGGCTGGTCTGACACACACATGTGCCTTTTTTGTTATCTCTTCACTTTATTTATCTTGTTTTTAAGCACAGCACACAGAAGTTACCAATTTTATCAATCTTTTCCATTAGTTCATGCTTTTTATACCTTAAGAAATCTTCCTCACCCTAGCTAGTTTGGCTCAGTGGATAAAGCGTCGGCCTGTGGACCAAAGAGTCCCAGGTTCGATACTGGAAAAGGGCATGTACCTTGGTTGCAGGCTCCTCCGCAGTCTAGGCCGTGGTCAGGGCTTGTGCTGGAGGCAACCAATTGTTGTATGTCTCTCACATCGGTATTTCTCTCTCTGTCTTTCCCTCTCTCTTCCACTCTCTCTAAAAATCAATGGGAAAATATCCTCGAGTGAGGATTTAAAAAAAAAAAAGAAAGAAATCTTTCTCTATCCAGTCCCTCTGAGACCACATGTTGCCTGGATTGGCTTTCCCTTAATCACATCCAAGTTCATAGTATTCAAGGCCCACTCAGCGTCAGTGGCTGGAAGTTGACTGAGGTATAACCCAGGTAGCAATGAGAAGATATACTCCCATTTATCTTCTAAAGCTTTATAGTTTTGTCTTTCTCCTTTAAGAGTATGGTGTGAAGTAGAGGTCATGATTAATTTCTCTTATGTGGATATCTAGTTGTCCCAGCACTGCTATTGGAAAGTCTGCTCCTCTTTAATGACCTGCAGTAGCATCTCTGACTTATAGTAAACCAGAGCCCCAGTGCACAAAATTCTTGCAAGACTAGGCCTTCCTTCCCCCAGCTGCTGGCACTGGCTTTCCTTTGGCCGCCAGCAGGCACCCAGGACTCGGGTTTCCCTTGCAGCCCCAGCTTCGTCAAGAAGGAATTCTGGTCTAATTAGCATATTACACTTTTATTATTATAGATTTGTTTATTCTGTTTCAATGGCCTGGCTTTCTCTTCCTGCACGAAAGCCACAATATCACAATGACTATCCTATCTAATAAAAGACAAAAAGGGTAATTGACCATACCTTTGCTATGCTTCCCATTGGCTAATCAGGGTGATATGCAAATTAACCACCAATCAAGATGGTGGCCGGCAGCCACACAGCTGAAGCAAGCAGGAAGCTTGCTTGCTCCAGTGATGGAGGAAGCCAAGTTCCCCGCCTGCCGCAGCCCGGCTCTGAGCTCTGAAAGCAACTAAGTTTCAATTATAGAAGCTAAACAAACACCAGATATCTGCTTTCAGCAGGCTGTGGCCTCCAAGCTGGAGCAAGCAGGACGGCAACAAAGTTTCAATTATAGAAGGTAAATAAATCCCAGAATAAAAAAAAGAAAGAAAAAAAGGAGAGGCTGGGAGCTTCAGTTGCCAGCCAGCCTGAAAATGGCCCTCAGCCCCTCACCCAGACTGGCCAGGCACCCCAGTGGGGACCCCCACACTGAAGGGGGTGTGACCAGTTGCAAAGAGCCATCAGCCCCTCACCCAGGCTGGCCAGGCACCCAAGCAGGACCCCCACCCTGATCTGGTACACCCTTCAGGGCAAACCAGCTGGCCCCCACCCATGCACCAGGCCTCTACCTTATATAGTAAAAGGGTAATATGCAAACTGACCCTAACAGCAGAAGGACTGGGAATGACTGGTCACTATGACACACACTGACCACCAGGGGGCAGACGCTCAATGCAGGAGCTGCCCTCTGGTGGTCAGTGCACTCCCACATGCGGGAGCTCTGCTCAGCCACAAGCCAGGCTGACGGCTGCCAGTACAGGGGTGGTGGTGGGATCCTCTCCTGCCTCCTCAGCAGCGCTAAGAATGTCCGACTGCAGTTTAGGCCTGCTCCCCGCTGGCAAGTGGACATCCCCCAAGGGCTGCTGGGCTGCCAGAGGGATGTCTGATTGCCAGCTTAGGCCCAATCCCCCGGGGAGCAGGCCTAAGCCAGCAGGTGGTCATCCCCCGAGGGGTCCCAGACTGCGAGAGGGCACAGGCCAGGTTGAGAGACCCCCCCCCCCTCCAAGTGCACAAATTTTTGTGCATCGGCTTTCTAGTCTATATAATAAAAGCCTAAGCGATCATTACAGCAGAATGACCAGTCACTATGATGCGCATTGACCACCAGGTGGCAGACGCTCAGCCAGAAGCTGGGCTCACAACCGGCAAGCACAGTGGCAGTGGTGGGAGCCTCTCCTGTCTCCGAGGCAGCACTAAGGAGCAACGAGCCAAGCGGTAAGGAGCAGCGAGCAGGCAGGCAGTAACAAGCAAGGGGTCCCAGACTGTGAGAGGGATGTCCAACGAGGGGTCCCAGACTGCGAGAGGGCACAGGCCAGGCTAAAGGACACCCCCCCCCCACCCAGTGCACGAATTTCATGCACGGAGCCTCTGGTAGATTTATAATACATCTTCATATCTTGCAAATCAAGTCTTCCCACTTTGTTCTTCAAGAGTGTCTTGGCTGACTCTCTCTGCCCTGGGTCACCACAGCTGGGCTCGGTAGCCACGTGTCCGTGCTGTCCTTTGTGGCCCGGGCTCAAAACTAATATTTTGTGTCCATCTTCTCTGGCTGCTGTAATCTTAAACTGCCAGGAGCCCAAAGCCTGTATTTGAAGAGAAACATTTAACCCGGAGGCTGCGTGGGCACCGTTTGGTTGGCTCCAAGAATTTTTTTAATTTGGAGAAAGGTCCTCATTTTAATAAATTTGTTTTGGAAATTTGGAGCTTCAGACCAGGACAGCTGAAAATTACAAACTCCCCAGGAGGGCTATATTGTTTTTGAGAGCCTTTTGTCTACGGTCCTGCAGTCTCGAGCAAGCCATCCCGACTCCTAGGTGCCCTCCTTCTTCCGAGCCTGCACCAGCTTCTCAGCTCCACTCTGTGAGCCACAGGGGGCCCAGCTCCTGGAAGAACCTCTTTTGTCCTGTGTGGTCCCTGTAAGAAGTACTCCGGGTGGCCCTCGGTTGGTGGGGCTGGGGAGATGAATGATGCCACCAGCAGTTACCCCATGGCCTCCCTGTATGGGGCTGCCTGCACTGGGAGGTCACCGAAGCCAGGCTGCACAAAAAGTTCAGCCCTGCAGGCCCTGTGCTGTCCATCTGGGTCTGCCTCAATATGATCATCAGCCCACATATGCCCTTTTTTTTAACAGGGAGGGCGACTGTCTCTACAGAGGCCACCTGTGATGAGCAAGGTGACCCAGCCCCACACGAGACCCCCAAGCCCTGGGTTCCAGTGCTGGAAAGAGAAGTCCCCATAACTTCAGGCTGTAAAAACCAGCAGGGATTGTGGCTGAGTGACGCGGAGGCTGCTGGAGACCCAGGTGTTCCATTTAAAGGGCTGATACATGAACTTACTCCTACTCCCAGTACCGAGAGGCTCTGGAGGACCCAGACACATATGGGGAGGAACTGGATTGTCTGGCATCGGGGCAGGAACTCAGGGGTGGTGTTCTCTCAGATAGGGTTGCTCGCAGGGGTGACTGTTCCTATGCAGGGACCTCGCCTGTTACAGAGCTGACTGGCAGCCATATCTGAGTCTCCATCAGCCTGGAGCACACAGTTTGCTCCACCCTGGGGATTCCCTGAGACCCCCACCCCATCCAATTTGTAGCCCCACCCAAGCTGTTTGCAGCAGCTTTTCCATATGAATGTCCAGGCTTCAGACTTTGCTAAAAGCTCTCAACCAAACTGCAGCTGGTGACAGCACACCCCAAACCAATCAATAAAAGGTCCAAGACCCAGCACTAGCACCAGCCTGCCTTGCTTCACAGATGGGCCTTGCCTGGGCATCTCCAAGTCCAATACAAATAGCAAAAGCAGTCATCTGCAGATGTCTCTGTAGCTCCTGCCAGGTGGTCTCAGGCAGTGGCTGACTTTGTACCTCCCAAGAGGCCCCAGAGCCAGTGAACTCAGTGGACAGCTTCAGACCATAGCAGATTACAACTCTACACATCCATGAGTGATACACTCAAAGGGCAGACTCAGTGAGCACCAAAGCCCCACTAAAGCAAGTCCTGCTTCATAGGGGTGTTTCCTGCATAGCAGCTCTCCAACTATAGTCGCAGCTGGTCCTCACAGCCAATTGGCCTGGGGGTCAACTCCTCCTAGTGACTCCAATAACAATCAAGGCTCAACTACAAGACTGTGCACATAGCCCACTCTAGGGGCGTACACCTAGAGTGCCCAGCCCAGGTGACTGGCGAGGCTGAACAACTGGGCCGTACAGGACACCAACAACTCCAGGACACATAGCAGCTCTACCTAATACATAGAAACAAACACAGGGAAATAGTCAAAATGCAGAGACAATGAAACATGTCACCAATGAAAGAAATGGAAGCAAGCAAACTACTGGATACAGAGTTCAAAACCATGTTATAAGGTTACTCAAGGATCTTAATGAGACTTTCCAGAGTCTTAGTGAGAATGTCAAAGACATGAAAAAGGACCAGTCACAAATTAAGCATACACTAACTGAAATAAAGAATAATTTATAGGGATCCAACAGTAGAATAGGGGATTCCGAGAATCAAATCAACAACTTGGAATATGAGGAAGCAAAAAACACCCAAGCAGAAGAGCAAAAAGAAAAAAGAATCCAAAAATATGAAGATAGTGTAAGAAGATTCTGGGACAACGTCAAGCATACTAACATTTGCATGGGGGTGCCAAAAGGAGAAGAGAGAGAGCAAGATTTTGAAAACCTATGTGAAGAAATGATGACAGAAAACTTCCTCTACCTGGAGAAACAGACTTACAAGTCCAGGAAGCACAGAGTCCAAACAAGAGGAACCCAAAGAGACCAACACCAAGACACATCATGATTAAAATGCCAATGGCTAAAGACAAAGAGAGAATCTTAAAAGCAGCAAGAGAAAAGCAGTTAGTTAACCACAAGGGAGCACCCATATGGCAGTCAATTGATTTCTCCTCAGAAACTTTGCAGGCCAGAAGGTAGTGGCTAGAAATACTCAAAGTGATGAATAACAAGGACCTACAACCAAGATTAGTCTACCCAGCAAAGCTCTCATTTAGAATTGAGGGTCAGATAACAAGCTTCACAAACAAGAAAAGTTATAAGAGTTCATCACCACTAAACCAGCATTACATGAAATGTTGAAGGGTGAAGAAGAAGAAGAAAGGAAGATCTCTCTCTCTCCTCCTTTTGGCACCCCCATGCAAATGTTAGATAAAGAGGAGGAGGTGGAGGAGGAGGAAGAAGATATGAACAATAAAATGGCAACAAATACATATCAACAATTAAATCTAAAAATCAAAATAAATAAGCAAGAAACTTAATTAACAAAGTAAACTGGTGAATAAAATAGAATCAGAGGCATGGAAACATGGCACAGACTGATGAATCTCAAAGGGGGGGGGGCGGGGGAGGGAAGAGATTAGCCAAAGATCTTACCTATGGACACAGACAGCTGGTGAAGGCCTGGGGCAGGGCAGGGAAGGAACCAGGTGGAGGAGGGCAATGGGGGGAAAAAGGGTGACAGCTGTAATACTCTCAACAATAAAGATGCTTTAAAAAGCTACAGTATTGGCATTGAGATAGACATACAGATTAGTGAAAAGGAACAGAAAACTCAAGAAATAAATCCATGCATATATGGTCAAAGGTGTGACAATACAATTGTATGGTGGTGGGAAAACTGGTTATTCACATGCAAAAGATTGAACTTGGACCCTTCCCTAATATATACAAACATTAACTCAAACTGGATCAAAGGTTTAAATGTAAGACTAAAACAATAAAATTCTTGAATTAAAACACAGGACAAAAACTTTGTAATGTTGGATTTGACAACAATTTCTTGGTTGTGAGACCAAAGGCACAGGTAACAAAAGAAAAAAAATGAACAACCCAGCTGGTGTGGCTAGGTGGTTGAGTGTTGACTCATGAGCCAAGAGGTCCTCGTTCAGTTCTGAGTCAGGGCATATGCTGGGGTTGCAGGCTCAATCCCCAGTAGGGGGCTTGCTGGTGGTAGCTGATCAATGTTACCCTCTCTCTCAAAAATCAATAAAAATATTTTTTAAAAGAAAAAGAAAAAAATAGGGCTTCAAGAAAAAAAATTATACATCAAAAGACAATATGAACAGAATAAAAAGGCAACCCACAGAAAGGAAGAAATGTTTGCTAACCACATATCTGTTAAGAGATTAATACTGAAAATATGTAGAGAACTCCAAAACTCAACAACAAAAAATAACCAACCTGACTCAAAAATAGGCAAAGGATTTGAACAGACATTTCTCCAAAGAAGATATAAGAGTGGCTGATAAGCACATGAAAAAATGCTCAACATCAATAATCATTAGGGAAATAAAAAAAACCTACAGTAAGCTACAACCCCACGCCCATTATCCTACCTAATAGACATCCTATCTAATAATAGACAAACATGGTAATTACCGTACCTTCGCTATGCCTCCTATTGGCTAATCAGCACAATATGCAAATTAACCGCCAACAAAGATGGCGGCTAATTTGCATACTGCAGACAGGGCGGAACAGCGCGAGCTGCCAGCGCGCCAGCACGCCGCCATCCAGGGCAGGCCCACCCCCGCCTTGCCGCCCGGGACCCAATCGGTGGGTCCCGGGCGGCAAGGCAACCCCGCCCCAGAAGCCCCCAGGAGCTGGCCCTGCCTTGCCGCCCGGGACCCGATCGGCAGGAAGCCGCCTGATATGGTAGTAACTCTATCAGTAAGCACTCTGAAAGTCAGTGCCATAAATGCACCAATTAAAAGACAGAGTATGAGGGTGAGTCAAAAACAAAACCCACTTTAAATATAAAGACAAATATAGATTAAAAGTACATGAATTAAGCTGCAGCCTGTTTTGCTCAGTGGATAGAGCATTAGCCTGAGGACTGAAGGGTCCCAGGTTCAATTCCAGTCAAGGGCATGTACCTCAGTTGCTGGCTGGATCCCCAGTCCCTATCAAAGCTTGTGCAGGAGGCAACCAATCAATGTGTCTCTCCCTTTCCCTTCACTCTCTCTAAAAATCAATGGAAAAATATCCTTGGGTGAAGATTAACAAAAACAAAGTAAATGGATTAAGTAACATTAAAGAGATTATAAGAAAAATATATTCCAAATTTTGTTAGTTGTATAATGGTTACGTTTAAATTATTAACACCTAAGAAATTGGGTGAAGGGTACATATAATATGCTGTAGTATTTTATAGTTTTTTTTACATGTATGAGATTATTTCAAATTAAAATATTAAAAAATTAAAAATTAATATTAATTGAAATGTATCTGCATTATATGAAAAATCTCCTAATTGCTTCTAGCATAATTTATTAAATTGTGCTAAAATTTACAAGGGTTCAATTAAAAAATATCTTAATTCTAAGTGATATAATAGAAAATATATAATAGTGCAGTTATAAGCACTTATCTAAAAATAAAAATTTAAAGAAGTGAATTTAAAGAAGGGATTAGCCAAAGAAAATATATGCACAACCCATGGACACAGACAGCAGTATGGTGATGGCCAGAGAGAAGTGGGGGGCAAGAGCTAAGTAGAGGGGACAAGAGGGGGGAAATAGGGACATCCTATATAATAATAATAAAAGGCTAATATGCACATTGACTGAACGGCAGAATGACCGGTTGCTATGATGCGCACTGGCCATGAGGGGACAGATGCTCAATGCAGGAGCTGCCCCCTGGTGGTCAGTGCACTTCCATATGGGGAGTGCCACTCCGCCAGAAGCTGGCTCATGGCTGGCCAGCGCAGTGGTGGTGGCAGGAGCCTTTCCCACCTCCGTGGCAGCACTAAGAACGTCCAACTAACCGTTTAGACCCGATCCCCTGGGGGCCTAAGCCTTTAGTCAGACATCCCCCGAGGGCTCCCTGGCTGCCAGAAGGATGTCTGACTGCAAGCTTAGGCCTGATCCCCCAGGAAGTGGGCCTAAGTCGACAGGCGGTCATCCCCCAAGGGGTCCTGGACTGTGAATGGGTACAGGCCGGGCTGAGGGGACCACCCCCACCCCCGAGTGCACAAATTTTTGTGTACCAGGCCTCTAGTAACTGCTATAAAAAACACACACACACACAACAGAAAACAAGTGTTGGGGAGATTGTGGAAAATCTGTAACCTTTGTGGACTGCTGATGAGACTGTAACATGGGTACACCACCTTGGAAAACAGTATGCGGGGGAAGGGTTCCTCAAAAAGTTCAAAATATAATTACCATATGCAATTCCACTTCTTGGTGTATAACAAAAAGAATTAAAAGCAGGGTCTCAGAGATATTTGTACCCCATATTCATTCCAACATTCACAGTAACAACAACATGAGAGCAACCCAAGAATTCATTGACAGATGAATGGATAAGCAAAATGTACATACATACAATGGATTATTCAGCTTGAAAAGGGGAGGAACTTCTGCAATATGCTACAGTATGGATGACCCTTGAGGATATGAGGTACATAGAGAAGTCAAATTCAGAGAAAGGAGAATCGTGGTTACCAGAGGCTAAGGGAAATGGGGAATGGGAAGTTATGATTTAACAAGAGGGCCAGTGCACAAATTCACGCACGGGTGGGGTCCAGCCCCGATTGGGGTGGATCAGGGCTGGGCCTGTTGGGAGGAGACAGCGGAGGTTGGTCAGCCAGCCCACCCTGATCGGGGCCAATCAGGGCCAGGCCAGCTGGGGAGGATGGACCGCCGGCAACTAGCCGGCAGGCCCTGCCCCCAATTGGGATGGGGGTAGCCAACTGGGGGTCAGCGGCCGGAGGAGGGGCTGTGGGAGATTGGCCAGCCAGCCCCACCCCCGATTGCTGTGTGGGGGGCGCAATCAGGGCAGAACTGGCTGGGGGGAGGGGCCGCAGGTCAACGGGGTGGCAGGGCCGCTAGGGAGAGGAGCTGCAGGTAGTTGGCCGGCCAACGCTGCCCCTGATCTGGGTTGGGGGTCAGATCTTGGGTGGGGCCGGGTGGGGGAGGGGCTGTGGGAGGTTGCCTGCCAGCCCCACCCCCAAATCCGGCCAGCTGGCCGCAGTGGGTGGCGTTCTGGTTGTTACAGCTTCCTGGTCGCTAGCTTTATATATATAGAAGGGCGGCATAGGTCCTCGACCAGCAGTGAGAACTAATGAACATCACAGAATTCTGACTGGGAAGAAGCCTCATGCATGTGAAAAATGTAGAAAAGCCTTTAAAAGCCATTCTTGTATTACTGTAATGAGACTTCATTCTGAAGAGAAACCTTACAAATTCATAGCATGCGCAAGCGCCTGTACCCACAGCTCAAAATTTACTCTCAGAGGCTTTTATAGTGGTGGGAGCCTCACGCTGCAGAAAACGTGAGATCGCTCCTGCTGGCTGTCAATGTCACCCTCTGCGTGCTGTAACAATCGCACCTAACCCTTCCTCTCCCGGGTCGGCCCCGCGGGCCCCTGGAGCTTCTGGAATTTACTAATGTTGTCACTGACATCAGAATTTGGCAAGCATACTGCTTTATAGTCATGAAGTAGGCAGACTACCATACAAGTTTTCATGCTGGAGTCTATAGTTTTTAATGAGTATTAATTTTTGGAATATAATAAATGGGCTTGCGTACGTTATAACCGGAATGAAAACAAAAAACACATACACCGAGAATTTGGGTACACAGGTCCCAATCTTCCTTCTCCACCACGGAGAAAAGAACGCTCACATGAAACCCAACAGCCTGGACTCCTCGGGCTTCCCCGACCTGCCCGCTGAGGAGGCCCGGGGCTGGGCCACAGTGACACCCTGCGGGCGGCAGAAAACTGATCTCCCTCCACAGACGGCCGGGCGCTTCTCAAACTCGCAAGTGCGCACGGGGTCGGGCGGGGTCTGGCTGAAGCGCAGATTCCGACCCAGCGGGGCGGGGGAGGCCGACCTCTGCATGCCGGCCCGACGAGGAACGCTCCCTTCCCGCCGCGGCGCCCCGGGCCGCCTGCACGCGGGGCGGGACACGCGCTGCCCTCCCTCCGCTTCATGACCCGACCGCGAGCAAACTCGGGGCCAGCTCCTCCGTTTCCTCGTCCTCAGCTCAGAACCTCCTTCTCTCTGCACCTGTGTCAAATGGTCTCGACGGAAAAAACGAAGATAGTTTCTGCTTCCGAGCAGCTTACAAGTTTGAGACGCTAGGCACACGCTATTTCCCTTTCTCCCCTCCTCGCTGGGCACAGGGCCCGGGTCCCGATAGCCTCCGGGGCTCCGATCCAGATCTGACCCTTCCGCTCTTCTCTGAGGCCAGCGGCGAGCCACGCAACTTCCCGGGCCTCAGGGTCCTCAACTTCAAGACGGGCTTACACAGCGCACCTACTTCTCCAAGGGGCCGCGGGCACGAAGAGGTGCCGCCCGTGAAGAAGGGTCCGGCACGCAGTCGGTCATCGACAGACGACGGCCCGGACGAGGAAGAGCGACAGGATCCGCGGCAGACGGCGCTCCCGCGCGGCTGCCGGTCCGCGGCGCCAGTTCCCCGCTCCTTCCCGGCCGCGCGCCCGCTCCTCCTCTCGGAGCGGCTCTGCCGGCGCTATCTGCGTCCCGCCCACGGTCGGTGCTTCGGGGCGTCCGGGGGAGGTGCGCACACCCGAGAGGAGACACTCCCGCCCGCCCCACGGGACCTGAGGAGGGCCACGTACTGGACTCGGGCGGTGTCTGCTCCGGCCGCCGGCAGCTCCTCCAACGCCCGCTTCAGGGCCGCGACCTCGGCTTCCAAGACGCGGACCTCGGCCTGCTCCGCGTCCATAGCGCAGCGCTCGCGGGAAGCAGCCAGACGGACCAGCGCCTCGCCCGGCGATTCAAGCCTCGCGCGCTCCTGGCGCGGACCATCCGGGCGCCCCGCAGGGGGGGCGAGGGCGTGTGCGCGACGCCCTGCGGGCCCCCCGCGCTGGCACGCAGCCTCGGGCGCTCTGTCTCCCGGGCACGCTGCACCCGCTGCTCCCCAACGGTCCCCACGCTTGGAGAGAGTTGGTTCGCTCCAGCCCGAAGCCCCAGGACCGAGCTGTCCCACCCACGCCGGCGGAGTTTGGAGCAACCAGATGCGTGCGTCACTGAAGAGTAGCTTCCGGACCGTGTGGAGGGGAGCGTCTCGTTATTTTCCTTCCGCTCTCACTTCCGCCGATAGCTAGTCCAGGCGTGGATAAACATGGGGCGATAACCCTCCTAAGTAAGAATCATAGAATTTCGACTCGAAAGTTTTGAGGGCGTTGAGGGACGGGTGGCGGGGGCGTCGCGGTATTCCAGACGACGGGGAACGAAATGCAGAGCCCGGGAACTGAGTGGTCACGGAACCTTAGGAGGCGGGGTGGGAAGTCGAGTAGGAAGGAATAGCGACTCTGCCTAGTGGAACACGCGACTAGGAGTTAGGGCCCTACGCGGCGCTGGCTGTTGGAGACAACGCGGTAAGGAGTGGGTCTGGGTCATTTGGCCTTCACTGTCCCTGCTCTGGGGTCTTGGTTCTTCAGCGGCAAAAAACCTGGGTGCGCAGGTTGGGGGCAGGGAGTCTACCGGGAAGACGTAGGTCGTGCCTCACGCCCAGAGCACGCGCCCTAGGTCGGGGTCGGACGCTGCTTTGGGGGCTAAAGTGGGAGGGGTGTCAGCTCTTGGGAAAAGGCGAGTGTAGCCCCTGGTGCTGCCGGGATTAGAGATCCCACAGGGCCTCAGCCGAGTACCCCCGAGAGTTCTCCCGAGCCCCTTCAAATACAACAACTTTCCTAGTTTAATTATGCATTACAGGCTCTGAAATTAGACCTGGTTTATAATTCTGGCTTCATTAATTCTCTGAATGACGTTGGAAAAGTGACTTCATCCCTCCTGCTCATCTGAAAGATGAGATGCACGCAAACTGTACCATACAAAGCTGACACGTTTTAAAAAAGCAGAACAAGCCTGTATTCGCTATGGCATCAGTTGCTCTCTTCGCCTGAACAGCACGTCACCTCTGGGGACAGGAGCTGTCTCTTGCCCTTTGGCATGCCTTCTGGCCACCCCGTTTCTGTGGGCATTGCTTCAGGTGAACAGAGGAAGGTATAAATGAAGGAGAGCAGGCTGCCTGGCGCGGGGTAGGTGACGGGGCGGGCGGAGTGCGCGGGGCGCCTTTGGGGCAGCGTTCCCGGTTCCGGTGCCTGTGCAGAGGCGCTGTTCCAGGGGGTTCCTGGAGAAGAGGATGCAGGTCTGACCAGAATCTCCAGGGATAACATTTAGAAACAATGTAAGAGTGAAAGTTAGGCAACCAATTTGCATCAGAGGCTCCGGGTGAGTTGGGGTGGTTTTGGTTGGCTGTGTGGGTTGGAGAAGACCTGGCGGAAAGAAGTAATGATTTCCCCTAGAACCCTGAGGGCGCCGGCCTGGATGACGGCCAGCCGAGAGGCCACGCGCCTCTTCGTGGGTGGCCTTGGCGCGAGCGTTTCTGCGGCGGACCTGCGGAGCCGGTTCAGCAGGTTCGGAGACGTGTCTGATGTGGAGATCGTCACTCGGAAAGATGACCAAGGCAAGTTTACAGCCTTTCGTGGGTAAAGGCGGGCCTACCGCAAGTCAGTTATCACAAAATAAGGGAACCGCAGAGATGGATGTCAGCCCCACGCCATGCCCTGGAGCTGCCATTCGTGATGTGGAACTTGCCCAGAATTACATTCCTGAGATCAAAAATGTTCTGCACTCTAAAACACCCGATTTCTGAAACATGCCACTTTCAGTTTTCAGAGCTAAAATGCTAATACTCATTAAGTATCCTATTAAGTAGAATGTCACTAACAAAATCATATAACAACATAACATAATCAACTGACCGTTCGGCATTTTTTGTTTTATTTTTTAATATTTTAATAATCATATTTGGAAAATTTCTATCTTTGAGTCCAGTGAAAAATAACAAGTTTTTCCTTTGAAAGAGTTTGTTTCCAAGAGCTCATTTTTTAAAATTTATAAATGTAATCATTTTATATTGTTTCCTGGATAAGAATTTAAATAAATGTATTTTTCTATTTTTTTAGGAAACCCACAGAAAGTCTTTGCATATATCAACATCAGAGTAGCTGAATCAGACCTGAAAAAATGTAAGCTATTCCATATGACTTGCAGTTTATGTCAGTGTAACTTGGAATAACTTCGTTCTACATCTTAACAGCCAATTTTAAGTCATCCAGAGGGACAACTATGATCAAGAGAATTCCAATATCCTGTAACTCAGCAGGTTTAGTTTCATACCATTTGGCGTCAGCAGACATTGCTAATGGTATTGCTCAACAGTGGTATTCTAAAATATTTTGGACGAGAAACAAAGCTTTCATAGAAATTGCTTGTTACACATATCCCACTATGCCAGTGATGGCGAACCTTTTGAGCTCGACATGTCAGCATTTTGAAAAACCCTAACTTAACTCTGGTGCCTTGTCACATATAGAAATTTTTTGATATTTGCAACCATAGTAAAACAAAGATTTATACTTTTGATATTTATTTTATATATTTAAATGCCATTTAACAAAGAAAAATCAACCAAAAAAATAAGTTCGCGTGTCACCTCTGACACACGTGTCATAGGTTCGCCATCACTGCACTATGCTATACCCTTCCCCCTTTCCTTGTGAGTTCATTTTTTCAGGGAGGTTATTTTCTTGAAATTAAATGCTGTTAGGAGAGGGCTGGCTTTAGTGTATGCCTTGTAAGACTATTCTTGAAATTATAGAATCTCTATCAAGAAGTTTAGTATATATTTAAAAAAACAACAACTCCCAGCTAGTGTGGGTCAGTGGTTGAGCATCAACCAAGGAACCAAGCAGTCACAGGTTCGTTTCCTGGTCAGGGCACATGCCCGGGTTGTGGGGGGCATACAGGAGGCAGGCGATAGATTATGTTTCTCACTGATGTTTCCATCTCTTTATCCCTCTCTCTTCCTCTCTCTAAAAAGGTAATTAAAAAATATATATATATATATAGAGAGAGAGAGAGAGAGAGAGAGGTTTAGTAAAACTGTGGTCTTCACTGAAGAAGAAAGGGGAGATAATCCATATTGCCACTGATGTGGTAATGAATTCTAGTAATTTGGAAGCTGAAAAGTCAAGGGGTACTTATTGTTCATAGGGAAAGAGGGCTATCACTCGACAAGTTGTGGTTGAGAACACAGCAGCTCTGATATGTAACCTGTGGCATGTTATTTAAACTTCTAAGCTCCAGTTTGCTTATCCAATGTATAGCAAAGATATTGTTTGCCTCATAACTTACTGCAAAGATTAACCCTTTTCGGTCCAATGTGGAGGCTGACTCGACAGACCAGGCGCTAGGAGCAGGTCCAGCATCGAGGCTGAGGTCGACGCCGCAAACCGGTTCAACATTCAATCCCGTCAATCAATTTGGACCAGACTGTTTGAATTCCAAAAATAAAATTAGACCGCAAAGGGTTAAATTGAATAGAACCTTTCTATTTAAAATATCTACCAATGCAATCTCCCCTCTGTTAGTGGTTATTATTAAGGAATCTGATAGCAAATATTGAGAAAAAGCAACTATTAGGGCATAGCATAGTTCAGTCACTTGCATCTAATTTGTTTGGAAGTTACACAGAGGTAACTAGCATGAGGTGAAACATGAAAACGAGGAGCTGCATAATTCCAGGGTCCTGGTTCACCTTTGGAAAATTACATTGACATTTTATAGTTTTAGTGGGAAGTAAAGAAATGTTACTCATTCACCAGAGATTTTTGGCATTACTTTGTAAACAAATAGCAAACAAGTTTTGCTTTATAGTTTACACATTCGCCTCATTCGTATCTTCCAGTCACACCGGGAGGTAGAGAATGTAAGGGCTGCACTGGGAGGTGGTCCAGGGGAGACCAGGATCTAAGCCCTTTCACTCCACGTCTAAAATGCCTTGTTCTCTTAGGGCTCTCCAGGCAGCTCAAGGGACACCTGGTCTTCAGGTGCGTTTGGCGGCTCAGGATCGTAGCCTGGTGGAGCCCCGCACCAGGGCTGCGCACATGCGTGCTGAGCGGTGACTGAGCTCAGAAGCCCAGCGTGACTTCCCATCGAGGGCTTCGTAGGGAGACTGTGGCTCTTAAGAAAGTATTGGGGAACCTGGAAAGTTGATAAGCCTTCATGGCATTGGATGGTAAAGACCAATTTTGTGGTCAGTTTTCAGTTACTCTTCCAAAAAGTTGATTAGCGGGGGTTGATTGCTCATAGTGTATAAAGGTAAACAGATGGTACCCTCGGCAGTGTCAGCCTTAAAATATGCTCTTGTGAATTTATTTTTGTTTAAGGCATTAACTTTTATTTGCGTGATTTTAAAAAATTACCAGGAATCAGATTCCGAATTTCAGAAGCAACTTGTCTTAATAAAGAATTAAAAGTGGGCTGAGGCCTGGCAGCGTGGCTCAAAAAAAAATAAAAATAAAATAAAATTCCTTGTTCTGTTTTCTCTGTATCTCTTCGTGATTAACACGTCTACTTTTCTTGGTATTAAATAATTAGAAAAGGCACATTCTGAAATGTATTTTTGCATTGTGATGTAATTGGGTAATAATTCTTTACTCTATAGGTATGTCTGTTTTAAATAACACAAAATGGAAAGGTGGAACACTACAAATTCAATTAGCAAAAGAAAGTTTTTTGCACAGGTAAGATTTGTTCTATGTGAATTTAAACAGTATTTTTTATTTTGTAAATGGTTCTGTATATTCACTTAATTGATTTGAAACTATTGAGTAATTATTTTCTTATTACTAGAGGCCCGGTGCACAGATTTGTGCACTGGTGGGGTCCCTTGGCCTGGCCTGCAGGGATCAGGCCAAAACTGGCTTTCGGACATACCCCGAGGGGTCCCAGATTGCGAGAGGGCGGTTCTCGGGTGACGCACCCCAGAATCGGGCTCCCTCCTCTCTGGTTCCAGGTGCATAACCCAAGAACCACAGCTGCCAAGTCACCACAGCTCGGCAGCTCCTGCGTTGAGCATCTGCCCCCTGGTGGTCATTGCACATGACAGCTACCATCAGTCAGCCGTTCGCTTAGGCTTTTATTTCTATAGACTTAGAGGCCCGATTCAAGAAAGTCATGCAAGGATCTCAGCCCTCGCAGCCCAGCTTCATCCAGAAGGTCATCCTGTTGTTCCGCTGTTAAGCCTTTTGGTCACTTTGCATATTACACTATTATTATTAAAGATGGTATTAGCAAATTCACCCAACTGTTTCTCCTCACAACCCCAACTCCACCAATAAAGATAATGCAATGCATTTACATGTGCATATTTTAAGCTATAAAAATATATGCCTATGTTATCTTTTTAATACAACCTTCTGCGGTGATGTAGATCTTCCCAATTTTCTGTAACTTCTGTTTAGTACTATTTCAGCAAATAGCTGACGCATAGTGTAATTGGCTATACCTCACTGATGGACATTTAAACCCTGCATGGATGGCTCCTCATAATGCAAGGCTTCGTCTGGGGCTTGTGTTGCTGGAGTTCTATATGTTTAAAATTTGAATAGACACTACTAAGTTGCCTATGTTATTTTTGACTATTAATGCTAGTGTCATACAAAGAGAAAGATAATGGGAAATTCCTGTGTGAGAGGCATAAGATTAATTTGGTAAGTGATTAAGTACAAGGCATTGTAACAGCTATTTGAGTATTTTATGATTCTGAAGGTATTCTCAGGGAGGAAAGATTGTGTAAGTTTGGGAACTTTCAAAAGAGAAAACATTTTAGGAATGTACAGATGGAGCAACCAGTGTTATTGATAAGCTTGTTCTTGACCAGGGAAAAATAGGTCTAAGGCAGGTGGCAAGCAGGAGGCATGTTCTAAGGGAGTGGTCTGATGAGACAGGTGGGAATTTGATTTTGTTCTTCAGTTGGGAACAGGGTAGTGGTGAGACTTACTCAGCAGCACTGTAGTGCCTACTCTGTGTAGGAACTGGTGCCCAGTCCCGAGCAGGACGAGCACTCGGTGCCCGCTGCCTGAAGTGCCTGCAGATGTGCCTCAAGCATAAATCTGACAGTTGCTCTGGACGGTGGGACGTTAGGAAACAGGCCAGAGGCAGAGGTCCAGCGATGAGTGGTTAGCACAGTAGTTCAGGCCTAAATTAGGTGGGGCGTTTGAATCAGCATTCTCTTCATTATGAGGATAGGAATAATCACGACTTGGCAGACTGGGCTCTGAAAGACCCATCTTCCTCATGAGGAAGATGGGATTGAGAAGGGACAAAATGCAAAATGCTTAAGTTGAAAGGGAAAATTGAGAGACTCTAAATGATCACTATAAAGTTAAACAGCATTATATTATTTTTAAAAAATAAAAACAGAAGCTCCATTAATAGCATGGTTGATTTATTTATATTTTCTCTCTTTGACTCAGATTGGCCCGAGAGAGAGAAGAAGCACAAGCAAAGAACGAAAAATCAGTACTAGGCAACACCAACTTGTTAGAAAAGATGGGAATGGTGGATTTCCATATGAAAGCTGTGCCAGGGACGGAAGTACCAGGGCACAAAGTGAGTCTTTTCTGGTAGCCTGACTAGCCCAAGAACCTAATCCTCGGACCACCTGACTGGGTATCATGTCTAAGGCAGTTGCTTTTTAACATACTAGTAGATAGTACTTTGAACATAGTACTTTATGGTTTTCAAAGTGCTTATACAACTCTTGGGCAAGCACGTTTATCCTCCATTTTATAGAGACAAAAATCGAAACAAGTGGAGACAGTTCTCCACTATCCATATATGGCATTGTGTGCTCACCACCCGAAGTCTAATCTCCATCTATCACCATATATTCGACCCCCATTACCCTCTTCACCCTCCCCCACTCTTCTTCCCCCCTGATAACCTATGAGTTTGTTTGTTGCTTTACTTTTATGCCCTGTATATGAATGAAATCACACAGTTCTTGACATATCCATGTTGTCCCAAATGGCAGTATTTCATTCATTCTTTTGGCTGAACAGTATTCCATTATATGTATATACAACATCTTTATCTAGTCATCCATCGAAGGATACTTAGATTGTTTCCATGTCTTGGCAACCATGAATAATACTGCAGTGAACATATGGGTGCATACATATTTATGAACAAGTTTTCCATTTTTTCCAGAAGGTACCCTGAAGAGAGATTGTAGGCTCATAAGATAGCTCTATTTGTAATGTTTTGAGGAACTGCAATACTGTTTTTTATAGTGGCTGTACCAGCTTACATTCCTACCAACAGTAAATGTAGGTTACTTTTTCTCCACAACCTCTCCAACGCTTGTTATTATTTGTTTGTTGATAATAGTCATTCTAACAGGTGTGGAGTTGTACTTCATTGTAGCTTTGATTTGTATTTCCCTAATAGCCGGTGAAGGTGAGCATCTTTTCATCTGTTGGCCATTTGTATGCCTTAAGAACAGTGCCTGTTTACATCCTCTGCCCATTTTTTAATTGGATTGTTTGTTTTTTGTTGAGTTGTATGAGTTCATTTATGTTTTCAATATGAAAACATATTTATAAACAAGTTTTCCATTTTTCTATATATTGTTTGCAAATATTTTTCCTCATTCTGTTGGTTGCCTTTTGTTGATGGTTTTTTCTGCTGTTGCAGAAGTGTTTTAGTTTGATATAGTCCCATTCATTCCTTTCTGCTTTTCCCTTGCCTTTGGGGTCAAATTCTGAGACCAAGATCCATAAGTTTAGTATCAATGGTTTTTTTGTTTTTGAGGGTTTTTTTAATGTAATTTATTTTTTCAGGTCTTATATTTAGGTCTTTGATCCATTTTGAGGGAGTGTTTATGTATGGGGACAAACAGCAATCTAGTTTCATTCATTTGCATATGACATTCCAGTTTTCCCAGCACCATTTTTTTTAATTAAATCTTTATTGTTCAGATTATTACATTTGTTCCTCTTTTTTCCCCCATAACTCCCCTCCTCCCAGTTCCCGCCCCACCCTCCGCCCTCACTCCCCACCCACTGTCCTCTTCCATAGGTGCACGATTTTTGTCCAGTCTCTTCCCGCATCCCCCACACCCCTTTCCCCCCCAAGAATAGTCAGTCCATTCCCCTTCTATGTCCCTGATTCTATTATGATCACCAGATTATTTATTCACTTGATTCTTAGATTCACTTGTTGATAGATGCATATTTGTTGTTCATAATTTGTATCTTTACCTTTTTCTTCTTCTTCCTCTTCTTAAAGGATACCTTTCAGCATTTCATATAATACTGGTTTGGTGGTGATGAACTCCTTTAGCTTTTCCTTATCTGTGAAGCTCTTTATCTGACCTTCAGTTCTGAATGATAGCTTTGCTGGATAAAGTAATCTTGGTTGTAGGTTCTTGGTATTCATCACTTTGAATATTTCTTGCCATTCCCTTCTGGCCTGCAAAGTTTCTGTTGAGAAATCAGCTGACAGTCGTATGGGTACTCCCTTGTAGGTAACTGAGTTTCTTTCTCTTGCTGCTTTTAAGATTCTCTCTTTGTCTTTTGCTCTTGGCATTTTAATTATGATGTGTCTTGGTGTGGTCCTCTTTGGGTTCCTTTTGTTTGGGGTTCTCTGCGCTTCCTGGACCTGTAAGTCTATTTCTTTCACCAGGTGGGGGAAGTTTTCTGTCATTATTTCTTCAAATAGGTTTTCAATATCTTGCTCTCTTTCATCTTCTGGCACCCCTATAATTCTGATGTTGGTACGCTTGAAGCTGTCCCAGAGGCTTCTTACACTATCTTCGTATTTTCGGATTCTGTTTTCATTTTGCTTTTCCAGTTGGGTGTTTTTTGCTTCTTCGCGTTTTGAATCTTTGACTTGATTCTTGCGCTCCTCTGGTCTGCTGTTGGGTGTCTGTATAATATTCTTTATTTCAGTCAGTGTATGCTTAATTTCTAGTTGGTTCTTTATCACAACATCGAGGGTCTCATTAGATTTCTTGAGGATCTCACTACATTTATCGGCGGTCTCACCAGTCTTACTAAGTTTATCGGCAGCTTCTAGACAGTTCTTGAGAGACCTTAAAAGTGTGGTTTTGAGCTCTATATCTTCCATTTCTGACATCTGCGTCCTGTTTCTTTGTCTCTGCATTTTTTTATCTTTTCTTGGTGCACCCCCTAGCGGTCTTTGTGCGCAGTCTTGTAGTTAAGCCTTGATTGTTGTCAGTAATACCAGGGGTGATTTGACCTCCAGGCTAACTGGCTATGGGAGTCCGCTGTGTCTGCAGTGGGAGAGCTTCTGTGCTGGATCTCTAGGGCGGTGCTAACCTAGCGTTTGCCTGAGGCTATCCGGCAAATGGCTCTGCGCAGGGCTTGGGCGGTGCAGGTCCCAGGGGATCAACAGGGCGGGCGGAGCAAGCAGTTATGGCTGCTCTCAGTTCTGTCCCTAGGGGCTCTGCCTCTCAGTGTCCCAGCAACCACTGCAAACCTCGGAGAGAAAGCTGCCTTCGAGTTCCGACCGAAGCCAGACAGTCCCGCTTCTCCCGTTTGAGTCTGGGTCCCTAGAGACTCGCCCAGATCTGGAGCTCAGAGTCTGAAACTCCCTCCCGATTGAAAACAACAACCGTGCCCTCCGCCGCCAGCCCGCTCAGCGCGCGCACTCCGCACCTGAGTATTTCACTTCAGCACTGCGCCTCCTCTGAGTCTGGGTATGATATTCTCTTTCCTCCTAGTTGTAGAATTTCCACTCAGCCAGCCTTCCTGTGGTTCTGGATGATGTCTGTTCTGTCCTTTAGTTATATCTCTGAAGTGGTTGTTCGAGGCAGCAATCTCCGGCGTTAACCTATGCCGCCATCTTGGTGTGTGTTTTTTGTTTTTTTGTTTTTTGTTTTTTTCCCCAGCACCATTTATTCAAGAGACTTTCTTTTCTCCTTGTGTGTTTTTGGCTATTTTTTCAAAAACTATTTACCCATAAATATGTGGGTTAATTTCTGGGTTCTCAATTCTATTCCATTAGCTTGTGTGTCTGGGTTTTGCCAATACCATATTGTTTTGATTATTGCAGCTTCACAGTATAATTTGAAGTCCGTGAGAATGATACATCCAGCTTTGTTATTTTTTCTCAGAATTGCTTTGGCTATTCCCAGTTTTTTGTGGTTCCATAAATATTTGATGATTTTTATTTTTTGAGAGTATGTTTATGAAAGCTGGGAACAGTGAAACAAGGCAGAATTTAGGATAGAAGAAGCAACAGGAGAGAGCCTAGGTGGGGCAGCTGTGGCTTCCTAGAAATGTTATAAGAAAAATGAGCCAGGGCAGGGCGGCCTTAGCTCACTGGGAAGTTGGAGAAGAGGGGGCCTTAGATACAAGTTCCAGAGGTTAGCTTTGGAAGACCTGCCACTGCCCATTGCTCCCCTGATGGCAAGTCTTGTGGAGTCCCTTGGCGTTTAAGAGATGCCTGTGGGGGAAGAAGAGACAGAAGGGAGAACACACTTTGATGATTTTTTTTGTTCTATTTGAAAAATGCCTTTGGGATATTGATGGGGATTATATTAACTTTGTATAATGCTTTATAGGGCTAGTTCAAGTATTTATTTGTGTCTTTAATTTCTTTCACCAGTGTTTTATAGTTTTCAGTGAATAGTTTCTTCATTCCTTTTGTTGACTTTATTCCTGTTTTATTCTATCTTTTTGTAAATTCATATGGAATTGTTTTGTTTTTTCTCATATTTTTGTTTTTTGTTTTTCATTTATTTTAATGAATAGAGGCCCAGTGCACAAAATTCATGCCTGGGGGGCAATGGGCCCTCAGCCTGGCCTGCGCCCTCTCCAATCCCGGACCCCTCAGGGGATGTCAGACATCCCTCTTACAGTCCAGGACTGCTGGCTCCTAACTGCTCGCCTGCTTGCCTGCCAGCCTGATCGCCCCCAACTGCCCTCCCCTGCAGGCCTGGTCACCCCGTGCCGGCCATGTTGTGACGGCCATCTTATGACGACATCGTGAGGGCATGACGCCACCTAGGCTTTTATTATATAGTATATTTCATTGTTAGTATATGGGAACAGAGTGGATTTTCATATCCTGCAACTTTACTGTATTAATAACAGTTTTTAATAGTCTTTTGGTGGGGTTTTTAGAGTTAGCTATATATGTAATATTGACAAAGCAATCCAATTGCTCTGGCTTGGATTCTCAGTCGTATGTTGAATAAGAGAGTGGGCACCCTTGTCTTATTCTTTTTTTTGTTTGTTTTTTTAATTGATTTCAGAGAGGAAAAGGAGAGGGAGAGAGAGATAATCACTGGTTACCTGCCTCCTGCACATCCCCCTGCTGGGGATTGAGCCTGCAACCTGGGCATGTGCCCTTGACTGGAATCAAACCTGGGACCCTTCCGTCTGCAGGCCAACACTCTATCCACTGAGCCGAATCGGCTAGGGCTTGTTCTTGATCGTACATGAAAAGCTTTCAGTTTTTCACTCTTCCGTATGATATTAGCTGAGGGTTTTGGCCTTTATTGAGTTACTTTCCTTCTATAGTGTATTACTCATAGATGGGTGTTGTATCTTGTCAAATGCTTTTTTTGCATCTCTTGATATGATCATATGATTTTTTTTATTCTTCATTTTGTTAAGGTGGTGAGTACATTGATCTATTTGTGTATGTTGAACCATCCTTGTGCCCCTGCAATGAATCCCACTTGATTGTGATATCTTTTTATTGTATTGTTGTATTCTGGTATCTTGTTTAGGACTTTTGCATCTGTATTCATCAGAGATATTGGTTGTAGTTTTCTTTTCTTGTGTTATCCATGGTTTTGGTATCAGGGTTATGATGGTCACAGAAAATGTGTTAGAAAGTATTGCCTCTGCCTCAGTTTTTTGGAAGAGTTTGAGAAGGATAGGTATTAAATATTTGAATGTTCGGTAGAATTCACTAATGAAGACATCTGGTCCTGGATTCTTTATTTTTTGGGAGGTTTTCAATTTCCTTTCTATTGATCTCGGTATTTAGATTTTTCCAATCCATCTTGATCAGTCTAGGATGGTTATATATATTTCTAAGAACTTGTTTATTTCTTCTAGGTTATCAAATTTGGTGACATAACTTATAATCCATTGTATTTCTTTGTGTCCATTGTAACTTATCCACTTTCATTTCTGATTTTGTTTGAGTTTTCTCTGTTTTTATTTTAGTGCATCTGGCAAGAGTTTTGTTAACTTTATCTTTTCTAACAACCAGCTCTTGTATTAATTTTTTCAGGTTTTTGGATGTTGTTATTGTTCTCTACTTTATTTAATTCTGCTCCAATTTTATTATTTCCTTTCTTCTGCTGACCTTTTTTTTTCTAGTTCTTTAAGGAGAAATGTTAGGTAATTTATCTGAGACTTCTCTTGTATATTGAAGTGGGCATAATGCTGTAAAGTTGGTTTGTTGAGGCTGGTTTGTGCCCCATCATATGGACTATCCTTGAGAATGTTACATGTGCACTGGAGAAGAGTGTGTAATCGGGTATTTAATGTGACAGGCCTATAAATATCAATCATGTCCAGTTGATCTAATGTGTCATTTAAGGCTGGTATTTCATTACTGATTTTCTATTTGGATGATCTATGCATTGCTGCCAATGGGTATTTATGTTCTCTACTATACTTGTATTTTTGTCAATTTCTCCCTTTATTTCTGTTAATAATTGCCAAATATATATATTTTTAATATATATTTATTGATTTCAGAGAGGAAGGGAGAGGGAGAGAGAGAAACATCAGTAATGAGAATCATAGATCGGTTGCTCCTGCACACACCACACTAGGGATTGAGCCCACATCCCAGGCATGTGCCCTGACCAGAAATCAAACTATGACCTCCTGGTTCATAGGTCAACGCTCAACCATTGAGCTATGCTGGCCTGGCGATTGCTGTGTACATCTTTTTTTAAACATATTTTATTGATTTTTTACAGAGAGGAAGGGAGAGGGATAGAGAGTTAGAAACATCGATGAGAGAGAAACATCGATCAGCTGCCTCCTGCACATCTCCCACTGGGGATGTGCCCGCAACCAAGGTACACGCCCTTGACCGGAATCGAACCTGGGACCCTTGAGTCCGCAGGCTGACGCTCTCTCCACTGAGCCAGACCGGTCAGGGCGCTGTATATATTTTGATGCTCCTAGGTTGGATGCATATATGTTGGTAAGTGTTATGTCTTCTTGATGTATTGCCTCCTTTATCACTGTAAAATGTCCATCATTATCTCTTGTTACCTTTTTTATCTTGAAACCTATTTTTTAACTATGGCTGCATAGCTTTTCTCTGGATGCCCCTTGCTTGGAGATGCCACTTTCACTCCTTCACTATGTTTGTCTACTGAAGACAGCAAATAGTTGGGTTTTGTTTTTTAATCTATCTAGCTCCTCTCTGTCATTTTTTTTGGTGAGTTCAGTCCTGAATACATTTAGGATGATTATTAATATATGAGGATTTCCTATAGCCTAGTTTTTTTGGTAGCTCTGTGTCTTCACTATTGCTTTTTCCTTTGTGTTTCTGTCTGTTATTTTAGTTTGTTGGTATTCTATAATATTTTCCCTTTGGTTGTGTGTGTGTGTGTCAGTTCTAGATTTTTGTTTTATGGGTACCATTAGGTTTATGCAAAAGAAGTCATTTTTAGTTTTTTTTTCTTGTGATTGCACCTTATCTTCGTTCACCTGTACAAGTTCGGTCCTTCCCCCCTCCCACTGTGTGTTCATTTCCAATTGCAGTAGCTATTTGACTTGCTTACTTACTTTATTTTTAATCCTCACACAAGGATATGTTTTGATTGATTTTTCAGCAGGAACACTCTAACAAGCTAGATATCTTATTCTTAATAGTGATGTCTCTTTTTACAATTTTTGAATATTTGATTCTGCTCTCTCCTAGCTTATAGTGTTCCTGCTGAAAAATATGATGGTAATCTAATGGGCTTTATTTCATAGGTTACTGTCTTTACCCTGACAACCTTGAGGATTTTTTCTTTTTCATTAATTTTTGACAGTTTTTTTTAAATATTAATTTGAGAAAGAGAGAGGAAGAAAGGAAGGAAGGAAGGAAGGAAGGAAGGAAGGAAGGAAGGAAGGAAGGAAGGAAGATTGATATGAGAACGAAACATCAATTGGTTGTCTCCCATACATACCCCAACCGCATCAAAGCTGCAACCTGGGTATGTGCCCTGACTTGGAATCGAACCCACCACTTTTCGGGGCATACTGGACAACACGGCACACCGGCCAAGGCAATTTTTGACAGCTTTAATATAATGTGCCTTTCAGAAGAATTTTTTGGGTTGATATAAGTAGGTGTTATAACTAGGTGTAAGCTTCTTAGATCAAGTGTCCAGCTCTTTCCTTATGTGTGAAAACGTCTCATCAACATATTGTTTGAATAAGCTTTCTGTTACCTTCTCCCCTTCTCTCTCTCTCTCTTTTTTTTTTTTAAATTGATTTCAGAGAGGGACAGAGAGAGAGAAATAAAAACATCGATGATGTGAGAGAATCATTGATCAACTTCCTCCTGCATGTCCTGCATTGGGGATCGAGCCTGCAATCTGGGCATGTGCCCTGACCAGGAATCGAACTGTAACCTCCTGGTTCATAGGTCTATGCTCAACCACTGAGCCACACTGGCCAGGCAAACCCATTCTTTTTTTCTTTTTTATTTATTTATTTTTAATATATTTCATTGATTTTTTACAGAGAGGAAGGGAGAGGGATAGAGAGTTAGAAACACCGATGAGAGAGAAACATCAATCAGTTGCCTCCTGCACACCCCCTACTGGGGATGTGTGCACAACCAAGGTACATGCCCTTGACCGGAATCGAACCTGAGACCCTTCAGTCCACAGGCTGACGCTCTATCCACTGAGCCAAACCGGCTAGGGCCAAACCCATTATTCTTATATTGCTCTAGTAGAGTCAGATAGTTTTCATGGAGTCTTTAATCTTTCTACTCTCAGTTCTCTATTCTTCCGCCTGAGACATTTCTAAATTTCTGTCTTCAGTTTTACTAATTCTTTCTACCATCTAGTCTGCTCTCTTTCCTATGTTTGCTAGTTCATTCTTCATCTCTCCTATTGATTTCTTCAAATCCAAAATGTAAGTACTCCTTTTATTCATTGATTCTGTTCCTAAGCTAGTTGCATTGTTTTTTTGAATTTGCTTATATCTGAGTGAATACTTCTAGAGCTGTTTTCTTGAATTTTCTGTCATTTTTATCACTGTCTTCCATGTCTTTAAGTTTATTTTCTGGGTATTTTTTATTTTCTTTCTGAACTCCTTTGTTACATTGGTTATTTATTGTGCTTGATGCATTATTTCTCTCTGTCTGGGCATTTGTGAGAATTAAACCTCTTTTCTGTTAAGTGTTTGACTCTACTGTTTAGCACATCAATTTTCAACTTTTTTCATCCCATGTCACACATAAACTAATTATTAAACTTCTGTGGCACACCAAAATATATACATATTTTGCCAGTCTCACCAAAAAAGTAGGCATAATTAAGATTGATTTACAAAAAATAATAATAATTGTAATTACCTACACTTTTTGCTCCAAAGTGACTTTTTAAAAACTCTGGTGTCTGTACTTTTTTTTTTTTAATATATTTTATTGATTTTTTACAGAGAGGAAGGGAGAGAGATAGAGAGTTAGAAACATAGATGAGAGAGAAACATCGATCAGCTGCCTCCTGCACATCTCCTACTGGGGATATGCCCGCAACCCAGGCACATGCGCCTGACCGGAATCGAACCTGGGACCTTTCAGTCCGCAGGCCGACGCTCTATCCACTGAGCCAAACCGGCTTCGGCGTGTCTGTACTTCTATATATAAGGATTTCTGGTACCAAGAATTAACCAATCAGATGTTACTTTATTATACGATACTAGAGGCCCGTTGCATGAAGATTCGTGCAATAGGCCTTCCTTCCCCTGGCTGCCGGCACTGGTTTTCCTACGGCACCCAGGACCCAGGCCTTTGGTCTGGCCACAGCAGCGAGGCTTGGCTTCTCCACTCTGGCTGCAATGGAGAAGCCAAGCCTCTTCAGTCTTCCGTCCTCTTCAGTCTTCAGTTTTCACTCTGCGTCTGCATATGCAAATTAACCGCCATATTTGTTGGGTTAATTTGCATACTCGTTCTGATTGGCTGGTGGGCGTAGCGGAGTGACACCATTTGCATGTTTCTCTTTTATTAGTGTAGACTAGGTGCCCGGTGCACGAAATTCATGCACTGGGTGTGTGGGGGGGCGGGGAGTGTCCCTCAGCCCAGCCTGCCCCCTCTCACATACTGGGAGCCCTCAGGCATTGACCCCCATCACCCTCCAATCGCAGGATCGGCCCCTTGCCCAGGCCTGACGCCTCTGGCCTAGGCGTCCGGCCCGGGCAGCGGGGACCCGCAGCTGCAGCGGCCCCGTGACTGTGGGCTTCGCTTTAGGCCCAGGCAAGGGACCCCTAGCTCCTGGGACTGCCAGCTTCGACCGTGCCCAGCTCCCATCGCTGGCTCCACCCCTACTTCCTGCTATCACTGGCCAGGGCGGAAAAGGCACCTGATTCTCTGATCATGGCTGGGGGGCAGGGCAAAGGCGGCCCCAGGGCCGCCTTTGCCCTGCCCCCCAGCTCTTATCTCCCCCCTGGGTTTCCGATCACTGTCAGTGGCAGGGGACTTCTTCCTGCTTTCCCTTTCGCCTTCCTGCATTGTGCCTACATATGCAAATTAACCGCCATCTTGTTGGCAGTTAACTGCCAATCTTAGTTGGCAGTTAATTTGCATATAGCCCTGATTAGCCAATGAAAAGGGTAGCTCGTACACCAATTACCATTTTTCTCTTTTATTAGTGTTGATGGCCAACAAAATGCAACTCTATTATATGGTCTAATTATATTATATTTATGGTTTAAGACAAGGCATTTTACACTGGACAGCTGCTGTTGTGTTGGCTGTTGTCATTTTTATATTTGACAGTGTAGGGAAAAAAGGTCAGTGCCCCTGACTAAAATAGTCAGGCATTGCATGTTTTAAGTTCTTACAGCACACCAGTTGAAACTCATTGGCTTAGCATACAGTGGGGCCTTGACTTACGAGTTTAATTCGTTCTGTGACAGAGCTCGTAACTCAAATTACTCGTATGTCAAATCAACAGTGAACGAGTGAGACATGTGATGCTGGGCTCATGTTGTGGTGTTCACTGTGACGTTCGCTGCGCCAACTAGCAGTGGGGTATCTGAAGCTGGCTTGTAACCCGAATTTTAGCTCGCAACTCAAAGCAAAAAATCGGCCGAGAGACATCTGGTATCTCGAAAAACTCTTTAGTCGGGACACTCGTAAGTCAAGGCCCCACTGTATTGATAAGTAGAGGTCTTTCTTTTATTTTCCCGTAGGTGGCGCTGGAGCACAAGGTTTTGTTTTTTGTCTTACCTGCAGTACTGGGGCTTCCTCGATCTTTGGGTTAGTGTCTCCTCAGTCATGGAAATTGTCCCATATCCTCCAAGGAGGTGGGCATCCTTTTAATGACCCATCACCCAGGGCTCAGCCTTAGCGGGTACCAGCCATCCAGGGCCATTGCTGCCTCTGTCCCTTCATTATATCCATGAGAGGTGTCACCCCGACCCTTCGCGGCTGTCCTGTCCATTGTGTTGCAGTGAGCAGCAGACTGCATCTGCCGCTCTTGTTTCTGTCCTTCACCCCTATTCCCTCTTTGCCTACTCACTCTGCTATGCCCACCTTTAGATGTCTCAGTGCGTGCATCCCTGGAAACTATTTGTGTGTTGAACAGGGAATCCTGTTTTGAATTATGGCTGTCCAACTTCTTGTAACTTCAAGGGGAAGACCTCTCATGTTGCCTCTCATGTTGTGTAGCATCCTACATTCCCCAATTGTCCTCCTTTTGCTTTTCTCTCTTCACATACTTTTTTTTTTTTTTTGCGAACTCATTTCATTATCAGAAAACTAAACCCAGCAGTAATCATGGCAGACCGTGACTTTAAATTTTTTTTTTAAGTTATATTTGTGGCCTTAGTTGGGTGGCTCAGTGGGTGGATTGTCATCCCATACATCAAAAGATTACAGGTTTGATTCCTAGTCAGGGCACATACCTGAGACAACTGATCCATGTTTCTCTCTCCCTCTTTCTCGTTCTTTTCCTTTCTCCCTCCCCTTCTCTCTAAAATCAATAAACATATCTTCATGTGAGGATTTTTTAAAAGTTATATTTGTGAAATGTGGTTAATCTTTTTCATTTGTGACATATAATAAATACATGTTTTTTTATTTTTCCAGAATTGGGTTGTAAGTAAATTTGGAAGAGTCTTACCTGTTCTTCATCTAAAGAATCAACATAAACGTAAAATATCCTTTGCAATTGGGTTTCCAGAGTAATTATTATTTAGCACAGTTTTGGCTAATTACCAAAGTTTACTTCCTATCTTTAGAATTTCACTACCTCTGTCAGGAAATCTTTAGATGTTTAACAGTTTTATGTTCCCAACTTCCAGGCAAGGTAAGACCTTACTACCTGCATGAATGGAATAATTAAGATAATAATTAGAGAATATAATGAGGTTTTATATGAGTAAGTGATACAAATGATGATTGTCAAAGAAGCTTTTCACTTATTAATTTATATGCCTTTCTCTCACTTGACATGGATTCAAAGCCTTTGCTGAAAGATCTAAAGTGGGGCAGTGGACATAGGGCCATTGTCAAAGAAGGCTTTAGAGGAAGTGCAGGAGGTTTCACATTCCCGGAAATGTGATGGGAAGGAGGAGTTCAGGAAAGAGGAAAATAGTAGATTGAAATATGTAGATAAACATGAGAATGGTGGGTGGAGAAGTAGTGTGGCGCCCAGAATGCGTAAATTCAGATACTCCTGTTCCTTTGAGGAAATGAGGTCAGCTTGTTAAGACTTTGAATTTCTAGTGTTAAGAACTTCTGGGCAGAGGTGCGCTTGTGTATCTTTACCTGTTCTAATGCGAGTCTTTCGTTCAGAGGGGATGTTGTGCATCCAGTGTGTTTAAAATGTGCTGAGGGAGCTGGGAACTAACAGATTGCCCAGAGGTGACTGATAGGAAACCGCCTCCTCCTGAGCTTAGAGCAGCAGAAAGGCATGTCCTCGTTGCTGGAGCCTTCCCTGCCAGAGCACTAAACCCAGAGAAATGGTGGGTCCTTCTTCCTCTTTCCCTTCTTGCTTCCTACCAATGGTAGCCACTAACAGCAACGAAGATTCTGAAGAGAAGTGTGAAGCTGAGAGACCATGGACGCTTTATGGACGGCCTCACATACTTGATGTGTGTTCAGTAGTTTCTAAAGGAACAAAGAAGCTTTTCAGGGGTGATAACTTAAAGCAACTTATTTATTGCCTGTTCATATGTGTTAGGATATTGGCAAATGCCAAGTGTCATCACAGCATGTTGACATTAACTAGAATCCTTCTTGATGATGTTAGCCACAAAACACATCCTGGTAAAGAGTTACTATCTTTCTAATAAAGACCTACAAAATGCCCTGCAGAGAAAAGAGATGTAAATGGAGGTTATTGAGCTGAGAGGGTCAAAGCTCGGATAGCTAGAATCAGAGAGAGTGCTGAGAAGGCAGGAAAGCCAAAGGAATTTGGGACCCGAGGACATGTGGTGTCCAGCTGTGCCCCTCTGGGTACTCCTCTGTTCTCTGCTTTATAGCATCAGCTCCGTAGATGGGTTTCTCGGATTTACAGAAAACAGTCTTTGGTACTCTGTATCTAGAATCTAATTTGAGTGACTTTGCTGTGGTGTCTACATACAAGTATATATTCTGCTGATTAATATTGATGGTGCTTTTGATAATTCTGGATAGAACTCTCAATTCCAGAGAACCTGAGGTAGCCTAGTGAAATTCTCATTTTGTTGGATAGGAAACTGAGGGTAAGATTAAACAGTATTGTGCAGTGAAGGCGGAGGATGGGGCAGGAGTGGGTGGAAGGGATCAAAGGGTGGGGGAGAAATGAGGGACATCTGTAATATCCTCAACAATAAAAATAAATTTTTAAAAAAGATTAAACATTATTCCTTTTGCTTCACCAGATTGACAGGTTTTCTTAAAACCTAGTGCCTTTGTTTTTGTTCCTTGACTTATGGAAACATAAAGTATGATCCATCAAAATACTGCCACAACTTAAAAAAAATAGGGGAGGATTTTACAAATGCCATTCCTGTATCCAATCTCACTTGGGAATTGGAAGGAGGGAATGATCCTATGAGTAAGAAACGGCAAGGAAAATTTTCTGACTTTTTCAGCCCTCCCAAGAAGATAATAAAAGTGCAGAAGGATCAGAGTTCCACTTTGTCTCTGACTTTGAGACCAAGACCCGGGAGGGTAATAATGGAGAATCCACACTTGTCACAGCAACAGACCACACGAGAAATACCTAATGATCCTGTTACTCTTAAATCACCCCAATTACCTGATTCTGATAGTCAGAAACTTAAAAGTGTGTTTCTTCAGACTTCTGGCTTGGAAAACACTGGGAACAAAAATAGCATCTCTGAGGATGATACCGATTCTGAAGATGAATTAAGACTAATGATCGCAAGAGAGGAAAACTTAGAGAGAACTACATGGTCCTCAATAAATGAATATGATTCCTTTGAAATTGTAAGGGATGATTTCAAATCAGATGTTCACAAACTTTGTTCTTTAACAGGTTTAGGCAACAAAAATGTCTCTTGTTTTGATAGTGAAGATAATGTGGGAAGTGATTGCGACAATGATTCAGGAGATACAGATGACACTGCAATGAAAAAAAATGTTGGTAAGGTTAAAAAGAGTACAGGATTTCCACAAATGGAACAGTCTGTATACGAGAAAAGTTCTTTGAAAAATAGGAAAAAGTGTGAGCTTTCTGATCATTGTACTAAAGTACAAAAAAGCAAAACCAATGTGGAGCTAGCCTTAAGTCGTGGAGTAAAGCAGCTTAGCTTTAAGTCCTTGTCCAACTCCAGCAGCAGTGAAGATGCTGATTCTCTGCCGGCATCCGCCGGGTCTGCGGAAGGGAAGTATAACGCCATGATGAAAAACTGTCTCCACGTGACTCTCTCCTTAGCTGATCTGGGACATTTGGCTGGCAGTGACCTGAGGGCTCCAAAGGAAGATTCTGGGAGTGGTGGCTGGGAAACCACCTCCAAGTGTGACAGAGCCTCGAAGAGCCATGGGACTTCTGGTGGCCTCCACGGAAGTCGACAATGTATTTATCCTGAAGAGATTGTGGCTTCCCTTTTAGAAGGAGAAGAGAATACCCCTGGAAAACAGAAACCAAAGGAAAACAACTTAAAGCTAAAATTCCAGGCATTCAAGGGAGTAGGCTGTCTCTATGGAAAGCAGCCAGTGAAAAAGTCCTTGAAAGAGAATGTTGCCTCTAGCAATATTAATAAAAATGAGCATTCCTTGAAGCTTGAGGATCCCACTAGCATGTCCTTGGAAAGGGGCTTGCCATATTCAAACGGCTCGTCAAGCAAACTGACTCCTTTCCAAGGTGCAAAGAAAGCAGATGACCCAAACTATATCCAACCTCAAAAGAGACAGTTTACTTTTAAGACCCAGAATCACAAAGTGCAGTCCCCTAGCAGTTCAGAAAAGGGAAGTAGAAGTCCTATTTCTAGTTTGTTGCCATTGAAAGATAAGAAGCCTGTAAGGCTTGGTGCAGAAACCTCCCTGAGAGGCTTTGATGAAGACTGTTGCCACGGGACCACAAAGACAGGAGAGGACTCTGAGAAGAGGCCTGATCTAACCAGCCACATGGTTCCTGAGAATTCCCCAGAGGTCTCCAGGATGAACACTCAGGGAAGCAAAACTGACTTCCCATTTTCTCTTAATAGTTCATCCGATGTTTTTGCTAAGGATAAGCATGCTGAAGATAATCAGAAGCGTTTGTCAGCCTTAGAGGCAAGGCAGAAAGCAAAAGAAGTGCAAAAGAAGCTGGTTCATAATGCCCTGGCCAATTTGGTGAGTCTGTGGTTTAACAAGAACTCTAAAATTCCATCCTTTTCTTCCCATGAAGGTAGGCGTGCCCCTTTAGAGGTCAGTATCTTGGCACACACAAGTTTCATTTTCTTTGTCCTTGAGTTGGAAGCCTTTATCACACTTAATATTTAGTATATTCCAACGAAAGTGAGATTAATCTATTTATAAAAACCCCTTTTAATTTGTCTTTATCAATTTTTTTTCATAGTTTCCTGTAGGAATTAGAACTGGTATAGTTAAGTAACATATCCTAATATGTCCGAGTTTACATATAAGTCACCTCCCAAGTGATTTATGTCTTGCCACGATTTACTGTAATGAACCTTTATTCATTCTTCCAACATCTGTTACGTACCTATGGAGTTCTAGGCCTTCACTGTAAGTACGAGATTTATAGAATGAGGTCAAGAAACATGGTTCCTGCCTCAGGCATTGGCTCTTAGTGTGGTGTGCAGAAGGTGACATTTGAGTTCCAGGGTCCAGAGAGAGTATGCCCATGTGCCCTGGCAGCACCGGGGGGCACCAAGTGGGTCAGGGGGATGGGAATAGGGGGTTTCCTCAGCCTAAACTGAGGCTAGTGAGAACAGTATACACCGATTGGGCAGAGGTAAGAGGGTGGGAAGGGAGAGGAAAGGCATTTCATGAAGAGGCAGCAATTTATACAAAAGGGAATGTGTGTGACTGAAATGTTTGAAGTATGAGGTGGCAAGAAATAAGACTAGAGAGGTAAATAGGGACAGTGAAGAGTCTACAGGGCTTGGACTTTATTTTTTCTTTTCTTTTTTTAATTGATTTAAGAGAGGAAGGGAGAGAGAGGTAGAAACATGAATGATGAGAAACATTGATCGGCTGCCTCCTGCACACCCCACACTGGGGATCAATCCTGCAACCCGAGCATGTGCCCTGACCAGGAATCGAACCGTGACTTCCTGGTTCATAGGTCGACACTCAACCACTGAGACAAGCCAGCCGGGCTGGACTTTATTCTTAAAGCTGTGAAAAGACTGAATAACTTTAAGCAAAGGGATGAAGATTGATTGTGTCTATATTGGAACAGGAATTGGCAAACTATAGCTCATAGGCCATGCAGCCCACAGCCTATCTTGGTACAGCCTCCAAGCTAAGAATGGTTTTTACATTTTTAAAGCATTTTTTCAAAAAGAATACACGACAGACCACAGACCCTTTGTGCCCCTTTACAGAAATAGTTTGCCAAGCTCAGTTTGGAGAAAGTTATTCAGGCCATGATCAAGAAATCAAATGAGGCAAATCTGGAACCTGGGACAGCCTTTGGGAAGGTCATGAGCCAGAACCAAGGCAGTAACCATGGGAGTAGATTGAAAAGATACTGAGAAGGCCTAATTGATGGGACTTTGATCAGCTGGATATGCAAAGGAAGAGAAGTCATAAGTGTCCATCTTGGGAAAATAATTGGGTGATGGCATTCACTGGATAAGAAAAGGGTGGGAAGTAGACTTGGCAGGGAATGGAGCTGAGGGTTGTCTTATATAATGCCTTTGATGACCACTCTAGGATGGTCCTCCAGAGGACAAGCCAACACACATCATCTTTGGTTCTGACAGTGAAATTGAAACAGAGGAGACGTCCATTCGGGAGCAGAGCCAGCTGGTAGAGAAACCAGTAAAGGTAAGAGTTCAGGGGGTCTTTGTGGGCACTGCTCTATTTCTGCAGATCCATTTGCAGACCAAGACCTGCACACAACTGCCACGCTCAACGTAAAATCCTCTGGAGCCACAGGGAAAGCCAGGGCTCCCTAGTCACTACACACACAGACTCCAGGGACCGTGGCGATTTTCTCCCACGTGAACATCTCCACAGTACCTGCACAGCGGCATCAATATCAGTGAAATCCCATAGAAATTATTCCCACGTTTATAACAACTGCCACCCTTCCCCGCCCACACCCCCATTCGGGCTGCATTGGGAGCCTCTGCTTGGCCTGAAAGGCCACGTAGATATCACTGAGTCACCTAACCATCCTAACCATCACCACCCTTTCCTGGGAGAGCCATCTGGGTTGTGGGTTCTTAAATGTGAGGGGAGGTTGCATAATGAAGGAAACACTGCCTGCCTTCCCTTTGAATACACGTTTCTGCCTTCACCTGTCACAGGAGGTCCTGAGCCGAGCATCCGGAACGCTGTTTGGCAGCAGTAGTGAGGAGGAGTCGGACCCTGAAGAGGACAGGAATAGGTTCAGAATCAAGCCTCAGTTCGAGGGTAGAGCTGGACAGAAGGTTAGTAAAGAATGAAAATGCTAAAACTTGCAATATGTTCTTACTTTTTTGACATAGTCCTTAAATCTAGGCAAATGGAGGAAGACTTTGACCCACACTCCAGTTTTTATCTTTGTTTTGGGAGTAAATCCCCCACAACCATTCTGACTGGACCATGGATAGGTGAAGTTATGCAAACATACATTGTCATTTCAGGGTTGGGGAGGGCACCTGGAACATCTATTTTAGAAGCGGTTTCTTGGGACTGTGGCTATAATTGTGTATGTGTTTGTCTTGGTAGCTCATGAATTTGCAGTCTCACTTTGGCACTGATGACAGATTCCGCATGGACTCCCGATTTCTAGAAAGTGACAGTGAAGAGGAACGGGAAGGTAAAAGCCTCGTTGTCTGAACAGTGCTGATGTCAGAGTTGGGACCCCCTAAGAAGTCATCTGGTCCAGCTTTTGCTTAACACTGGAGAAGCTCTACATCCCAAAACAGTGACTTATGAAGCTTATAGTCTAGTGCACAGCTTGTTTAGTAGTCCTTGAGTTCATTTGCACATATTAGTTTATTTAGAAAAGTTAAATTACTTGAAGCTGCCAGAAAAGAGAGGAATAGATGGCATCCACCAGAGGCACGGTCTTTCTCTGTGCCATCTCTCGCACAAGGGAAGAGGTGAGGTCCCTGTCTGGCAGTAGAATTGGAGGTCCAGGTGAGGTCATGAAAGACAGTTAAGTCACACTTGACTCTGAAAGAGAGTATTCTTCCCTGGTGTGTTTGCTGGGTGCAGGTATTTTAAAAGGAATGTGCTATTGAATGCCATTCTACTTGGATGTGTCTTTATTGGGGATGTGTCTACTTGGATGTATCTAGCAGTAATGATGCTATCAGAAGCACCCAAATTCTACTCTTTTACTTCCTTTAGCGTCTTCCATAGCAGTGGTTCTAAACTTTCTCTAGAAGACCTACTTCTGTCCTCGAGTAAACTCCCTGCTCCCTCTGTAGTCACAGAACTTCTTTCTTTAACCTTCCCTTTTTCCTTCCTTCTTGAGTTAACCTAAACTGCATCTGAATTCCTCATTCATACATCCCGCAACCCCCTTTCTCACAGACTTCTTCATCTTCCCTTTCTTGTAGCTCCATTTCTCTTTCTACAGAAAAAGCTCTCATAGGTCCAAGATGCCATTCCTTTAACCCTGCCAATTTTCAGGTTGCCACTCCCAAGATTTTAGTTCTAAACTTGAAAAAAATAAATTACATAGGACCAGTTGACTATTGAAAAAACAGTCTGACTTGAGTACTTCAGTTCTTTGAGGTGATTGTTAGGTGTTGTACATTTCCAGGAACCAGAGTTCAAAGATTAAATTCTCCAGGGTCCACACGACTTAGCTTCAGAGCTTCTCATTCAAAATCCCATGTTGAACACAGGAATGGACAGGACCTTGGGAGTAGCCTACATTTAGAAGCTGCACAGAGAAGTTGCTTCCTTACCTTCTGCCACTTCAGTCTGTCTCTTTACAGCTCTTCTGTTAAGTGCTCCCTCAAAAGCTGTGAATTACCAGTTCACCAAATGGAGTGGCATTTTCTCCAGCTTCAGCCTCTTCAGCTGACCTGCAGCATTTGTCACTGGCGAAATGTTCTCTTTGCTTTGCTCTCCATTATACACAACTTCCTGGTGTTTTTCTTCTTCCATTGGTAACTAATGTTCCTTTCGCCTCCAGGTGTAGGCTCTTCCCAGGTTTCTGTAAGTTCTTGTTGCTCTAGCCTTCTCTTATATGGGTAACTTCCATCTTTGATTCTGATTGCTCTACAGAGTCCCATGCCTTCTTTTCTCGGTGCCTGGTGGATCGTTCTCACAGACATTCCTGGGCCCATGTGAAAATTAAAGTCCCAACTTCAGTTTCTCTCTCAGCTCCTCCAGACCCTGCTGTCACTGTTGATGGCACTCCATTCCTAAGGCATGCGGACACATGTCCTTGTGTTTTCCTCCCTACTTTTGAGGCTCATTTTCAGTGAATTGCAAATACTGTCCTGCAAGTAGGCAGCACGGCCAGCCTACAAACACCCTTTCGTGTTCTACTGTCTAGTGGTCATTATTAGGTTAAAATTGAAATTGCCATTTTCAAAGTCAAAAGCTGTCGAATTAGTAGTTTCATATGGTTCAATCTAATGCAGCATAAGACTTTGTACTTTTAAAAATATGTGTTCATTTTGTCTTCCCCTACCTGCCACATGCTCCTCCCATCACTGTGTCTGTCCTTACACGTTGCCTGGCTTATAAAGCATTTCTTGATTTATTTGAAGATGATCTATACCTCCGTGGAACCCTTAGAAAGTTTTGGGACATCTCTCTTGGTAATTTTTTCAAATCAGTGTTTTGTTTTAGTTTCTGTTTTGGTTTATATCCTGAAAAAGTTGAAAGGGTCTTTAACCCTTTTCGGTCCAATGTGGAGGCTGACTCGACAGGCCAGGTGCTGGGAGCAGGTCCAGCATCGAGGCTGAGGTCGACACTGCAAACCGGTTCAACATTCAATCCTGTCAATTAATTTGGACCAGACTGTTTGATTTCCAAAAATAAAATTGGACCGCAAAGGGTTAAGGCTTATATCTGTAATCCAAAGTAGCTGCTTAACTTTCCTCCCTGATAAGTGTCTTTTTCTGTAACTGAGGGTAGCAGCTATCTCCTTCCATGATGCCCTGTGCATATGGACCTTGGGCTCTCCTCCTGCAATATTGATGACTGTATCAAAAGCTGGCACAGCTGTCTACTGAAATATATTCGTCAATAGAATCACCATCTTTCACTTTTAGGTGTAATTTAGGTTAAAGTTTAAAATGTTAATAACTCAGTCTGGAATAACTTTAGTTTTGTAATTGGTATCTTTCTATACAGTTGTCAGTCTTTACCTTAAAAACTGTTACATGTGCCAATGAAAACCATTAAATACAGATTCAGTTTTTATAATTACAAATAAAAGTGAGAATTTTTGTTAGCTGGCCATGCAACTCCTGAGTACACTGTGGCGTTGAGGGTCTTGGGGATAGGGAGATTATTAGCAAAATGAGTTTTCACTTTTTTTTCTGCCTATCTTAATGTGTTTAGGTGATTGATAAGTATTTGATGAGTGAGACTCCTCAAGTTACATTTGCCAAGAGATCACTAATTATCCGTTTCCCTTTAAGACGTAAACGAAAAGAAAACTACTGAGAAAGAAGAGCTCGCTGCAGAAAAGTTGAAAGCCTTAAATATTGTGCAGAGTATTTTGCAAACCAACTTAAGCAATTCTGCAAGCAAAGGATCAGTACCTGCTAAGAAATTTAAGTACGGTTTATGTCCTATCCCATTCCACCTTTTTTTTCTTTGCTACAAATGCCTTCCTGAACTCAGTTTAAAACGAGGCCATTTTAAACTTGCTGAGGTGGCCTGTGGCAGGATGTATCAGACCTTTAAAAATATACCTGCCTTTGACCCAGTGATTCAATTTTAAGGAATTAATCTAAAATAATTTCTATGCCTATGCTCTTAGATATCATAGTAGCATTGCTTCCATTAAGTGTTATCAATACAATTCTTTCTCATGGATAATTTTAAACATGTAATTTAGAGAAACTAGTGTAATGAAATCCGTGTATACCAGCCTCTGTATTACCAACATATGCCAGCTTTCTTTTCTCTGCCTTTACTCACTTTCCCTTGCTTTACCCACTGAAATATTTTATGCAGACCCTAATAGTGTGTCTTTTTATCTCTATATATTTTAGTATGTTTAAAATAATGTTTAATATTAACAGAAAGATCCAGAGAAACTTAAAAGTAATAATTTAAAATATTATTTCTAATGAGATTTTTCTTTGATATCATATAGCATTGTCTTGCTCAAAAAGTGGAATGGCTCTGGTGTTGAATTATAATTTGCTATTAACTTTTTGCATTTGTTTTCTGATTTATCTCTTCCAACTTATCACTCCTTTTTTTACATAGGGACATCATACACTATGATCCAACAAGGCATGACCATGCCAATTATGAAAAAAAGAGAGATGATAAACCAAAAGAAAGGTAAGTCAAGCTCCTTCTTTTAGTAGCAGTTCTATGTGAATTAATCTCACTGCAAACAAAGAGAAAAGTCAATAGTAATGAATATCGCATCCATTGGTCTCCACTGTGTTTACTTTACGACCAGGGGAGAAAAAGGACTGGAGTTATGAGTGTGGTGGAGAGAGCCTTACCTTGGGCACAGGAATGTCATGCATGTGAAGGATAATGTGTGCTCCTGCTCTAGCATGGTGCCTCCTATGCACATCAGTTTCTTGTAGCTGCTGTAACAGATTACCACAAACTTGGTAGCTTAAAACCACAAAAAGTATTTGCTGGGGTCCAACCCCAGCAGGGCCAGGGGTTCCCAAAGGTGTAGACGGAGTCGGCGAAGAAGGAATGACACAGAGACAACGTTCAGTTGATCAGCA
The DNA here is from genome assembly GCF_963259705.1 of Myotis daubentonii. Lineage (NCBI taxonomy): Eukaryota > Metazoa > Chordata > Mammalia > Chiroptera > Vespertilionidae > Myotis > Myotis daubentonii. The sequence goes on along the minus strand of NC_081850.1, from coordinate 1,690,653 downwards.
GCCTAGCCAGGATCTCTAGCCAGGATCTCCAGCGAAGTTCTGGTCTGGATCTCCAGCGAAGTTCTGGTTAGGATCTCCAGCCAGGTTCTGTGTCCATGTTCTCTTGCTAGGTTCTCCAGCGAGGTTCTGTAGCCATGTTCCCTCGCTAGGTTCTCCAGCCAGGTTCTGTCACCAGGTTCTAGTCAGGTTCTCTTGCCATGTTCTATCCAGGTTCTGTAGCCAGGTTCTATCTCTAGGTTCTTCAGCCAGGTTCTCTCGCTAGGTTCTGTCTCTAGGTTTTGTGGCCAGTTTCTGTCCAGGATCTTTTGCCATGTTCTCTCGCTAGGTTCTGTCTCTAGGTTCTGTTGCCAGTTTCTGTCCAGGATCTTTTGCCATGTTCTCTCCAGTGAAGTTCTTCTGTCTCTAGGTTCTGTGTAGGTTCTGTCTTCTAAGTTCTGTCTTGTTACATCTGTATTTATACCAGTTGATTCCAATCCTATCAATCTCTATTCCAAAGGTTAGGGTGTTTCTTCATTCCAGGGAGTAAAGATTATGTAGCTTAAGCATGATTGTTCGTAGTTAAAGTGATTAATTACCCCCCTGGCACTTAGTTAAGAGGTTTTATTCCCTCCCTAACTTCAGGGGAAAATCCATACCTGGGGAAACAACCTTTCTCAGAGACCTTGGTTAAAACACATAGTGCCAAGAAGCTGAGCAAACATATTAAGAACAGTATGCCATATATGCCAGGTCCCTTGAAACAAGAAGCATGGACCGGCTCCCGGCAAGTATTTTCTCACAGTTTTGAAGGCTAGGATTCTGTGTTGATAGAGTGGCTTTGTGTGCTAGGTGTCCTATAGGGCCCAGTGGCTCAGCCTCCCCAATTACCTGAGGTGGACAATCTTGGTGCACCCCTTTGTGGGCTTCTTGTAGTTAAGCCTTGATTGTTGTAGGTATCACTGGGAGGAATTGACCTCCAGGCCAATTGGCTGTGAGAATCAGCTGTGTCTACAATGGGAGAAATTCGTGCTGGAGACACCCTTCTGGGGCAAGACTTGCTTCAGTGGGGCTTTGGTGCTCACTGAGTCTGCCCCCTGAGTGTGTCCCTTATGGATCTGAGGAGTTGTAATCTGGATAGTCCCACTCTGACCACTGGGTACACTGGCTCTCGGATCTCTAAGGTGGTGCTAATTTAGCCTCTGCCTGAGGCTACCCAGCAGGAGCTGTGGAGAGATCTGCAGATTCCACTTCTTTGTTTGGGATTTGGAGGTGCCCAGATGAGGCCCAGCTGTGAATCAATGCAAGCTGCTGTGGGGTCTTGGGCCTTCTTTTGGAAGTTCTGGGTCTCTGACCCAGCTGCAGTTTGTTAGGTAATTTTAGATTGCAAAGGGCCAGGCCATTCATATGCAAAAGCCTTTGTGCACAGCTCGGGTGGGGCGGGGTCTCAGGGAATCAACAGGGCAGAGAAAACAGCTATAACTGATCCTCAGTCCTGCCCTTAGAGGCCCCCGGTCTCAGTGTCCCGCGGTAATCACTGTAAGCGCCTCTGAGAGAAAGCTGCCCTTGAGTTCCGCCCGATGCCAGACAGTTCAGTTTCTCCCTGTATGAGTCTGGGTCCCCAGAGATTGGCCCGGAACTGGAGTTCAGAGCAGTCGGGAGCTTGAGACTCCCACCCCATTGAAATAGACAACTGTATCCTCAGTTGCCAGCCCTTTCCACATGCGCCTCCGTACCTCTGAGTCTCGGTGTGCTTTTCTCTTTCTTTCTAGTTGTAGAATTTCCACTCAGCCAGCCTTCCTGTGGTTCTGGATGATGTCCGTTTTGTCTTTTAGTTGTATTTTAATTTTTTAAATGCAAACTTTTTCTTTTTTTTTTCTTTTTTTTAATATATTTTATTGATTTTTTACAGAGAGGAAGGGAGAGGGATAGAGAGTTAGAAACATCGATGAGAGAGAAACATCGATCAGCTGCCTCCTGCACACTCCCTACTGGGGATGTGCCCGCAACCAAGGTACATGCCCTTGACTGGAATCAAACCTGGGACCCTTGAGTCCGCAGGCTGACGCTCTATCCACTGAGCCAAACCGGTCAGGGCTTAGTTGTATTTTTGAAGTGGTTGTGCAAGGCAGCAATTTCCGGTGTTTACCTGTGCCGCCATCTTGGTTTCCCAAGGCTAGGATTCTGAAATCACAGTTAATGGCAAGGCTGCATTCCTTCTGAAGATTCAGTGTGAAATCATTTCACATCTTTCTCAGCCTTGGGTGCCTGCCAGCAGTCCATGGTATTCTTTGGCTTGTGGCTACATTGCTTCGTCCTTTGCCTCCACCCTCACATGGCCTCCTCCTCTTTTCTGTTTGTATATCGTCTTTGTGCCTTATTATATGGATGATTGCGTTTAGGGCTGACCTGGATAATCCTGGATAGTCTCTTTGTTGCCTGGTCCTTAACCACCAAGTCCTTTTTCCAACGAAGGTAATACTCACAGGTTCCAGGGTTTAGGGCCTGAACATGTCTTCTGGGGAACAACCATTCAGTCCACTACTCTAGTGTGGTAGGAGCTTCTCTTTCCTATAAATATGCTGTCAGTTTGTTAAATGTGCCAAATACATGAGGCAAACAGTAACTCCCCCTGCCTTACCACTAAAAACATGTGGTATCCTGAACTAAATCCCGGAACAAAAATGACATTTGTAGAGAAACTAGTGAAATGAAAATAAAGTTTGAGTTCCGTTTATAGTAATGCAAAAACATTAACCTTTTAATTTTGGTAATTGTACTATAGTTATATAAGGTGATACTATGAGAAGAAACTAGGTGAACACCACTTTTCAACTTTTTTTGTAAATCTAAAATTATTCTAAAATTAAAGGTTACTTTTAAAAAGAATCACATATCAAACCAAAGTAGAACCAATATAAATATTCCCTGCAATATAAAAATTTTGTATGTTATTTAAGGTTATCACAATGGTACATAAGTAGGGGATATTTTGTATAATATATTAGTTTTTATTTACGTATAGGCTTATTATCTATTGATGCATAACAATTTGGCCAAAACTTAGCACCTTTACACTAAAAACATTTATTATCTCAAAGTTTTCCTATGTCCAGAATTTGGGAGAAGCTTTAAGTGGTTCTGGCCAGGGTTTCTTAAGAGGTTGCAGTCAAGCCCTGGCTGGTGTCACTCAGTTGTTTTAGCGTCATCCCATACACCAAAGGTTGCTGGTTCGGGTGCCAGTTCGGTTCCTGGTCAGGGCACATGCCCAGGTTGCAGGCTTAATCTCTGGTCAGGTTACGTGTGCGAGGCAGCCAATCGACTTTTATTCTCACATCCATATTTCTCTTCTCCCTTCCTCTTGCTCTAAAATTAATAAAAACATATTTTTAAAAGGAGGTTACAGTCAAAACATTGCCTGAGGCTTCGGTCTCTGAAGGTTTAACTGAGCCTGTAGGGTCTGCTTCCCAGATGGCTCATTCACATGTCTGTTAGCTAATTCCTTACTTTGTTGGCCTCTAATAGACAGCTTAAGTGCCCTTGTAACTTGTCAGCTGGCTTCCCCAGACCACGTGACTGAAAACAGAGGAGGAAGCCATAGTGTATTTTATGACCTAATCTTAGAAGTCACACACTGATACATCAGTCTTATTTAATCTTCTTTCTTTTTTTTTTAAATATATATACTGATTTCACAGAGGGAGGGAGAGGGAGGAAGAGATAGAAACATTGATGATGAGAGAGAATCATTGATCAGCTGCCTCCTGCAAGCCCTACACTTGGGATCGAGCCCACAAACTGGGCATGTGCCTTTTAATGGAATCAAACCTGGGATCCTTCAGTCCACAGGCTGATGCTCTATCCACTGAGCCAAACCGGCTAGGGCTTATTTAATTTTCTTGAACCAAGTCACTGTCAACCAATACTTTCATGGGGAGTTTAAGTGCCATCTCTTGAAGAGAAAAGTATTGAGGTATTTGTGGACATATTTAAAACCAGGACAATTCACCCTCTGGCCACAAATTGTTTACATTCCTACCACATGCAGAATATTTTCTCCTCCTCTCTAGAGTCCCCCAGAAGTCTCAGCTCTTTACATTATTAATTTAAAATCCAGGATGTTGTCCCCCAAATAAGATCTAAGTGCAGATCGGGTTACCTGTTTTAGTACAGCACCTTGAGTGAGGCCTTTTGATTAGAAGACCTGGGAACATGTCATGGTGGAATGAGCATAGATTAACCAATCTAATGTAAGCACTACTATAAGAAAACAGCAGGCAGAAGGAGTCACTGGTCCATAGGAGCTCTGAAATTTAGGCAGCCAAATGTCGCGAGATCTTTTATTAGAATAATTCTCCATAGTTCTTGACTCTGCCTTTTGCGTCATCCTTTTCTATATATTGATTTGAGAGAGAGACATCAATTTATTGTTCCACTTATTTATGCTTTCATTGGTTGATTTTTGTATGTGCCCTGACAGGACATTGAACCCACAACCTTGGCATATCCGGACAACATCCTAACCAACAGAACTACGTGGCCAGAGCTGAGTAATTATCTCAGCCTGCTTGTAGAAATATGGGAGTCTGAAAGCCTCTTTGTTGTTGACTGTCTTTGTACTTAGCTATTCTAGCTAGAGGTGTTTCTTTTAGTATCATCCTCTTAAAATATTCGTGAGTCTCCTGTGAATATTCTTGGGGTTCATTCCATTAGACAAAAGCCACATTAGAAATCATTTTGAGGTCAGCTTTTTTTTTGGTACTGTAGTCTTCTGCTAAGAGACATCATCTTTAAACTCCTTTTAAGGCTTATTATTGGAACAGTTGAAGTTTCTGAGCTCTGTGTAGTGTCTTTTTTTTTTTTTAAATATATTTTATTGATATTTTACAGAGAGGAAGGGAGAGAGATAGAGAGTCAGAAACATCGATGAGAGAGAAACATCGATCAGCTGCCTCCTGCACTTCTCCTACTGGAGATGTGCCCGCAACCCAGGTACATGCCCTTGACCGGAATCGAACCTGGGACCTTTCAGTCCGCAAGCCGACGCTCCATCCACTGAGCCAAACCGGTTTCGGCTGTGTAGTGTCTTAATCAGACAATTTGTCTTATACATAGAATGGAGTGTACATACTTTTCTGCTAAGGGTCAGATGGTCTGCTGCAGTCACTCTGCCTTTGTAGCAAAACTATGAGAAAGACACACCTGTTACATATTATGTATGAATGTCACGAAATCATCTTTTAGTTCTTTTTCCAACCATTTTAAACTATAAAAAATATTCTTAACTTGTGGTACTTATATAGACAGCAACCTGGATTTAGCCCGTGTGCCATAGTTTGCCCACACCTGCTTAGATTATCTTTTTCTGAGAGTCTTAGATTTGATCTTTGCTTAGAAGCCATTTATTAAATTTCATGTCATTTGTCTTCTTGAGATTAGGAGTCTTTAAAACCATGAGATCCTGGTTCCTGACAAAATTTTTTTCTCTAGTTTCACTGTCCCTGCTCAGATTTTATGGTAAACAGCAAGCAGAAACCAGCAAATGACTTCATCACCTTCCTGGACATCTCCTTAGCTAGATCACCTGCTCATTAGATACATTTCTACTTCCCATGTTAATAAAGGTGACAGTGTTACTGACCTTTCTGCCCCTGCATAGGAGGATCCCCTTTCCTGCATTTCCAATAGCACTCATTTTTCAGCACAACCTTCCTACAGCCTCTTCAGTGGCCATATAATTCCTAGTAACAGTCTTCTTAAGGGTCTGCAGGCTTTTGCTAACACCCTCACTGACCTACCAATTTCTGCCCATTGCTCGGGCTCTGAAGCCACTTCTACGTCTCTTTTAGGTCCCCAAATCTGTATCAGTTGTGTATTGCCATGTTAAAAATTGCCTCAAAACTCAACAGCTTGAAACCGCAAGCAATATGTTAGGTTCTAATTTCTCTGGGTCAGGAATTTGAGAGTGCTTCACTAGGTAGTTCTGGCTCAGGGTTCTCCAGAGGTTGGAGTCAAGATGCCAGCTAGGACTATAGTATCTGAAGGCTTGAGATCTGCTTGCAAGATGGATCAGGCACATGGCTGTTGGCAGGAAGCCTCACTTCCTTGCCTCATTGGCCTCTCCACTTACCTATTTGAATTCCCTCACAGCATGGTAGCTGTTCCCCAAATGCAGTGACCAGAAAAGGGAAAGAGCAAGGAGGAAATCAAAGGGCCTTCTATGACCTTAGTATCAGTAGTCACACACTACCACATCTGCCTTATTCCATTAGGTAAAGAGGTAGAGTCCAGCCCACACTCAAGGAATGGGGGAATTCATCCCACCTCTTAGAGAAAAGTATCAAGGGATCTTTGGAACACTTGAAAACCACTCCATCCTAGCTCAAGGGTAATCACTTAGGACTGTCTTAAGGAGGCCATTTTTTATAGCGTTTGTTATCATTGGAGGCATAGCTGTCTTAAATTGTAGCTAGATTGGAAGCATTAAAAATTTCTTACTATGAGATAATCTCCACCAATAATAAGATGATCATTTAAGACATCTTGTTCACTTACTATTTTAGTAATATAATTAAATGTTTGGCCCGATATTACTCCTGATATATAGAGTCAGCTCTACTAGGAAGGATTTTAATCTTTTATTAGCTAAAAAGTTGATATTGGAAACTGCCGTGTAACTTTTTATCTAAGATCAAAGAGAAAAGCATATTCCTAAGTATAGAGCAGGTCTATGGTAATATACAAATTTCATCCCGAAACAAACTAGACTTAGCATGTTTATGATTCATTTCTAAAACAGAATTATGCCTAAATTCTTTTACACCAGTTTTGTAAAAGTTACAGAACTTTAGAACTGGAAACGCCTTAGAAGTCCCCTGGTTTAACATGTTCATTTTACAGATGAGATAACGGAGGCACAGGAAGTGAGTTTTCTTGCTCAAAGCTGATATCTTAGGTGTACTTTCTGAATCGTAGTTCACAGGTTAAGTGATAGAGTATGATTGTGCTGTTGTAAGTAAAGTTTTATATATGTGGATCCTACTGGTTTTTGAAAGGATGGAATTAAAGTTGTCCATGTTTTACTTTCTTGATTCCTGGAGACTGTTCAAAAACTGACTGTTTCGTTGTGGTGCACATGTCTGTGTCAATGCAGTAAGGCAATGCGGAAGAAGAAAAGAGAGGAGGCTGAGAAGCTACCTGTGGTGTCTAAAGAAATGTATTATGACATCACTATGGATTTAAAAGAAATATTCCAAACTAAAAAGGATAGCCATGGAAAGAAAGACGCACCCGGTGTGGACTGTGATGAAGAGAAAGCAAAGGAAACGCATGTCCCTGCAGCTCCCGCGATGGGGGCCGAGCAGCCCAGCGGGTTCACGTTCTCCTTTTTTGATTCAGACACAAAAGATGTAAAAGAAGGTAGTTTTCTTTTTTTCCTCTTTCATTCTGGGCAGTTTAAACTTAACTGAGTGTACATTAAGAGTAATGATTTAACATTAGCTGAAGAAACTACTTTTTCTCACACCTAAACAATATGAGGTTCTATATCACATGGCCATAAATGCAGTGTTCCTGGAGCTGTTTAACACAGTAGAACATCGTTTCAGCTTTAAGGGAGCAAACTTCTACATATGAAGGGAAGCTAAAGAATAATGTGCAGCATACCTTCTGTTGAAGAGGTATACTAAGTCATATATTTAAATAATTTCATATCTTGACCTGGCCGGTTTGGCTCAATGGATGGAGCATCGGCCTGCATACTGAAGGGTCCCAGGTTCACTTCCGGTCAAGGGCAACTGCCCAGATTGTAGGTTCGATCCCCAGTGTGGGGCATGCAGAAGGCAGTGGATCAGTGATTCTGTCTCATCATCAATGTTTTTATCTCTCTCTCCCTCTCCCTCCCTGAAATCAATAAAAAAAATTTTTTATAAATAAATAGTTTCATATCTTAAATGCATTTGGAGAAGCCATGACTTATTTACAGAAGCCAGTACCATATGGTAGGAGAAAGGAAGAAATAGGTAACCTTGGCTTTATGTGAATGTGCTATTTCATGGATATCCCAGTTGTTTCAAACTTTATCCTTGAAGATTTGCCAGAATCTAGAGAAAAATACCAGTACCAGTACTGTTACTCCATTTCAGGGGGTTACTGTTGAAGGCCAACATGGTACAAAAGTTAAAAACCCTATTCCTTTGCCCTAACCAGTTTGGCTTAGTGTTTAGCAGGGGTGGGCAAACTTTTTGACTCGAGGGCCACAATGGGTTCTTCAACTGGACTGGAGGGCCTGAACAAAAGCATGGATGGAGTGTTTGTGTGAACTAATATAAATTCAAAGTAAACATCATTACATAAAAGGGTACGGTCTTTTTTTTTTTTTTTTTTTTAAGTTTTATTCATTTCAAACGGGCTGGGCCGTAGTTTGCCCACGGCTGGTTTAGTGTGTCCGGCTTGGAACTAAAGGGTCCCAGGTTCAACTCCAGTTAAGAGCACATGCCTGTGTTGCAGGGTCAATCCCCAGTAGGAAGTGTGCAGGAGGCAGCCAATCAATGATTCTGTCTCATCATTGATTTTTCAGCCTCTCCCTTCCTCTTCCTCCCTAGCTGAAATGTATAAAAAATATATGTTTTAAAAAAACCCTGTTCCTTCGGGCTGCTCTTTACCTAGTGTTCAGATTGGAAGTGCAGCTTTTTTGGAACTTCATTGTGAAAAGTAGGATAGAGGAGAATCCGTCCACACCTAACTACAGTGGATTCTATTTTAAAGATCAGCAGTTAAAATAGTATCCCTGTATTTAGCTGTTAAATATTAAATGCCAGCTCTGTGGTATTCCAACAGGAGATGCAACAGTCTAGTAGTTTTTCAAATATTGTTCTAAATAAGACACAGTATTGTACATGTCCTGCATATCTCATTCTAATTATGAGAGCCAATTATGAGAAAAAGGTCTTAAAATAAGTACTAAGACACCTCAGCAACCAAGTGCTTTAAGTACTTGGAACGTTTTGGGGTCATGCACTGAATGTTTGCAGCTTATAGCAGTAGCTTTTTCAGCAGTTCTAGAAAGAGGTTTTGGAAATTGAAAGTGTGTACATATGTCTCTTTCCTCATTTATGAATAAACAGGAAGAAAATCCGGTTTTACTACAGTGGGTTCTTTTTAAGGCTTCTCATGCGAGCACAGGTGCAACACTTATTTTTGTTTGTTTTTTTAAACTATAATGCCCATTTATAAACTTTTAGTTTTTATATCTTTTTATAATATTGCTATGTTCCTTATCAATTTACCCTAGCAATGCCAAAAAAGTGATAGTACCTTCTCAGTTAGTATTTGAAAATCTCAAAAGATACTATCTATTCTTAATTAATGATTAAGATAGTGTAAATGTAGAAATATACTAACATGGTGAAAATAATGAAATGAGTATGTTCAGAAATACTTGGTTACTCATTACAATCCTGTCATCTTTTATGGTCACGATGATACAGAGACCTATAGAGTTGAGACAGTGAAACCTGGTAGGACTGCCTGGCAGGTAGCCCCTCGTTTCCAAGACAGCAGTTCCGAAGAGGACGATGTTACTGAAGAAACAGATGACAGGAAGTCCAGCCCCGGGTAAGCAAATTGTATCTGAACAGGTATATTTCATAATTCATAAAACCTGAGTTTTACATGCTTTAGAAATACTTTAGAAAAATAGAAGCTTATTGTTTCAAGACAAATTAATTTTCTCCTCTCAGCTTATTTAGAGAGCTCTGTAGCCTTTTTGTAATGAGGAGCAGATTTCCTTTTCTTGAAATATGGATAGCACTGGGGGGGGGTTATGCTATGCACAGGCAAGGGAGCCTAACACTGAAGTCCCTGGTCTGGAAAGAGGATATGGCAGCTGGCTGGCTTCCAACCCCTGGGAAACATTGGTAAACGGGGTAGCAATGGTAGGGTGAAAGGATCAGCATCCAGCGTGGGGAAGGGAGAGCATGGTGTGCTTACATAAGTCTTCATCACCAAAGCTTCCAGTAGAAGAGAAGAATGTTGACTAGAAAGAGCATTGGGTTACTTTTCCTCAGCAAAATGAGCAAAACACAAAGCAAATATACTTAAGGAACAGTTAATTTATGTTTTCAGTGTAAATATTTATCCTTAAATATAGAAATTAACCAACCAATATATGTCTGTCTCTCTCCCTCTCGCTTTCTCTCTCTCTCTCTTCAGAGAAGTATCATTACCTGCAAAAGAGACCACTAGATTTTTTTTTTTCTCTAATAATGATGAAAGACTTCTTGGTAAGTCATTTTTTTTTTTAATCTCCACTGCACATTCTGATACAATAACGCATCCAGGTAAGAACTGTCGGCAAAAATCCTAACCCTTTGCAGTGTCATATGGCTTAGCCCTCTCTGTTAGACTGATGCATGTTGACATTACAGTTCTAGAGGGCTGAGAGTTTCCTTTCACCACCTCCCTTATTTATTATCATCAACAAGAGCTTCTTTAGTTTCAAGGACTTGGGAAGATGCTAGCTAGACACAACACTCCTATGATTTTAGTACCTAAAAGTTCATGTGAAACCTCATTTCTTAAAGTCTAGTACAAATATAAACCATAAAAGTTACATAATAGTAAATGGTATACAAACAATAAAACCCTTGCAATTCTACATTTTCATTTTGTAAAAAAGGAACAAAATGTATTTTTTTAAATAGCACAAATTCTTCCAGCTACAGCAGGGAAGTCTGTGCCCAGGAATTTCAGGCACCTCTGGGAGTGCAGTAGCTGCCCTGAAGGGAGACCCGAATCACACCTATTATTTTGATTAAGTTAATGGCATAAGTACTAGCATCTTCTGATAGCCACATCAAAAATACAACTGCACTACAGAATAGGTATTTTCCAGAGCCACTGGAAATTTAGCTGAACGGAAGTCCTGCAACTTAGGATATAAAGAACCCACATCAATAGTAGGTGGGAGGGGTGGAGATATAGAATTAGCTGGTCCCACACCCACTTGTGGATAAAAATCTGGAGGAATATTGCAGCTGCGGAGGTCCTCCCTTTGGAGTGAGGGGTCACAGCCCCACATCACACCCCTCAGCCCAGGGTTCCAGTGCCAGGAAGAGAAGTCCCCATCACTTCAGCCTTTAAGAACCAGTGGGGCCCCAAAACCTAGGCAAAATGGACAACTTCCTAGAAGCATACAATCTATCAAAACTCAACCAGGAAGAATCAGAAAACCTGAATAGATAAATGACAACTAATGAAATTGAAGCATTACCAAAAACACTGCCAGCAAACCCAAGTCCGGGAACAGATTGCTCCACAGGGGCAATTCCACAGGGGAATTTACTAAACATTCAAAGAAGAACTAACACCTATCCTCCAAAAACCATTCCGAAAATCCAAGGCGAAGGAACACTTCCAGCCTCTGTTTATGAGACCAGTATACCCTAATTTCAAAACCAGAGAAAGACACTACAAAGAAAGAGAATTACAGGCCAATATCTCTGATGAACATAAATGCTAAAATCCTCAACAAAATATTAGCAAATCAGATACGACAATAGCCATACATCATGACCCAATGTGATTCATTCCAGGGATGCAAGGTTGGTACAATATTCGAGGCTGGGACATAAAGAAATACATCACATAAAGAAATTTGGAAATAAAAACCACATGGTAATATCAATAGATGCAGAAAAAGGATTTGACAAAATCCAACACCTATTTTTGATAAAAATTCAGCAAAGTGGGAAGAGAGGGAGGTTATCGCAATATAATAAAGGCCATGTATACGAGACCTACAGCCAACAACATACTCAATGGACAAAAACTAAACCATTTCCCGTAAGGTCAGGAACGACACAGGGATTTTTGCTTTCACCACTCTTATTCAACATTGTACTGGAAGTCCTAGACACAGTGATCAGACAAGAAAAAGCATCTAAATTAGAAAGGAGGAAGGAAAACTCATTCACAGATGATGATATTGTACCAGGTGTACCAGTTAATAATGCGGATTTTGCAATCAAAGAAAACAGGATAATTTCAAGAGAAACATCAAAAGTGCTTTATTTAAAGTAATGTCCATCGCTAGCTACACATTTCCCCCATCTTTCAGGTAATTTGTGGCAAACCATTCAGAGACCCAGTTTTCCACTTCTTTGTACATTTTGAAGTGCTGCTCAGAAAGTGCATGTGCCATCTATCAGAACAAGTGGTAAACTGAAGGAGCAAGGTCTGGTGAATACGGCGGGTGGGTTAATACTTCCCAGGCAAGATTTCTTAACGTGTCTTTAACTGGTTTTGAAGTATGTGATGGTGCGTCATCATGAAGCAAAATTACTTTGCAGTGTCTTCTGGAACATTCTGGTCGTTTCATGATCAAAGCGTGGTTCAAATGGATTATTTGTTGTTTGTAGTGATCAGTATTGATGTTTTCACCTGCTTTTAGAAGCTCATAGTACACCACACCTTCCTGATCCCACCAAATGCAGAGCATTGTCTTTCCGAAGCGATTTGGCCTCACACAATGTTGATGGTTGACCTGGATCAAACTATGATTTTTGTGCATTTGGGATTCTCGAAATAAATCCACTTTTCATTGCCAGTCACAATTCAATGAAAAAAAGACTTTCTTTCGTGCCATTGAAGCAACATTTTACTGATGACTTTTTGGTTTTCTGACCTGGATATTCTTTGTCTTTCACATTGACATCATCACTTTTAAAGCGTTTAAACCAGTGTTCACAGGTATCTTGAGATGGAGCATGTTTACCATAAGCTTCCCGAAGTATTCAGCAGCACTTTCTTCAAAATAATGAATTAAAACTTCCCGCAAATGCTCTTTTTTTTGGCACAAAATTCAACATTTTTAAGGGTAAAATATCTATGATAACACCTTCAGAAAATTTGACATGAAGTTTTGAAGCTTGCTGTCAATACAACAAAATAGCATACATATCAAATCGCATATATATGAACATATATTTAACTCCATCTATTGAAAAAAATCCTCATTGTTAACCAATACACCTGGTACATAGAAAACACACGACCACGATAAAACAACAAGCTTTTACAAATGTTTGACAAAGTGGCAGGGTACAAAATAAACATCTGAAAATCTATGTCAATCAGCTTAATAACCCACAACTGTGGGACCAACTTGAAAATGTCATTTTTAGAATTTGCTTTTATTTTGTTGGTTTTAGAGAAAGAGGAAGGGAGAGGGATAAAGAGATAGAAACAATGATCAGAGAGGATTATTAATCTGCAGCTTCCTACATACCCTCCTCCCCCCCCACCCCCCACCCCCCCCCCCCCTCCCGACCCCATGGCACAACCAGGCATGTGCCCTGACTAGGAATCAAACCACAACTTCTAGTTCATAGGTCCACGCTCAACCACTAGCCACAATGGCTGGGGTCTATGGCATTTTTATACACCAATAATGAACTAACAAAAAAGATAAACTAAAAAAGAAAAATCCCATTTTTTATTGCAACAACAAAATTAAGATACCTAGTAATAAACTCAAACAAGAAGGCAAAAGACCTATACTTGGAAAACTATAGGACATGAAAGAAAGAAATAGAGGAAGATACAAATGAGTTGAAGCATATACTGTGTTCATGAATTAGAAGAATGAACATCATTAAAATGTTCATACTACCCAAAGGAATCTAGATTCAATGCAATTCCTATTGAAATACCATTGGCATATATCACAGATATGGAACAAGTATTCCAAATATTTATATGGAAACAAAGACAACCCAGAATAGCCCCTGCAATCTTGAGAAAGTATAACAGTTGAAAGGATCACAATAGCAGATATCAAACTATACTACAGAGTCATTGTGATCAAAACAGCTGGTAATGTCACAAGAACAAAGCCTCCTATTGGGGATTGCTCCCACAACCCTGGTATGTGCGCCCTTGGCTGGAATCAAACCCAGGATCATTCCGTCCACAGGCCAACATGGCTAGGGCTAAACCCATGTCTTTTTGGTCTAGTTATATTGGACAAAGGAGGCAAGAGCATACAATGGAGTAAAGATCATCTGTTTAATAAATGATTTTTGAAAATTGGACAGGTACATGCAACAACAACAACAAAAAACTGCACCACCAACTTACACCAGACACAAGAATATAAACTCATAATGGGTGAAACACTTAAATGTAAGGCACGCAACCTTAAAAATCTTAGAAGTAAACATAGGCAGTAAAATCTCAGACATCTCACGTACCAGAATTTTCACTGATATATCTCCTAGGGCAAGAGAAACAAAGGAAAAAATAAGTGGACTATATCAAAACATAAAAGCTTCTGCATGGCAAAAGAAACCATCCTCAAAATGCAAAGGGAACCAAATATATGGGAGAACATATTTGTCAATGATACAGCTGGTAGTACATTAATTTCCAAAATATATAAGGAACTTATACAACTCAACAAAAGGAAGGTGGAACAGTTAAAAAATGGGTAAAGAACCTGAATATACACTCTCCAAAGTGGACATATGGATGGCCAAGAAATGTGAAAAAATGCTCAACATCGCTAGTAAACAGAGAGATGCAAATGACAATGAGGTGTCACCTCACACTTGCTACAGGTTGCAAAAAGTAACAAGTACTGGGGAGGATGTGGGGAAAAGGGAAACAGTCCATTGCTGGTGGGAATTCAGACTGGGACAGCCACAGTGGAAAACGGTATGAAATTTCCTTTAAAAAAAAAAAATGGGCCCTGGCCGGTTTGGCTCAGTGGATAGAGCGTCAGACTGAAGGGTCCCGGGTTCGATTCCAGTCAAGGGCATGTACATCGGTTGTGGGCACATCCCCAGTAGGGAGTGTGCAGGAGGCAGCTGATCGATGTTTCTCTCTCATCGATGTTTCTAACTCTATCCCTCTCCCTTCCTCTCTGTAAAAAATCAATAAAATACATTTTTTTAAAAAATGGAACTGACATTTGACCCAGCAAAGCACTGCTGGGAATATCTACACTAATATAAGAGAAATATGTAAGTTGGTCATCATTCCACTACACCCACCAGCCAATCAGGATGAGTATGCAAATTAACCCAACAAACATGCCAGGTTAATTTGCATACAGGCACAGAGTGAAGACTGAAGGCTCCAGCCGAGCGAAGACTGAAGACTGGAGAGGCTTGGCTTCTCTGCTGCGGCCGGACCAAAGGCCTGGTTCCTAGGTGCCACAGGAAAACTGCTGGCAGAGGAAAATCTTTGCCGGCAGCCAGGGGAAGGAAGGCCTATTGTGCAAATCTTCATGCAATGGGCCTCTAGTGTCTTAAGAATCCCGAAACAGGAATCAGAACGAATATATGCATCCCTGTGTTCCTAGCAGTGTTATTTACAACTAGAGGCCCGATGCACGAAGATTCGTGCAAGAATGGGCTTTCTTTCCCCTGGTTGCTGGCACTGCCTTCGCTCCGGCTGGAGTCGCCTTCGCTGTGGCCCGGAACCACCTTTCCTCCTTCCCACGCTGCCCAGAGGCCCAGAGCAGCTGGGGCAGTGTGGAACGCCTGTGTTGTTGCCATGGCGACGATGCAAGCATGCCACTCGGCGCCTGCATATGCAAACTAACCCGCTATCTTTGTTGGGTTAATTTGCATACTCCTGATTGGCTCCTGTGCATCACAAAGGTACTATCAATTTGCATCTTTCTCTTTTATTAGTGTAGATAGCTAAAATCTGGAACAGCCCAAGTGCCCATCAGTAGATGAGTGAATAGAAAAGCTATGGTACATTTACACAATGGAATACTAAGCAGTTGTAAATAAACAAGGATCTCTTATGCTTTGCAACAACATGAATGGACCTGGAGAGTATTATGCTAAGCAAAATAAGGTAGTCAGAGAAAGACAAGTATCACATGATGTCACTTATATGTGGAATATAATGAACAAAATATACTGACAAACAAAATAGGTCCAGAGACATGGAAGCATGGAACAGAGTATGACTATATAGACAGCCCACTGACACAGCATTATAGTGATTGCCTGGAATGGGGCTGGGGCAGGTTTGAGGGGGGCAAAGTTTGGAAAATGGGGGACATCTCTAATATGCTCCTTAACACCAAAAAGATCCTACAACCAAGATACTCTATCCAGCAAAACTATCATTTAGGCCTGACCAGTTTTGCCCAGTGGATAGAGCATCAGCCTGCAGACTGGAGGGTCCCAAGTTCAGTTCCACTAAAGGGCATGTACCTTGGTTGCAGGCACATCCCCAGTAGGGGGTGTGCAGGAGGCAGCTGATCGATGTTTCTCTCTCATTGATGTTTCTAACTCTATCCTTCTCCCTTCCTCTCTAAAAAACCAATAAAATATATTTTTTAAAAAACTATCATTTAGACTCAAAGGACAGATAAAGAGCTTCCCAAACAAGACCTCTATTACATGAAATGTTAAAGGGCTTCTTTAAGAAGAAAAAATTTAAAAATCAAAAATATGAACAATAAAATGTAATAAATACATACCAACAATTAATTGAATCTAAAAAACAATAAATGAACAAGAAGAACAGTAACAGACTTATAAGTGCTTACAGCTCTTTCACTTGTCCAGCAGGCCTTCTGGGTTTACCAGAGACCAACAAAAAGAAAAGAAAAGAAACAGACTCACAGATGCAGAAAACATTTTGATAGTTGCTAGATGGGATGGATGTTGGGGCGATGGGTGAAATATGTGTTACAAAATAGTCACTGGGATGTAATGTATTTGACACTAATAACTTTGGTGTCAAATGGGTATTAGTTTTATCAGGATGTTCACTTAAGAAGTTATAGGTCTAATCGCCGGGGTATACACTTGAAACTAATATAATATATTTGATGTGTAATTGAAAAATTAAAAATGATTTTAAAATAATAACAAAACTTCAAAATTAGCATAAATTGATGGTTTTGTCTGTAGGTCCTAACTGGAATTAAAGTCCTTGATAATGCCAGCACTAGAATAGTATCTTTTTTATAGTGATTTGTTTTCTTATCTTTTTTTATCTTCCTGGAATAGGTTCTGACTTATTCTGGAGAGGAATGGGAGGTAATATTAGTAGGAATTCTTGGGAAGCCAGAACAAACAACCTGCGTATGGTGAGTATTTGTATGTTCGTATTGTCTCCATAAATAGATACTTTGTTATCTTTGTATTAATATACTAGAGGCCCTCAGCCCAGCCTGCACTCTTTCCAGTCTGAGATCCCTCTCACAATCCGGGACTGCTGGATTCCAACCGCTTGACTGCCTGCCTGCCTGATTGCCCCTGACCACTTCTGCCTGACACTGTGATCAATGCCTAACTGCTCCCCTGCCGGCCTGATCACCCCAACTGCCCTCCCCTGCCAGCCCAGTTGCCACCAACTGCCCTCCCCTGTAGCCCTGGTCCCCCCAACTTCCCTCCCTTTCAGGCCTGGTCCCCCCCAACTGTCCTCCCCTGCAGGCCTGGTCCCCCCCAACTGCCCTCCCCTGCCGACCTGGTTGCCCCTAACTACCCTCCCCTGCACACCTGGTTGCCCCTAACTGCCCTCCCCTGCAGTCCATTTGTGTCCACATGGGGTGTGGCCATCTTGTGTGTTGGAGTGATGGTCAATTTGCATAGTACCTCTTTATTACATAGGATGCCTTTTGTAAGAATATTGGCATAAGCTATGAACCTTAAGACACCCCCTAACCACTTTTGGGTGAAAGATTGACAACTGAGAACATGATTTAAACACTTAGAATTACAATGTTGGAAGGGAACTTTGAGGTTGTTTGATGCTACACACACGGTACAAGTGAAGAGACAAGACCGTCCTAATTCAGTCACTGGTCCGAGTTCCAGGCATGTGTCATTAAGTAACAGGGAATCACAAAGGCTTGTATGTTTTTATGTTTTTCTAGGATTGTCGGAAGAAACATAAAGATGCCAAAAGGAGAGTGAAACCAAAATAAAGTGTCATTATGGGTTTTGATACTGATTGTGAACAAGATTCACCTGTGGAAATTGAGTCACCTAGAAAATAATTTTAGCTAACAAGAACTTGGAGTTGAGGAATATTCAAAATCCAGCTAATGGATACCATCTGGTTGTTGCTGCTATGTTTTTCTGTGGATTTCCCCTATTTCTACCTAAGTACTTCAAAAAAATTAAACTGAACTTTTTTTTTTGAATGAAGCACAAGATAGTCCCTCAAATAAAAGAAAACTTTTTGTATGTAATCTTGTTGCCCTCCATCCTCAAAGACAAATGGGCATCTTTTGATACAAGCTTTACATAAAGCCTTTTATAATATGTGGGTCAGCCTGGCCGGCATCACTCAGTGGTTGAGCGTCAACCTATGAACCAGGAGGTCACGGTTTAATTCCCAGTCAGTGCACATGCCTGGGTTGCAGGCTCTATCCCCAGTGTGAGGCATGCAGGAGGCGGCCCATCGATTATTCTCTCTCATCATTGATGTTTCTGTCTCTCCCTCTCCCTTCCTCTCTGAAATCAATAAAAATGTTTTTTAAAATGATAAAATAGCCGAAACCGGTTTGGCTCAGTGGATAGAGCGTCGGCCTGCGGACTGAAAGGTCCCAGGTTCGATTCCGGTCAAGGGCATATACCTGGGTTGCGGGCACATCCCCCAGTAGGGGGTGTGCAGGAGGCAGCTGATCGATGTTTCTCTCTCATCAATGTTTCTAGCTCTCTATCTCTCTCCCTTCCTCTCTGTAAAAAATCAATAAAATATATTAAAATATATATATATGATAAAATATATGGGTCAGGGCACTTGTGTTTTTCAAGTTAGGTTTTGTGTGAATTTTGGCTACTTGATTATTTATTTCTGATTGTACCAAGTACACTTTACCTCCGTTCTATGTTTTTTGTTTTAAGAGATTGAACACAAGTCAAACTTGAGTTTTGTACTTGCTTTCTGGTGAGTAGTGAACTGAAACGCAGGAACTTCCAGACCAATGTTCTAGGAGAGTTCTGGGAAGACCAGAAAAGGACAGCAAATAGAGTTTTCCTATCCTTTGCCTCCAGGAATTGATAGAGGCAAGCCCATCAATCCCTAAATTCTAGTTAGAGCAGAGGCTTATGAAAAATCCAAGTGTTTGAAAGGTATGAAATCACAGTTAGGAGTCAGGACCCTAAGTCCCTATAAGGAGGCAGATTTAATACCTTATTAAATCAACTGGGCTAGCATGAAGACAATCCTATCAAACTTGGCTCTGTACAACAGTGTGTTAGACTTGGCCTGTGTGGCTCAGTTGATTGAACGTGGTCTCCTGCACCAAAAGTTCTCCATTTGATTCCCTATCAGGGCACATCCAGGTTGCAGGTTCGATCCTCAGTCAGGATCTATGCAGGAGGCAACCAATTGATGTCTCCCTCACGCCACTGTTTCTCCTTCTCTCTTCCTCTCTCTCTAAAAATCAATTAAAAATAAAACATTAAAAAATTCTGTTGTATAAATCCCAAGGGATTATCATTGAAACTGTGTATTTCTGTGCCCTAACCGATTTGGCTCAGTGGATAGAGCGTCGGCCTGTGGACTGAAAGGTCCAAGGTTCGATTCCGGTCAAGGGCATGTACCTTGGTTGTGGGCACATCCCCAGCAGGGGGTGTGCAGGAGGCAGCTGATAGATGTTTCTCTCTCATCATCAATGTTTCTGACTATCTCTCTCCCTTTCTCTCTGTAAAAAAATCAATAAAATATATTTTTTTAAAAAAACATATCTGAAATGAAGCATTTATTGATTTACATCTTGATTGAATATAACTTAATGAGGGCTGGAATGTTGTCTTTGTTATGTCCCCACTGCCTGGAATTATGTCTAGCACATAGTGGGTGCTCAGCACATAATTTTTTAATAAACAGGGTCCAAGGAACTAAGTAGCCTAAGAGTCAATCCTGTGTTTCCAATACCTCAAACTTCACGGAGAATGGAAACAACCTCTCAGCAAAATAAATAATCCAAATGTTCCACCTTGTGTTGATGTCTATTTCATTTACACATTCTTATCTACTGCTGCATAACAAGTTATCTCCTTAACAATTATTTATTGTTCTTACAAAAACCAATTTGGTCAGACTCCTTGGGGACTATTCATCGCTTCTCCTTGTAGTGTCTTTGGCATGGCTCTGCTGCAACCAGTGAGTCCATTTCTAGGATGGCCCACTCAGTGCCTATCATGAGTTTTTTCCCAGCATGGCAGCTAGGTTTTGGGATCAGGAAACAAATGCCACCAGTCTCTTAAGGCCTAGCTCAGAAATGGCTCAGTCATTTCCACTAGAGTCTAGGTAGGAACAGAACACTGAACCCACTTGGGCTCAATGGCTGTGGACATGCACCCTCACCTCTCAGTGGGAGGAGTTTTTGTTTGTGACCATGTTTAAGTCTCCAAAGCAAAAGTGATACCAAGTAGCTTTGCCCACCTCCAATTCCTGAACCCCAGATACAACCACCTTAAACAGTTTAATGTTTCCTCTGAATTTCTCTCCATATTTCTACCTAATATGCTTATGCTGTGGTTTCTTGGTTTTTCCATTTTAGAGATTACCTATTGACATCCTACTCTGACAAATGAAGATTTACCCCTGGCCGGTGTGGCTCCGTTGGTTGAGCATTGTCCTGTGCACCAAAAGTTTCAGTTTCAATTCCTAGTCAGGGCACATGCCCAGGTTGTGGGCTCAATCCCCAGTAGGGAGAGTGAAGGAGGCAGCCTCTTGATGTTTCTTCCTCTCTCTAAAATCAATTTTTTTAAAATAAGAAAAAAACAGTTTAATAAGGATTTAACTGTAATCCAAGTAGAATATTTTGACCACATTTAACCTTGTCCTAGAATCTTTTTTTCACTTGCTCAACTTTTTCTATATTTAGTCCTCTCATGTTTCCCAACGATACCATAAAGTGTGTCTCAGTACAATTTTTAAGTAATCAGACTCATTCTCCTCCCCCTTTTTCCCTGGTCTCATCAGTCTAAGAGCCTTCTGCCCTGTTCTAAGCTGGACTGTGTAGACAGATGATAAAAATGAACTGGGCAAGGTAGCAACTTAAGGAATGCAAAGACTTAAAATACACTCCAAATACTTCTGGTTAATAAGCTGAAGACACACAACTACTAAATGTGTGTGTTTTCAAGCAAGTTAAGTTACTGAGTCGCAATTTACCCCTTTGAGTAAGGACATGAATCCTGCCTTATTCTAATCCCTGATACTTTGTAGAGTTTTCTTAAACCCTAATTGACTGTTGAATGAATGTTACACAGATTATCAAAATGTTCTTAGCCCTGACCAGTTTGGCTCAGTGGATAGAGTGTCAGCCTGCAGACTCAAGGGTCCCAGGTTTGATTCCTGTCAAGGGCATGTACCTTGGTTGCAGGCACATCCACAGTAGGGAGTGTGCAGGAGGCAGCTGATCGATGTTTCTCTCTCATCGATGTTTCTGGCTCTCCATCCCTCTCCCTTCCTCACTTTAAAAAATCAATAAAATATATTTTTAAAAAAAGTTCTTAAACTTAATGTTGTGCTTTCTACATATTCTTGGCCAGATCAATTAGTTGTTTTTTTGTCACTGTTAATGGGTACAGTAAGCAGTTACATGCAAAATTATTCTCAATTTGTCAAGGCCTAGAATTTCCTCTATAGTCTCTGGTGCCAAAGCCTGAGGTCTACTAACCTTTGCATGGCTCCAGATTCTCTCCTATTTTTTTTAAAAAAAATGTATGTTTTATTGATTTTAGAGAAGGGGAGAGAGAAAAATCAAAAATGAGAATCATTGATTGGCTGCCTCCTGCACACCCTCTATTGGGGGATGAGCCTGAAATCCAAACCAGCAGATCTAAAGGTGCCAGGGAGACATGCAGCACAAACAGTAAGTAAGTGAGCAGATAAATAAGCAAATAATTTTTTTTTCAGAACGGGAAAAGTTTTTAAGGCTGGTTAGCAGACATTTCTTTTTATCTCTCCATATGGCCATTTACCATAATTTATGCAGTAAAATCCAGAACTCTGTGTTAGGGTGGCTAAAGGAGGAACGCCCAAGGCCAAAGGGGTAAAGAATTATGAATATATTAGGTCATCTGGAAACCAACTGGCTGAGCCCCAAAATGGCGCCAGCACCCAGGAACAGGGCGTGGGAGGTTTTAAAGGACTCTAGGTGGCTTTTTCTGAGAAGGGAATTCTCTATCCAAGTCCTAAGGAGAAAGATAATGGTCTTAGCAAGTGGATTGTGGTCTTAGCAAGTGCTGAGCAAAAGGGAATGTTGGTTGTGAAGTGGTGTAAAGTTCAGCTGCCAGGGTAGGGGTATCCATTCAATTATTTGATCAAACCTAACATTCAGCTTTTTTGTTTTATGGAATAGGGATGAAAGTCATATCTTTTCATAATTACTTCCTGCTGAGTGGGGATGTCAAGATCACAGGGGAATGGACTTGTTTAAAATATAGTTTTATTGATTTCAGAGAGGAATGGAGAAAGAAATAGAAACCTCAATGGTGAGAGAGAATCACTGATTGGCTGCCTCCTGCAAGCCCCCTACTGGGAAACAAGCCTGCAACCTGGGCATGTGCCCTCCACTGGAATCTAACCTCGGACCCGTCAGTCCACAGGCCGACACTCGATCCACCAGGCCAAACTGGCTAGGGCAGGGTGGACTTTGATGGTAGTCCACTGGATGAGGGGCTGCAGCAGCACAATTTCCCCAAGAGACGGGCTGGTGACGGCTGGGGGTGTCCCGTTGAGGGACTGGGAGGCAGAAGCTGGTCTGAGGCTGCCACAGCCTCACTTGTCTGGTTTTGCCACCTTTCTGGGCCTGGAGCTGAAATACAGCTGAGGCCTAGATGTTGTCTTTAGGGAGGAAAAGATCAGGGGTCTAAGCTGCCTAACCTGGCAGAGACAAACCGTTTTATAAATTTTAGTATTATTGAGGCAAAAGCTAGAAGAACAAGAATTATGGTCTGGTGGAAGGAAAGAAACATTAGTTTGGATGGTTGTGGCCTACTACACCAAAATGAGGTTGTTTCTCTTAGTTTCATTTATCCTTGGGTTAGGAAGATAGCCTTTACTAGATGGCTGCGGACTGCTTGGCATCTGGATTTTCTAGACGGTTGCAAGTGCTTTTTGCTATCTCAGTTTCCCTATTCTGCTTGTCCTGGCTCACTGGCCTGTGTCATTTATATAACTTCCTTTTAACATTTCTCTCTACAAACCTTCTATAACTTTCACAAACCTTCTTACAACTTTCACAAACATTCTCTGAGGCCTTCTTTTGGGCTTTAGCCTTGGCCTGATCTTGCCTTTGTTTTTGGATTTGGGTCTCCTCGTCTCTATTATTAAAGACATTTAAGGCCAGGATAACAGGGTCTTTTTGAGGGGTTTGTGAACCTGTGTCTATGTTTGAAATTTGCGGCATATGTTGGGGGCTTATTGGGATGTAAAATGAGTGTTCACAAGAAGGATTCCCTCTGGGGAGGTGGGGTCCTTTTTGAGTCTGGCAATGAGGCAGGTAATTATATGGCGGTGGAGGCAGTGCCCTGGAGAATTAACCTGATAGGCCAATCTCGGGGGTCAGTTTGGGGGACCATGTCAGCATCCTCTCTATGCAGGGCATCGGCATGGCCATGAGCTGCTAGCCAGACATGCTCCTTCTTTTCTGGGGTGAGAGAGGAGGACAGGAAGACACAGATGTCATGCCAGATCAGGTCATGTACTGAGGCAGGTACTCAAATTCCTTAGTAAAGGTAGTGGGGTAGGTGGAAAAATACCTGAAATGCCTCTCAATCTGTGTGAGGTTGGACATGGAAAATGAGATGTGTACCTGGCCAAACTCTCGGCCCTGGCCACCTCTCAGAAGGGCAGGATGGGGGGCTGGAGGCTGGGTTATCTGGGAACAAGTAAGAGTGGGGCTTGGTAAGGAGGAGAGAGAAGGGTAATTGCAGAGTGTAAAGAAGGCTGGGTATAGGGGATCTCTGACCACTTCCCATCGCAGTGACAGAAATTAAGTCCTGGAGAAGGTTAAAACTCCTGGGCCAGTGTGAATCACTGTCTGATTTATCTTGTGGAGCCGTGCCGGGAGCCGTCCATCCTGGCTGTTTCGGGGGACCTGGCATATATGGCATACTGTTCTTAATATGTTTGCTCACCTTCTTGGCACTATGTGTTTTAACCAAGGTCACCTCTCTGAGAAAGGTTGTTTCCCCAGGTAGGGATTTTCCCCTGAAGTTAGGGAGGGAATAAAACCCCTCAACTAAGTGCCAGGTGGGTAATTAACCACTTTAACTACGAACAATCATGCTTAAGCTACATAATCTTTACTCCCTGAAATGGAGATAAGAAACGCCCTAACCTTTGGAATAGAGATTGATAGGATTGGAATCAACTGGTATAAATACAGATGTAACAAGACAACAGGACACAGAACCTACACACAGAACCTAGACACAGAACCTAGAGACAGAAGAACTTCGCTGGAGAGAACATAGCAAAAGATCCTGGACAGAAACTGGCCACAGAACCTAGAGACGGAACCTAGCGAGAGAACCTGGCTGAAGAACCTAGAGACAGAACCTGGCTACAGAACCTGGATAGAACATGGCAAGAGAACCTGACTAGAACCTGGTGACTGAACCTGGCTGGAGAACCTGGACAGAACTTGGTTGGAGAACCTAGACAGAACCTGGCTGAAGAACCCAGCTACAGAACCTAGCAACTGAACCTGGCGGGAGAACCTGGACAGAACCTGGCTGGAGAACCTAGTGAGGGAACATGGACACAGAACCTGGCTGGAGATCCTAACCAGAACTTCGCTGGAGATCCTGACCAGAACTTGGCTAGAGATCCTGGCTAGGCTGCTGATCAACTGAACGCTGTCTCCGTGTCATTCCTTCTTCGCCGACTCCATCCACACCTTTGGGGACCCCTGGACCTGCTGGGGTTGGACCCCAGCAGATACGGTGCTTTGTCCGGACTCCATGGAAAGGCTGAGTGTGTTCAGATATGGAGGAGACATGCCAGAGGAGTGTTTTTTGGGGGGATGGAAAAAAATTCCCTGTGGTGTAAATTAGGAAGAGGAGGTAAGCAACAAAGGGAGACCCGGGGAGCAAGACTAGAGGGAGGGCATCCCCACCATCTAGTCAGGCTCTGGAGAGAGGAGGACAGTCTAAGCCATGCGGCAGGCATCCCTTGTGACAAGGAAGACTGTGGAACCTGGTCCCAGGGCCGAAGCCAAACTGAAGAGGATTTCTGGCCTAGTGCTAGGTCTTTTGTCTGAGATGACAACAAATCAAAACTACGGAGGGGTAATCCAATTGTCACCTCCCGGAGATGAAACGAACTGGGGTTGAGTGGGGGGTCAGCAATGGGAAGGAGTGGTCCCCAATCTGGCACCCTCCTTGGCTGGTTGGGAGGGCCTGTAAGGGAGGGAGGCCTAATCATGTCACCCAAGTAGGATTTGGAGGTAAGCCCAGGTCGAGCTGCCACTGCCTATTGCTCTCCAAGTAGCAAACTCAGGGTGATTAAAGCTGGGGCGATGGCTCCCCTTCCCCATGGATCCCTCCCAGGTTTTGGCACCAAATGTTAGGGTCACTGAAGGAGGAACACATGAGGCCAAAAGGGGTAAAGAATTATGAATTTGGTCATCTGGAAAACCAGATGGGCTGAGCCCCAAAATGGTGCCAGCCCCCAGGGGCAGGGAGCCCAAGGTTTTAAAGGACTCTAGGTGGGCTTTTTCTGGGCAGAAAATTCTCTGGGCAGGTCCTAAGGGGAAAGATAATGGTCTTAGCAAGTGGAATGTGGTCTTAGCAAGTGCTGAGCAAAAGGGAATGTTGGTGTAAAGGTCAGTTGCCAGGGGAGGGAGTAGCCATTCAATTATTTGATCAAACTTAACACTCTGGAGGTGGGACTGAAGGACACAAAAGGGGAAGCTTCCCTGGAACACCACTGGCCACCCTCTCCGCTCCCTTCAGACATAGCATAGTGGCCTCCACCTTTTTCTGAGAAACAGCAGGGTCTCCCCAGATGGGTGGTCAGGAATTGCAGTGTGCATCAGAATTGTCCAGCTGCCTGTTAAAGTGCAGCTTTGTTTAAAGGTCAATTTTTTTAATTATTTTATTTTATTTTATTTTTTTAAATATATTTTTATTGATTTTTCACAGAGAGGAAGGGAGAGAGATAGAGAGCTAGAAACATCGATGAGAGAGAAACATCGATCAGCTGCCTCCTGCACATCTCCCACTGGGGATGTGCCCACAACCCAGGTACATGCCCTTGACCGGAATCGAACCTGGGACCTTTCAGTCCGCAGGCCGACGCTCTATCCACTGAGCCAAACCGGTTTCGGCTAATTATTCATTTTAGAGAGAGAAACATTTACTTATTATTCCACTTGTCTATGCATTAATTGGTTGATTCTTGTCTGTGCCCTGACCAGGGATGGAACCTGTAATGTCGGTTTATGGGGATGAGACTCTAATCAACTAAGTGCCCAGACAGGGCAGAAATGCTGCTTTTGTGAGCCACCTCCAGAGACAGTTCCAGCAGGCCTGTCTGTGTTCTGGGCCTCTGCATTTTTGCCAGCTCCTGGGTAATCTGGTGAAGGTCTGCACTCGACTGAAAAACAGCCCTGGAGCCCAGGCTGCGTTGGGGACTGGTGCTCACAGCCCCCCAGTACAATGACCGCGGCCACTGCCGGGGGACGTGACTGGCCCCCTGCACGGGGAGGTGAGCCCTGACAACCGCGAACACCTGGGTGACAACTCCCAGGCTGGATGCAGCCCCAGAGCCTCCACTGCATGACTGTCACAGCCAGTCCCCTCCGGAATCGCCCAGCTGTCTTCCCAGCACGCACCGCGGGGCCTGACCCTAGAGCCCAGAGCATCCAATCGGCGTTGGGTTTGTTGCCTGGTGCCCTCCGTCACGCGCTGATTGGCTGGTGCGGTGACGTCCTCAGCTCGCGGTCCGGCCTTGCGTCACCTCGGTCACCGGCGCCTCGTGTGCGGCTCTTCACAGGCTCCGGTCGCGGCCCTCAGGTACGGCGCGTCGGGAACATAGCGAACACAGTTCGGTGGGGTTTTGAATGTTTACCGGGCTGTCGCTTCGTTGCGCGCATATCTAGTTCCAAGGAGAAGATTGGGAGGGTCAGCGGGGCTGAAGACCTGGGAACCGCCGAGATCGCCGCCCTGGGAGCGCCCCTTCCTAGGGGCGTGGCGGGAACCCGGACCCGGGGGGCGGGGAGGGGCGGCCTTGGTGGGACGGAGCTTGCCGAGGGTGCAGGCGGCGGCGCGGTTAGGAATTACTGGGAAGTCGGGGTCGCCTGAGAACCACGAGCGGCGTGCGGGCGGGGCCGGGTAGCGGGCGGACCTGCCGTGGGCGTGGGGTGGGAAAGGCGGCTTCTCCGAGCTGCGATGGGTTGGGGCCTTGAACTAGTCGGTAGGAGTTGAGGTCTTGGTGTTTGGCATAGTAATGCAGTGATTCTTAATCTTTTGCGCAGTAGTAGCTCCCTAAAAAATGCTATCAAAGTTATGAGCCATCTTCATAAGTCTCATTCACTCACAAAAAGAAAAAGGTAAGCCCAGGCCGGTGGGCCAACGGTTACAGCATCGGCCGGGCACCTAAGCCTTGCGCGTTGACACTCCTGGTCGAGGGCACTTACCTCGGTTGCAGTTCCTACCCCGCCCCGGCTGGGCTGCCCCTGTTTCCCTCTCTCTGTCTCTCTCTTCCCCTCCCTTCCACTTTCTCTAGAAATCAATGGAAAGATTTCCTCGGGCGAGGATTTAAAAAAAAAAAAAAAAGTTCCGCCGCGTATTCCTGACTGGTCAGAACAGCTGCAGAGCATTGCGGCTCACGCTGCCACGTGCGCGCCAATCCCGGGGTCGTGGTGAGATGTGGGTGCCGACTCCCCGATCAGGCGGCTGGCCAGCGGCTCCCACAGCGCCCGCCGGCCTGGCGGTCACGGGGCCAGCCGCGGGCATTGGAAGCGACGGAATTAATGTGTTGGTAGCTGAAGATCTAGCCTTCCAGTGCGATCCCGAGACGGTCCTGAGGTGCGGTACCGAACCAGTAGGACCTTGCAAGGCTGGAGGTGTACCAAGAGCAGAAGGTCCCAATGCCCCAACTTGTGTTTAAGCCGTTCAGTGGCACACTCCACGCAGAAATGGACGATAAGTTAAACGGCCACTGGTACTTCTCTTACTTTTTTCCTGTATAAAACTGTTGCATCTCAGAAATGATGGAAAGGAAAAATCTCTTGTAACAAACTTTGTTTTGATGACGTGGCGCAGTCTCGTTGACTAAGCTTTGGTGTTTTCAGAATTTCTCGTTAGAAACCCCAGACTTGGATAGTTATTGAATCGTTAAGGCTTTCCATCTTCTCTGTTGTTTTCTCATTATCAGCTGTCCTGTCCCCTTCCCATCTGCCTTTGGCTTGGAAATCTGGTCATCATCCTAGTTAGGATTATAAAGTAAGACTACATGGGCCTTAGGGGGAACGGACGTGAGGATACTCAACTAGATAGTTAAGCCCTGGGCTGGTCAAGGCTTCTACGGGAGATTATTAGCAAAATTCTTATAAGGACACTTTTAAGACCTCTCACTAGAGACTGAATCAGAGAACTATAAGGTTTGTCCTGTCCAAAAACCACAAGCAATAAAAAGGATAAAATAGAAAATTGGAATGAGCTGGTAATTATTTGAATGTGAGATTCTCATCTTTCTAGCTTTCAAATTTTTTAGGTCTCATTCTTCAATAGCAAGTTACTGTGATTGAAGTTTAACAAGTGAGGTTAAAGAGATGAAGTTATTTCAACAGAAGTGCTTTCTGTCTTATGATTGTAGGTACTAATTCTTACTATTTTTAAAAATATATATTTATTGATTTTAGGGAGGAAGGAAGAGAGAGAGAGAAACATCAATGAGGATCATTGATCGGCTCCTCCTGCTGAGGACCGCAACCCGGGCATGTGCCCTTGAACAGAATCAAACCTGGAACTCTTCAGCCCACAGGCTGATGCTGTGTCCCTGAGCCAAACTTGCTAATTCTTACCTATTTTTGAGATTTTTAAAATTATTATTATTGAATTTATATTATCATTAGATAGAATTCCCAAAATTTTTTTTGTTTATTTTTAGAAGCATGTTGTCTACAATTACTAAATGTTACATTGTAGGTGAAAAATTGGTGAATAATGTGATTTGGTCACAAGTTTTGCAATAATTTAAAAATACCATGTATCACCATCCACAAGAAATGGAAACAAGACACTCAACATTCTTTATTTTTTTTATTTTATTGATTTTTTACAGAGAGGAAGTGAGAGAGATAGAGAGTTAGAAACATCAATGAGAGAGAAACATCGATCAGCTGCCTCCTGCACATCTCCCACTGGGGATATGCACGCAACCCAGGTACATGCCCCTGACCGGAATCGAACCCGGGACCCTTCAGTCCACAGGCCGACGCTCTATCCACTGAGCCAAACCGGTTTCGGCGACACTCAACATTCTTATCCTACCCCCAGGCATCAAGTCATTACCCAGTCATATTTATTTCTCCTTCAAAATAAAACTTGACTCTAACTTGTTAAAAAAAAAACACAAAAAACCTATGTAATAAAAGGCTAATATGCAAATCAACTGAATGGCTTTAATGACCAGTCGCTATGACACACACTGACCACCAGGGGGCAGACACTCAACTCAGGAGCTGCCCCCTGGTGGTCAGTGCACCAGAAGCATGGCTCACAGCTGGTGAGCCTGGTGAGCACAGGGCTGGTGGTGGGAGCCTTTCCCGCCTCCGCCGCAGCGCTAAGGATGTCTGACTGCGGGGGGGGGGGGGGGGGGGGGGGGAGAGCAGGCCTAAGCCATCAGTCGGACATCCCCTGATGTCTCCTGGACTGCGGGTGCAGGCCGGGCTGAGCAAACACCCCCCCCCCCCCCCCCCCCCGCCCAGTGCATCAATTTCGTGGACTGGGCCTCTAATAAATATCCCTGTTTTACACTGTATATACAAATAACTGGATCAGTGACCTAAATATAGGAGCTAAAAATTCACAACCTTGTTTAAGGTAGTGATTTCTTTCTTTTTTTATTTTTTCTATTAATATGTTTTTATTGATTTTCAGAGAGAAAAGAAGGGAGATGTGTCAGGGCCAGCCTGACAGGTTGAACTGGGCTGAGGTAGGGAGGTGGGAATTGAGAAAAGAAAGAAAGACAGGAGAGCGGGATCAGGAGGACTGCAGCTCAATCGAGGAACTGCAGTAAGTTTATTAACCACACAATGCCTTTTATACACAAAACACTGAATAGGAGGTCTGTCAAGAGGAATGTATTCTTTGTTCCTCTTAATCTCTAAGGGAGAGAGAGAGTGGAAGGACAAATTCTCGGTACAGCAAATCTCAGTAAATAGTTACCGACTTCTTGATAAGCCATGAAAGGCTGTTCTCATTCTGCAAAGGTTGCTCTCATTCTACTGATAACCACCATCCAAACAAGTCTGGGAAAACTGTGCGGGTAAGGGTCCCAGCCTTGCTAGCCCCTACAGGTGCAAGGACCGTGTCAGCTTATACCCGGTCTCCTACAGAGATGGAGAGAGAGAGAGGAATATCGATGAGAGAGAAGCACCAATGGGCTGCCTCCTCCATGCCCCCCTAACTGAAAACATTAGGCCCACACAAAAACATATATTCATATTCATAGCATTCTTCATAATAGCCAAAAAGTGGAAAGAGTCCTAATGAATGGGTAAACAAAACATGGCATGTTGATACAATGAAATATTCAGTATAGAAAATAAAGCAGAACCTTGAACACATAATTCTAAATAAAAGAAGCCAGACCAAATAGGCTGTACATACATGATTCCTTTTATATGAAGTGTCCAGATCAGGAAAATCTTTTTTTTTTTTTTTAATATATTTTATTGATTTTTTTTACAGAGAGGAAGGGAGAGAGATAGAGAGTTAGAAACATCGATGAGAGAGAAACATCGGTCAGCTGCCTCCTGCACATCTCCTACTGGGGATGTGCCCGCAACCCAGGTACATGCCCTTGACCGGAATCGAACCTGAGACCTTTCAGTCCGCAGGCCGACGCTCTATCCACTGAGCCAAACCGGTTTCGGCAAGATCAGGAAAATCTTTAGAAGCAGATTTATGATTGTCGGGGGGCTGGAGAAAAGGGAATGGAGAGTGGCTGCTAATGTGTACAGGTTTTTAGAGGATGGGGAGGGAGCATTGATAAAAAAGTTCTGGAATTAGCATGGTGACAGTTGCACAACTTCATGAATATACTAAAAACACTGAATTGTACACTTTAAAGGGTGAACTTGATAGTGTGTGAAATTTACCTAAAAAACGTAATTATTTTTAAAGTAACGTACACTCATTTTAATGTATGGTAATTATTTCTAGACTAGACTTCTCTTTGAGAATAATAAATTTGATTTCTCTTGCAGCAACAAAATGGTTCAGCAAGTTCCAGAAAACATCGATTTTCCTGCTGAAGAAGAGAAAATCTTGCAATTCTGGTCCGAATTTAATTGTTTCCAAGAATGCCTAAAGCAGTCAAAACATAGGCCAAAGTATGTGAATTTCTTGGTAAAGATAGAGTCCTTAAGACTAGTCATTTCTTAGACTGTGTTCAATTAAGGCAGGAACTTTTTATTCCAGTGATGGCGAACCTATGACACGTGTGTCAGAGGTGACACGCGAACTCATTTTTTTGGTTGATTTTTCTTTGTTAAATGGCATTTAAATATATAAAATAAGTATGAAAAATATAAATCTTTGTTTTACTATGGTTGCAAATATCAAAAAATTTCTATATGTGACACGGCACCAGAGTTAAGTTAGGGTTTTCAGAATGCTGACATGCCGAGCTCAAAAGGTTCGCCATCACTATTTTATTCACTTTGTATTCCCAGAGTCTCTAGCTCTATATAGTAGGTACTCTCAGTTGTAGATATACTTTGAATGAATGAGTTCTTAATTATTAGGTTAGATTCAGTTTAAGAGTTCTTCTGAATAGATTAACCTGAATGGTCTAATGAAATTCAGATGTTAAAAGCTATTTAAATTTGGACCACTATTGAATAGAGTTTACATATCACACTCTTCCTTTCCACTTTTCTCATTATCACCACCTCATTAATTATTAGACTAGCCTTCTGTTAGGTTGCCTCTTGTCTATAATCTCCCTTCACCGAACGACCAGTTTTGTTCTGTTTTTAATCGTGTCTTCTGCTCAAAAACTTGATGAGATAGGCATTTGGTGCCCTATTTTACTGATGAATAGCTTTATCGTTTAGCATAAGGATGAATAACCAATGAAGAATGGGTGGCCCAATGGAGGCCTCTCCAGCTCCCCCATAACTAGCTTTTTTCAAGGCAGGACCTGCAATAAATAAGCATTTATCTGAATTTATCCACTCATCTACTGATGGGCTGTTTCCAGATCTTAGCTATTGTAGTTTGTGCTGCTACGAACATAGGGGTGTATACATTCTTTCTGATCGGTGCTTCAGGTTTCTTGGGATATATTCCTAGAATTGGGATCACAGGGTCAAATGGCAATTCCATATTTAATTTTTTGAGGGAACTCCATACTGTTTTTCATAATGGCTGCACCAGTCTGCATTCCCACCAGCAGTGAACTAGGGTTCCCTTTTCTCCACATCCTCTCCAGCACTTGTCATTTGTTGATTTGTTGATAGTAGCCATTCTGACAGGTATGAAGTGATAGCTCATTGTCATTTTAATTTGCATCTCTCTGATGATCAGTGATTTTGAGCATTTATTTTTATTTTATTTTTTTTTTTAAATATATTTTATTGATTTTTTACAGAGAGGAAGGGAGAGAGATAGAGAGTTAGAAACATCGATGAAAGAGAAACATTGACCAGCTGCCTCCTGCACATCTCCTACTGGGGATGTGCCCGCAACCCAGATACATGCCCTTGACCGGAATCGAACCTGGGACCTTTCAGTCCGCAGGTCGACGCTCTATCCACTGAGCCAAACCGGTCTCGGCAATTTTGAGCATTTAAAAAAATATATTTATTGATTTCAGAGAGGAAGGGAGGAGGAGAGATAGAAACATCAATTATAATTATGAGAGAGAATCATTGATTGGATGCCTCCTGCACACCCCTCCACTGGGGATCAAGCCTGCAACCCAGGCATGTGCCCTTGCCTGGACTAGAACCTGGGACCCTTCAGTCCGCAGGCTGACGCTCTATCCACTGACCCAAGGCGGCCAGGGCTTGAGCATTTTTTCATATGTCCACTTTGGTCCACTTTGGAGAAGTATCTATTTAGGTCCTTTGCCCATTTTTTAATTGGATTGTTTGTCTTCCTTTTGTTAAGTTGTATGAGTTCCTTATGTATTTTAGTTATTAACCCTTTGTCAGATGTATCATTGCCAAATATGTTCTCCCATGCAGTGGGCTTTCTTGTTGTTTTGTTGATGGTTTCTTTTGCTGTGCAGAAGCTTTTCATTTTGATGTAGTCCCATTTGTTTATTTTCTCCTTATTTTCCTTTGCCTGAGGAGCTGTATCCATAACCATATTGCTATGAGAGATGTTTGAGATTTTGCTGCCTGGTTTCTTCTAGGATTTTTATGGTTTCACTACATACACTTAAGTCCTGTATCCATTTTGAGTATCTTTCCAATTGTTCCAACACTATTTATTGAAGAGACTATCTTGACTCCATTGTATGCTCTTGCCTCCTTTGTCGAATATTAATTGAGCGTAATGGCTTGGGGCAATTTCTGGGGTCTCTTTTCTGTTCCATTGGTCTATATGCCTGTTCTTGAGCCAGTATCTTCCTGTTTTGATTATGGTGACTTTGTAGTATAATTTGATATCTGGTATTGTGATTCCTCCAACTTTGTTTTTCTTTCTCAAGATTGCTGAGGATATTTGGGGTCTTTTTGGTTCCATAGAAATATTTGGAATATTTGTTCTAGATCTGTGAAATATGCAGTTTGTATTTTATTTTATTTATTTTTTTAAATATATTTTATTGATTTTTTACAGAGAGTAAGGGAGAGAGATAGAGAGAGTTAGAAACATCGATGAGAGAGAAACATCGATCAGCTGCCTCCTGCACATCTCCTACTGGGGATGTGCCCGCAACCCAGGTACATGCCCTTGACCGGAATTGAACCTGGGACCTTTCAGTCCGCAGGCCGACGCTCTATCCACTGAGCCAAACCGGTTTCGGCCAGTTTGTATTTTAATAGGGATTGCATTGAATCTGTAGATTGCCGTGGGTAGTATGGACATTTTAATGTTAATTCTACCAATCCATGAACACGGAATACTCTACCACTTGTTTATATCTCTCCCTTTATCTTTTTTTTCAGTGTTCTGTATCTTTCCAAGTACAAGTCTTTTGCCTCCTTAGTTTATTCCTAAGTTATTTTAATATTTTTGTTGTAGTGGTAAATGGGATTGTTTGTTTAGTTTCTCTTTCTGAGAATTTATTATTGGTGTATAAAAAAGCCATAGATTTTTGGTGTTGATTTTGTATTCTGCTACTTTGCCAAATTTCATGTATTTATCTGAAATCAAAAATTTAAAAAGAAAGCAAAATAGATTTTAGTCACTTTTCTTTTTATTTTTTTAATATATATATTTTTTAAAATATATTTTTATTGATTTCAGAGAGAAAGGGTGATGGAGAGATAGAAACATCAATGATGATGAGAGAGTCTTTGATGGGCTGCCTCCTGCATGCCACGCACTGGGTATGAAGCCTGCAACCCGGGAATGTGCCCTGACTGGGAATTAAACCGTTCTCTCCTGATTCATAGGTCCACGCTCAACAGCTGAGCCACGCCAGCCAGGCACTCACCACTTTTCTTCCTGAACACTCCACTGAGACAGTTGCCATCTATTAAAAAAAGTTGTCCTACATTTTTGTTGTTTGTTTTAAAGTAATCACATATTTTTATTCTTTTTGTTAGATTTACTTTCTATGATGGGCCTCCTTTTGCCACTGGACTACCTCACTATGGACATATACTTGCGGGGACAATTAAAGATATAGTTACAAGATATGCTCACCAGAGTGGGTTTCATGTTGACAGAAGATTTGGATGGGATTGTCATGGCTTACCTGTGGTATGTTTGAGTCACCAGCCTTATGATTTGATTTTTTAATAAGCATTAGATTTCATTATGTACTATGTATTAGTATGAATTTTAATTATAATCAGATTTTTTCTTCTTCATTTCTATAATACTATTTATAGTTCATTTTCTCTAGATTTTTTGAGAACTTATTTTTTTTTTAAATATATTTTATTGATTTTTTACAGAGAGGAAGGGAGAGGGATAGAGAGATAGAAACATCGATGAGAGAGAAACATCGATCAGCTGCCTCCTGCACATCTCCCACTGGGGATGTGCCCGCAACCCAGGCAGATGCCCTTGACCGGAATCGAACCTGGGACCTCTCAGTCCACAGGCCGACACTCTATCCACTGAGCCAAACCAGTTTCGGCAGAGAACTTATTTTAAAATGTTTTATTTTCTAGAGTTCAATTGCATTTTGTTTCATAGGGCAGCGATGTTAACAGTGTTATTGTATATTTTCAGGAATATGAAATAGATAAGATACTAGGAATCAGAGGACCAGAGGATGTAGCCAAAATGGGGATTGTGGAGTATAACAATCAGTGCCGAGCAATTGTGATGAGATATTCTACTGAGTGGAAGGTATGTTCTGTTATTTTTAGTAGAATGGACCAAAACTTGTAGTTTAAATGGATGTTAAAATGGCTTCTGGTCCTTTGTACATTTTATGATGCTCCCAAAAGTATGGCTGTCCATGTGAAGTTGTAACTTAAGGTGTCAACCATCCTTTTTAAAGGAGTGTTTTGCTTCCACCTCCAACCCTAATACATAGACTAGTTAAACTGAAGCCTCTGTTATTTCTACGTGCTTGATTAATCCTCCATATTTAATCCTTTACCTGCACACAGTATATGACAGGAATCAGGCTGACCTAGCTAATAAGTTAACTTTAATATTGTAAAACAAACAAACAAAAAAATCAAATGTTAAAAACAATTCTAATTTGGACTGATTGTTACATGAACTCCCATCTTGCCCACTCCTTTTAGTGGTGGTGCTCCCACAGCTGGATCCTGTACGTAACTGTCCAGTGCTATCGGAGCTCTGCCCTCTTAAGGGCTTAGCAACACAGGCCTCACCTCCTTATTTTCTGCCTGGCCTTTTTATTAATTACGTTGTGCCACTTAACAGCTTTGTTGTATTTTTTTTTATCTTTGCCATCTTACCACTTTGATTTCCTAAACTTGCTGTTCCTCAGAATTCACTATTCTGCCAGTGGACTCGGGCTTTAAACATTAATCCTCACAGTCACATCTACCGTCAAATTCTATCAAGTCTTGTTAGCATCTCTTATTTAGTCATTTATCATTCCAACAACCTCTCCCTAGCTTCTCACCTCTTCATTTCGGTAACAATCTCCTAATTGGTCTCTTGCTCATGCTCTTTCCACTCAGCCTGTGAAGTTCTCTCTCCCAGAAGACTGTGCTCATCTTGCTCTTCTCTGCTCAAAGCACTGAGTAACTTCTTTTCATTGGTGAATAAAGTTTTATTTCATGGACCTAAAAACTCAGAGCTTCTAAATTTTCTCCTAACTTTCTTTAATCTAACTTTCCTTGCCTGGTTACCAGTAGGGAAAAATCCTGATTGTAACGTGTATAGGTCTTCCCTCACCCCCCTTATTTTTAAATTGTTCATTGTGAAATAATTCCGGTTTATTAAAAATTACAAAGTTGTATCAAGAGTTTTCTTTTATCCTTTACTTATTAGCTAACACCTTCAATAACTAAAGTGTAATTAACAGAAGCACATTATCAGAAAGAAATGAACATTGATACATTACATTAGACGTTTTTCAAATTTAACCAGTTCCACTAATTTTTATTTCTGATCCAAAATACAGTTTAGAAGCAGACACTGCATTTAGTTGTCATACCTCTGTAGTCTCCTTTAATCTGCAACATGACCTCTATCTTTTTTGTCATTTATGACCTTGTCACTGTTTTTTAATCTTTTAAAAAGTTTTAAATTTATATTTTAGAAAGGGAGGAACAGCAATTTTTTTATCCATTTATTCATCCACTAGAGGTCCAATGCATTGGGATTCATGCAAGAAAGGCCTTCCGTCCCCTGGCTGCCGGCACCAGCTTCCCTCCGGCACCCAGGACCCAGCCCTTCACTCAGAGGCCACCGCCTTCAGCCTTCACTCCGGGCCAGAGCCGCCTTCCATCTTCGCTCCGACCCTGCCCCCCTCCTGTAGCTCCCTCCTCCTCCTGCCCTCTCCCCCATAGCAAGTGTCCCGCCCTGCCCCGCCCAGGCCGCTCTGTGGGTACTGCCCAGAGGCCTGTGTCCCGGCCCAGCCACTACCATCTTTGTCGCGTCAATTTGCACATTTCCTTCTTGTTGGCTGTGGGCACCACCATCTTTGTCACAAAGTGATGGTCAGTTTGCATATTCTGTCTTTATTAGATAGGACTCATTGGTTTGTTCTTGAATGTACTCTGAACCCAAAACCTCTGTGTATCCGATGTGGATGCTCTAATCAAATGAACTACCCAGCCAGAGCTTGCCCTTGTCACTTTTAAATAGTACAAACCAGTTATTTATTTTTAATATATTTTATTGATTTTTTACAGAGAGGAAAGGAGAGGGATAGAGAGTTAGAAACATCGATGAGAGAAACATTGATCGGCTGCCTCCTGCACACTCCCTAGTGGGTATGTGCCCACAACCAAGGTACATGCCCTTGACTGGAATTGAACCTGGGACCCTTGAGTCCGCAGTCCGACACTCTATCCACTGAGTCAAACCGGTTAGGGCCAAACCAGTTATTTTTAAGAAATTCCCTCAATATCTACTGTTTTTTCAGGATTCAATTTAGGATTTGCATTTTTGGAAAAACTGTCTCAGAAGTGACATCATACCTTTAGTCTGTCATTAGGGGGCCTGTGATACTGATATGTCTCATTGATTATGTTAACTTTGGTTACTAAGGTGATCTGTGTCAGGTTTCTTTATTGTAAAGTTGGAGTTTTTCCTTTCTAATTAATATTCTGTGGGGAGATTCTTTGCAAATATCCTGTTTCTCATACTTTAACTCAGTAGTTTTAATATCCATTAATAATTCTTGCCAGCAACAGTTATAGCTATAGCTTTTGTTGAATGGTAACTTTGGTAGACTGTAAGGGCATATTGATAACTTGCAAATAACATTTTCTTTTTTTTTTTTTAAATATATTTTATTGATTTTTTACAGAGAGGAAGGGAGAGAGATAGTTAGAAACATCGATGGGAGAGAAACATCCATCAGCCGCCTCCTGCACATCTCCCACTGGGGATGTGCCCTCAGCCCAGGTACATGCCCTTGACCGGAATCGAACCTGGGACCCCTCAGTCCGCAGGCCGACGCTCTATCCACTGAGCCAAACCGGTTTCGGCGCAAATAACATTTTCATATAGGATGAATGCCAGAAGAATCTGGTGCTTAATCTTACATAGTATGTTGATAGCAATATAGATTTACCTCAATCACTGATTGTTGTGTTTTCCAAAAATCATTACATGTGCTGATAAAGAAGTAAAGCACATTGATTTACAATAACAAATATTCTCTAACAACTAATATTTATATTTTTTTAGTCTACTGTTACCAGACTTGGCCGATGGATTGACTTTGACAATGACTATAAAACACTCTATCCAGAATTCATGGAATCTGTCTGGTAGGTTTATTTGAAATTGTAAATATAATGAATATTTTGTCATGCAGGGGTTGACAAAAATAGCTCTCCAGTTTTTCATAAAGAAAATGTAATAATTAGCCTTGGCTGCATAGGTTAGTTGGTTAGAACATTGTCCTAATGTACCACAGTTTCAGGTTTGATCTTGGTCAGGGGACACACAAGTATTAACCAATGAATGCCTGAATGAGTGAAGCAACAGATTGATATCTCTATCTATCTATCTATCTATCTATCTCTCTAAATTCACTAATTTTAGAAAATAGAAAATACAGCAATTAAAATAATACAAGAATGAACAGTATTTTGCATACTCATAACTATAAACCTACTTTTGCCCATCCCTGTATTACATAATAGAGTAATGATGGGTTGTTTTGGTGTTTAAAGATTTAAAACTTTCAATTTTTTTTTACAGCATTTTTAGGTTCATAGCAAAACTAAGAGCAGGGTACAGACAGTTCCCTTATGCCCTGTGCCCCACACACATTGCATAGCCCAGGGGTGGGCAACTTTTTTGTGAGTGCATGCCAAAACCAGCAAATCTCTGACTCAAAATTCTTCTGCGTGCCAACCCTAATTTTTTGAGAACATGTTACACCTACTTGATATCTCTTAAGGTGTACATATGTGAAGACCGTTGAAGAAATAATAAAATTCATGCGAGTGACAAAAACACAGTATATGATGATGAAAAATACATTTATTTTTTAATGTATACATGTTACGTAAAATTATTTATCTAAGATGCACCTACACTGAATTTATCTGAAAAATAAAAAAGTTGATATTAAGAAAAAAATTGTAAATGGAAGATTATAAGAGAGGGTTTCGTGTGCCAGCAAATGTTACTGGCGTGCCATGTTTGGCACGTGTGCCAGGGGTTGCCCACCCCGGCCTAGCCATTATTATGTTTGTAGAACAGTATGTTTGTTACAATTGAACCTTCATTGACACAATAATTACCCAAAGTCCACAATGTACTTTAGCTTTCACTCTTTTTGAACATTCTGTGGTTTGGTGTAAGTGTATAATGACATGTATGTATCATTTTAGTATCCTATAGAGATTTGTCTTTGAGCCCCAGTTTGGTAACAGACCATTTATGTTTTTTATTCTACTTAGTGTGAGCAATTGTATGCACTGATGCAGAAATACCAGTATATTTGATTACTGCTTGCTGCACAATCTACTGGGGCCATTGTCTACGACAAAATACGTAGATATCTTACTATCCAGAATCCAAAATTAACTAAATTCAAAACCAACCTCTAAAGGACACTAGAATGATAGATGCATGTCATTACACATTTACCCCAAAGCATAGAATGTTCAAAATGACTGAACACTAAAGTAAACTATGGACTTTGGGTAAAGATGTAGAGAAAGGGAAGCCTTATGTCTTGTTAGTGGGATTGGAAATTGGTTGTAGCCAGTGTGGAAAACAGTATGGAGGTTCCTAAAAATAAAATTGAAGATAGAACTATCTTATGAACCAGCAATTCCCCTTGTGGGTATTTAGCCGAAGAAATCCGAAACATTAATTTGAGAAGATACATGCATGCCTCTGTTCATTGCAGTGTTATTTACTACTAGAGGCCCGGTGAATGAAATTTTGTGCACTGGGGGGTTCCTTCAGCCCAACCTGCGTCCTCTTGTACTCTGGGACCCCGGAGGTGGGAGAGGTTCCTGCAACAGCCGCTACACTCACCAGCCGTGAGCCCAGTTTCTGGCTGAGTGGGGCGCAACTCAACCAGAAGCTGAGCTCACTTCTCTTTAGCGCTGCCTCAGAGGCAGGTCTCCTGCCATCACCCCTGCACTTGCCGGCCGTGACCCCATCTTCTGGCTGAGGGCGCTCCCCCTGTGGGAGTGCACTGACAACCAGGGGGCAGCTCCTGCATTGAGCATCTGCCCCCTGGTGGTTAGTGTGCGTCATAGCAACTGGTTATTCTGCTGTTCAGTTGATTTGCATATTAGGGTTTTATTATATAGGGTAGCAAAAGTATAGAAGCAACCTAACTGTCCTTTAATAGACAAGTGGGCAAAGAAGATGTGATCCTCATGTACAACGACATATTACTCGGCCATTAAGAAAAACAAATAAGATCTTACCATTTTGCCAACATGGGTGGACCTAGAAGACATTATGCTAAGTGAAATAAATCAGAGAAAGAAATTCTATCTGATAAAGAGGGGATATGCTAATTCACCCTCACGCCGTTGTGACATGGTGGTGCCCACAGCCAATAAAGAGGCATATGCTGACTGCCCCACCCTCAAAGATGGCTGTGACTACAGCTATAAGAAGGGGATGTGCCAATTGGCCCTCACACCATCAAAATATGGTGACGCCCACAGCCAATAAGGAGGGAATATGTTAATTGACTGCCCCACCCTCAAAGATGGCAGCGCTCAGCCCCGCCGGGGCGGCAGGCATGCAGCAAGGCCTGCCTCCGGAGTCCCCCAGTCCCCTCAGCACCCCCAGCCGCCCAGGTTTGGCCCGAGGCGCAGGTAACCAGTGCTGGCCGAGGCTATGATGGGGTGTCGCCTTACCCTGATTGCTGGGTTGCCTCCTGCCCCTGAGGGCTCCCGGACTGTGAGAGGGTGCAGACTGGGCTGAGGGACCACCCCTCCAGAGCATGAATTTTCATGCACCAAGCCGCTAGTATACCATATGATTTCACTTATATGTGGAATCTAAAGGACAAAATATGTCAACAAACTCATAGATAAACAGAACAAACTGGTGGTTGCTAGATGGGAAAGGGAATAGGAGGCTGGGTGAAAGGGTGAAGAGATTAATTGGTAGTTAACAAAATAGCAATGTAAAGTATAGAATATGGAATATAGACAATAATATTACAATAACTGGTGCAGAATGGGCACTAGACTTAAAGGGGTGGGAGGTCACTTCATTAATTATAGAAATGTATTACCACCATGTTGTACACCTGAAACTAATAAAATAATATGTCAACTGTAATTGAAAATAAATTTAAAAGAAATATCAGTTAAAGATATTTGCCAAATTGATTGGTATAACATTTAGGGAAACTAGTTTCAGAAGTTTGTTTTTTTTTAAGGAATTAAGCCTATGAGGCTATGTACTTGAATTTTATACTGAGAGAAAAGTTGAGCACAGTTCTATGCCATAACTGTTTCAAAATGGATTTTACTTATCAACCTAATTTATATGTATAAAAGCCTAAGCGACCGTTCAATTGGTCGCTATGACGCTCACTGACCACCAGGAGGCAGGTGCTCGATGCAGGAGCTGACCCTGGTGGTCAGTGCATTCCCACACCAGGAGTGCCACTCAGTTGACTGTTGGGCACCAGATGCTGAACTCACAGCTGGCCCGGCTGACGAGTGCTGCTGCGAAGGTGTGAGCCTCTTCCGCTGTCACTCCCCCTGCGCGCCCCTCCCCCATTGGGATCGGGCTTGGGATCGGGACTGGGCGCGAGCCTGTGGCCGCTTCTCAGTCATGGGCGTGCCTGTGTCTCCCTAGGTCGGGCACGCAGAGACCGCAGCAGAGTGGCAACAAGCCACCGAGCAGTGGTGGCGGCAGGCACAGTGGGGCTGGGATGAGCAGGAGTGGCGCCTGGCCAGGCTTGGGCTCCTTCTTAACCGCCTGCTGCTTCACGCACTACTACATCCCTCGGGGGATGGTGGACTGCTGGTTTCGGCCCGATAACCCAGGCCACACCTTGGGACCCCTCTGGTACACGAATCCGTGCCCCGAACCTCTAGTCCTATATATTACAAGTCTAACACACAAATCCATCAAATGGCAGAATGACTGGTTGCTATGATGCGCACTGACCACCAGAGGGCAGACGCTCAACGAAGGAGCTGCTCCCTGGTGGTCAGTGTGCTCCCACCGGGGGAGCGCCACTCAGCCGTGCTCATGCTAAGATCGTCCGGTTGCCTGCTTAGGCCTGCTCCTCTTGGGTTCCCGGAATACGAGAGGGCACAGGCCAGGCTGAGGGACATCCCCCCACCCCCACAAGTGCATGTTTCGTGCACCGGGCCTCTAGTTTATTATAAGACAACTGTTGTAGTGCCAGTCTTTTTCATTTTAATATTTTACTGATTTTTTATAGAGAGGAAGGGAGAGGGATAGAGAGTTAAAAACATTGATGAGAGAGAAACCTCAATTCAGCTGCCTACTGGGGATGTGCCCACAACCAAGGTACATACTCTTGACTAGAATTAAACTTGGGACCCTTCTGTCCATAGGCCAACACTCTATTCACTGAGCAAAACCAGTCAGGGCTGCAATGCCA
The DNA here is from genome assembly GCF_963259705.1 of Myotis daubentonii. Classification (NCBI taxonomy): domain Eukaryota; kingdom Metazoa; phylum Chordata; class Mammalia; order Chiroptera; family Vespertilionidae; genus Myotis; species Myotis daubentonii. The sequence continues at coordinate 1,647,585 of NC_081850.1, read as the reverse complement.
GTCTTTTTTTATTTTTTATTTTATTTTTTTAAAAAATATATTTTATTGATTTTTTACAGAGAGGAAGAGAGAGAGACAGAGTCAGAAACATCGATGAGAGAGAGACATCGCTCAGCCGCCTCCTACACATCCCCCACCGGGGATGTGCCCGCAACCCAGATACATGCCCTTGACCGGAATCGAACCTGGGACCCTTCAGTCCGCAGGCCGATGCTCTATCCACTGAGCCAAACCGGTTTCGGCTGCAGTGCCAGTCTTGATAGGTGACTTTAACTTGAGCCTACTACTATCATCTGAAAATCATTATATATTACTAGAAATTACACGAAATTCATGCAGTTGTGGGGGGTGCTCCCTCAGCCCGGCTTGTGCCCTCTCACAATCCGGAATCCTCAGAGGAGCAGGCCTAAGCTGGCAATCAGACATCTGGGATTCCACGATAGATTGCCCCCAGAGGGAGGCCCCGCCCACCCATCACAGCCTACTGGTCGGTTGTCTGGGCCTTCCTATTTGGGGTGATAGCGGAGCTATCCTGTGGATCTTCCTGATGGATGGCCCCGTAGAGGATGGCCTGGGCATCCCTCTTTGGGGTGATAGCGGAGGCCCCGGCCAATTAATTGCCCCTCCGGCCGGTGGCCTGTGCTTCTCTCTGCAGGGCAATCGATCGTGGAGCCCCCTAATTGATTCCCCTGCAGAAGATGGCCTGGGTCTCCCTCTGTGGGGCAGTTGCGGAGCACGCCGCCCGCCCCCAAGATTGATCACCCCACCGGCGGTGGCCTGGTCCTCCCTTGGCGGGGCAATCAGGCAATGACAGGGCCCCCTGACGAATCGCATTGCACCCACCTTGGCTGGCCTGGCACCAGTGCGTGTCATAGTGTGATCGTTCAGATGGTCATTCTGCTGTTCGGCCGTTTGGTCAATTTGCATTTTATGCTTTTATTATTACAGATTAATGGGTAAGCAGGCATCATCATTAGAATTGTAAAATACCCTCTGTACATATCTCGGGTAAATTATACATAATTACAGGTGAGTAGCAGCACCATTCTGTAGGATGCACTTGGATTGCACTGCATTGTAGCTGCTTGTGGCCCATATTGCTTTCCTATCTACTTGCTCACGTTTCTGTGATCCAGAATCTGGTGCACATGCTTGGCACAGAGGAGCAAGACACCATAGGGCAGTTCCTAGACTTTTTGACTCTGGTGTGCCCCTGTTGATGTATCTCTAGACACATGTACCCAAGTTATAAGCTGATCAGATTATTTGACAGCTAGGGCAGGGGCGGGCAACCTTTTTGTAAGTGCATGCAAAACCAGCAAAATCTCTGACTCAAAATTCTTCTGTGTGCCAACCCTAATTTTTTGAGAACATGTTACACCTACTTGATATCTCTTAAGGTGTACGTTTGTGTAGAATCTTGAAGAAATAGTAAAATTCATTCGAGCGACAAAAACAGTATATGATGATGAAAAATACATTTATTTTTTAATGTATACATGTTACGTAAAATTATTTATTTAAGATGCACCTACACTGAATGTATCTGCAAAATAAAGTTGATACTAAGAAAAAAATTGTAAATGGAAGATTATAAGAGAGGGTTTCGTGTGCCAGCAAAAGTTACTGGAGTGCCATGTTTGGCACGCGTGCCTGGGGTTGCCCACCCCTGTGCTAGGGACTTTGGCCAGGCAGCTTCCTATTCACTGAACAGCTGGAGTTTTCATGATTGGAGCACCTAAAAACCAGGGTTCATGTTAAACATCTGAAAAGCAGGCACTATTTATGCTCTAGACAGGGGCTATTAAGCACGTAAATGTAGCTGCTGTGATTGAGAAACTGAATTTCTAGTTTTAATGAATTTAAATTTAAATGAGCACCTATGGCTAGTACCTACATGTTGGGAAATACAGCTCTACATTATACTTTTAATTTACATAAAACATACATGACTCAGGAAAACAGTTTTTAAAGCCGGTTGGTATTAAGATGTTAGTCTTCGTGAGGAAAGTCTTGGCATATAAATAAGGCACATAGTTAAGCTTTATCTGCAGCCAAAAGAATACCATGAACAAATACAAAGTTTTCATAGAACTGTATTTTAGCAAAGGAGAGAGGGCTTAGTTCATTTTATTTTGACAGACAGATAGGAGGAATGAGACTGAAGATGAATTTTAATATGGCAGAATTAAATAAGGGTTCTCACTGGTGCATTCTTGCATCTAATTGGGAGAGGTGAGTAGTCACGAGAAAATCTAGGATGATTCTTATGGATGTTTGCAGTTCTATTAGTACATTTAACTTAAAATAGCATGCTAAAGTTTTTGGCTAGGTGTAGCAGACATACTGACTTTAATCCCAGTGCAGTGAAACTACCCATTATAGTGAAATTTAAGCAATACACCAGAAAACTATTTAAAAACGAAAAACTAAAATGCCAGCCATAGTTAAGATGTTATTGGAAATCTATTTTTTCATCACTCCTGAAAAATGTAAATATGTATACAGTAGGTCCTCGGGTTACATCGGAGATCTGTTCCTACGGCACGACGTGACGCAGTTTTTGCCTTAAGTTGGAACCCACCTATGTAAGCACCTATGTCAGTGGTCAGCAAACTGCGGCTCGCATGCCACATGCGGCTCTTTGGCCCCTTGAGGGTGGCCACGAAGTTTCAATTGCTCTGTACGTATGCGCCTGCACGTGGTATTTTGTGGAAGAGCCACACTCAAGGGGCTGCAGTTTGCCGATCACTGACCTACGTCACTCACATGGAGTACATACACAGCAGTAATGAAGTGAAACAGTAAGAAAAATTTAAAAGAAAGATAATAATTCTTGACCTTGTGGTAAATAAATAATAAAAACATAAAGCACATACATCAAAATGACGGAACTTTTATATATATATGTGATGGCAACATAACCACGAAACGACATACATCGAGTCTGATATAACCCGAGGACAGTCTGTACTGAAATGTGCAGTTTTGCATAATTGGTACCTTTCTGTACATTATGGTGTCAACTTTTTTCAGTCAACATTAAGATATGAACATGTTTCCATGTCAACAGATAATAGCATTTTCATGTCTATATAAAGGCTCATTGTGATCTGTTGTAATTTACCAGTGAATCTTCAGTTGAGAAACATTGTGTTTTCATGTCTGTGGTTGACACAAACTGTATAAATGAAACCTGGCATAAATATTTGCCTTTGGGGAAAGAGAATTTTGGTTATATAATTACTAGAGGCCCGGTGCACGACATTCATGTGCTTGGGGATAGAGGGGCCCTCAGCCCAGCCTGCAACTTCTCACAGTCTGGTACCCCTCGGGGGATGTCCAACTACCGGCTTAGGGAGCGGGCCTAAGCTGGCAGTCGGACATCCTCCCAAGGGGTCCTTATTGCTGCCGCAGAGACAAGAGAGGCTTCTACCACTGCACTCGCCTGCCATAAGCCCAGCTTCTGGCTGAGTGGCATTCCCCCTGTGGGAGTACACAGACCACCAAGAGGCAGCTCCTGCATTTACTGTCTACCCCTGGTGGTCAGTGCACGTCATAGTGACCAGTCGTTCTGCCGTTTTGTCGATTTGCATATTAGCATTTTATTATTTAGGATTCTAAAACGTTTCTTTACTTGACAGGTGGGTCTTCAAACAACTTTATGATAAAGGCCTTGTTTATAGAGGTATGAAAGTCATGCCTTTTTCCACTGCATGCAACACTCCACTTTCTAACTTCGAATCTCACCAGAATTACAAGGTATGTAAAAGATCCTTGGGCATTAAGTTACGTTCTTGGAAGGTAAAAGGTGTGGTGACCAAGGTAACAGTCCTAATGTAGAGTGTCAGCCTAGGGAGTCTTGTTAATTTGATCATTCATCCTGCATGTTGGTAATGTAGTCAGTCACTGAACCAAGGCTCTGTTAAATTTAAAAACAAGGGATCTCACCCCCAACCCCTCATGAGATTTGTTAATGATGTGTCTTAATGTCATAGGTTTTGCTTGTTTTGACCATGTTTGTGCTTCTCTTCGGTTTACAAGTTCATCTCTGCCCTGGTTCCCTCCACTCACTGTTTCACAGGGTTTGTTGGTTTTGGTGATTTTTATCACTCATCTAGGATCTCATAGTTCATTTATTTGGGAAAAATTCTGATTGGGGATTGGTGCACAGTATTTTATTTTATTTTATTTTATTTTATTTTATTTTATTTATTTATTTTTTTTGGTGCACAGTATTTTAATCTTTTCTCTAATAAATGGAATTTCCTGTCGTTGGTATGATAGAAGAGTTTAGACATGCCTGACATTTATAAAGTATTAGAGACCTGGTGCATGAATTTGTGCGCCATTGGGGTCCCTCAGCCTGGCCTGCAGTATTGGGCCGAAACTGGCTCTCCGACATCCCCCAAGGGGTCCCAAATTGCAAGAGGGCACAGGCCAGGCCAAGGGACCCCACTGGTGCCGATCGGGGCTGTGGAGGGACGCAGGAGGTTGCCCAGCAACGGAGGCACCGTGGGGGAACTCCAGGGCATGTCCAGCCTGTCTCCCTCTTTCCCAGTTGGCTGACCCCAGCATCAAGCTAACCTACCAGTTGGAGCATCTGTCCCCTGGTGGTCAGTGCCTGTCATAGCGACTGACTGGTCGACTGTCTGCCCCTACTGGTCAGTGCATGTCATAGCAAGTGGTTGAGCGGCCTTAGCATATCATTAGCATATTACCCTTTGATTGGTTGAATGGACAACCAGGCATTTAGCATATTAGGCTCTTATTGTATAGTATACTCCTTTACCTTATCTAGAAAGATAGTAAAAGAAGTAAGTCTTCTGAAACTGTCTGTGACCTATGTGTTCTCGTGTGTGTATCTGTGTGTATCTAAGAGGTGCTTTCATTTCTAAAAATTTATCTAACCCTCTTTGTTTTTAAAGGACATTGATTTTAGGAAGGAAGTCTTACTTCATAGCTCCAATTTGAAAATATTAAAACTTGCATTCTGAAAGCACTTTGCATCTTATAGAATGCTTTTCATAAATTCAATTTGATCCTTGCAAATTTTTCTGAGATGGACATGATTTCTGTTGTCTCCAAAATATGCTTCAGTGACAGTGCTCATATTGTGCTGTATTTTTTTAATAAAATATTTTAAGTACATACAAATGTAGAGAATTACATCCTAAGCACATTAACACATTGCAGATCAGTAGTTTTTTGATAGCTTTACCCAGCGGCCAGATAAAGGCACGCTTTAAAATTAAATACCCATTGCATTTTGAAGTTATTCCATGTTCTTACAAACTAATATCTTTTTAAAGTATGACACTTTGTAAAACACTCTGTAATAAGAAGTGAGAATTCTCATGATCTGTTCACAATGTCTTACTGTTATCTTTCCTAAAAACGTCATGACTAGTCATTCTTAATAGTAAATGCTTTATAATTTTTAAATTCTGGATATAGTTGATGTTCATATTTCTATTTGTCTCATAAATACCATACTATTTGTCCCTCAGTTATATATATATATATATATATATATATATATATATATATATATATTTTTTTTTTTTTTTTTAATTAAATCTTTATTGTTCAGATTATTACAGTTGTTCCTCTTTTTTCCCCCCATACCTTTCCTCCACCCAGTTCCCACCCCACCCTCTGCCCTTACCCCCTGCCGCTGTCCTCATCCATAGGTGTACGATTTTTGTCCAGTCTCTTCCTGCACCCCCACACCTCTTTCCCCCCAAGAATTGTCAGTCCACTCCCTTTCTATGCCCCTGGTTCTATTATATTCAACAGTTTACTCTGTTCATCAGATTTTTTATTCACTTGATTTTTAGATTCACTTGTTGATAGATATGTATTTGCTGTTCATAATTTTTATCTTTACCTTTTTCTTCTGCTTCCTCTTCTTAAAGAATACCTTTCAGCATTTCATATACCACTGGTTTGGTGGTGATGAACTCCTTTAGCGTTTCCTTAATCTGTGAAGCTCTTTATCTGACCTTCAATTCTGAATGATAGCTTTGCTGGATAAAGTAATCTTGGTTGTAGGTTCTTGGCATTCATCACTTTGAATATTTCTTGCCACTCCCTTCTGGCCTGCATAGTTTCTGTTGAGAAATCAGCTGACAGTCGTATGGGTACTCCCTTGTAGGTAACTGGCTGTTTTTCTCTTGCTGCTTTTAAGATTCTCTCTTTGTCTTTTGCTCTTGGCATTTTAATTATGATGTGTCTTGGTGTGGTCCTCTTTGGATTCCTTTTGTTTGGGGTTCTCTGTGCATCCTGGACTTGTAAGTCTATTTCTTTCACCAGGAAGGGGAAGTTTTCTGTCATTATTTCTTCAAATAGGTTTTCAATATCTTGCCCTCTCTCTTCTTCTGGTACCCCTATAATTCTGATGTTGGTACGCTTGAAGTTGTCCCAGAGGCTCCTTACACTATCTTCATATTTTTGGATTCTTTTTGCTTTTCTGGTTGGGTATTTTTTGCTTCTTCGTATTTGAAATCTTTGAGTTGATTCTTGGGATCCTTTTGTCTGCTATTGGATCTCTGTATATTATTCTTTATTTTAGTCAGTGTTTGCTTAATTTCTAGTTGGTCTTTTTCATATCCTCCAGGGTCTGACTAAATTTATTGGCGGTTTCTAGAAAATTTTTGAAAAACCTTATAACCGTGGTTTCGAGCTCTATATCCAGTTGTTTGCGTTCCTCCATTTCTTTCATTTGTGACCTGTTTCTTTGTCTCTGCTTTTTTTATGCTTCCCTGTGTTGGTAGAGTTGCTTTGTGTGCTAGGTGTCCTATAGGGTCCAGTGGCTCAGCCTCCCCAATTACCTGAGGTGGACACTCTTGGTGCACCCCTTTGTGGGCTGTGTGCACAGTCTTGTTGTAGTTAAGCCTTGATTGTTGTAGGTATTACTGGGAGGAATTGACCTCCAGGCCAATTGGCTGTGAGAATCAGCTATGTATTTTTGATATTTATTTTATATAATTAAATGCCATTTAACAAAGAAAAATCAACCAAAAAAATGAGTTCGCGTGTCGCCATCATTGGCCTGTTTTAATAAGACCTTTTTTTGCTCCTCCTTTTCTTCATCTATTCCATGTAGTTGCACAAAATGAATACATCTCTGAAGCCAGCACCCAGAATAAAGAACCTTATCAACCTGTCAGTAGCTCTCCCATCTCATGGTTCCTTCAGGTTAAACACACACCTCACCCCTGCTTTCAACTGCATTGAGTTGTTTGCTGATTCTAAGTTATGTGTAAATGGAATCATACTATGTGATCTTTTTTGTGTCTGGTTTCTCTTGCTCAAGATTACGTTTAAAGTCGTCCATTTTGTGTGTTTGTAGGTCACTGTTTTCATTACTGCGTGGTATTTATCCTACTGTTGATGGGCATTTCACTAATTTTCAGTATGTGCTTCTGCAAACTTTCTTATCAATAGTGCTACTGGAAGTTCCCAGAACTTGTCTTTTGGGGCATATACTGTACATATTTCTGTTTGACTGGAATGGTTGAGTCAATTGTTACAATTAGCTCCAGTATACAGGTTGGCAAACTCCATAAAGAGCCACATAATAAATATTTTAGGCTTTGTGAGCCAAATAATCTCTGAATCAAGTGCTCAACTCTGTCAAAACCATTCTCAGCCCTTGGGCTGTATGAAAACAGGACACCACCAAATTTGGCTTGTGAGCTCTGGTTTGCTGCCTTCCATTCTAATACATACTTGAATAGAGTGCTTCAAAGTGGTTATACTGATGTGTACTCCCACTAGGCAGTTCTGATAACTCTGCATCCTGCCAACACTTAGGATTTTATTTTTCCACTTTCGCCATTCTATGATTGTGTGTTGGTTGCCTCTAGGTTTGTTTTATATTGTATTTCTTTGATGAACTGAATTATTGTAAACTAGAGGCCTGTTGCATGAAGATTCACGCAATAGGCCTTCCTTCCCCTGGCTGCCGGCACCGGTTTTCCTCCAGCACCCGAGACCCAGGCCTTTGGTCTGGCCACAGCGGAGAGGCTTGCTTTCTCGGCTCCCGCCACAGTGGAGAAGACAAGCTTCATCAGTCTTCAGTCGTCTTCAGTCTCTGCACAGGCCGGAGCCTTCAATCTTTGCTCCACGCCTGCGTATGCAAATTAATCTGCAATCTTTGTTGGGATAATTTGCATGCTCATCCTGATTGGCTAGTGGGTGTAGCGGAGTGACGACCAATTTACATATTTCTCTTTTATTAGTGTAGACGAGTCCAAGTTCCTATTCTTTGCCGCACAACAGGCAGTGAGTTGAGTGATAACGTGATAGAGCAAGGAATTGACTTCATTCAGATAGCCAGCAGCCAACAAGATGACAGTCGAGCATCCTAAAAAAATCATCTCAAGAAAGTACAGAATTTTATCTCCTTGTGAACCTGGAGCAGAATTTTCCAATGATTAGCATTTCTATTTTCAAAACTAAGCCGAAGCTGTAAGGCCCTGGGGACAAAGCAGGCTTAAACAAGATGGAGTCAGACCAAGCTTTTCACTCTGTTAAAATTTTGGTGTGTTATGCCCTAGCCGGTTTGGCTCAGTGGCTAGAGCGTCGGCCTGTGGACTGAAGGGTCCCAGGTTCGATTCCGGTCAAGGGCATGTACCTTGGTTGCGGGCACATACCCAGTAGGGAGTGTAGAGAAGGCAGCTGATCGATGTTTCTCTCTCATCCATGTTTCTAACTCTCTATCCCTCTCCCTTCCTCTCTGTAAAAAATCAATAATATATGCGGTGACCCGCACCTTGGAGAGGGTCCGACGAGTAGAGGCGGAGTGGGATTAAAGACCATGAGATGGGGTTGGGTGGACTGGCACAAGGCACCAGCAACTTTATTCTTTACACACACTGTTTTATAGCTAAGCTGTGACTGGTCATGCTTCATAGATCATTGCTAGGGCTTGGCCTGTCATAGGGAAGTAACAGATCGTTACAGGCTGGGCAAGACTAGGCAAGCTTTGTCTAGATCCATCTATTGTTTGACAGTTACTACGATACTTTTAGCTACAGAGGTCGTGCCTCGGTCAAGCCTTGTCTAGTTTCACTTTGCTGCAAACTCTAATTAAGCCTTAAACCTTTCCTGAGCTTTGACCTTAAAACCTTCCAGGATCGACGTAGGGTAGAGTCCAGGGCTTTGCCATGTCCTCTGGTCCCCGACAAATATATATTTAAAAAAAATTTTTTTTTCGTGTGTTATAAGTTCTTCATGTATACGGTGTTTGAGAATGACTCGTACTTAGATTTTTTAATAAAGAATAACTTTTCCTAAACAGTTATTTTGTTGGTGTGTTGATCGCAAATCAGCTAGCTGGACAAGACGCCTAATGAGCCAATTAGTTAGGAGTCATCTTTATTGCGTGCAGGTTCAGAGCAGATTACTACCTTTATCAAGTTCTGAACGCCCAAAGGAGGAAGCATTTTCTTTTTACATTCTTTTAGGTCCTTGTGTAAGTTATTTTTACAGACAATTTGTAATCTTGAGTATATATCATATCTAACAAACACCTGTCATATCTATACAGACAATTTTGTAATCTTGAGTACATGTCTCCTCTGCCCAGAGGCTCTCAGCATGCTGCCCACAGGCCCGGAGCGGCCTGGTGGGGCAGGACGCCAGCGGGCACTGCTCACCTGCGTGGAGTGACCGGGGCTGGGCGGAAGCCAGGTGTCCCGCTCCACACGACCACTCCTTGCCTCCACATGCTGTGCACCAGCCTGGAGCGGCCAGGGCTGGGTGGAAGCCAGGCGTCCTACTGCTCCCAACCCCCGGCTGCTTCACCCCTGTGTGTGCTGCCCACCGGCCTGGATGAGCCAGGGCGGGGCGGTGTGGAACGCCTGCCCCCAGCAGCTCGGTGCCTGTGCACATGCGTGCTGCCCACAGGTCCGCCATCTTTGTCGGGTTAATTTGCATATCACTCTGATCGAATGGTGGGCGTGGCTTGAGCGTAGGGAGGGATGGCTAATTTGCATGTTTCTCTTTTATTATTAGAGATCAGTGTATCAGCCCCTTTAAAATATATATTTTATTGATTTTTTACAGAGAGGAAGAGAGAGGGATAGAGAGTTAGAAACATCGATGAGAGAGAAACATCGATCAGCTGCCTCTTGCACACCTCTTACTGGGGATGTGCCCGCAACCAAGGTACATGTCCTTGACCGGAATCTAACCTGGAACCTTTCAGTCCGAAGGCCGATGCTCTATCCACTGAGCCAAACCGGTTAGGGCATGTATCAGCCCCTTTAGATGGCTAGCTTGCAAGGTCAGTTAAATTTATCTTTTCTATTATTCAAGCTAAAAACAAAGTTATTTTACAGTCTAAAAATAACAGAGTTGATCTACAGAATAAGAGACTAAGAATAACAGAGTAGTTCAAACATCAGTTTTACCAAAGGAGGGACCACTATGCTTCAGGTGTACCACTTAATGAACTTATGAAATAGATCATTGTAATAGTGAAACCTCCAGTATATATCCATATTGATACACTTAAAATGTTTTATCTGTGACTACAGTCAGGCTCTGCTTAAGGATCTGTTCAGTACATTTGTCCTTGCAAGAACATCAAAATGCATGTACACAAATCTAGATGGTACAACCTACTACACACCTAGGCTACATGGTATAGCTTATTGTTCTTTAGGGGTAGAAAAATAATTTCCCTCTACCCTCCTGGGTTCTTGGCTCAAATACCCTGTAATAAAAGGTTAACTGGAGTAAAACAAAAGATTTAAATAGCATGTATATCTTCTATATACATGGTAGATACCTTGGAAAACTGAGTAACTTGCCAAAATTCAGCTGAAGGCCAGAGATGTTGGGGGTGTGGGTGGGGTGTCAGTTGTGGGAGCTTATCAGGAAAATCACAGCAAACAAAAGTAAGGTTGCTAAGTAGATTTACATAGTTTCCTGCATTGATAAAAGTTTCTAATGATAAGTTCTTCCTCTTCCTGACACCCTTACAAGTGGAGATTCCTCTTACAAATGTAAATGTCTTTTACAAAAAGCTAACTTCTTAGTTTTCAGAGCTTCTCCCATATCTGCTGTTTCCCGTGTTAATTGACAAATTCTCTTTCCCTACAATTCCTAGGCTACATGCATGTTACTATACTGAACATTGTAGATAATTGTAAGGCAATGCTACTAAGCATAACTAGACAATCAGTGGGCCCATGCTGCCTTTCGCTCCTTGAGCCAATTAAGCAGAGACAGGGTTGAATCATATAGGAGCCTTTATTCCAATACTTCCAGCAGTATGGGAGAGCAGCAGGTCAACCACAAAAATCTGTTCTGGAGCCCCCCCCCCCATAAGCCAGCTGCTTATATAGGGTAGGACAAGGATTATATGGAGAAGTAGGGATTACAGGCCTGGGAAAGTAGGAGGCTGGGGTGGGACTCCATTGTTTGGACAGCAAGGCTGTTAATCTTTCCATGATGATAGGCAATTCTTGAATGAGAATGGTTCCAAGGTTGACTCCCAGGGCCTGGGGGCATACAACTCCCAGCCAGGTCAGAAAGTCCTTTCTTTGACCAACACAAGGCAATCATGGTTAACAGAGCATGATTAATATTTCCCATAACCAGAGCTAGTCCCCAATATTCTATTTTTGCCCCTGACATAAGTACTTGTGTAATACATTGCCTTATGACCTTAGGGAACCTAAGGCATCATTAGCCTAGTCCAGTGATGGTGAACCTATGACATGTGTGTCAGAGGTGACACGTGAACTCATTTTTTTGGTTGATTTTTCTTTGTTAAATGGCATTTAAATATATAAAATAAATATGAAAAATATAAATCTTTGTTTTACTATGGTTGCAAATATCAAAAAATTTCTATATGTGACACAGCACCAGAGTTAAGTTAGGGTTTTTCAAAATGCTGACACACCAAGCTCAAAAGGTTCGTTATCACTGGCCTAGTCTATAGCAATTTTTCAGCTCCATTGTAATCTTAAGGGATCACCCCCATATCTTCAGTCCATTGATCTTAATGTCATTATGCAATGTGTAATTGTTAAAACTTTTAAAGTATACTAAAAAATATATTTGGAATTTCTTGATTTATATATTTTTTATAAATGTGGCAAATGGTTTTTTAAAAACTCAATTTATTCTGAAAATCTTTTATTCTTTAGGATTATTTTCTTTTTCTTCAATGTTTGTTATTATGGATTTTTAAAAAGAAATACTTTGTCTCATTTTATTTGAGGACGTTCAAGATCCTTCAATATTTGTTACCTTTCCTTTGGAGGAAGACGAAAGTATATCTTTGGTTGCTTGGACAACTACTCCCTGGACTCTGCCTAGTAACCTTGCCCTCTGTGTTAATCCGGATATGCAGTATGTAAAGATTAAAGGTAAGTGTGAGCTTGGTGACTTTTGATTAATATGGATATGATAATTGTTAACATTTTGGGAAAGAGTAAACATAACATTTTTTTGTGGAGTAAACAATCTGTAAAAGAGTTGTTTTGTTTTCACTTCTAATGTGTTAAAGAACAATTCAGCCAACTAAAGTTGAAGGTCTAATTGGCTTTTATAAGTGGGCAGCATCCCATCTAGCAAGTAGAAGGTTGCTGCTAAGGATAGTACAAAATGAAGCATTTTTATAGGAAGAGGGGTAGGGCAAGGAGCGCTATTAGGGAAAGGAAAGAAAGGATTATTTTTACACCAGGACATCTGTTTGCTATGTGTGTATTTTTTGAGGAAGCTAATAGCAAAGGTATTTGTTTGTTTGTTATTCAGATTGCCTCCTTTTCCTTTGGGGTGGATATGGTGAGAGTATATGCCACAGATAACCTCATTGGTATTGACCAGAAAATTCCAGACTTGTTGATTAATGTTGTTTTTAGGAGAAGTTGAAACAATTAGATCAAATAATAAACCTGGGTTTGGTATCATGGGCTTTTAGCATGAGTGAGGCCATTTTGGCTCTGTGCTTTTCTCTTTGACAGATTAAAAATATAGCATACCAAAAAGCAAAATAGTGCAGATATACAAAGTAAAAATTCCTTTATAATTTTCTGATTTTAGCATACTTTTGCACATCATGCCCCCATTATAGATGAAGTATTGAAGGTTCAGAGAGCTGGCATCTCATCATTCCTAGGAATCTGATGTGTGTGGGTTGCTTGTTTTTTAATCTTCACAGAGCATGTGTTTAAAGAGCAGAAGGGCAAGGGAGAGAGAGAGAGAGAGAGAGAGAGAGAGAGAGAGAGAGAGAGAGAGAGAGAGAAAGAGAAAGAAATATTGATCAGTTGCCTCCCATATGCACCCGACTGGGGATGGAACCAACAAACTTTGGGTATAAGGGACTACGCTCCCCCCAAATGAGCCACTCAGCTAAGGCTCTGATGTGTGTTTTTTATCTTTATTTTTATTTATTTTTTTAAATATATTTTTTATTGATTTTTTACAGAGAGGAAGGGAGAGGAATAGAAAGTTAGAAACATCGATGAGAGAGAAACATCGACCAGCTGCCTCCTGTACACCTCCTACTGGGGATATGCCCGCAACCAAGGTATATGCCCTTGACCGGAATCGAACCTGGGACCCTTCAGTCCACAGGCCGACGCTCTATCCACCGAGCCAAACCGGTTTTGGCATGATATGTGTTTTTTAAACACCACCAAGCAATTTACTCAATTCAGATACTAGCTGTCTGCAGTTAGATCCCAAAGGTTAAGGACTCACTTGTATAAGACTGTCCCCACCACCAACCCCCACTTTAGACTCTAATTGCAAGTCCAGAATGTCACATATATTTCTGGCTAACCCAGGACCTCCTCCTCAGATGCTATTAATTTGCTGAAGCAGAAGGCAGAGATACATTGTACATACTAGATTACCAGTTTGTTACAAAAGAATATTGTAAAGGCTACTCATAAACAGCCAGATAAAGAAGTTCATAGGTGACGTCTAGAAGAGTCCCAAGCACAGCTTCCTTTCCCATGGAACTTGGGTGGGCTGCATGGCTCTCATCACTAGGAAAGTCTAAGAGTGGAAGAAAGAAGCCATGGAAAGAGAAGAAAAACTCAAGGCCAGAAAAAAAAATTCCATTGCTCGCTTCGGCAGCACATATACTAAAATTGGAATGAAACAGATTAACATGGCCCCTGCGCAAGGATGACATGCAAATTCGTGAAGCGTTACATATTTTTTAAAAAAAAGAAAAGAAATTCCACCTTTCATGACAGCCAACTTGATCCAGAATAGCTTTTACTCGGGCAGGTCTGATACTCACGTGTGCTGTTTTTTTTAACTGGGAGGGATATCTTTGCTGTGGAGGCCTCCTGTGAGGAGCGGAGGGTCCCAGACTCCCAGCCCAGGGTTCCAGAGTGGGAAGATGTGTCCCCATAACTCTGGGCTTTAAAAACTAGTGGGGACTGTGGCTGGGTGACCTGGAGGCTGCTGAAGACCCAGGCAGTCCCTCTTAAAGGGCCAGTGCACGAACTTACATGGACCTGTTTCCTCTGAGTCCAAGTCCTGGGGCAGCGGCTTGGAGGGATCCAGGGACATACAGGGAGGAATTGAATTGTCTGACCTCAGAGCAAGAACTTGGGGGCAGCTTTCCCAGACAGGCATACTGGCAGGAGTCATTGTTCCTCTGCTGAAACGTGCCCTGTCTCTGAGCTGGTAGCCATATCGAAGTTTCCTTCAGCCCTGCTCACACTGTTATTTCCTGACTCAGCCCTGGTGATTTCCAAAGACACCGCACATTCCAACTTGCAGCCCCACTCAAACTGTTTGCAGCAGCGTTTCCATATGAATGGCCTGTCCTGGCTCACACTTCAGACTTTCCCAAAATCTCTGAAGCCATAGTGAGACCCAGCACTAGCAGCCTGCCTTGCTTCACAATGGGCCTCTCCTGGGCACTTCAAGCCCAATACAAGTAGCAGCCATTTGCAGATCCCTCTGTAGATCCTGCCAGGTGGTCCCAGAGCCAGTGTGCCCAATGGCTACCTTCAGACCACACCAGATTACAGCTCTACACATCCATGAGCTATGTAGAATAGAGGATGCCTAGAATCAAATCAGCGATTTAGAATATGAGGAAGCAAAAGAGACCCAATCAGAAGAGCAAAAAGAAAAAAGAATCCAAAAATATGAAGATAGTATAAGAGCCTCTGGGACAACTTCAAGTATACTAACATTCACATGGGGGTGCCAGAAGGAGAAGAGAGCGACCAAGATACTGAAAACTTATATTATGGGGCGTGTGTTTGTGAGCTTCTTGGTTTGTTAATGTTAGGACTTTGGCTCATTCACATATATTAACTTTGGTAGGAGAAAATAAAGATTAATTCACTTTAAATGGCTAGAGGTGCAATTAATGACAATTGAGCTGCCTGCTGCTTTTTATGCTTTGTCATGTATGTAGTAAGTAGTGTGTGCTAGCCCTGTCGGCAGTGCTGCTCTGAGTGCTGGGCACGCTGGTCCAGGTGGCCTGCGGTGGCCTGTGGTAGAGCTGAGCTGAGGTTTGTCTTTAGAGTAAGCCACGATCTGGCTGTCACTGAAGTCCTCTTTTCCTGTTGCTCTTATAGATGTTGTCAGAGGAAAATCATTCATTTTAATGGAAGCCAGATTACCGGCCCTCTACAAATTGGAGAATGACTATGAGATCCTTGAAAGGTAAATATACAAATCAAAAGACACTTTATTACTCAAAAGTTATATTTTTCAAATTTAGCTTTAAGTATATTACCATTTTTAATACTAAGTACTTAAGTACTATTTTAAGTACTAGTCTGTTCGGTAACCTAAGGCAGTGGTGACTTCATGTGGGTGCAACCTAGTTTTGTTGATAATTTGAATCTAATTGTGCGTTTGCGTTCCTCCTTTTTTCCCTAGATTTCCAGGTGCCTCTCTCCAAGGCAAGAAATACAGGCCCCTGTTTGACTATTTTGTGAAGGTGAGCTTAGGGAGCTCTACCACAGTGCTCTCCACCACCCTCTGTAGTATTGATCACTGGACCAATGTAATGGTAGCTGGTGTGGGCTTCACATGGCCTGCTTGTTCTGCTCTTTCCATGAATGTGCTTGAAGCAGTCTACTTTAGTGTTAACAGGACTCAGTTCTGTTTGTATTGCCTTCTTGTACTAATAATCTTAAAAATACTTTTCTCAAATTGCATAAGAAGTCACATTTCATAAGATTCATTGTGTATATATTTATTGTTTATGGTCTGCATATTCCCAAGGAATATGAGGGATTGTTTTTGGCTATTTTATAAATTTAGGATAATGCTCAGAATAAAACTGTGTGTAAAAGTAAACAGAATTTATTTCCAATAAATGGATTAGGTGGGTCCTTTAAATCTAGGCACCACCGCAAAGCTCACACATTTAGTAACTTAGTTCTCTTAGGAATCATAGAGAGAATTTGCAGCTATAGTTGCAAACCTAACCACCAACAAAACAATAAGGTCAGCAGGAATTAATCCTCATTTATAGGTCTTAGAACAAGCATGTCTTTTATTTAAACGAGGCATGCACCCCGGTGGCTGCTGGTCATCCAATGATTTGACATGTTTGTCTTAGACTAAAATGATGACCAACGTCCTCAGAACTAACCTAGCTTTGTATATTATGTAAGAAATATATTCATCTTGGCATAGCATTAGCCATAAAAAACTTGCATTGCGGCCCAGGATAAAACATTTGCTTATCTCTGTTTTCAATGCAGAGGTTGAGTTTGGTTGGTGCAGATGACCTCAGCCTTGTGGACTCTTTGCACAATATTGCCCACATGTGTCTTTCCTTTGCTGGGGTCCAACCCCAGCAGGTCCAGGGGTCCCCAAAGGTGTGGACGGAGTCGGCGAAGAAGGAATGACACGGAGACAGCGTTCAGTTGATCAGCAGCCTAGCCAGGATCTCCAGCCAGGATCTCCAGCGAGGTTCTGTAGCCATGTTCCCTCGCTAGGTTCTCCAGCCAGGTTCTGTCCAGGCTCTCCAGTCAGGTTCAGTGTCCAGGTTCCAGTCAGGTTCTCCTGCCAATCTCTGTAGTCAGGTTCAGTCCAGGATCCCTTGCCATGTTCTCCCGCTTGGCTCTGTATCTAGGCTCCGAGGCCAGTCCCTCTCCAGGATCCTCCGGCATGCTCTCTCCAGCGAAGTTCTTCTGTCTCCAGGCTCCGTGTAGGTTCTGTCTTCTTGATTCTGTCTCATGAGTTCTGTGTTCTAAGTTCTGTGTTCTGAGTTCTGTCTCTCTTGGTCCTGTCTTCCAAGCCCTGTGTTCTCAGTTCTGTCTGTTGTTGTCTTCTGAATTCTGTGTTCTAAGTTCTGTGTCTGAAGTTCTGAGTGTTTCTGTCTTGTTACAACTGTATTTATACCAGTTGATTCAATCCTATCAATCTCTATTACAAAGGTTAGGGCGTTTCTTATCTCCATTCCAGGGAGAAAAGATTATGTAGCTTAAGCATGATTGTTCATAGTTAAAGGGATTAATTACCCGCCTGGCACTTAGTTGAGGGGTTTTATTCCCTCCCTAACTTCAGGGGAAAATCCCTACCTGGGGATTCAACCTTTCTCGGAGAGGTGACCTTGGTTAAAACACAGCGCCAAGAAGGTGAGCAAACATACTAAGAACCGTATGCCATATATGCCAGGTCCCTTGAAACAGCAAGGATGGACCGGCTCCCGGCATTCCTTGAGGGCTTCCCCGTGTTTTTGTCTCCTAACTAGGGGCCTTTTCCTCATTCCTTGTTGCTGCTGGTGGTTATCCCTACGCTTTGCCTGGTCTGGTCCCTTCCTGTGAGCCTGTAGTTTTGTTTGCCAACACATTCCTTGCCGGGTGCTCTCCACTAGGCATGAGGCAGACCTGCTTCCTAGTCACATCCCCTAACATATCTTTTGCCTCAAACTGCTGTGCTTCCCCCCCCCCCCCCGCCCCCTTTCTGCCTTCCTTTTCATTACATTCTCTTTTTAAAATTGGCTTCACCTTTCTGAAATGGCCTGTATGCTCGAATATAACCTACTCGTCAAGGCTGAACATGGATGCCATCTGCAAAACAATGTTTTCTGAAGTGTCTCTTGGTTGTGTTCCTTGGAATAATGCCATTATTGCATCCTTTTCTCACGTATCTTAACATATTTCATGTGTTTTTGTCTTAAAACTCTTCCATTAGGTCAATGACTTCTCAACTTTCTGAATTACAGGCCCTATTGAGAGCCCGCGGAAAGCTGAGCCCTCTCAGAAAATGCACATGGACACTCTAGATAGGAGTTCTGGGTTAAGTCAGCAGAGTACGCTCTCAGTACACAGATGATAAATAAGACCTGTCCGATTCACTCAGTTAGCTTCCTGACATTTCTGGGACCTCCTGTGAATTTTAGACAAAAGCTGCAAATTCCTTGAATTAGGACAGAATCACTTGTTATGTATCTAAAATACACATGCTCTGACCTCACTGGTTTCGCTCAGTGGATAGAGCATCAGCCTGCGGACTCAAGGGTCCCAGGTTCAATTCCGGTCAAGGGCATGTACCTGGGTTGTGGGCACATCCCCAGTAGGGAGTGTGCAGGAGGCAGCTGATCAATGTTTCTCTCATCAATGTTTCTAACTCTCTATCTCTCTCCCTTCCTCTCAGTAAAAAATCAATAAAATATATTTTTTAAAAAATTAAAATAAAATACACATGCTCTGAAATATTAAATGGGAGCTGTGAGAGTATGTGGGGGCAGCATTCCCAGTGCTCTGTGCTGACTGCTGGCCAGCCTCAGCGGGCCTTGATCCAGAGAGATGGGAATGCAGTGAGGGGTTTCTTGGTATCTAATCTAATAAAAAAGAAACATGGTAATTGGCGTACGACCGCTACCCTTCCCATTGGCTAATCAGGGAGATATGCAAATTAACTGTCAGCCAAGTTGGCGGCCGGCAGCCAGGCAGCTTGAAACTACCATGAGGCTTGCTTGCTTCAGTGACGGAGGAAACCAGCGTTCCCCGCCTGCCTTGCAGGCCTCTGAGCCTGCAGTTTAAAAAACATTGTAACGAATATAGAAGGTAAACAAAACCCCAGAAACCAGCTTTCAGCGAGCGGGGATCTCAGAGCTGGACTCAGAGCTGGAGTTATACATTGTTTAGAACCGAAACAAACCAGATACCTACTTTCAGCAGCGGAGGCCTAAGAGCTGGAGCCTCAGAGCTAAAGCTGGCCCAGAATTTAAAAACAGAAAAAAAGGAGTGGTTGGGAGCTTCCGTCACCCGCCAGCCTGAAAACAGCCCCTCACCCAGACTGGCCAGGCACCCCAGTGGGGACCCCTACCCTGAAGGGTGTGTGACCAGCTACAAACAGCCATCATCCCCTCACCCAGGCTGGCCAGGCACCCCAGTGGGGACCCCCACCCTGATCCAGGACACCCTTCAGGGCAAACCAGCCGGCCCCACCCATGCACCAGGCCTCTACCCTATATAGTAAAAGGGTAATATGCCTCCCAGCACCGGGATCAGCGTGACGGGGCAGCACCCAAACCCCCTGTTTGCCCTGTGGCTCTGTTCGTGACAGGGGAGCTCCCCAACCTCTGATCGCCCTGCGGCTCTGTGTGTGACAGGGTGCTGCGCCCCAACCCCCTGATCGGCCCTGCTCTGTGTGTGACAGGGGGCGGTGCCCCAACTGCCCTATTGGCCCTACTCTCTGAGTGACCGGGGGTGGCATCGCAACCTCCCAATCCGCCCTGCTCTGTGCATGACGGTGCGGCGCCCCAACTCCCTAATCGGCCCTGCTCTGAGCCCTACCAGGGGCTGCACCTAGGGATTGGGCCTGCCCTCTGCCACCCGGGAGCAGGCCTAAGCCAGCAGGTCGTTATCTCCCGAGGGGTCCCAGACTGCGAGAGGGCACAGGCCAGGCTGAGGGGCCCCCCCTTCCCCCCGAGTGCACAAATTTTTGTGCACCGGGCTTCTAGTACAGTTATAAGTAGCAAAATACCTTTGTGTTCCCTATTCTTATATCTGATTCTGAGGACACCCATGTCCTCTCCATGTTTAAATCATTGAAGACACACCTCTCAGTACCTGTCAGACGACACCATAAACATTTTCAGGTGAGTTAGGTTACAGCAATTGAAAGTCTATAGTTATTTGTCATGTTTATTTTTAAGCAAGTGCCAACAGTTGAAGAGCTGTGATGCCCTTGTGCTGTATTTTGAACCAGAAGGCTTTGTTTCAGGTCCCAGCTTCATCATTGCTGGTGTGTGATTAGGCAGACCATTTCATCAACTTTGTTCTGGGTTCAACGTGAAATACAAATGGAACCAGAATATTTTTTTAAATATATTTTATTGATTTTTTTATAGAGAGGAAGGGAGAGGGAGAGGGATAGAGAGTTAGAAACATCGATGAGAGAGAAACATCGATTCAGCTGCCTCTTGCACACCCCCTACTGGGGTTTGCCCGCAACCCAGGTACATGCCCTTGACCGGAATCGAATCTGGGACCCTTCAGTCCGCAGGCCGACGTTCTATGCGCTGATCCAAACCAGCTAGGGCACAACCAGAATATTTTTAAAACATGGAAATACTAATACATTTTCATAGCAGTGTAGGTTTAATTGTGAAAATCATTTCTGAACGTACTTTTTGCAAACGCAGAAAGGTAAGAAAGCAAAGGGGTTTTAGTTGGGCTAAAACAAAGGGCTTCTGAAAAGAAATACTAAGAGATGAAGGTAGAAAAAGTAAGTCTGTAGCTTTTTATGTACTAACCTAACTTTATTGTTACAAATGAAGTCAAATTGGAAACATTTCCCCTCTGAGGGTAGAATGTCTGCAAATAGAACATAGAACTTGTAGCTCTATACCCCCCCCCCCCCCTTCTTTCAACGTTTGCCTTTTACTGTTGAATAAGTTGAGCTGGACTGGGAGGAGAAAGAGAAGCAAAGTGTATGCAGTGATTGAAAATACAGTTGACCCTTCAATAAGGCCCCGGTTCACTTATACATGTATTTTATTTAACCAGCCATTAATAGATAACAATTTTTGCATTCCCAACTGCAAATTGAAAATACAGTTTTCAATTTATGGCTGGTTGAATTCAAGGATGGGAAGGGCCAACTGTAGCATCAAAAGTTACACTTAGTTTTCCCCTGTATGGGGATTGGTGCACCTAAGCCCTGCATTGTTCAAGGGTTAACTATGTACCAGGATGGGAATAATTTGAGGAGTATGTTTCCTGAGACTGATAAACAGCATGCTGCGGGGAGGGGTTCAGTCCAGGAGAAATAATGAAAAGCCCCAGTTTTTGCACTAAAAAAGTTGGACATTTTTTTCTGCCACTTCAGATAATTATTAGGGATGAAATTATTCATGTGATGTATAGAATTAGCATGTTTCTTTCCAGTATGAATTATTGCCATTTCCATCCCTGAAAATAATTGCATTTTAAAAGTTTTTCGGGCCGAAACCGGTTTGGCTCAGTGGATAGAGCTTCGGCCTGCGGACTGAAAGGTCCCAGGTTCGATTCCGGTCAAGGACATGTACCTGGGTTGCGGGCACATCCCCAGTAGGAGATGTGCAGGAGGCAGCTGATCGATGTTTCTCTCCCATCGATGTTTCTAACCTAACTATCTCTTTCCCTTCCTCTCTGTAAAAAATCAATAAAATATATTTAAAAAAAAAAGTTTTTCGGGCTCTAAAAATGGTTATCATATTATGACCTGGTATTGTTTGATCATTTAATCTTGTCATCATTTCTTTTCCAGTGGAAAGAACATGGCGCTTTTACAGTGCTTGTCGACAATTATGTGAGGGAGGAAGAAGGCACTGGGGTGGTACATCAAGCTCCTTACTTCGGTGCTGTGAGTAGTATATATCTCACCAATGTTATAAGAAAGAAATGTCAGTGGCCACTAAGTTGTTGTTGTCTTGTGTATGTGTGTTTGCCTGTGTGCATGCATTTTTTGTGTTGGTTACCACTGTTGGATAACCACCAGTCAACCTCTTTTCAAGCTTATAAAACTTGTATCTGCAATGTCTTTTCACCCTGAGCTGATTTCTTAAAATGATGGGCTAAGGACATTTGGTCTTCAAAGGCATGCTGTGTTTTGATTCATATTTGATTTACATGACACTTTGCTCCTTTTTTCTTTTTTTAAAATATATTTTATTGATTCTTTACAAAGGGGAAGAGAGAGGGATAGAGAGTTAGAAATACTGATGAGAGAGAAACATCGATCAGTTGCCTCCTGCACACTCTTCACTGGGTATGTGCCTGCAACCAAGGTACATGCCCTTGACCGGAATCGAACCTGGGACCCCTGAGTCCTCAGGCCGACGCTCTATCCACTGAGCAAAACCGGCCAGGGTGACACTTTGCTCTTTATGAAGTGCAGTTCTGTGAGTTTTGATGAGGGCATGCAGTCACACAGTTACTTGATAAATCAAGGTTCCCATCACGACTGCAGTGCTGTTCGCTAAATACTGCACGTTCAGAAGGGAGAATTCGACCTCTCTTTTCAAGGTGGGAGAGTGTGCTGAATTTTAAATTTTGTCCAAAGTAATTTTTCTGAAACTGTAATCCTTTTTTCTTTAATTTTCTTTTCCTTTTTTTTTCTTTCCTTTTATTTCTTCTTTTTTTAAAATGTAATTCTTTTAATGTAATTTGTATATGACTAAAAGAGTATAGGGATTAAGGGCACGTGTTTTAGAGCAAACCAGAACTCACATTAAGTCAAAGCTCTGCAATAAATTAGTTGACCTTTCTAGAGTTTCTTTACCTTTCCTGTAACAGGGTGTACCTGCCTGTCTGGAGACCTGGAAGGATTAAGTGGAATCTCTCTATAGAGAGTGTTTCTATAGTTTGTGATGCTCAAAGAGTACACTCTCACTGCTGCGGGTGCCGCATGTACTGGGCCCTACAGACTCCTCTCAGCTTGATCATTTGTCAGTGATAGGGGTGAGAAAAGTAAAGATAATAAGTCCTTATGTTTACATCATCCAGCTATATTATCAACATTTTGGGAATTCTGTTTTATCTATTTAATCCCTCACCTTCCCTCATGCTTTTAATTTGACTGGACAGTTTTGGAGCAGATCCTAAATATCTGTACACATCTCTGATTGATAAGAAATTTTATTTTTCTATATTTATTTATTTAAACCCCACCCAAAGACATGTTTTTATTGATTTTTAGAGAGAGGGGAAGGGGGGAAACATTGATGTGAGAGAGAACAACAGCTCGATTGCCTCCTGTATACATCCTGATTGGGATTTGAACCTACAACCTTTGGTATACACTCCAACCAACTGAGTCACCTGGCCAGCACAAGGCATTTTATTTTTATTAAAACCGCCATGCTAATGTTGAACCCAATAAAATGAATGATTTTTTAATATTACCTAGAACCTGTTCACTACTCAAATTGGGTGGGAGCTCTATTCATCTCCTGCCCCAACCACACCAAAATTACAGCTAAACTTCAGAACCACCTGAAGTCTGGCTGGATGGGAGTCCTACAACTAGAGTAGAAGCTGCACCCATGGTCCCTTCCCCATGTGGCAGGTAAAAATTGGGAAGGCTCTCTCATCTGCAGAGGTCCCCACCTCAGGAGTTCTCAACCCCTCACCAGACCTCCCAGCCTCATAACTTCTGGCTGTGAAAACCAGCTGGAATTAAGGGAGGCTAAGGCAGCTAGACCCCCACCTATTACTCTTAAAGGGCCCATGCATGGACTTAGTCAGCCTCATTCTCTGTGATCTCCAGCACTGGGGCAGCAGTTTGAAAGACAGCAGAAACAAATGGGTCTGTCATCGGGGTGAGAGCTGTGGGGGCAGCTTTTTTCAAGACAGAGGTGCAGGCTGAGGCCAGTGTTCCTCTGATGAACCCTCCCGGCACAGAGCCTTGCAGCAGCATCTCTGAGACTCTTTCTCAGCCTGGCTATCACTGTTTCCCCAGGCCCCAGACCTGGTGATTGTCCAGGCCTACCCAAGTGGTTTCCAGTGGCTTATTCATACCAAAAGCCTATGTTGGCTCATGCTTAAGAATTCCCTAAAGTCTCTCAAAGCAGCATCTGACCTCAGTGTGCCCCATGCCTCTCACGAAGTGGCCCCAAGCCCCGGCACTAGCAGTAGTCGGCCTTGGTTTCCAGCAGCTTGACTTCACCTGGGCACGTCTAAGCCCAGCACAAGTAGCAGCCAACTGCAGATAACCTTGTAGCTCATACTGGATGGTCCCAGGCAGAACACAGGCAGTGGCTGACCTTGGCCTGTACCTCCTGGGAAGCCCCAGAGCCAGCACACCCAATGGACACCTTCAGACTCCGTCAAAGCAACACCACCCAACCACCTCCACAAGCAACACACTCAAGGGGTAGACTCAGCAGACACCAGAGCCCCATTGAAGTCCTGCTCTTTGGGGTGGTATCCTACACAGCTGATCCTACAGTAATTGGAGGTTATTGTTCTGTGGTCACAGCCAGTCTTTGCAGCTGATCAGCCTGGGGATAAATCCCTCCCATTGACATGCCAACAGCAAGCAAGGCCCAATTATAAGGGGATGGTGGCACAGCCCCACAGCAGGGGCAGGATATACCTCAAGGGCCCAGCCTGTGTGATATGGGAAGCTGTGTTGCTGGATCCTGCAGAACCCCTACTACATGAGGCCACTTTGCCAAGCTTGAGAGACATAGCAGCTCTATTTAACATATAGAAACAAACACAGGGAGATAGCCAAAAAAAAAAAAAGGAGACAAACATGTCCCAAAGGAAAGAGCATAACAAAACTTCAGAAAAAGAAGTGACAAACAATCTATATATAAGGATGCTCAGTGAACTTAGTAAGAACCTCATCAGCATAAGAAAGGACCAGTCAGAAGATGAGACGAACTGAAATGTAGAATAAGTAACAGGATCAACAATAAAGTCGATGAATCCCAGAATCAAATCAGTGATTTGGAATAGAAGGAAGCAAAAAACTTCCAATCAGAACAGCAAAAAGAAAAAAATATAAAATTATGAAGATAGTGTAAGGAGAGTTGGACAACTTCAAGTGTATCAATGTTTGCTTCGTGGGGGTGCCGGAAGGAGAGAGAGCAAGAAATTGAAAACTTATTAAAAAAAAAAAAATGACAGGAAACTTCCCTAATCTGGTGAAGGAAGTGCAGTCTCAGACAAGATGAATACAAGAGGCCCACACCAAGACTCACATAATTAAAACACAAAAGGTCAAAGACAGAATCTGAAAAGCAGCAAGAGAAAAGCAGTCAGTTAACTACAAGGGAGCTCTCACAGGACTGTCATCTGATTTCTCTGCAGAAACTTTGCAGGCCAGAGGGAGTGGCAAGAAATATTCAAAGTGATGAATAGCAAGAACCTACAACCAAGATTACTCTACCCAGCAAAGCTATCATTTACAGTTAAAGAACAGATAAAAGAGCTTCATAGACCAAAAAAAGCTGAAGGAGTTCATCACAACGAAACCAGTATTACATGAAATATTAAAGGGTCTTTAAGAAAATGAAGGAAGTAAAAGAAAAAACTATGAACAATAAAATGGCAATAAATCCATATCAACAATTGAATCTAAAAATCCCAACAGGCAGAACAGAAACAGTCTTATAAACAGAGAACATTTTGTTGATTGCCAGATGGGAGAGGGTCCTCCCATGGACCAAGAGGTCCCGGGTTCGATTCCTAGTCGGGGCACAGCCCGAATTGCAAGCTTGATCCTGTGTTGGGCGTGCAGGAGGAAGCTGATCGATGTGTCTCTCTCATTGATGTTTCTGTCTCTCCCTCTCCCTTTCTCTCTGAAATCAATAAAAAAAATTTTTAAAAAATGTACAGATTGTTCATTACAGAATAGTCCTGGGCGTGTAAAGTACATCATAGGGAATATGTAGTCCATATACTTCCCCTGTATGGTGTCAGACGGGTGGGAGATTTGTCAGGACTTAGCTATGTAATGTCTCATCACTGAGGGGTGCACCTGCTATTAATATAATAATTTACATTAACTGTACACGACTATTTGTCATTTCCTGTAGTAATACTGTACCTTATATATCTGCCCTGAATGCCTGGCAGATTAATGTTATAGAAGATCAGATCTCTGAACTACAGCCTCTAAACGCCATTTGGTAGAGATCCTCTGAGAGCCCTCCCTTGTGGCAGTTTGCCAGGTGAGACACTATGTGGCCTCTGCGGAGTCATACTTCTGAGTGACCGTGACCTGTCTTTCTGGCTCCATTCGGGAATGCTGCTCTCAGCTAGTGGATGGGGCTCTACTAAATATTTCAAATTGCCGGGCTTCTGGGCTTCCTTTATTGGCAAGTACCCACATGTTTCATCCCTAGGGAACCCCTCAGAACACAGGGCCAGGTGGGAACACACTGGCTTTCCATCTTGTTTTGGATTCAAACAGAATATGGTTTCTCCATCTAACCCTAAGACAACCCTTTTTAGGTTTGGGCAACATAACATAATAAAGACTGGAATCTGGAGCCAGGCTGTTTGGTTTTGAACGGGAGCATTGCTACAGCTTCCTCGTCTGTTCAGTGTAGACAGTTGCTGGTGTTTTAAGGGGAACACCTGGTTCAACTGCACCAGTCAGCCCTCTTCACAGTGGTGAAACTTAAACGAGCTAAGTAGTAAAATGTCAGAGCGCTGTGTGATCCAGCGTTATATAAAAGTTTGCTCGAATTCACACTGCTCAAAATGTATTCCTGAAGCATTGTGGGTAATCTAGGTGAGCAATGCTCAGTGTTGTGATCTCTCAGTTACCCCTCGACAGGGTGCAAATCCATATACATACCAAGTATCATGCAGGACTAAATAGGTCATGCCTTACACCTGTAGGTGCTTCTGTTTTGGTGATAACATGTATGTGCATACATATTGGTGTTATAAGTCAAGTTTAATTAGTTTTAATATACTTACTAGAGGCCCATTGCAGGAAGATTCCTGCAAGAATAGGGCTTCGCTCCCGTCTCTGCCGTTCCTACTCCACCCGTCTCTGCTGCTTCTCTCCCGCCTGTCCCTGCTACCTCGGCTCCGTTGCTTGGCTTCCTTCTACGGTGTCTTCAGTCTTCGCTCCCAGCCGGTATTTGCAAATTAGCCGCCATCTTTTTTGGTGGTTAATTTGCATGTTGCTCTCATTAGCCAGTGGTGGGTGTTGCGAAGGTACGGTCAGTTTGCATCGTTGTCTGTTATTAGATAGGATATCATCTCACTTAGTGGATAGATACTCTCATATATGTAGGGGTCTGTGAAATAATGTCTGGTTAGACTAGGCTAGATGTTAATCCTCCGCAACTATAATGCTCTGTTAATCTCTGTGCAGTCTTTGAGTTAACTTTAGTTGAGAGGATAATTGCAGTTGATTAGAGGTATGTATGAGAATACAGAAAATTATTCCTGTAAACCTCCCTCATACTGGGCTCTGACTGGTGACTCATGAAGCAACTTTGTGACCTTGGGGTAGTCATTGCTGATTGAAAACTGCACTACCTCCTCATACACTTGAACTGTTTTATTCTTCTCTCGTTTCGCCCCAGGATGACTATCGGGTCTGTATGGACTTCAACATCATTCAGAAAGATTCTGTCCCTGTGTGCCCTGTGGATGCTTCAGGCTGTTTCACAGCGGAAGCGACAGATTTCATGGGACAGTATGTGAAGGTCTGTGACTGTAAGGCATAGAAAGGTCTCGGTTTCATCGGACTGTTTTTATTCATCAGTTTTTATCAAAAAGCTTCCACATCTTGGATTGTGTTTTTTTTTAGGAAGCTGCTTCTGTTTTGTTTTGCTTCAGTGCATAAAATCAGTACAGGTAGAAGGATATTATCAGCTGCATTCGAGCATCTAGTATCTTTAGAGGAAGCAGGCTGTTATTTAAAGCAGTTGGGAAAAATGGGCTCTGTCTTGTGACTCATGAAGCAACGTTGTGACCTTGGGGTAGTCATTGCTGATTGAAAACTGCACTCCCTTAATGATATGGCATGTATTTTAAAAGTGTGTGCAGTTACATGGTGGCTAAAGTATAGATGTATTATTTATATAATATATTTGTTATTTGTGCCTTTTACTCATAGTAAAGGTATCCAAATACCAGATTTTAGTTATAAATACTCAATTATATTATGTTACTAAATAGTGGAGGATATTTCAGTAGCTACATTTTAATTTTTTAACAGGATGCTGACAAAAATATCATCAGGATGCTGAAGGAACAAGGCCGACTTCTTGTTGCCAGCACCTTCACTCATAGCTACCCTTTCTGCTGGAGGTGAGGAGGGGACTGTTTTAGCCAGAGCTTTTGATTTGTGCGTACACTTATGTTTGTGCCACTCCACCAGTTTGTGGTGTCTATCTCATTTGTATTCTTTAGAGCTTGTGTTTGGATACTGCCTTCTTGCTCCCAGGAGAATGTTATAAATGCATACAGTTATTTCTTTTCTCAGGAGTTGTGTTAGAAATACAGACACAGACAAGAAAGAAAACCTATTTCTTCCCTACTTGTTTCTTGTTTTTTTTGTTTGTTTTTAAAATACATTTTTATGTATTTCAGAGAGGAAGGAAGAGAGAGAGGGAGAGAGATATAGGAACATTGATGATGAGAGAGAATCATTGATTGGCTGCCTCCTGCACACCACACCCTGGGGATTGAGCATGTGCCCTGACTGGGAATCGAACTGTGACCTCCTGGTTCATAGGTCGACACTCAACCACTGAGCCATGCTGACCGGGTCCTACTTATTTATCTTGTGATCTTCTTTACAACTTATATAAAACACTTCACTCTGACATTTTTCAGTCCCCAGTATTGTGAATGTTTTTCCCCAGACCAAGCAATTCATTTCTCTGTGACACCAGCTGGGTGTCCTACAATTTAATTCAATTCAACAGCATCTACCTAGAGCAGGGGTTCTCAACCTGTGGGTCGCGACCCCTTTGGGGGTCGAACGACCCTTTCACAGGGGTTGCCTAAGACCATCGGAAAACACATATATAATTACATATTGTTTTTTGTGATTAATCACTATGCTTTAATTATGTTCAATTTGTAACAATGAAAATATATCCTGCATATCAGATATTTACATTACGATTCATAACAGTAGCAAAATTACAGTTATAAAGTAGCAACGAAAATAATTTTATGGTTGGAGGTCACCACAACATGAGGAGCTGTGTTAAAGGGTCGCGGCATTAGGAAGGTTGAGAACCACTGACCTAGAGGCATTATCAGGTCCCAAAGATTAATCCCTGATATACGGACTGGCTTTAGTTCAGAGGTTCCACCTAATCCCTCCATGGATGGGTTCAGTTAATTTGCTAGTCAGGCTCAGAATTCCAGGAAACACATTTATTGAAGGATGCAGGTGAACAGCCTAATGGAGAGGTCTGGGCGGGTCCTGTGAGCATTATCATGTGTCCCATGGAGTTGGGGTGTGTCACCCTCCCATGGATGCATTTATCAACCTGAAAACCATTCAACCCCCGTACTTTTAAGATTTTAGGCTTCACCACAAAGTCATGATCAACCATTAGCTCTCTTGTCAGCCCTTCTCCCTTCTCAGGAGGATGGAGACAGGGCTGGAATTCCAAGCTATCATGGCTTCATCTTTCCAGTGACCAGCCCCCATCCAAGGGCCCACACAGAAGCACCTCATTAGAAGAAAAGACACTCTTGTCACCCAGAAAATTAGAAGGGTTTCAGGAGTTCTTTGCCAGGTTCCAGGGGCAAAGACATATGTGCATATTTTCTATCATCTTACAGGGACAAGTATCTTCTGTGTTGGGGGTCACATTTCTTTAGAATGAGATACATCTCTAAAATTTTCTAATGGAATTAAGTGAGATGTATGTGATAATAAGTTTTAATACAAGATTATAAAGATTTGGGTGAAATGGAATCTTCCGTGGGTTAGGGTTAGGTTTAGGGTTAGGGTTATGGTTAGGGTTAGGGTTAATGTTATGTTCTCAGGCCTCATTTTTGCTGAGTGTGATACTGTTTTTTCAATGTTTTTATTAATTTGAGAGAGGAAGGGAGAGAGCTAGAAACATTGATGAGAGAAACAATCAGTTGCGCCTGTAGGCTCCACGAGGGATGAAGCCCAAAACCAGGAATTGAATTTGTGACCTCTTAATACATGGATTGATGCTCAACCACTGAACCACACAAGCTGAGTGAATGTGATATCTTTCCTGGACAGCTGTCACACAACAGGAGAACTCTATATTTTTTCTTGTATTCTTTTACTAGCTTGCCTTTCTTGGGTTTGTGGAGGGTGGTGACCAATACTGAGGATGTAGACATTACTTTTGCAGAAGGCCAAGTAGGTGGTGGTGACATAAGTGAGACACTAAAGGTGGTTGTCCTGGGTGCCTGCACACCTTCTGACCAGCCACACCTCCATTTCTGCTTTCCTAGATCAGATACGCCCCTCATTTACAAAGCGGTGCCCAGCTGGTTTGTGCGGGTTGAGCACATGGTGGACCAGCTGATGAGGAACAATGACCTGTGTTACTGGTGAGCAGTAAGATGTGTGTCTTCAGAATGTTCTTTGTCATGCAGTTAGTAAGTATTGGTTTACACTCCCCCAAATCAATAATTTTAATAGCCATCATTTATTATATATTGTAGTAACATCTATTTTTATTTCTTTTTAGGAACACAAAACAATTTAAATAAGATATAACAAAGTACCATTTTTTTATTATAAGGCATATAGAGTATTTTTACTTTTTTTAAAAAAAGCCAAATGGAAATGAGAAACTGCTGTTTATTCATTTTAGAGAATGGGATGACTGAAAAACATCTGGCTGTACTCTCATTGTTCATTAGCCGTAAATAATAGTCATTTTCAGGGTAAACATTTGTTTTTGGATATATATCCACAAAAGCCATTTATGATGACAGTTGGCCCTTAAAAAACACTGGAGTTGGCGGCACGAATCTCTGCCTCGTCAAAAATCCATGTGTAACAGCCGGCTCTCCACATCTGTGATTTCCCAGCCTTGGCGTTGACCCTAAACAACCCGGGTTTGAACTGCATGGGTCACGTGAGAAAATTGGCATATAATTGGACTCCTGCTGTTCAAACACATGTTCAAGGATCAGCTGTACTACTTTTGATAGTTTTTGAGTTCCCAGACTGTGATGGTCTTGTTCAGGATAGCTGCACTGAGGGGACAAAAGCTCTTAGCTAATATCCAGTCATTAAAAAAAGTGTTACTCAACTGTTACAAAAATGAAGTAAGACTGGATCTATGTATAGCAAAAGTATGTTTTTCACTGAGAGTTTGGAGGGTAATCACTATTTTTTTACTCCCCATAAGAACTTAAAGACTGCATTTGATTTTGGAAGAATGGGGAGCATTTCAGGGTAGTTAAAGGAAGTGGCTATAGCTTTCTTTCTTTTTTTTCCAACGAAGTGACTCTGATTTCTCAAGTAAAAGCTGTTCTTTCATTTTTATACCTCGAACGCTCTTTAGTTCTCCTAATGTGTGATTTGCTAGGTATGGAATATTCGTAGTCCGGGTGTCCTGTGGGAGGTGCCAGCCTATAAACTGCCATCTATGATACAGGATTAGGGGACCCTATTGGTCTTAAACTTGTTAAGTTTTTCTGCAAAGCTGAACCTCAAAGGATAGGTGCCATTTATCAATCTGAGACAATAAAAATTTGGGGGAGGAGTTGCTGATGGGAGTTCTGCCAGGTGAAGGTTATCACAGAGGAGGCATAGTACTAGCGAAGGCATTGAGGTGAGAAGAACATTTAAGGAACTTGCCTCATTGCTGGAGCCTAATGTACAATGTGCAGGTGAGCCTGGGGAGGCATCTACCAGCCAGCTACCAATACCCTACCTGTTCGGACTCTTATTTTCTAGGTGATTGGTTCCCACGCCAGTGAGTTACAATTAAATAAAGCGCTGTTGTGTGGGTGATCCAGAAACTAAATAGGAGCGGGGCCAGGCTAGCTAGCACGTGGTGACTGTTCAGAGGCCTGTGGCCGTCCCCCAGGGGAGGCCACGGGAGGGAAGCCTGGGTGCGGTGATGTTTTCTACTAAAGAGCCATTTTCACTGGGATGAATTCACAGCAGGTGCTGCCACTGTGGGCCATCTGGTGCTGCCCATGCAGAAAACCACCTCTCAGGAGTGTGCTCAGCGTTTCCAGGGAGTCTGGTCCACAAAGCCTATGCAGGTGCCCTTCCCAGATTTACTCAGTAATGTTCTCGGGTGATCTGGTGTCTGATCTACTCATCCAGGGTCCCGGAGTTTGTGAGAGAAAAGCGTTTTGGAAATTGGCTGAAAGATGCACGAGACTGGGCAATTTCCAGAAACAGATACTGGGGCACCCCCATCCCGCTGTGGGTCAGCGAGGACTTCGAGGAGGTGAGGCTGTGGCGCTTTCATGTGTTGATTTTTATTGAGGCCCTTTGTTCATTCGTTCCATCTGAACATGAGGTAGAAGAATATGGCTTCTTCCTTTTCTTTCTTTGCCCCTTATTTCATCTTTTTCTCATTCCTTCCTATAATAATGACATAAATAAGAATGTTTTTAGAGCTTTAACTTTATTTTGACTCTAATGCAATTTGTAACAATTTCCCTTTGTGTAAAAGTGAATGTAATTTCCATTTTTCTCAGGGAAGCCACACAGTAAGTTGTTTTTGTTGCTCATATCTCTGTTTCTTCTTGTGAGTTATTTATGAACAGAACAGATACTCTGCACTAAGTCATAGCATGTTAAGTCCAACTTATAGTGACGGAATAGGAAGATTGAAAAAAAATTACCCAAGCATTCCAGACCTTTAATCTACAAAACCAAGTGATTGTATATGAGTTTAGGTCTATGTAAATGTTATATGTAGGACTTCAGATGTATTCCCTTGATGGGGCTTTCTGTCCATCACTGAAAGCTGAGAGCATTAGAGCCGTCATGAGCCACAGCAGCCCAGGGACCTCAGTAAATTTCCAGTGTGGCTGAATCAAGGCTTTTCAGGACCAGTTAGGAAGGACGAGGAAAGAGACCAGGGTGCCTCCAGGTGGCGGAGAAGCCCCAGCAGCCCTGTCAGATGGCTTCCTTTGGGAGCGCCTCAGTGGGCCCCTCTCAGCCTCCTTACCCGGACATAATTCTGACATCTTGCAGTAGGACTACTTTGACTCTGCACAGTAATTTAGTTCTAGCTTTCACTTCAGAAGATTCCAGCTTAAAGAATCAAATTCAAGTGCCAGGAAGAAAATAAGATGCCTTAGCTTAGAGTAATAGTCTAGGCCAGGGGTGGGCAACCCCTGGCACGTGTGCCAAACATGGCACGCCAGTAACATTTGCTGGCACGCGAAACCCTCTCTTATAGTCTTCCATTTACAATTTTTTTCTTAATATCGACTTTTTTATTTTTCAGATAAATTCAGTGTAGGTGCATCTTAGATAAATAATTTTACATAACATGTATACATTAAAAAATAAATGTATTTTTCATCATATACTGTGTTTTTGTCACTCGAATGAATTTTATTATTTCTTCAAGATTCTTCACATACGTACACCTTAAGAGATATCAAGTAGGCATAACACGTTCTCAACAAATTAGGGTTGGCACACAGAAGAATTTTGAGTCAGAGATTTTGCTAGTTTTGGCACGCACTCACAAAAAGGTTGCCCACCCCCGATGTAGGCATTTCACTTCTGCTGGTCATTTTTGCAGATTTGGACACAGTAAACCCTCAAAAAATGCTTGTTGAGATGATGGCTGTGAATGTTGAAAATCTCCATGTAGAGAGAGCCTCCTCTGATATGGGGTCGGTAGCAAGGAAGGGAAGTCTGCTCACTTCTTCAGAGAGTGACCTGTCTTTCCTGAGGGTTAGCCATTTTGGTGGTAAATGTCCTTAAGATCAGAGGCCTCTAAAACTAAATAGGAATGTTACAGAAATAAACCCTGTGATCTTTGCCTCTGCAGCACTCCTGCTTTTTAATTTTGTTTTGACAGATAGTATGCATTGGGTCAATGGCAGAACTTGAAGAACTGTCAGGAACAAAGGTCTCAGATCTCCACAGAGAGAGGTCAGTTTCTAAGTGTGTGATTCATGTCAGTTCTGTCATTCAGAGCTTTGGCTTAGCCCAGTGGTCAGCAAACTCATTAGTCAGCAGAGCCAATTATCAACAGGACAACGAGTGAAATTTCTTTTGAGAGCCAAATTTTTTAAACTTAAACTATCTAGGTAGGTACATTGTTATTAACTTAATTAGGGTCCTCCTAAGCTGGCCTTTGCTAAAAAACGTCCTCAATCTGATTGAGGTACGTTCGCTGAGGTTGACCCCTTCCAACTCTCCCAGCCACACTCGTCTTGTATACTTGTTTCGTCTATCTCCTTTCTGAAAACCGACTTCTGTGCATGGGCCACGAAGTTTCAATTGCACTGTACATGCGCGCCCACACGTGATATTTTGCGGAAGAGCCACACTCAAGGGGCCAAAGAGCCGCATGTGGCTCACGAGCTGCGGTTTGCCGACCATTGGTTTAGCCTATTAACATATTGCAGACCAGTAGTTTCATTGCTAGCTTCACCCAGTGGCCAGATAAGTTTCTATTGAACGAGTACAAAAAACGTTTTACATAAATGTTAAAGGCACGCTTTAAAATTAAATACTCATTGCATTTTGAAGTTATTTATTATTCTTACAAGCTAATCTCTTTTTAAAGTATGATACTTTGTAAAACACTGTAATATGAAGCAAGAATTCTCATGATCTGTCCACAGTGTGTTAAGATATGGTCTCTGTAGCAGATCCTAGAGCTGCAGATAGAAATCAAACTCTGGTTTGCTGAATGACATTGTTGATAACTTGTGTCATAATGAGGAGGGTGGCTTCGGTCCTTGCATTAGATGGCAGGGGCCTCTGGTATACAACCTTCTAGGTCGAGCACTCCTGATGCTCTCTGAAAGCCTGTGATAATTGCCAGTATTTCTGTTCGTATGAAGAGCTTTCAGGAAATTGTGTTTCCTACTGGCAATTAAACTGCAAGTTCTGTTGTGCTTAAAATTAATAGAAATGGCACGTTTTTGTTTATTAGCATTGACCATCTGACCATCCCTTCACGCTGTGGGAAGGGATTGCTGCGTCGCGTGTCTGAAGTGTTTGACTGTTGGTTTGAGAGTGGCAGCATGCCCTATGCTCAAGTTCATTATCCATTTGAAAATAAGAAGGAGTTTGAAGATGCATTTCCTGCAGACTTCATTGCTGAAGGCATTGATCAAACCAGAGGATGGTATGTTTTTTTGTTCTTCTAAGTGTTTTGTTGATTTCATTTTATTTAGCAGCTACTTTACTGAGCACCTGGTCTTTATCAGCTATGTGCAGGGAAGACTGTGTTAGGGAGAGAGGCTCTCCTGCCCTCTGCTCCTCATACCAAGCAACCCGTTAGTGTCTTGAATAGGCGTCTCTCCCATGGTAGGCTATAGTTTTAGAATTTGTTATTTCACTGACATCTTGGAGTATAGAGATTTGTTTCACTGGAAATGTGATAAAAAACAATGTGTGATGATCATAGCTTGTGTATTTCAAATCATTTACTCAACTGTGTAATGAGTATTTACTAGTACATACAGGATAAAGAGTGAGGTACTACAAATGCAAAAAGGGATGCTTGGAAATGTGCTTAGATGTTAGACTAGCTTTACAAAATTAACATTCAAAAAAATCTAGATTTTAAACATCATGGGGAGAGGATTTGAGTATTGGTTTTATCTGGTGCCGTATTTAAAGCCATACCTTTGCCCTCTTAATTATAAAAACGTTACCTTCTTTTTGTGGATGATCTTGGTTGGTCCAGGTTCTAATTATATTTTCATTAGTAATGGTTTTACAGGAGTCGTTTAAGGAATTTGGGTGTTGTTTTCTGCTTTTACAAATTGCAGGAGTCATCACAAACTGATTAAATTCCAGCCTAATGTTTTGGTATGTGCTGTTTTCAGCTTCCAATCCATTTATCTGTAGGAACAGTACTAGGCACAAACTCCTCTTCCCAGGGAATTTCTCAGAGGAGTGGTGACATCTGGCAACTGTTAGCAGTCCTTAGTGAATGGGATGTCTTGTCAGGTGTTCATGTTAGCTATGGGGTCTGGTCTCCAACCTCATCAATTTATGTCCTGGGATGTTCTCAAAATCAGATTAGAGGTGACAGGAGCCTCACCATCAGGACAGCTTACAGGGATGTGATGCAGTTCTTTTAGGGAATAAGCTAGCAAGCAAAATAAACGACATATTTGATATCTGACCAACAGAATAAAAACTGCCTCTGCTGCTGTCATCTATCTTTTGACTTTTGAATGAGAGAGATGTTGTTTTTGGCGGGGAGAGAGGTTTGTTTGTTTGTTTTTTGTCATAAGACTCTCATATGGCCCTGTGCTAGGTGATATCTTGATTTTCAGTTTTGTCTTTTGGGGAGGTCCTGAGAAACCATCCCTCTCTGACCTTCTCTGCCTTGTAGCTGTCCAGCTGGCTTCCCGAGGAGAGTGATGGTGCTGTCCTCAACTGGGTCAACATCTGGCTCCAGGCCTTTATTCACTTTCAATAAAGCAATTCATTTTCTGATCAGGGGCTGCTCTGCAGTGGGTCCTGTGTGTAATTTTTTTCAGTGACCCTGACATGACTTAATAAGTCATCAGAATTAAGAACCTTTGCTTTATGTGGTTATCAAGAAGGATAACAGATCCAAAATAGAAATTCAGTTCAACAAGTAAACACAGTTTTTCCCTATGCCGGGTTTCTTTTCTGGTTCTTGTTTTGTTTCTTAACTCTTTCTTTTTGACGTTTTTTCCAGGTTTTACACTCTGCTGGTGCTGGCCACAGCTCTCTTTGGACAACCACCTTTCAGGAATGTGATTGTGAATGGGCTCGTCCTTGCAAGGCAGGTGCACTCCTGTGTAATGACAAGGTTCTCCGTTCCCCTAACCTTCCTTTGTGAATAGAGGAATTCAGGAATGCCCCCCTCTGTTCCTACTATTTCTTCTCTGCTTTTTAAATTTTGCTGCTCTTTTCATCCCACTCCTTTCCTGTGCACTTGTCCGTCTTTTGCGTTCCCTCTCCCACCCACTTCCCTCTGTCTTCGGAAGCAGGGCTGGGTTGAGAGCTCAGCCTAATGGAAGGGGAGGTCTTTTCTGGGATCTTTGAGTGATAAAATAATGTGTGTGTGTTTTTAGAATTTCATAAAGTTCTTTTGCTTATAGCTCATATTTAATCTGTACACTGGACCTTTAGTATAGATTTTTGTTGTCTTATTTTTAACATGAGGAAGTTATGGGTTATAGAGGTTTCTAGTATTGCATAGGAGTCTTACTCTTCTTTTCCCTGTACTTCCTCAAGTTATTAAAAGTAAAACATAAATAAAATAAGAAACTATGAATGTTTACATAGGTGCCCAGCTTTATGTGCAGTGAGGGCGTGGCAGTAGGCCCTGTTGTGAGCTATTACACATCTTCACACACTTAATCCCCATAGCTCTTTTGACATTTGAGGAATTGAGGTTCAGGAAAATTAAGTGACTTGCCCAAAGTCACACAATAAATAAGCGGTAAATTCAAGTACCCAGGCAGTCTGGCTGTACAGGCTGTGCTTTTTCACATTTTCAGTTGAAATGTTTATTGAGTTGTAGATTTGCGTGCAGCTGTGAAAAATAACAGAGGCCCCTTTTGAGTTTTCCCAGTTTCCTTCCCTTTGAACATCTCACGGTCCCTCTGGTGCCTTTTCATAACTACAGCCACATCCTCCTGCCCTTCAGCCTCCTCCCCAACCCCTGGCAACCACTGATCTGTTCTCCATCTCTGAAATGGTATCATTTCAAGTCTGTTATGTAAATAGAATCCTACCATGTATAACTTTTTGGGATTGGCTTTTCTTGCTCAGTGTTACTCCCTGGAAGGTCCTGGGGGGCTTGTGTATCTGGTTCCTTCCTTTTCTTTGCTGAGCATGTGGGTGACCCAGAGTTTGACTCTTCACCTGCTCAAGTGAGTTGTTTCCAGTGTTTCTGACAATGAATAAAGCTGTCAAGTTTGTTGTAAGGTTTGTGTCACTATAGATTTCCACTTCTGTAGGGTAAATGCCTCATCTGTATTTTTAACTGTTACACTATAATGTCTTCCTTCATCTCTCCTGAAGCTTCTCTGTTGAGAACACAGTATTTAAAAAGAAGCTTACAGATACTGACAGACAGCTTTATTGTTATACTTAAACATTGGCTGTATGCCCTTTGCATTTATGTGTTCCAGTTGAAAATAGCTGTAACCATATATAAAGATAAACTGTGACATTGACTTGTGTTTTTCAAGTGATGGCCAGAAAATGAGCAAACGAAAAAAGAATTATCCAGATCCACTTTCCATCATCCATAAATATGGTGCTGACGCCCTCAGGTAAGAGCCCATGCTTTGCCCTGTGTGTGTTTGTCGTCTTTTGTTTTTACATTTAATCAGTTTATTTATTTATTTATTTTTATTTTTTTTAATATATTTTATTGATTTTTTTACAGAGAGGAAGGTAGAGAGATAGAGAGTTAGAAACATCGATGAGAGAGAAACATCGATCAGCCGCCTCCTGCACATCTCCTACTGGGGATGTGCCCGCAACCCAGGCACATGCCCTTGACCGGAATCGAACCCGGGACCTTTCAGTCCGCAGGCCGACGCTCTATCCACTGAGCCAAACCGGTTTCGGCATTATTTATTTATTTTTAATCCTCACCTGCGGATATTTTTCCATTGATTTTGAGAAAGAATGGAAGAGAGAGGGAGAGACTGAGAGAAACATCGATGTGAGAGAAATCATTGATTGGTTGCCTCCTGCAGGAGCCCTGACCAGGACCGGGCCCAGGGAGAAGCCTGCAGCCAAGGCACATGCCCTTGACCGGAATCGAACCCGGGACCCTTTGGTCCGCAGGCTGATGCTTTATCCACTGAGCCAAACCAGCCAGGGTGTGTTTGTCATTTTTATGTAAGCATTCCTCATTCTGCTAGTCATGTTCCTTAGATGTGGTTTAGAATTTGCTTTTTAAAAAATGTATCTCTGCTACAGGGGGAGCTACATTTGTATGATGTTGACTCAAACTCCCCAAAGTGGTTTTTTAATAAGGATGACATTTTCAAATCCAGAGATCATTGAGTGTTCAAATTAAAAGCCCCCAGCCCTCTGCCCTGGCAGAGCACACACAGCTGCTCCTGGGGAGTCTTTGGTGCCTGCATTGTTCTGGGAGGAGGGCCTGGCCGACGCCTTTGGGCTCTGCTGCACCCACCACCAGCGGCCTGCACTGGGCTTACATCTCCTTTTGTAATGTGCTTGGCCTCATGCATGGTAACAGTTAGAGCTTTATCAGTTTTAAATGGACCACGAGAAGAGTATTCATAATTACCCCTTTTATAGCAGAAATGCTAGTTTTGGTGTTGCCCTGTCCGAATGTCACATAATAATTGTTTACTGTCTACATGCATTTTCGGTATAATTTTTCCCTTCCAGATTGTATCTAATTAACTCCCCTGTGGTGAGAGCAGAAAACCTCCGCTTTAAGGAGGAAGGTGTCCGCGATGTTCTGAAGGACGTGCTGCTCCCTTGGTACAATGCCTATCGCTTCTTCATCCAGAATGTCCTGAGGCTGCAGAAGGTATGGACTGCCGTGCTGTGGTGTGGAGGGTCAGAGACACTTGGGAGGCCATTGGTAAAGTTATCCGGGGTCCTTGTTGCGCCAGTAGCATGGGACTGGGGCTTCTTGGCAAGCTCACCTGTGCAGACAGCAGCCTCACCTGTAGAAGAGTTGCATTGGACATTCATTTAGTCAGCCAGTCCCGCTCCCTTGTGGAACCAGTGGGGGTGGGCATGGCAGAGCCAGTGAAGGGTCAGCTCCTGTCTCAGAGTAAAGGCCCTCCATGGGTGCCTTTGGGCTGATCCTCTGAGTGAGAGAAATTCTCATTGGGGTCTTTGGACTTAAAGTAATGATTGTGATGTATGTGAAAGTGCCTCCCGAGCAGTGTCCTGCTGCCAATGACATTCTTGGAGAAGCTGCCTCTCCTGCTCCATGACGCAGGCTCCTGTCTTAGCTTTCAGGACTCCATTGGGGTTAGGGCCCGGTACCACTGATCTTTTTACCTCCAGCGTCTTACAAGAAGAATTGCTTGGTAAATTACTGTTGACTAAACATCGGATGTTATTCCTTCATGAGAAATTGGTTTGGGAAGCTGAGCTTTGAACATCACACTCCAGCAGTCCGGTCACTTGTTGCTTCTGCCTCTGGCTTGTCTAGGTCTGCTAATAAAGCTTCCCAGGGGACATTTTCCCCTGTGTTTGAGAAAGGCAGTCATTTTCCCCGGGTCCCTAGTGCTCCTGGCTTTTTGTTCCAACCACCTTGTTGGGCCCACAGTTCTTAGGCAGGGCCACTTTGCAGCCTCTGCCGATCTGGCGCCTGGTCTGGGCATGGCAGCAAGACACGGGCTCTACAATCAGTGCTCATTTTCAATTTGTAGACAGTCATCCAGTGCTTGCAAATTTTACTGTCGTTCCTCCCTCAGTTTTAAAGTAACTATACCCTATAGTTATTGACAATATTTTGGAATGTTTCTCAATTCATAATCATTCTTTGGTGCAGAAGAATAATTTTTTTCCTAACTTCTCCTTCTCTCAAAAATGTAATTCACTAATTGAAGACTTAATATCCCAGGTTTAGAGCTTATCCTGAAAATTAGAAATTTAGATTACCAATGGGCCTGGATTGGGGGAGGTGGGGCGTGGTATTGGCTATTTCAGTTTAAGTGCTTTAAACAGCTCATTTCTTTACGTTAATTTCCCCAAGCAAACAGAATATTTCAATAATTGTCAATTCCTAGGAGGAAGAAATGGAATTCCTCTACAATGAGAACACGGTTAAAGAAAGTGCCAACATTACAGACCAGTGGATCCTGTCCTTCATGCAGTCGCTCATTGCCTTCTTTGAGACCGAAATGGCAGGTGTGTCTCTCTTTGGCCCTCCTCCCAGGACTAAGGACTCTTAATCTTTATGATTGCCCTTTACATATTTAACTTTTTATTGATAAACAATGGAGATTTTATAGAAATTTTAAGAGATAAAGAACAGTAGATAATTATTTCTTTCAACACTCAAATATAATTTTGTCAAGACTAGTTGTAGAAGGTGCTATTCCAAGGCCTGGGGGATCATCTCTGAGAATGCCCAGTGGCTACATCCCTTCATAGGCTCAGTGCTGGGTGACTCTGTGCCTGTTTCCTCGTCTGGGAACCTCAGTTTCTTTCTGTGAAAAACACCTGGTTAGAGTTATTCTAAGGCTCTAATAGAGATCGTGTACTTCAAGTACCTGGTAGGTAGTAGGTACTCCCTAAGTAATACATGTTAGTAGGTCTTTTATTTTTTTACCAGTGCTCCGGTGCATGGATTCGTGCACATTGAAAGGCAATTAAT
This sequence comes from Myotis daubentonii, assembly GCF_963259705.1. NCBI lineage: Eukaryota > Metazoa > Chordata > Mammalia > Chiroptera > Vespertilionidae > Myotis > Myotis daubentonii. Next base: position 1,606,169 of record NC_081850.1, on the reverse strand, counting down.
TAGAAGATGGCCAGTGGGGCGGGGCTGGGCTAGACGGGCTGGACACACCCTGGAAGCCGACCTCCAGTGGTCCCTCCCTGGCCGACTGCACCTGAGGTAGCACCGCAGTTCAGAGGGAGTCTGCGGAATGAGTGGGGTCCCTCTGGCAGGTAGGGTCCCTCAGCCTGGCCTGCAAGGATTGGGTCAAAACCAGCTCTCCGACATCTCCTGAGGGGTCCCAGATTGCAAGAGGGTGGTTCTCGGGTGATGTACCCTGGAATCAGGCTACCTCTTTTCTGGTTCCAGGGTGCATCACCTGAGAACCCCACTGCCAAGTCTCGGCAGCTCGGCAGCTCCTGCCTTGAGCATCTGCCTGCTGGTGGTCAGTGCATGTCTTAGCTACCGGTCGTAGCGTCTGCCCCCTGATGGTCATTGCACATCCTAGCTACCGGTAGGATGGTTGCTCAGCCTTTTATGTATATAGATTTTTTAAATTTCTATTTTCAAGTCTACTTTATTAAATAAGTGTCCTATTCAGTCTAGAAAAATTAGGAAATACAGCAAAGCGATAACGAAGTAGACATTTTCCTGTATTTGTTACCTACAGCAATGAATTTGGTTTTATACAGAGGTTGGGAAGTAGGTTATGATGGAACAACCGGAAGTCAGGGTGGAAAATTCTATAAAGCATTAACTCAGATACCTGAGATGGGTGGGTCTGATGAAGTAGGCTGGCTTCCCAGTGCTGCACACCTTAGCGAGGTTGACCTGCCTCCCTCAGCACCTGTGGGTGTCAGGGGCTGCTGTGCAGGTGCAGTGCTCATGGTTTCGAGGAGCAGAGCCACCTTTTGGTGCAGGCAGGGGCCTGCCGTCCTCAGCTGGTGCGTAGCTCCTACTGGAATAGGTGCCTTTGATCCTGGCACAAAGAACAGTGAGCCCAGGAATTTCCACATGCTCACCAGTCATCTTGACGGACTATGTCCACCCCTTAAACATAAGGATCATTATGATTGCCAAGCTGTTGGACAGAAGTGACGATAGAAATGAGTGTGGGAAGCAGACTCCTGAGTGGAGTTCACCAGGCTCCCAGGACATGGGCTTACAGCCTCCTGAGTGATGTGAGTGGGAGGGAAGCCGTGCTGGGGCTTATTGCTTGGGGCTCCTGATCTTTAGGCAGCTGCCCTCCTGAAGAGTGTGCCCAGCCTGACTGGGTGTTAGAGGTTAGGCAGCTTGTGCACATCAGTTTAGTGGTAAGAAAGAGCCAGATGTGAGAGGCCAGGTGTGCTCCATCCACACAGGCTGTGTGATGCAGCTTGTGCCCTCAGCTCCCTTGTCAGCAGAGTCTGAAGTAGCATCCTTGAAGCGTGATGCTTTTATAGTGATTTCAGCAGTAGTTGCTACTGCTTCTGTGTGCTCATTACCCATAGGCTTCGTCTCTCTAAGCTGAAACCTGAATATAGGAAGTAGGTTATGATGGCTTCCTGGAAGATGAAAAGTGTAATGAACACTAAGAATAACTTTGGCCTTTTTCTTTTCTTTTCTAATATTTTTTATTGACTTTAGAGAGGAAGGGAAAGGGAAAGAGAGAGACATCATTGATGAGAGAGAATCATTGATTGGCTGCCTCCTGCAAGCCCCCTACTGGGGATTGAGCCCACAACCTGAGCATGTGCCCCTGACCACAATCGAACTCAGGATTCTTCAGGCCACAGGCCGACACAGCAAGCATGTCAAACTCAAAGGCTACCATGGGCCAAGTAAACAAGGTTTAAGTGTAAGTGGGCCACAAAAAAAGCTTCCATTTTCATAGAAACGTTGATTTATTTCCATAGAGACATGCTGAATACAAAGGGGTAAAATAAATTAGTCATCGTTATCACAAAATAACTGAACATTTTAATAATAATATTTTTTCTTGAACATTAATGTACCAGACACTGAATGACTGCACAAATTAAATAAGCGTGACGCAACTAAACCTATTTTTCTTGTTCTCTGAAAGCTAAATATTTCCTGTTGCGCACCCCAAACAAGTCAGTTCAAGACTAATGACGTGGCCATTGGCTGCTAAAATATTCACTGCTAATATTGGTGGAGAGAAATGGTGCGCCTGCGCGTAAGGTGCTTAAGGGAAATGAATGCAACACGATTCTAGTAATCAGCCATTAGCGAACGTTGTAGTTTGTTATTAATAATTATGTAAAATAGGATATTGTAAAAATTAAGTTATGAAATTTTTATTAAAATGTTTCTTACATACGGTTAAATTGGCTGGGCCACAGATATATTCTTTGTGGGTTGCATGCAGATCACAGGCTGAGAGTTTGACCTGCTTGCTTTATAGAGTAGGCCTCTGATCACAGGCATCATCTGTCTGGGAATGTGCAAACAGCCAGGGACTGGACGGGGATGGGCCTGCAGCACCTCTTTCTGGTCTCTGTGAACCACCGCAAAGAGCAGGTCTGCCCTTGGCAATTTCTCACCATGTTGGCTTAGACCACCAGCATTATTAACAGTCACTGAACATTAAAATAAATTGTGTTGTTTGAGCGACAGAGTTTCAGTGAAAGGGGATGTGAGTGGGAAAATCCCTAAAATAAGCCTGTGCCTCAAACAAGATGGGCTAAGACACCCTTCCTTTCCTGTTGGCCCTCGAGTTCCTCACAAGAGCCTTCCAGTCTTTCTAATGCTTTACAGATCTTTTTGCCTTTCACTACCCCCTTTAGCTTTCCTTCTTTGACTGTGGGTATGTCATGGAGATAGTGTGGGTTCGGTTCCAGACCACCACAATGAAGCAAATATCCAATAAAGAGAATCCTATGTGATAAAAGACAAAAAGGGTAATTAACCGTACCTCCACTACTCTTCCCATTGGCTAATCAGCGAGATATGCAAATTAACTGCCAACAAAGATGGCGTCCGGCAGCCACGCAGCTGAAGTGAGCAGGGGGTTTGCTTGCTCCAGTGATGGAGGAAGCCAAGGTTCCCCACCTGCCGCAGCCTGCTCTAAGCTGCGAAAGAAACAGCCCCAAAAGCAACAAAGTTTCAATTATAGAAGCTAAACAAACCCCAAATACCTGCTTTCAGCCAGCCGCAGCCTCAGATCTGGGAGCGCCAGTCATGGCGACAGAGTTTTAATTATAGAAGGTAAATAAATCCCAGAAAAAAAAAAAAAAGAAAAAAGGAGCGGCTGGGAGCTTCAGTTGCAGGCCAGCCTGAAAACGACCCTCAGACCCTCACCCAGACTGGTCAGGCACCCCAGTGGGGACCTCCACCCTGAAGGGGGTGTGGCCAGCCTGAAAACAGCCATCAGCCCCTCACCCAGGCTGGCCAGGCACCCCAGCGGGACCCACACCCTGATCCGGGACACCCTTCAGGGCAAACCAGCCACCCCCCAACCATGCACCAGGCCTCTATCCTATATAGTAAAAGGGTAATATGCAAACTGACCCTAACAGCAGAAGGACTGGGAATGACTGGTCACTATGACACACACTGACCACCAGAGGGCAGACACTCAATGCAGGAGCTGCCCCCTAGTGGTCACTGAGCTCCCACATGGGGGAGCTCTGCTCAGCCACAAGCCAGGCTGATGGCTGCCAGTACAGCGGTGGTGGGGGGAGCCTCTCCCGCCTCCTCCGCAGCGCTAAGGATGTCCGACTGCAGCTTAGGCCTGCTCCCCGCTGGCAAGTGGACATCCCCTGAGGGTTGCTGGGCTGCCAGAAGGATGTCTGATTGCCATCTTAGACCCAATCCCCCGGGGAGCAGGCCTAAGCCATCAGGTGGTCATCCCCCAAGGGGCCCCAGACTACAAGAGGGCACAGGCCGGGCTGAGGGGGAACCCTCCCCCCACCCCCGGGCACAAATTTTTGTGCACCGGGTCTCTAGTATACAATAAAGCAAGTCACATGAATTTTTTGATTTCCGTTGGATATGTAAGTTGTACTTAATAGTATTAAGTATGCAATAGCATTGTGTCTAAAACAATGTCCACACCTTAATTTTAAAAACAGTTTCCAAAAAAAAAAAAAAAAAAAGAATAGTTTAATGCTTGTCGTTGCTGGTGGGGTTCAGTGGTTAGAGCATAGACCCGTACACGGAAGGGTCTCAGGTTCAAATTTCAGTTAAGGGTATGTACCTGGTTTGAGGTTTACTCCCTGCCCCTGATTGGGGCACATGTAGCAGGTATCCAGTCGATGTCTCTCTCCTCCTCTCCCTCCTGCCTCCCTTCCACTTTCTAAAAAACAATGGGAAAAAATATACTTGGGTGAGGATTAACAGCAAAAAACATTGCTGCTAAAAAATGTTAGCCATCATCTGAGCCTTCAGTAGGACCCGTTTTGCTGGTGTGGGTTCTTTCCTTTATTTATTTACTAGAGGCCCGGTGCACAAATTCATGCATGGATGGGGTCCCTCTGGGTGGCCTGTGAGGATCTTGCTGAAACCCACAGTCCAATGCCGCCTACAACTCCTACTTGCTGCTCCCGCTCATCCTGGCCCCACTATGCCTGCCGCGGGCTTATGCCCAATCATTCCCAATCGGAAGACTCTCACGCCGTCGCCAGCCATAAGCCCTGCATCTGGCGCCCTCCTGAGTGAAGTGGCCTTCAGGATTGGGCCAAAACTGGCTCTCTGACATCCCCTAGGGGTCCCAGATTGCAAGAGGGCACAGGCCAGGCCGAAGGACCCCACTAGAGCACGATCAGGGTCAAGAAGGGACTGCAGGAGGGCCCTAGGGCATGTCCAACCTGTCTCGCTCAGTCCCGATTGGCTGGACCCCAGCAGCAAGCTAACCTACCCCTGGTGGTCATTGTACGTCATAGCGAGCGGTTGAGCGGCCTTAGCATATCATTAGCATATTACACTTTGATGGTTGAATGGTCGACCAGTCACCAAGACGACCAGACACTTAGCATATTAGGCTTTTCTTATATAGGATTTATTGATTGATATTAGAGAGAGGATGGGGGAGAGAGAGAAACATTGATTTGTTGTTCCATTTATTTATGCATTCTTTGTTTGATTCTTGTATGTGCCCTGACTGGGGATTGAACCCTCAACCTTGGCATATTGGGATGACACTGGAGCCAAATGAGCTACCCGGCCAGGGGTCTTTCCTTCATCTTGATGCCTGCTGAGTGATCAGGGTGGTGGTGGTGGCTGTGGCATTTTTTAAAATTGGCCAACAATGACTGAAGTTTGCTGCATCAGTTGACTTTTCCTTTCATGAACAGTTTCTCTATAGCATGGGTTGCTGTTTGATAGCATTTTACCCACAGTAGACATTCTTTCAAAATTAGAGTCAGTTTCAGACCCTGTTGCTGCTTCACCAGCTAAGTTTATGTAATATTCTAAATCAGTGGTTCTCAACCTGTGGTTTGCCACCCCTTTGACCAGGGGTCCTCAAACTACGGCCCACAGGCCACATGCAAATACAAATATTGTATTTGTTCCCATTTTGTTTTTTTACTTCAGAATAAGATTTAAACTATAGTCTGGCCCTCCAACGGTCTGAGGGACAGTGAACTGGCCCCCTGTTTAAAAAGTTTGAGGACCCCTGCCTTTGACGGTTGAATGACCCTTTCACAGGGGTCGCCTAAGACCATCCTGCATATCAGATAATCACATTACGATTCATAACAGTAGCAACATTACAGTTATGAAGTAGCAACGAAAATAACTTTATGGTTGGGTCACAACATGAGGAACTGTATTTAAAGGGACAGAAGGTTGAGAACCACTGCTCTAAATCCTTTGTTGCCATTTCAACAGTCTCCACAGCATCTTCGCCAGGAGTAATTGTGCGGCTCTTCTTTCATTTGAGCACTTGGAGGCCATTGTAGTTTTATTAATTGCCTAATTTCAATGTTGTTGTATCTCAGGGACTGGAGAGGCCTGAGGAGCAGGAGAGAGATAGGGGAATGGCCAGTCAATAGAGCAATTGGAACACACAACACTTGTCGATTAAGTTTGAAATGTTTTGTGATAGTTCATGATACCCCAAAACAACAGTTGCAATAGTAACATCAACGACCACTGATCCAAGATCATCATAACAAGTATAGTAATGAAATAGTTTGAAATATTGAAAGAATCATGACTGACACAAAGCAAGCAAGTTATGTTGGAAAAATGGTGCCAATTAACTTGCAGGTTTGCCAGAATCCTTCAGTTTGTATTTTAAAAAATCTGAAACATAATAAAACAAGTGCAGTAAAATGAGGTATGTTCCTATTTTGGTCTTCAGAAAGCCTATTCTATTTTACTCATGGTTCTTGCTAAGTTTCTCGATGGCATCATGAAGGATAGCTTGGGCTTGTGGGTTCTCTGGTGGGGCTGGGCTGTGTGTTATATGATGTTGAGCAGCAAGTATCACTGGGCTTCCTTTGCCGGATGTGTGGAGCACCCATATGCTCAGTTATGACAAGGATGTCTCCAGGCATTGCCAGTGTCCCCTGTGGAACAGAGTTGCTCTGGTTGAGAAACTTTGTGTCAGTCTTAGTTGACATACAGAGCAGCACAGTGAAGGAAGTTGGGCCTGTGTGGTGCTCTAGCATTGTACAGCTCCAGGTAAACCTGCCTCCTGCGTCGTGTGATGGGCGGTGTTGGCCTCTTGGCCACACATACAGGATATCCATTTTTCTCACTGACAGCAGCTCACAGGGCAGTTGTGTGCACCCCAAGACAGTTTACGGTCATTGAGTATATCCTCAGTGCAGGAGCCAGTGTGATTGCTTCCCTTTGGTTCATTCTGTCTCAACAAGCATGGGGACCCTTGGATGACAGGGCTACTCGTTCTTTCCTTGTGTCCACTCCTTCCCCAAGCACCCCAAATGCTTCGTCTATTCTCAGTTCCTGATTGATTGATCTTACTTTTAGCTTATAGGCTCTATACTGTGGTGCCCCGCCTGGTCAAGTTTGTCGATGTTCTGACCAATTGGTATGTCAGGATGAACCGCCGAAGATTAAAGGTAAGTCCAGGCTGTTCTTCAGAAGAGCAGAAAGTGTAGGAAGTGTGAAAATAAGTACAGCCCAATGCCGTAATGTTTTGAAGCAATTTTTTTCTTTTTACATTGCATATTAACTCTATTTATTGCCATTTGATGGCTAGGGACCTGTAAGTTTTAAAAGTCATGGTGCATATTTTTAGAACACAATTATGGACATGCCATATTGGAGGGAGGCTCAGGGCCACATAGGAGTAAACTAAGCATACCTCTTAAAACCCAAAACAAGTTATGCAAATATTTTCAAATGTCATATACAACTGTGATCTCCAGAGGAACTCTGAGCTATAGAGGGTCAGTTATTGATAAAACTCTTTCTTGAGCATGTTGGGGACTTCTAATGAATGAAGAATAAATCCTCCGAGAACTGGACCTGTATGACAACCAGATCAAGAAGATAGAGAATCTGGACACACTGACAGAGCTGGAGATTCTAGATATTTCTTTTAATCTACTGAGAAACATTGAAGGGGTTGACAAGTTGACAAAACTGAAAAAGCTCTTGTTGGTCAACAATAAAATCAATAAAATTGAGAACTTGAGCAACTTACGTCAACTGGAGATGCTGGAGCTGGGATCCAACCGCATCCGGGCCATTGAAAATATCGACATGTTAACCAATTTGGACAGTTTGTTTTTGGGGAAAAACAAGATCACTAAACTTCAAAACCTGGATGCACTCTCCAACCTGACAGTCCTCAGTATACAGAGCAACAGGCTGACCAAGATGGAGTGTCTTCAGAGCCTGGTAAACCTGAGGGAGCTGTACCTCAGCCACAACGGCATCGAAGTGATAGAAGGCCTGGAGAACAACAACAAACTCACGATGCTGGACATTGCGGCAAACAGAATTAAAAAGATTGAAAATATCAGCCATCTAACAGAGCTGCTGGAATTCTGGATGAATGACAATCTCCTCGAGAGCTGGAGCGACCTGGACGAGCTGAAGGGAGCCAAGAACCTGGAGACAGTATACTTGGAGGGGAACCCCCTGCAGAAGGACCCACAGTACCGACGGAAGGTGATGTTGGCACTGCCTAGCGTGCGGCAGATCGACGCCACCTTCGTCAGGTTCTGACCCTCCTCGCCCTCACTTGCTCTTTCTCTCCAAAAGAACTTCCTGGCCACAGTTTTTTAATCCACCCGTTGCTCCTGAAATCATCACTATCAACGGTCACAACCCAATGGCAATAAAAAGGCACTGCGTGATCACTGCCATGTGTACTGCCAGTCACACTCTGGGAGGCGTTGCTGTTCCATGCACCACACGGTGTCCCATTGCTCTGTGTCCTCTCTGAGGGAGGTCACTCATGCATCCGTGTGCTGCTGGGTGGGCATTCAGGGGCCGTCCCAGTGGCCTGAAGCCTATCAGCCCAGAGCTTCTAGTCTTTTAGACCAGTGATGCCAGTGTTTTAAAATGATATTTTAAAACAAAACTGTGTAAAGGGTGGCTCAGCCCTCTGTGCTGTGATCCTCAGCTCTCTTAAAGAGCAATGTCGTGTGCAGGCCCCAATCCTCCTGTTCCCCCTGCCCCTGCGGCCCTCTGTGGTCATGTTGCCACTAACAGATGGTAAACCCACCTGAGGCTCCTCAAAGACTTTCTGCAAAGAGCTCACCTCTGACCACCTGCAACATTGTCTCCCACTCTGACCCCATCATCATGTTGATTCGTGTTTTATAAAATTTACCTCAACAGCCCCAGGGGTCTGATTCAAAAAAAAAAAAAAAGACTTAAGCCATGCATAAACAGTCTTCTCTCTGCACTAATAAAAGACAAACATGCAAATTGACTGTACCTTCACTATGCCTTAAGCCACGCCCACCAGCCAGTCAAAGTGACTATATGCAAATTAACCCAACCAAGATGGCGGCCGGCAGCCACGGAGCTGGAGCAAGCAGGAGGCTTGGTTGCCCTGATGATGGAGGAAGCCAAGCTTCCCGCCTGCCACGGCCGGCTCTGAGCTCCACTCAAGGCAACAAAGTTTCAATTAATAGAAGGTAAATAAACCCCAGATACCTGCTTTCAGCAGGCCATGGCCACGGAGCTGGAGTGAGCAGGAGGCTTCCCTCCCACCTGCCCTGGCTAGCTCTAAGCTCTTCTCAAGGCTACAAAGTTTCAATTATAGAAGGTAAATAAATCGCAGAATAAAAGAAAAAAAGGAGAGGCTGGGAGCTTCCATCACCGGGGGGCTTGGCCAGCCTGAAAATGGCCCTCAGCCCCTCACCCAGACTGGCCAGGCACCCCAGTGAGGACCTCCCACCCTAAAGGGGGTGTAGCCAGCCTGAAAACAGCCATCAGCCCCTCACCCAGGCTGGCCAAACCGCCATGGGGTGAGGGTCCCCACTGGGGGGGGGGCCTGACCAGCCTGCAAACAGCCATCAGCCCCTCACCCAGGTTGGCCAGGCACCCCAGCGGGACCCCCACCCTGATCTGGGACACCCTTCAGGGCAAACCAGCCGGCCCGCACCCATGCATCAGGCCTCTATCCTATATAGTAAAAGGGAAATATGCAAACTGACCCTAACAGCAGAACGACTGGGAATGACTGGTCACAGTGACACACACTGACCATCAGGGGGCACATGCTCAATGCAGGAGCTGCTCCCTGGTGGTCAGTGTGCTCCCGCATGGGGGATCTCTGCTCAGCCACAAGCCAGGCTGATGGCTGCCAGTACAGCGGTGGTGGGGGGAGCCTCTCCCGCCTCCTCCGCAGCGCTAAGGATGTCCGACTGCAGCTTAGGCCTGCTCCCCGCTGGCAAGTGGACATCCCCCGAGGGCTGCTGGGCTGCCAGAGGGATGTCTGACTGCCAGCTTGGGCCCAATCCCCCCAGGGAGCGGCCTAAGCCAGCAGGTGGTCATCCTCCGAGGGGTCCCAGACTGCAAGAGGGCATAGGCCGGGCCGAGGGACACCCCCGATTGCACAAATTTTTGTGCACCAGGCCTCTAGTCTATATATATATAAAAGCCTAAGCCACTGTTCACCCAGTAGCTATGACGTGCACTGACCACGGGGGGTAGATGCTCAACGCACAGGCATGGAAACATGGAACAGACTGATGAATCTCAGAGGGGAGGAGGACGAGGGTGGGAAGAGACTACCAAAGATCTTATATGCATACTAGAGGCCCAGGGCATGAATTTGTGCACAGGTATAGTCCCTAGATCTGGCCTGCGGGGTTTGGGCCAAAACTGGGTCTCTGACATCCCCTGAGGGATCCCGGATTGCAAGAGGGCACAGGCCATGCTGAGGGACCCCACCAGTGCACGAATTCGTGCACCGGGCCTCTAGTGATTATATAATACAGGACATACCCATACCAAAGGCCAGTTAGGTGCCCACAGCCCATCATTTTTGTTGTTTGTGGGTGTTCTGTTTTTTTAAATCCTCCATTGATATTTAGAGAGAGTGTAGGAAAGGGGAGAGACAGAGAGAGAAACATCAATGTGAATGTCACACTGACTGGTTGCCTCTCGCACATGTGACCGGGTATAGAGCCTGCAACTGAGATTCATGCCCTTGACTGGAATTGAGCCTGCAACCATTCAGTATGCTGGCCAGTGCTCTATCCACTGAGACAATCTGGCTAGGGCTACCTATTAGCTTTTCCTTCAAATGTGTTGATGACAAAAGCCCAGAACAGAAGTAATTCATTTTTGTTAAAATGTGCACATGTATACATGTATGTCTTTATACACACAAAATCTACAAGTACATGCATTAAAATGTTTACAGTAATTTTTTCTGGGTAACATAATTATGGTTGAGTGTTCTTTTTTTATCTTTGTTTTTTTAATAATGAATCAATATAATTATTTTTAAATACATAGTGTATATATTTTTTTTAAGTTACCTAAAAGTGCTTTAAATTTTTATGTTAACCCCTAGAGTGCCAGGGAGCGCGATCGAGCTACTCCTGTCTTTTGCCAAAAGTGCCAGGAGCGCTATTGCGCTCCTCCTGCAGTGTCCAGTTCTAAGTCTGCTTTTATTAGTGATGATGATATTGCTAAATATGTCAATTCTTGCTGTGAAGATGACGATTTTGTGGAAGATATTGAATATGTAGCTTCATTTACTTGCGATTCATAATTTTTTTCCTAAACTGCTGTAAAATCAGCAAAAATGCCTTGGCAATTTTAGCATAGTTCCTAGGATATTGGTTGGCACTCAAAGGGTTAACAACTGCTTGTCCATGGTGTGGGAATCCCACTCTCAGACATCGGGTTCTCTTAACTCATCTTTACCTCACAGTTACAGAGCCCTTCTCCATTAGCTTGGCCTCAGGTGGTATGGGAGGGAGTAAGGGTCTCATCCGGGCTTTCTGCCCTGGCCCCAGATCATCTGTGCTAGTCACATCTCCTTGCTCTCTCTGTCTTGTCTGTACAATGTGTACTCCCAGGGGATTCTCTCTCTCTCTCTCTCTCTCTCTCTCTCTCTCTCTCTCTCTCTCTCTTTAATTGTGTGCTCCCTATGGATTGTCTCTCCTTTTTTAAAATATATTTTTATTGATTTCAGAGAGGAAGGGAGAGGGAGAGATAGAAACATCAATGATGAGAGAGAATCATTGATCAGCTGCCTCCTGCATGCCTTCCACTGGGGACCGAGCCTGCAACCCAGGCCTGTGCTCTGACCGAATCAATTCCAGGAACCTTCAGTCCACAGACAGATGCTCTATCCACTGAGCCAAACCAGCTAGGGCTGGATTGTCTCTTTTTAATACATTTCTTACTTGGTTTTAACAGTTCAGTATGTGTTTCTTTTTTATTCACTAGGGCGAAAATGGGATGGAGGATTGTGTTACAGCCCTGGAAACCTTGTTCAGTGTTCTGCTTTCTCTGTGCAGACTGATGGTAAGATTCTTTGCCCCATTCTATAACTCGTCCTGTGGGCTGCTCACAGCGCCCTATTGCTTCATGTCCTCTGTCTGTATTCTGTGTTTGGTCCACCGGAAATAGAAATTGAGTTTTAAAGCAACTTAAATCTCTAGTTCCTTTCAGAAATCTTATGTGTGTCAAGTAAGGACTAAGCAATAGTTTCAAAAGTTGGGTTTTGGGATGATTTCAGGGGGAGGTTGATGGGGAGGTGAATGGAGGGTTTAGGGGGGATAAATGGTGATGGGAAAATTAAATAAAGGTGGTGAAAAGTTAATACTATAAAACAATTTGGATTTTTTTTTTTCTTTTCACCACTGGCAGTATGTTTCAGGTCAAGGTTCTTGCATCTAGATTGAATTGCCAAAGTTCCCCTAAATATTGGACCTCTTCTTCACTGTCATTGTCACAGTGAAGCTCTTGAACTGACATCTCGCCAAACATATTACAGTTGTTTTACTTGATACATATTCCTACCAATTAAAATATTAATTAAATAACATACAGTATATTTGTACTTGTTTTAATTCCTCATATCCTATTTCGGGTACTCCAGTGGTTGGCAAACTCATTAGTCAACAGAGCCAAATATCAACAGTACAACGAGTGAAATTTCTTTTGAGAGCCAAATTTTTTAAAATCAAACTACATAGGTAGGCACATTGTTATTAACTTAATTAGGGTACTCCTAAGCTGGCCTTTGCTAAAAACGTCCTCAATCTGATTAAGGTACTTTCGCTGAGGTCGACCCCTTCCAACTCTCCCATCCATACTCGTCTTTTTTTTTTTTTTTTTTTAAATTAAATCTTTATTGTTCAGATTATTACATTTGTTCCTCTTTTTCCCCCCCCCTTAACTCCCCTCCTCCCAGTTCCCACCCCACCCTCCGCCCTCACTCCCCACCCACTGTCCTCATCCATAGGTGCGTGATTTTTGTCCAGTCTCTTCCCACATCTCCCACACCCCTTTCCCCCCCAAGAATAGTCAATCCATTCCCTTTCTATGTCCCTGATTCTATTATAATCAACAGTTCATTCTGTTCATCAGATTATTTATTCAACTTGATTCTTAGATTCACTTGTTGATAGATGCATATTTGTTGTTCATAATTTGTATCTTTACCTTTTTCTTCCTCTTCCTCTTCTTAAAGGATACCTTTCAGCATTTCATATAATCCTGGTTTGGTGGTGATGAACTCCTTTAGCTTTTCCTTATCTGTGAAGCTCTTTATCTGACCTTCAATTCTGAATGATAGCTTTGCTGGATAAAGTAATCTTGGTTGTAGGTTCTTGGTATTCATCACTTTGAATATTTCTTGCCACTCCCTTCTGGCCTGCAAAGTTTCTGTTGAGAAATCAGCTGACAGTCGTATGGGTATTCCCTTGTAGGTAACTGAGTTTCTTTCTCTTGCTGTTTTTAAGATTCTCTCTTTATCTTTTGCTCTTGGCATTTTAATTATGATGTGTCTTGGTGTGGTCCTCTTTGGATTCCTTTTGTTTGGGGTTCTCCACGCTTCTTGGACCTGTAAGTCCATTTCTTTCACCAAGTGGGGGAAGTTTTCTGTCATTATTTCTTCAAATAGGTTTTCAATATCTTGGTCTCTCTCATCTTCTGGCACCCCTATAATTCGGATGTTGGTACGCTTGAAGCTGTCCCAGAGGCTCCTTACACTATCCTCGCATTTTTGGATTCTTTTTTCATTTTGCTTTTCCGGTTGGGTGTTTTTTGCTTCCTCGCATTTCAAATCATTGACTTGATTCTTGCGCTCCTCTGGTCTGCTGTCGGGCGTCTGTATAATATTCGTTATTTCAGTCCGTGTATGCTTAATTTCTAGTTGGTTCCCCAATATAAGATCGAGGGTCTCATTAGTTTTCTTGTAGATCTCATTAAGTTTATCGGCAGCTTCTAAACAGTTCTTGAGAGACCTTAAAAGTGTGGTTCTGAACTCTATATCTTCCATTGACAATTTTGTCCTGTTTCTTTGTCTCCGCATTTTGTTATGCTTCCTTGGTGCACCCCCTAGTGGTCTTTGTTCGCAGTCTTATAGTTAAATCTTGATTGTTGTAGCTAATTCCAGGGAGGGTTTGACCTCCAGGCCAAGTGGCTATGAGAATCAGCTGTGTCAGCAGTGAGAGAACTTCTGTCCTCTAGGGAGGTGCTAATCTAGCCTTTGCCTGAGGCTATCCGGCAAATGCCTCTGTGCAGGGCTTGGGTGGGGCGGGTCGCACAGGATCAACAGGGTGAGCCGGAGAGAGCAGTTATGGCGGCTCTCAGTCCTGTCCCCAGGGGCTCTGCCTCTCTGAGTCCCAGCACCCGCTGCAAAGCTGGGAGAGAAAGCTGCACTCGCTCTGACCGAAGCCAGACAGTCCCGCTTCTCCCGTTTGAGTCTGGGTCCCTAAAGACTCGCCCGGATCTGGAGCTCAGAGTCTGCGACTCCCTCCCAATTGAAAACGCCAACCGCGCCCTCCGCCGCCAGCCCACTCCGCGCACTCCGCACCTCAGAATTTGACTTCAGCACTGCGCCTCCTCTGAGTGTCCGTGTGCGTTTCTCTTTCCTCCTAGTTGTAGGACTTCCACTCAGCCAGCGTTCCTGTGGTTCTGGGTGATGTCCCTTCCGTTTTTTGGTTTCACTTTTGAAGTAGTTGTTCAAAGCAGCAAACTCCGGAGTTAACCTATGCCGCCATCTTGGTTCTCTTTCCCATACTCGTCTTGTATACTTGTTTCGTCTATCTCCTTTCTGAAAAACGACTTCTGCGCATGGGCCACGAAGTTTCAATTGCACTGTACATGCGCGCCCACATGTGATATTTTGCGGAAGAGCCACACTCAAGGGGCCAAAGAGCCTCATGTGGCTCGTGAGCCGCGGTTTACCGACCACTGGGCTACTGCATTGTCAATTATATGCCTTCTGTATATTTCCTAAACATACACAGAATGAGAGTCTGCTTTGTATGAGGTCTTGTGCCTGGTTCCTCACATCTTTTCTCATTCATTTTTATCCTAAGAAGCAGGTTGTATTCCCCCAGGTTGCAGATGAGGTTCTGACTTTTGAGGACATTGAGTCCTTTTTATATTGACTTTGCTGGCACATGGTCAGTGACTCCTTTTTTTTGTTTGTTAATTAATTTACAGGGGTGACATTGGTTATTAAAATCATATAGGTTTCAAATGTACAATTCTATGACACATCATCTGTATATCACACTGTGTGTCCACCACCCAGTCAGATCTTCTGTCACCATTTATTTGATACCCCTTTTCTCACCCCCTTCCCTGCAATAACAACTATACAGTTACCTGTGTCTGTGAGTTTTTTGTTTGTTTGTTTTTCTTATTTGTTCATTTGTTGTTTTCAATTTTATATCCCACGTATGAGTGAAATCATATGGTTCTTAGTTTTTTCTGTCTGACTTAATTTTGCTTCCATGATATTCTCAAGATCCATCCATGTTGTTGCAAATGACAGTGTTTCATCTTACAGCTGAGTAGTATTCCATTTTATATATGTACCACTTCTTCTTGATCCAGTCATTGATCGAAGGACACTTTAGTTGTTTTAATGCCTTGGCCACCATGAATCTGCTGCACAGAACCTAGGGATGCATATATCTTTGCAAATAAATGTTTTCAAATTTTTCCTCTAGATACCCAGAAGAGGGGTTGCTGATTATATAGTAACTCTATTCTTAACAAATTTGAAGAACCTCCATACTGTTTCTGTTTTTCATATTTGCTGTAATAGTGTATATTCCTGAGCCAGGTGCAAACATTTCACACTTTAAATGTCTGTGAAGCGTTTTCCCGAGCCTCATCTCGTTTGATCTTCACAGAAGTCCTGAAGTAGGTAGATAGGAGACTTGGTGGAATTCTATTTTCTTTTCATTAGCTGGAAAACAGAGATTTAGAAAGTTTAGAAACTTGACCCGACTGAAAAGAAATTAGAAATGATGGACCTTGGAAATGACTTCAGGTTTTCTCACTGTGCAGATTATAGTCAAACACTGCTGCAGTTAAATATTTCACCCTTTGTTCTCTCTGCATGATCTACAATAATAATCTGCTTTGTGTTGATATTTACTGCTGTGTTGTTGACAATTACTTGAAAGAGAAGTTGGGGTGCTTCACTGGGCTGGAAAAAGTTTAGCAAAATCAGAAAGCAGGTCTAATTAAGCAAATTTATTCTGTATATATAAAAGGCTAAGTTGATTTGTATATGTTGAACCATCCTTGTACCCTGGAATGAACCCTTGACCATGGTGTATTATTTTTTAATGTACTATTGTATTCGATTTGCTAGTATTTTATTTAGGGTTTTTGCATCTGTACTCATCAGAGATATTGGTCTGTAATTTTATTTTTCTGTGTTATCCATGCCAGGTTTTGGTATCAGGGTTATGTTGGCCTTATAAAATGTATTAGGAAGTATTGGCTTTTCAGTTCTTCAGAAGAGTTTGAGCAGAATATGTATTAAATATTCTTTGAATTTTTGATAGACTTCACTGGTGAAGGTATCTGGTCCTGCACTTTTGGATTTTAGGAGGTTTATTTTGTTGTGGGGAGTTTAGTTTGGTTTATTTTTTGTTTTGGTTTGTTTTTGTTAATCCTCACCCAAGATTTTTTTTTTTTACATTGATTTTTATTTTTTTAGAGAGAGTGGAAGGAAGTGGGAGAGAGTGAGAAACATCAATGTGAGAGAGACACATCAGTTGGTTGCCTCCTAAACGTGTCCCAATCAGGGTCCTGGATTGAGCCTACAACTGAAGTACATGCCCTTGGCAAGAATCAAACCCAGGTCCCTTTAGTCTTTGGGCCAATGCTCTACCCTGTGAGCCAAACTGGCTATGGCTTGTTTGTTCTTTGTTTGTTCTTTTATGTTTTCATTGGGGTTTTTTTTTGAATATTCAAACCTTTTGTTTATTTACTTACTTATTTTTTAATCTTTATTGTTGAGAGTATTACAGGTGTCCCGACCACCCTCTTCCCTCCTCCCTCTGAGATTCATCAGTCTGTTTCATGATTCTGTGCCTCTGTTTCTATATTATTCATCAGTTTATTTTGTTCATTAGATTCCTTGCATGTGTTACTTGTGTATGTGAAGTGTTGTAATACGGTGTGGTCTGAAGCTGTCCACTGAGTGCACTGGCAGGAGCTACAGAGTGATCTGCAGATGGCTGGTATTTGTATTGGGCTTGGAGGTGCCCAGGCGAGGCCCAGCTGTGAAGCAAGGCATGTGTTGCTAGTGCTGGGTCTTGGGCTTCTTATTAAGAGGTATGGAGCATGCTGATGCCAGCTTCTGCTTGTTTTAGCTATTTTAGGAAAGACTGAAGCCTGAGCAAGGACAGGCCATTCATATGGAGAAGCCACTACAAACAGCTTACGTGGGGCTGCAAATTGAGTGGGGCAGGGTTTTAGAGCACCAGGGTGTAGCGAACAGTGTGAGCAAGGTTGATGGAGACAGATATGACACCTGTCAGTCAGCTCTGGGACGGGAGGGATTAGGAGGGAGGTCTCAGCATAGGAATGATGAACCCTTGTGAGCACTCCTTTCTGGGAGAAAGCGACATTCTAGTTCTTGCTCTGCTGCCAGACAATCCAGTTCCTTCCCATATGTCCCTGGATCCCCCTCAAGCCACTGCCCCAGCACTGGAGCTCAGAGGGAGCAAGTCTGAGTAAGTCTGTGTATCATCCCTTTAAGAGGAACTGCTGGTACTCCATGTCACTCAGCCTCAATCCCTGCTTGTTTTTATAGCCTGAAGTTATGGGGACTTCTCTTTCCAGCACTGGAACCCTGGACTGAGGGATCTTGTGTGTGGCATGTGCTTTCTTATTTACTTCTCTAGTTGTAGGACTTCCATTCAGCCAGATTTCAACTGGGTCTGAATGATGGTTGTTCTGTATTTTAGTTATGTGTGTGTGTGTGTGTGTGTGTGTGTGTGTATGTGTGTGTGTGTGTGTAATCATTTTTATTTATTTTTTATCCCTTGTTTTGTTTTTTAATTTGTTTTTTATTGATTTCAGAGAAGGGAGAGGGGGAGAGAGATAGCAACATCAATGATGAGAAAGAATCATTTATTGGCTGCCTCCTGCACACCCCCTAGTGGGGATCGGGCCCGCAACCTGGACATGTGCCCTTGACCGGAATCGAACCCAGGCCAACACTCTAACTACTGAGCCACACCGGCTAGGGCTTTAGTTATAATTTTAATGTGGTTGTGGAAGGCAGCAAGTACTGGCATTTTCCTGCGTCACTATCTTGGTTCACTCTTCGAATATTCTGTTTTTTATTGATTTTTTAGAGAGATAGAAACATGGCTGAGAGAGAAGCATCAATCAGCTGCCTCCTACACCCGCCTACTGGGTCTAGAGCCTGCAACCCAGGCATGTCTCCTGATCAGGAATCAAACCGGGGACCTTTTGGTTCACGAGTCAGCGCTCAAGCACTGAGCCACACCAGGAGATTTTTGATGGTTCTTTCAATTTCCTCACTGTTAGTCTATTTAGATTTTTCCAGTTCTATATGTCTGGGAACTTACTCATTTCTTTCAAGTTATTAAATTTGGTGGTCTATTTTAGTGTGATCCTCTGTGATGTCTGTGGTAACTTCTCTTTCATTTCTCATCTTGCTTATTTCTCTTTTTGTTCAGTAATAAGTGTAGCCAGAATTTGTCAGTTTTATTAATCTTTTTATATAGAGGCAGCTCTTTGTTGCATTAATTTTTTGTGTAGTGTTTTAGTTCTCCACTTCATTTTATTCTGCTCTAATTTTTCTTTTCTTCCGGAACTTGGACTGCTTTTGTTCTTCTTTTTCTAGAACCTTAAGACCAATGTTGTTTACTTGGGGTTTTTCTGTCCTGTCTTGACATAGGACAGTCACTCTTCTTTTTATTGCAGAAATCCTCCAGGATGCTTTGGGTCCTGGCTGTACTCCACTGTGCTTCACAGGAAGGTCCTCTCTCCAAAGTCAAAATGAGGTCCTTTCTCTTTCGTAGTACATGCTTAATTACCTCATGCCCACTTCTCTGCAGATATCTGTCTTTCTCGAAAAAGGTTTATTTCCCATTTTCCACTCTGAGGTCAGCTAATGATGGTTGCATACGAATGACATGATGTTCTCTGCTCTGTCCTTAATAGGCGCCGTATACCCCTTTTCTTACTGAATTGATGTACCAGAATCTTAAGATGCTGATTGACCCTGTTTCTGTCCAGGACAAGGACACACTCAGCATCCACTACCTCATGCTGCCCCGTGTTCGGTAAGAATCTAATACGGCCCTGACCAGTTACTCGGTGGTTAGAGCATAGGTCGACACACCAAAGGGTAATGGGTTTAATTCCTGGTCAAGGTCACGTATCTGGGTTCCAGGTTTGATCTTCGGCCCCGGTTGGGGTACGTGCAGGAGGCAACATCTCTCACATCAATGTTTCTCTGTCTCTCCCTCTCTCTCTCTCTCTACTGCCTCTCGCTCCCTCCCTTACACTCCCTCTTCCATCATCATATCTCTAAAAAGCAAAGGGAAAAATATCCTTGGTTGAGGATTAACAACAAGAAAAAACAAACAAACAGAAGAATCAAATATATGTAAGCCTCACCGGGACCATGGGAAAGGAACTTGCCAAAGATGCACTGGTGTGGGGGCCCTAGCTGGCCTCTTGGTTCCATGCCTCTCACCTGAGCTGCTCCTAAGGGTACAGAATAGGTAGAAATGGGGATGCTCAGTGTGAAACCACTTACAGCACTGCAGCACGTGTGCTGTGACCAGGTTGTTCAAGTCACCCAGGGGAGCTGCTGGGTACTGACCAGGAGACTCTAGCTTGCCGCCTACTTCTTGCCATGTACCCCCAAGGCCAGTGCACACTGTCCTTCCCCAAGTGCCTCACCAGTAGGCCTACCCACACCATCATATCTTTAACCTGTCCCTCTTCCTTATGTAGGCATGCCTATTGTTTGGGATTTTTTCCTTTTTTTTTTTTTTTTTAAATACAATGTGATTTATTTATAAATGAGAACAAATTAACAATGAACAATTTCAGAAGTTGAAAAAGGACACCAACAGTACTAAATAAATAGGCTTTTAATTTTCTTCAAATTTGGGGTTTTAATTATACAAATATGAGTAGTCAATTTATGTAACCTAAAAATATTTACGTATTAAACTATATTAATACTTTCAATAAACTATACAAAAAGATAATGAGACAAACATGTGCATTTATAGAATTGCATGTCAGTCATGCCAGATCCCTGTGAGGGAATTCCCAACAGGACCTCATTCGTCTGTGAGGACACAGAGTAATTCTTGTTTAGACATACACATTCATTTACTTGTCCAGCCTGGTCAACCCTCCACTGCTTGATGGTTTCCTTCCGCTATGAATGTGCATGTCCAGGTGTCTGCTTCTTAGAGCAGACATTTACCTTCCTTATCCACCAGCCATTGGAGGAGGATTAGGCCACGCAGATGATTAATTCGACCCATTCTTCTGGGAGGATTTCCTGGGGGCCCTTTTCCATCATCATATCCGGAATCAGATGAGTTTCCGTAGCCTCTTCCCTTTTTCACATCTTGCTGAAGCAGAGTTTTGAAAAGCAAACTACGAACTCAGCTATTTCCCAGAAGAAGTCTGTTATCAAAGATAATCTCCATGGGGACTGACTCCTGCTGTCCAACACTTGTCCGTTCACGATGTAGACCATCTTGATCCTCGTTCCTCTCCTCCCCGGGATTTTTTCCTTTAAATTTAATACCTTTTATCTCCCCCCTTCTTCTAATCAGAGAGGAATTGATTGACAAGAAAACAGAGAGTGCAGTATCTAGAATGCAGTCTGTGATTGAACTTGGGCGAGTGATTCGTGACCGCAAAACTATTCCAATAAAGGTTTGAAATTCTATTTATTTTACATTGAACAGACCTAAATAATTATGTCTTTGAGTATTTTCTTTGTATAGAGAGCTTCCAGCAGTAAGGGTATGAATGACTTAATATAAGTTGAGCCTAGTTATTCTTTGAACCTGACATTAGATTAAAACATTTAACGTTCCATTTTTCTCTGGTTGTGAGGACTGGCTGCTTAGTGAACTGGTTCTTGTCTTTTCCTCCTAGTATCCTTTGAAAGAAATTGTCGTTATCCATCAAGATCCAGAAGCTCTCAGTGATATCAGATCTTTGGAGAAGTATATTATTGAGGTAAGGCATGTGATTTGTCCCTGGGTCTAAGCAGACTTCTTTCATTGAGGAAACTATTTTGATTAGGACTCTCCGATAAACCACACTTTGAGTGTATAATTTATCCTTTTTTATTTTTTATATACATAATTTAACTCTGAACATTTCCTTGCTGCTAAGAATCATCATCAATTTTCACATTGTTATTTTAATTCTCTATAAATTACGTCAAGGTTGTCCTTGCAGCTCAGTGGTTATAGTATCGGCCTGTGCACCAAATGGTTGTGCGTTCAATTCTCCATTCCAGGTCGAGGGCACATACCTGGGTTGTGGGTTTACACCCCACCCCTGGTCAGGTTGTGTGTGGGAGGCAACCAGTTGATGTGTCTCTTGCATCAATGTTTCTCTCTCTCACCCTCTCTCTTCCTCCCTCCCACTCTCTGAAAAGTAATGGAAAAAAATATCCTAGGTAAGGATTCACACAAACACACAAAAAGATTTCAAGGTCAATTACTTTCCTTGCCTTAATTGGATCATTTATACCTTCATCCACTTCTCTTCCCTAAAGTACTTGCTGATAATTAACAAAAAGACTTGGTTCCTTCAGATTATCTATGTGACAAGTGAACATGCAGTTTGTAAACAGTTCAAGCTCTGACATAATCCTTCATATCCCATTTGCTCCCTGCACTCTCACCCCTCCTAAGCCTGTTCACTAGGCTGTCTTCTGCCAGGGTTGTTCCTAGCATTTTATAGACCTCTTCACACAGTAAAGTGCATCTCAGGTTAGAACATACAGATGTACTTTCTTCTTTTTACAGCTGCATCATGTTCACTTTCTGGCTGTATCATAATTACTGTCTCTACTATCGTTGGAAATTTAGGTTTCCCATTACAAACAAAAGGTTTGTGTGTATCTTTGTGCCTGTGTCAGAGTATGGACCTTGGATAGATTGCCAGAAGGGAAGATTTGAGGTCAAGAGTTTAACATATTGTCAGTTATCCTGCAAAAAGGTTTTATTCCATGATGATTTAAAAATAAATATATCGTATTGTAGAAAAATCCTATATAATAAAAGCCTAATATGCTAAGTGTCCAGTCATCCATTCAACCAATCAAAGCGTAATATGCTAATGATGTGCTAAGGCCACTCAACCACTCACTATGACATGTAGATGCTCAATGCAGGAACTGCCCCCTGGTGATCAGTACGCTCCCACTGGGCTCACGGCTGGAGAGTGCAGTGGTGGTGAGAGTGCCTCTGAGGCAGTGCTAAGGAGCAGGGAGCAGTCGGGCAGTAAGGAGCAAGGGCTCCCGGACTGCGAGAGGGCACAGGCCAGGCTGAGGGACCGGACCTCCCAGAGTGCACAAGTTTTTGTGCACTGGGCGTCTAGTATTATAATATTTACTAGGGGCCCAGTGCACGAATTCATGCACCTTGAAAGGAACTGTGGGCCATGAGGCTGCAGTGGGCACAGGGGTAGGTCTCTGCCCACCCTCTGCGCCACTGCCTGATCCCTCCCGCTGCAGCCCCCCAGTCCCCTGTCTGAGGGCATACCCGCTTCTGCTGTCCCTCTCACACCTGCTGACAGCACGGAGAGATTGGGGCCGATGCCAGCAGCAGGTGTGAGCAGTGGCTGCTGCCCCAATTGCCCCTCGGGAGCAGGGGGAGGTGGAGAAGTTCTCAGGGGTGATCAGGGCCGGCAGCTGCCACTTAAACCCACTGACGGTGCCAGAGCTGCTGCTTCCATCCACTGCCAGCACTGGCAGCAGGTCTGAGCACCGGGCGGGACTGCAGCACGTGGGAGCAAAGAATTTCAGAAACCACCATAGGCTTGCCCTGATGACAGTGACCAGTGCCCCACCTTGGTGTGGCACCCCTGCTCACCTGCTCCACCATCCAGCCATGGCCAATGCCTGCCATGTTCTGTGCATGCCCCCTCGTGGTCAGCACACATCATAGCGACCAGTTATTTGGTTATTCAGTTGTTTGCTGTTCGGTTTATTTGCATATTAGCCTTTTACTATATAGGATACTGGTTTTGAATTGCTAGAGAATTACAGAAAAATATTAGAAAGTAAAGAGTTATAAATTTTGTAAGTAATGCTTGCAGATGTGGATAAAAATAGAATATATTTAAATAGAACATCTTAATCAGTATAATAAGGTCATGTAACACAGTTATGTATAATGGGAAAACTAGACACTTCCTTACAATTTGCTTCAGTCACATTTCCTGTGCTGTCAGCTCCTGTTGCATTAGTGATGTTAAATAGCTTGATGGAGGCATGAAATGTTTTGGTTAACTGATTCTGCTTATTGGTTAACATGTGGTGCTCTGAAATGGCTTGAGCAAAGGTTACCTACCTTGAGAGATACAACCTTTTTCTAGATTTGTTTTTAGTTGATTTTATGCTCAACTATTTTGACTGAGCAGGACAGGAAACGTTTTTTTCATACCTTTCATTTCAGTGGTTTTTAGTATGAATTTATAGAGTTGTGCGACTAGTCACCACAATCTTATAACATTTTCATCACCACATAAAGAAGTCTCATATCCTTTAAATTAATGCACCATTTCTCCTCAACATTCCACCATCCCTGTCAGCCACACACCTGTTTTCTGTCCCTGGACATTTCCCATAAATAGAATCATATGATACATGGTCTTTTGTATCTGACATCTACTTTATTCATGTTTAGCATGAATTAGTGCTTCATTTCTTTATATTTAATAAGAATCCATTGTGTGGATAGACCACATTTTTTTTAAAAAATATATTTTATTTATTTTTTACAGAGAGGAAGGAAGAGGGATAGAGAGCTAGAAACATCGATGAGAGAGAAACATCGATCAGCTGCCTCCTGCACACCTCCCACTGGGGATTTGCCCGCAACCAATGTACATGCTCTTGACCGGAATCGAATCTGGGACCCTTCAGTCCGCAGGCCAACGCTCTATCCACTGAGCCAAACCGGTCAGGGCAATAGACCACATTTTAAAAATATATATATATCTTTATTGATTTCAGAAAGGGAGGGAGATGGGGAGAGAGAGAGAGAAGCATCAATGATGAGAGAGAATCATTGATAGGCTGCTTCTTGCATGTTCCCTATTGGGGATTGAGCGCACAACCCAGGCATGTGCCCTTGACCAGAATTGAACCCAGGACCCTTCAGTCTGCAGGTCGACACTATCCACTGAGCCAAACCGGCTCAGGCTAGATAGACGACATTTTTTATCTGTGTTCACAGTTGATGGACATTTGAGGTCCGCTTTTTGTTTAGTGAATAATTGTATTGCTGTCAACATTTGTTTGTCTTTTTTGTTGTTGTTAATCTTCATCTGAGGATATTTTTCCATTGATTTTTAGAGAGAGTAGAAGGGAGAGGGGGAGAGAGAGGGAAAGAGAGAGGGAAACATCATTGTGAGAGAGACACATTGACTGGTTGCCTCCTGCACGTACCGTGACCAGGGCGAGGGAACCTGCGATCAACGTACATACCCTTGACCAGAATCAAACCCGGGGCCCTTCAGTTTGCAGTTCGATGTTCTGTCCACCAGCTCGGGCTGGATCGACAACATTTTCTAAGCTCTGTTCACAGTTGATGGACATTTAAGGTTGTCCACTTTTTGTTCATTGTAAATAATGTTACTATCAACATTTGTGAGCAATTTTTTGATATTTGTTTTATTTCCCTTGTTTTTTCATCTTGTCTACCAATCATAGGAGTTGAATGTTCGAAAAGTTACACTGTCTACAGATAAAAAAAAGTATGGTATTCGCCTAAGGGCAGAGCCAGATCACATGATCCTGGGGAAGCGGCTGAAGGGAGCCTTCAAGGCAGTGATGACGTCAATCAAGCAGCTGAGCAGTGAGGAGCTGGAGCAGTTCCAGAAGCGTGGTGAGGGTCGCGGATGGAGCCTTGGCTCAGGGAGGCTTCTGGTTGGCATTCACTGTCATAAACTTCAAGAAAAACGTTTATTAGAAGTAATTCTGATAATTTAGAAAAACCTAAAGAAGGCAATAACGCCTAAACCGGTTTGGCTCAGTGGATAGAGCGTAGGCCTGCGGACTGAAGGGTCCCGGGTTCGGTTCCGGTCAAGGGCATGTACCTGGGTTGCGGTACATCTCCAGTAGGAGATGTGCAGGAGGCAGCAGATCTATGTTTCTCTCTCATCGATGTTTCTAAGCTCTCTATCTCTCTCCCTTCCTCTCTGTAATAAATCAATAAAATATATATATTAAAAAAAAAAAAAAGAAAAAAAAAAAAAAGAAGGCAATAACAACGACCCCTAACTCATCATCCGTTCATGTGATGTACATTCAGTGCCTATTCTCTGCTGTTTAATGTGTTAGGTGCAGCCCTAGCCAGTTTGCCTCAGTGGGCAGAGCGTCTACCTGCAGACTGAAGGGTCCTGGGTTTGATTCCAGTCAAGGGCACATGCCTGGGTTGTGGGCTCGATCCCCAGTAGAGGGCGTTAAGGAGGCAGCTGATCCATGATTCTCTCTCATCAATGATGTTTTGTTTGTTTGTTTTTTAAATATATGTTATTGATTTTTTTTACAGAGAGGAAGGGAGAGGGATAAAGAGTCAGAAACATTGATGAGAGAGAAACATTGATCAGCTGCCTCCTGCACAACCCCCACTGGGGATTTGCCCACAACCAAGGTACATGCCCTTGACCGGAATCGAACCTGGGACCCTTCAATCCGCAGACCAACGCTCCATCCACTGAGCCAAACCAGTTAGGGCTCATCAGTGATGTTTTAATCTCTCTCCCTCTCCCTTCCTCTCTGAAATCAATTATGTGTGTGTGTGTGTGTGTGTGTGTATGTGTGTATTATTGATACATGAAATCAATAAAAAATATACACACACATATTTTAGAAGTATATAATATGTTAGGTGCTGGAGCACTGTTAAAATTCTGATTCATTTCCTTTTAGTTACATAGAAACAGATCACACTGTAACTTTAAATTTTGTTTCTCATTCATTTTTGCATTTTGTTTCCCCTTTTTATTTTACTTTTTTTTTTTTAATACATTTTATTGATTTTTTTACAGAGAGGAAGGGAGAGGGATAGAGAGTTAGAAACACCGATGAGAGAGAAACATCGATCAGCTGCCTCCTGCACATCTCCTACTGGGGATGTGCCCGCAACCTAGGTACATGCCCTTGACCGGAATCGAACCTGGGATGTTTAAGTCTGCAGGCCGACACTCTATCCACTGAGCCAAACCGGTTTGGCTTTTTTCATTCTTTTTAATACCATGTTATATTTCAATGAATATTTCATCTGAATATTTTGTGAAATTGATTTCTTTGGACTAAATTTCTAGGTAGAAATTACAGAATCAGATGGTTACCATTGAATTCTACAAATGTTAATGTGGGCACAGAAAATCTGCCCTCGTCAAAGAGAAAGCAGAAAGAACCCTTAGGGGTGCTATTGGGAGGAGGTGGGGGAGATGATGACTTCAGTCAGAACCTGTCACAGTTTCTCTAAAATTTCTTGAATTCACATACTGGTCTCTTAATTGGCCAAGGTTGGCTCTGTTCACTCAGAGTCCTTCTGTTTGGGTGGCACTGGCAACATCGAGTTTAATAATAATAAGACAGACATTGTCCTCACCCTCATTGTGCTGGTTGACGTGGAAGACATATGGAGGTAATTGTTTTGATAAGTGCCGGGATGGAAACCTGTGGGACCCTGAGGAGTTTAGGAAAGGAGTCAGCTCTCATATCCATGGGTTCAGAAGTTATCGACTCTGCCGTGATTAGAATCATGATCGGCCTCTTTACAGTCATCTGCAGCTGTTTCCGGGGATGCAAGGTTTTGGAAGTTAAGGGCTCCCTCTAAAGTTGAAAATCATAAGCACAGAAGTGACATGAAAAGATATTTAAAGACTCAGCTCAGATGAGTTATGATGGAAACTGATGGAAATGTCCTTAGGGATTCCTCAAATTGTTTGATAAAATTTATCTGGAGATCTTACATGAGAGGCTAGCAACTAAAAGTTGAGTCATAAGTAATTTAACTTGATATATTAAATTAATAAAGTCTTTGATCATCTTTCCAGTTGTGAATCTAAGTTGTTTTATCAGATAGCCAAAATATCAAAAATTTCTGAAATACATCATATTTGAAACCAAAAGTCGGCCATTTTTAAACTGTAGTTTCTGAATAGACTGATCCGCACTGATGGAAAGCAAAATAATTTTGAGATCCCAGTGACAGGAAGTGAGAATGGCAGCTCAGTGCTCAGAGACCAAGAACATGAATGGTAACCACACGGGCTTCCTGAAGATGGGACTTGCCAGCCTTGGTGGTGCCTCTGCTTGGGCTGGCAGGAATTACACTGAGAATATCATACTGTTCACCTCATTTAACCTACCTGATGGCATACTGCTCAGCACACAACGGGACCGAGGCCCTACCATCATTGAGGGGTGGGCCTTCGTTTGATTTGACTCTAAAGACTGCATCCTTCATTACATCATGAAGTCTGTATTTAAGGTGGGGATTCATGGCCTGGCATGTCTTTGGACCTGGGAGTTCATATACAGCCATAGACATTGGGTCAGGAGGACTTGCTATCATGGAGCCTCTGTATAGGCACAGTGTACTTTAGCCGGACAGTTTGTGGGGAAGAGGGACTGATTGACAGTGGCAGTTGCATCTCTACTAGGGTCCATTGTTGTGGAAGGCCATGAATTGCATGAAGATGACATTCGCCTTATGTACACCTTTGATCAAGCAACAGTTGAGACAGCCCAGTTTGAAGCACACTCGGATGCTCAGGTATTTTTCTGTGCCCTAGAGCATTTCTTGATCAAAAGATAAGGTCATATTGGAGAAATTATATTGTACCTGTGCCTTTCCTGAAAGTGTTATTAATAGCTTGTCTTGCTTGGTGTTAAACAAACCAGCTATTCATTTTAAATTGGCTTATTAAACTCCTCTATGATATGCTCTTTACATATGCCTTTTAACCAGTGCATAAATAGATATTTTGTGACTTCTACATGGGAGTACTTGTCCTAAGTATTGGGTCATACTACAAGGAGTCAGATGTTACCCCACTCTTCAAGGAATAAGCCAGTCATGGAGATAGGAGAGTGAGCCACATGTTATTCTGCCTGATAAATTATCTGGTAGAAATAAGTCCAGAGAAGAGCTCCTATCGAGTGTGGGTAGATGGCTAGGGAGTGCGCGCAGTTTTGGATTCTGGGGTCAACATTTTTATTGTGATGGAGCACAGCATCTCCTTTCACTCCTGATCAGACATCTCGGGGTAGATAGGTTGTTGGGGCTCCACTGTGGGAGTGGGGGCTTGATGGAGCCCCTCTGTGGCTACCATGCCAGATGAGGGGAGGGGAGGAGTACCTTGTTTGAAGAGGCCAGTCTCTTCAAGCCTTTGCACAGGGCTTAAACTAGTTGTAGACAACATGTAGGCAGACTGGTACAGAGCCAAAGGCGAGGTAGCCAGAAGGGCAGGGAGGATTGTGAACACAGCGGGTGCAGTCCTTCCGGGCTCCAGCCAATGGGAGGGAGGGCCTGAAGTTGTCAGTGTGGGCCCACCACCCTGCCTGACTCCTCATCCATTTCCAGTGCTGACTTCTGCACCTTCACAAAGTTTAACTTCTCTGATTGAGTTTCCTTTACAATAAATGGTGATCTTACCTACTTTATAAGTATATTCCCCTCTAATAGAAGTGATATTTGTATTAGTAGATCATCATTAACAACCTTCAGAATAGGTGAGAGAGAAAAGTAGACAAAGTTGACAAGAAGGTGGCAATTTAAACTCATGTAAAAAAAGAACTGTATCCATTGTAGAAATTGCTTCTTGAATCCCACTAATAAACCAAAGGATAAAAAGGGGTCATGGCTTAAGAAACTGGCAGGTACTGCCTTTAATTCATTTGTTGTGGTAGACCCATTTGAAAAGCTGTTCTACAGGCTTTATGACTACTGATATTTTTATTACAAGAATTGGCACTATTTATTAAACAGACCAAAAAAGCAGAGTTGAGAGACTAACAGACCAGTCTCACGGTCTCCTGTGAGCACACCCTGCAGAAGAAAAAGGGAAAGCTGCCCTCTCTCCAGATATGAAGGACGCTGGTTACAAACAGGAACCGAACTATAAAGAAACTAGATTAACTGTGTTCTTTGCTTAGTTTTGTGAATAAATAGTGCTATATGTTAGACTTCTCAGAACTTAGTTTTAAATAGCATTTTGCTGAATTTGAAAGAACTGTTTTTCTCTATTTGATTGTCATGGTATGCTCTGTTCATTCCTGCAGGCTTTGGTTCTCTTAGACGTCACCCCTGACCAGGCGATGGTGGATCAAGGGGTGGCTCGGGAAGTCATCAATCGTATCCAGAAACTTCGCAAAAAGGTTTGTCACATTGAGAGTAAGCTGCTGATTTGGAGTTTTGTTTGTTTGTATCTTATTTGTTGGGGAGGTTGGGAGAGGTAGGTAATGACTTAATGAACATGAGTTCGTTCAGATGGTCCTCTACAGGAGATGGGCCCCCCTCCCTGCTTATTCACTCCCAGGCTGGATGCGGGTGTTTTGTTTCTCTGGGAGCTTTCAGCCAGCTGTGCCACTTGTCCTCCTTTTCCCACTTCCCTGAGCTTCCACAAAACCATCTTCCAGGTCCATAGCCCTCCTGGCGGGCGCAGAAGGCCATGAGAGGGCCGTTGTGTGAGAGGGGAGGTGCAGTCAGATCAGCATCAAAGGGCTTCTGGCTCAGGGGAGGTAGGGTTGTATCTGGACAGAAGGATTGATCCTTCCTTATTCAGAAGTTGGGAGCAGGACACGGGGGCCGAGCCCATTGCCTGCCCTAACCAGGTGAGGGAGCCAAGGAGCTGCTATCCCTAGGAGAGCACCCACCAGCCCTCCTCGTAAGGCCAGGTTTGAAATCTGTAGTTCAGGGTCTGAGGAGGCCAATTCCAGCAGAGAAACAGGCGCTTGGAACTCTGGGCTAGCACAGAGCTCTGGGAGTGGCTCTCACTGCGCCACTCCTTTGCCTTTGTTTCCCAGGAGAGCAGGACGAAGACTGGTCCCTTCCACGATGACTCAGCATGGAATTGTCAGCCCTTGTTCAACAGCATCTTACCCGCTGACTAATCAAGTGCTTCCCATTTTACTTTTTCTGTATGTGCTTTCAGTGCAATCTGGTTCCCACTGATGAAATAACAGTTTATTACACAGCAAAGTCTGAAGGAAATTATCTGAGCACCATTATTGAAAGCCACATGGAGTTCATATTTGCCACCATAAAGGCCCCCTTGAAACCATATCCAGTTGCTACATCAGATAAAATCCTTATTCAGGAAAAAATGCAGGTGAGTTCTGTGGAACTATTAAGAGATTTAGTTATAGATTTTAGTTAAGTTTATGTGCTTATATCTTGATAATTCTGTCTCCCCATTAGCAATGGCTCTGGATGACAGTCAGGAGGTTCAGAGAGATGACGTCCAGAACAGGAGAGGGGAAGGAAGGCAGCCAGGAGTTACAGTTGTGTCTGAAACTGCAGAAGTCAGTGTCATGGTTCTGAGAATTACTGTTAAACTGCAATTGACTTGAAAAGCAATTAACTTTTAAGGTAGTAGGTTATACATGAAACTAAAATTTCATTTCCTGTAGGTACATTTTAGAGGTGACTATGGAAATCTGATAACAAGGCATGGCCCGAAGTTGGTCATTTATAACAGGGGAAGAAAATCTGTCAGTGATTTATTGAATCTTTTGATTCCTATGTTGTTCCGACTTGGTATAGGGCAAATAAGATAGACAGGTAAGGGCTGGAAATGACTGTCTTTTCAGTGGGGCAGTTTACAAGATGGTTTCATTGTCTATTTTTTGTATATTTTTAAAAAACAAGGTAAAAAGAAAAGGGGGGAATATAGCCCTTGACTGTTTTATTGATGGGATTGAATATGCTCTCAGAATTGTAGAAAGTTCTTGCTCTTAAAAAGAAATGGTTGCTATGTTATTTGTGACCCTGTGGTCAGATGCTGCAGTTACACAATCACTTCAATTTGTTGCTCAGTTAAAGGGGTCTGACCTGGAAATTACACTCACCAGGGGATCCTCCACACCTGGCCCTGCTTGTGCATATGTCAATCTTCACATTTGTGCAAATGGCAGCGAGCAAGGTAAGAGTAAATAATTCTATGGTTTGTATTTTATTTCTTACTTAAACCTATGAATATCTTCGAAGCGATTATAGTAGAACTAGAGGCCTGGTGCACGAAATTCGTGCTGTGGGGGAGCCCTCAGCCCGGCCTGCACCCTCTCCAATCCGGGCCCCTCAGGGGATGTCCGACTGCCTTTCACAATCTGGGACCGCTGGCTACTACCCGCTCGCCTGCCTGCCTGCCTGCCTGCCTGATTGCCCCTATCCCCTCTGCCTGCCTATCTGATCACCCCTAACCACCTCTGCCTCGCCCCGCACTGCACCCGGGACCCAGGATTCCCTCCTCCGGCCTGTCGCAGCAGGGGACCATGGACAGGCTGCTTCATTGGACCGCAGCCGCAGGCACCCGGAACCATGGAGCGGACGGCTTATCCCTCTCCTGGGCCGCAGCCTGGCTGGTCCCCATTCCTCTCTTGTGAGCTCATTTGTGCCTGGCTGGTCCCCATTCCTCTCTCTTGACCTCATTTGTGCCTGGCTGGTCCCCATTCCTCTCCCCCCTTGTTGAATGTCTGAGCAGTTCCAGCGCGAGGGCGTGATGACCATTTGCATGTTAGCTATTTATTATATAGGGTTGGTAAAACTGTATAAGTTTTTCTTTTTAATTGTTATCAAAATGAACCCACAGCATGTCCAGCATGGCTCAGTGGTTGAGCATTGACCTATGAACCCTTCCTCTCTGAAATCAATTAAAAAATATATATATACTTTAAAGTGAACCCACAAAAGCTGAGTGATGTAGCTCAGTTAGTTGAACTTTGTCCCATGCACCAAGAGGTCACTGGTTCGACTCCCCATCAAGGTACATGCCCAGTTTGCAGGTTTGATCCCCAGTAGGGAATGTACCAGAGGTAGTTGATCCATGTTTCTATCTCCCTCTCCCTTCCTCTCTCTCTCAAATATCAATAAAAACATTTAAAAAAAAGGAACCCACAAGAGTAAATTTTTAGAGTTACACCACTAGGATGATAGAGTAGATGTACTTTTCCCTATTCCTCCAACAAAGTACAGCTATAAACACGCATCATCGTAAAAATCAACATGAGAAGACTGTTTGTACTGTCCCAGCCTGTCAATAACCAAGGGTATTGGTAGACCAGCCTTTTGACTCTTACTATGATTAAGACACCCTTCAGCAGTAACCATCAGGAAACTGGGAATATGCAGATTTCTGCCTAACAAAACCTAGACGTTACACGGCACACATGGGGCCACATAGTAAGGTTGTGGGGTCTGGGTTTTTGGTGTAAAACATAAGCGTGGGGCCCTGGCTGGTTTGGCTCAGTGGATAGAGCGTCGGCCTGCGGACTGAGGGGTCCCAGGTTCGGTTCCAGTCAGGGGCATGTGCCTTGGTTGTGGGCACATCCCCAGTGGGAGGTGTGTGGGAGGTGCCTGATCGGTGTTTCTCTCATTGATGTTTCTGGCTCTCTGTCCCTCTCCCTTCCTCTCTCTGAAAAATCAATGAAATATATTTTTTTAAAAAAGCATAAGCGTGGGGATGTAAAGCATTGGAACAGAAAACAAGTAGCTCAAATGTCAGTTATTGAAGTCAGCCACGATCCCTAAAACAAAGGAGCCGCAGTGCAGGACCTCAGCCTGGCTCTTTGTCCAGTCAAGTGGCTAGTGATGTGTGTATTGGACGTAGCTGTCTTTGAAATGGACTCCCAGGCAAACAAAGCTTAAGCTTAAGCTTTGTACTTGCAGTACAAAAAAGAAAAACTGCAGCTTACATTTCCAAGACTCTTGCAAGGGAAGGGAAGAAGGCACAACAGCCAGGGACCTAGGGACCAAGCAACAAAACAGCACTGTGTTCTCTGGGTTTTCTTTTTGCCTCATATGTATTCCAGACTCGGAGTTGAAGAAGCCGGCAGTCTGGAAATGCCAGTGAGCATGAACAAACACTCCAACAAAATCCTGCTCTCTCTAGATGAAGGACCAAGAGAGCAGAAACCCAGCAAGTCGGAAAACTTTTAGACAACAACTGTTCGCTTCCCGCGAACATAGCAGAACATTTGTAACCTCACTACTTCTCACACGCCAAGTGGGGAGCCTAGACTCCTGCCTCTGCCAAGCTGAGGAGCTCCCAGCCCCACCGCCATGGTGGTGTCAGAGAAGACCACGTGGGGAGCTTGGACTTCCTTCCTACTCAGGCATGTGTACTAAGGCATCTCTTCCCCAGTGGTAATGAGGCCACATACATCCTGACAAGCTATCATTGAAGGCCATTTGGGGAGCAGCAAGAAGGCCATTCACCTCTTCGTAGCCAGGAGGGCTTATCACTGAATGCCAAGAGAGAAGTCGGCACTCCCTTGTCCCCATACCCCAGCAGTGACAAGGAGTGTCAGCGATAGGAAACCTGGACTTATCCTCTCACTAAGCAGCAATGAAGCAGTGCCAGCTTTCCCCTGACATTGTGATGTCAGACAAGGTCAGCTAAAATGAATTTAATTAAGAGCCAGCTCATAAAACCAGGTCCAGGCTTTTACTGAAAATTATGCATCATACCAAAAACTGAGAAGATCTTTTTTTTTTTTTTTAGAATAAACACCTTGGTTACCTGAGCTAAGATGGGCGGGAAGAGGAGTCACTTGCCTTTCTGGGCCCTGACTTTCCTGATAGAACTTCAGGTCCTGGCCCTCGGGCACACAGCCCTCTGCGTGGCCACACCTGCCTGGTCTGGAGCGATGCCGGCAAGGAGCGCACCTGCTGGCACAGCTCCTCCAGAAGACTGCTGATTGTGGCATTCTTTTCCCTTCCGTCATATTTCTTCTGAATTTTCTGTCATCGTTTTTAGTTTAAAAACTCTTCCTCTTCAGGAGTCAGCTTGGCCCCCTTCTTGTGGCCCAGGGGCAGTGCCCAGTGGGACTCGTTCCACTGTCGGTACGGGGTGCTGTCAGCCAGCACGATGCAGTTCTGTGCTAGGGGCTTGGTGCGGACCAGTTTGTTGCTGGGTGCATTGTATACAACATCAGTCATCCTTGTTTTGCGTGTACCACACTCTGAGCCCCAGGAGAAGTTGTCCACGTCCAGCCTCAAGGCTCATGCTTCTTGTTGCCTCCCAGCTCGGACTGTGTGTCTGCGGCGGGGTCCAATCTTAGTGTGACAGCGAGGAGTCCCAGCTTATGTTTTCGCTTCTTATGGTAGGGCTTTCTCATGCCCCCAGTCTTGCGGCGATTGTGCCAGTTGTCCTGAGAGATGCCCATGGCTTGGCACCGGCTGGAAAGAGAGAAGAACCAGAAGATCTCAAACTAAATGAAAAAAAGCAATCATTATATGTGAATGAACATCAAGATAACAGAAATGTTAAAATTATTCCACAATATAAAGCAGCCATAATAAAAATGTTTCCCAGAATAATTACAAACAAAATAGGAAAAAATGAAAAGTAGAGTCTCAGCAAAGAAAGGAAAAATCAAATGGAAATTTTAGAACTTAAAACTATTACTAAAGTACAAAAATTCAGTGGATGAGCTAACCAACAGTTTAAAGGAGATGGGAAAGAATCTGTGGCCTGGAGGATATAATAATAGAAATCACCCATTCTGATCCACAGAGAGTAAAATAAACATGGTTTAAAAGAAAATGGCCCTAGCCAGTTTGGCTCAGTGGATAAAGCGTCAACCTGCAGACTGAAGGTTCCTGGATTCGATTCTGGTCAAGGGCCCATGTGGGCTCAATCCCCAGTAGGGCACATGCAGGAGGAGTCGATCCATGATTCCCTCTCCTCATTGATCTTTCTCTCTCTTTCTCTCTCTCTCTCTCTCTCCCCCTGCCCCCTCCCTCTCTGTTCCTCTCTGAAATTAATGAAAATGTTAAAAAAAAAAAAAAATGCAGCCCTGGCCACGTGGCTCAGTTGATTAGTGTTGTCCCGTGCACCAAAGGGTCCCGGGTTTGATTCCTGGTCAGGGCACTAACCCAGGTTATGGATTCAATCCCCAGTTTGGGTGCCTATGGGAGGCAACAGATCAATGTTTCTCTTTCTCTCCCTTTCTTCTCTTTCTAAATAAAAATCATCCTCGGGTGAGGATTAAAAATGACATAATACTAAATTTAAAAGGTTTTTTATAAAGGCATTGGAAGAAAGGGATTCTTTCTATCTCCATCTGTGTACCACTCTGTTCTTCCCCACAGGACATGTGAGGAAATGCCACTGAGCTGCTTCTGGCTCATCCCACTTATGTTAAATACATCACACCCAGGACTGCCCACACGCATCCTGAGAGCGCATGGTGTACACGCTCAAAAAGAAAGAAAGGCCAGCTCAACACTCTGTGCCCTTCACTTTACATTCACATTTACCTTTTTCTTCAGATTTACTTACATTTTTGGCTTTTTAGGTGGAGTACTGCTTCTGGAAAATCCTAAAGGTGATAATCGGCTAGACCTCCTAAAGCTGAAGAGTGTTGTTACTAGCATTTTTGGTGTGAAGAATACAGAGCTGGCGCTCTTCCACGGGGAAACAGGTGTGTGGAAAGTGGAAAGCTAGCCATGGCCTTTGACACAGGTGGAGTGTGTGAGTCAGGCCGGCTCTTCAGCAGTGCCTGCCTATGCATATGGCAGCAAGAACACCATCCTTATCAGGAGATGACAGCTCCCCTACTCTCTCACCTGTTGTCCAGGTGCAGGATTCTGAGCTTCACAGACTTCCCTGGGGTGTTTTAACTTTCGTAAACATAGTGTCTGCATCTTGCTAAATCCAGATTCTCGGTAAGATAAGCCTAAATGGAAGTTTTAAAACTTGTAAGTACATTCTCTCCCACTGTCACAGGTTGAAATGTGAGACCAATCCACCAAAAAAGAAAGAAAGCAAAAAGATACATTGAAGTTTTTACCCATAGTACCATGGGCCTTCTTTGCAGATAGGGTCCTTGCAGAGGTGGTTAGATGAGGTGCGGTGAGCCCTATTACGTAGGACTGGTGTCCTTGTGGGAAGACACACAGACCTTGTGTGATGACAGGCCTACACTGGAATTGTGCAGGTGCAAGCCAAGAAACAGCGAGGATTGCTGGGGACTTCCAAAGCTGGGAGGAAGGGAAGGGTTCCCCAAAAGGCATCAGAGGGAGTGAGGGCCTACTGACACTTGATCTCAGGCTTCTTGCCTCAAACTCTGAGACAATAAATTTCTGGTGTTTTAAGTCCCCTAACTTATGTTTCTTGGCAATAGATGTAGGAAACTAATAATACTCATTTTATGAACCTGAATGCTTATTTTAGAAACTTTTAAATAGCCTAAAAGAGAACATCTAAATGGGCAGTAACTAAAAGAATACCTGCTGAACCTCAGTAGTAAAAACCACAATGTGGTACTATTACTTGATACCAGATTGGCAAAAACTAGAAAAATTTCACAGCCTTAAATGTCATCAAAGGTGTTGTGTAATAGGAACTCTCATTCCCTGCTTTATTGTAAATGGATAGAACCACCATGGAAAACCATGTGCCATCCTATCTGTCAGGGGTTGAAAAAGGGAAGCAGAAGTGATGAGAGAGAGAAAGCCAGGAAGTAAAAGTCTGGATGACGGCGGCTAGTTGGAAGATCGTGGAAGATCGGAGAAAAATCTGTGACCTGGATCCACCCAGGGCGTCTGATTAGGGGGCTGGTCCTGTCCCTGAAGTCTCTGGGATGAGAAGTAGAGGTCAGCAAGGACAGGCTGGAGCTCCTCTGTCGGGCACATCTAACACTGGCAGGCCCTGCAGAAGCAGCTTGGCAAGCGAGTTGCTTGTGCACCTGGCCCGGACGTCAGAAGAGCACAGGAGTGTAGGCCGGTTGCTCTCCCCTCTGACCCTGTGAGTGGCAGTCCCTGAAAGCTGAGTGGTGCCTGGGCCCCACATTGGCCTTAGGAAACAGTGGCTGTAACTAAAATCCTGTGCACCTTTTCAGCCCTAACCCAATCCAGGACAGTCAGAAAGTTCTGGGAAGCTTTTAGCTTAGCTAAGTGAGCAGAGTTAAATCTCCAGCGTCCACCCCTTGTGATTCAGACATCTATACATGGCTCTGTAAACCACATCTGACTTCCAGACAAAACAGTATTTTCCATCTGAAGTTGAGAATGTGAAAATACTGTTTCTGATCCTTGGATGCAAAACCCGTGTATAGAAAGGGCCAACTGTATTTATTGAAAAAATCTGCAGTCCTTCCCATTTTCAAGAGTCGGCTATACAGGGAAAAAACTAAAGGGGAACAAAATAGTTTGCATTTTAGGTTGTGAATATTATGCCATTTATTTTGCACCAATAACATTTCCTACTAATTGCATGTGCTTTTATAGAAAAGGCAGTGTCCTTTCATAAACAAGTAGAAAGTATCACTGTAAAGATACACATATGGTAGTTTAATAAATATGGAAAAGTGAATGACTTCAGGTATATAAACTATCTGTCCCTGAAAGAATGATGTCTTTTACTATTTTTTGTTATTTGTAGAAATACAAAACCAAACCGACTTACTGAGTCTTAGTGGAAAGATGCTGGGTGTGACTGCAGGACCAGCTCCCTCTGTGATTGACAGTCCTGGTACTCTTCTCTGTCGGTATATCAACCTACAGCTCCTGAATGCAGACCCACAAGGTACATGCCTTCCCTAGTTGTAAACATCTTCAGCAGGTGAGTGGTGGGGTGTTGGATGGTAAGGTTTTCTTTAATTTTCAACCTCTGTGACTTGTGTGGATTTTTCACATTGGCTTTAATGTACTAATTTAAAGGAACACACACAGGCTTGTTTCTTTTGCTTTATTTATGTAGAAGTACTCTCATCCATCTGATACGGTAAGGAAATGAGATAAATTGAGTAGGTAAAAGTTACAGCTAAATCTGAAATGTTTAAATGCCAACACATTTTAATTCAGCCTTATTTTTTCTTCTTGGAAAGTGTTTTGAAAACTTAGTTTTTTCCAGTTGTTTGGTGTTCTCATTGTACACATTGGTTACTGAAGCCTTCAGGCTCTTCGTTATGCATTTGCTGAATACTTCTTTTCCAAGCTGCAGGGCTTTTTATACTGATCGGTTTTCTTTTTCTCCTTCCCCTTTCCCTCTGGGAGATGTTTGAGACTTTTCTGCAAAAGATGTTTGAGACTTTTCTGCAAATTGTACAACTGTCCCACTGGCACCCTACACTCAACAGCTGCCTTTCCAAGCCTGCAGCAGTACCCCCTCCGTTAGGGATGCTGTAGCGTGATGGTGTGGACTCTCGGGGTTTAATCCAGTCTGTTCTTCCTTCTGTAGAGTGTTTAATGGGAACAGTGGGCACCCTCCTGCTGGAAAACCCACTTGGGCAGAATGGACTCACCTATGAAGGTCTTCTGTGTGAAGCAGCCAAGATGTTTGGCCTTCGCAGCAGGAAGCTAAAGCTGTTTCTGAATGAGACCCAAATGGATGGTGAGATTGTAGAACATGCTAAATTTTTGTTTTATTTTTCTTTTGCATTATTTTCTATATGAACAACTGTAAACCTACTTTTGCCCCACCCTGTATATGCTTCTAGGAAAATTAGCATATTCTGAATTTGCTGATTCTAAATTATTCTCTTCCCCAAGGATTAAAATGATCCCAGTGTATCCTATCTAATAAAAGAGAAACATGGTAATTAGCCATACCTCTGCTACCCTTCCCATTGGCTAATCAGGGCGATATGCAAATTAACTGCCAGCCAAGATGGCGGCCAGCAGCCAGGCAGCTTGAAGCGAACATGAGGCTTGCTTGCTTCAGTAACGGAGGAAACCAACGTTCCCCGCCTGCCGCTGCCGGCCTCTGAGCTTGCAGTTTGAAACATTGTTACAAATATAGAAGCTAAACAAACTCCAGAAACCTGCTTTCAGCCAGCCGAGATCTCAGAGCTGGAGTTGAAACAGTATTTCGATTATAGAACCCAAACAAACCAGATACCTGCTTTCAGCAGCCGAGGCCTAAGAGCTGGAGCCAAGTCTCAGAGCTAAAGCTGGCCCAGAATAAAAAAAAAAAAAAAAAGAAGAAGAAAAAAAGGAGCAGTTGGGAGCTTCAGTCACCCGCCATCCTGAAAACAGCCCTCAGCCCCTCACCCAGACTGGCCAGGCCACCCCAGTGGGGACCCCCACCCTGAAGGGTGTGTGACCAGCTGCAAATAGCCATCATCCCCTCACCCAGGCTGGCCAGGCACCCCAGTGGGGACCCCTACCCTGATCCAGGACACCCTTCAGGGCAAACCAGCCGGCCTCCACCCGTGCACCAGGCCTCTATCCTATATAGTAAAAGGGTAATATGCAAACTGACCCTAACAGCAGAACGACTGGGAATGACTGGTCACTATGACGCACACTGACCACCAGGGGGCAGACGCTCAATGCAGGAGCTGCCCCCTGGTGGTCAGTGTGCTCCCACAGGGGGGGCTCTGCTCAGCCACAAGCCAGGTTGACGGCTGCCAGCACAGCAGTGATGGCGGGAGCCTCTCCCACCTGCTCAGCAGCACTAAGGATGTCCGACTGCAGCTTAGGCCTGGTCACCGCTGGCAAGTGGACATTTCCAGAGGGCTCCTGGGCTGCCAGAGGGATGTCTGACTGCCAGCTTAGGCCCGATCCCCTGGGGGAGCAGGCCTAAGCCAGCAGGTGGACATCCCCCAAGGGGTCCCAGACTGCAAGAAGGCACAGGCCGGGCTGAGGGACCCCCCGAGTGCACAAATTTTTGTGCACCGGGCCTCTAGTCTTATACAATAAAAGCCTAATATGCTCAGCGTCCAGTCATCTATCTGGTCGGCCATTGAACCAATCAAAGCGTAATATACTAATGATATGCTATGGCCGCTCAACCGCTTGC
The DNA here is from genome assembly GCF_963259705.1 of Myotis daubentonii. Taxonomy (NCBI): domain Eukaryota; kingdom Metazoa; phylum Chordata; class Mammalia; order Chiroptera; family Vespertilionidae; genus Myotis; species Myotis daubentonii. The sequence goes on along the minus strand of NC_081850.1, from coordinate 1,566,143 downwards.
TATGACGTGCAGTGACCGCCATTGGTCATACGCTCCAACCAGTAGGTTAGCTGGCTGCTGGGGTCCGGCTGATCAGGGCTGAGTGAGATGGGCCAGATGTGCCGTAAAGCCCTCCCGCGGCCCCTCTCCAGCTAGCCACCCTCCCGCATCCCTCCCCAGCTCCAGTCCTGCACCGGAGGGGTCCTTTGGCTTGACCTGCGCCCTCTCGCAATCTGGGCTGAGGGACATGCCCTCCCCCCCAGCTCCCTCCCCGCGGTGCATGAATTTCGTGCACCCGGCCTCTAGTTGTCAAATAACAGTGGAAAGTTAGAACTGACATGATTGCCTAGCACACTTGCTTTTCAACCTGAAGGACTCCCTTTACCATGTTTAGTGGAAATGAACTCCCTCAACTTTTCTTTTTTGGAGAATGCTTTAATTACTTCTTAATTTTGAAGAACAGTTTTGCCAGATAAAGATTTCATGTTGATAGTTTTTCAGTATTTTAAATATGTTATTCCACTACCTTTGGCTTCCATGTTTTCTGATTGGAAATTGGCTACTCATTAGTATCCCTGTCATGTGGTTTCTCTTTTGTTGCTTTCAAGATTTGGTCACTATTTCATCAGATGTTCTTTCTACCTTTTCTTCTCCTTCCAAAACTCTCATAATGTATATGTTAGTCCATTTGACTGTATTATTTCAAATATTCTATTTCAAGATCACTGATTTTTCTGTCTGCTCAAATATGCTACTTACTAGTAGCCCCTCTTGTGAATTTATTTCAGTTGTTTTACTTTTCCGCTCCAGAATCTCTCTTTGGTTTCTTTTATACTTTCTCTATTGATATTCTTAATTTGTTGATACATTGCTTTCTTGGATTTCTTTATTTGTGGCTTCCATTGGCCTTTTCATTGGTTCGTGGTTTTCCCTTTAAGAGAGTTACTATAGAGTGTAAGTTCAAATATTTGCGCTTTCTAAAGGACAGATTCTGTCTATTTAGCTTTTCCTCTGACTGTGCCATAACTTTCCTGCTTCTTTGTATGCCTTGTGATATTTTTGATGTTGAAAATTGGACATTTGAATATTAGGCTCTCCCCCTCCCCAGGGTGTGTGCTATTTCTGATTTTTTTTAAATTGATTTCAGGTAGAAGAAGGGGGAGGGAGAGTAGGATCGAAACATCAGTGATGAGAGAATCTTTGATTGGCTGCCTCCTGCACACCCCTTACTGGGGATCGAGCCCACAACCAGGCATGTGCCCTTGACCAGAGTTGAACCTGAGACCCTTCAGTCCACAGGCCAACGCTCTGTTCACTGAGCCAAACTGGCTAGGGCTATTTCTGATTTTTGAAAGCTGTGATTGTTCATTTGTTTTATGGCGAAGACCATATTCCTTGTTGTGTGTAGTCATTGCAGTCTCTGTTCCGTTAGCTTGTTTTCAGCTACTGTTTAACAGATTATCTTGACCCCCAGGAGCTAAAAGCATAACAACAAAATACCCACCTCTCTCAGTCTTTGGAGATTGGCTTGTGATGGGCCACTCATTCAGCACAGCCAAACTATGTACAGCTCTGCCTCCGCCTTTACCTTCTGTTTGCACTCAGCCTAAAGAGCAGCCAGATTTAGCCAGAAAAGCCTTTTACCTTTTTCAGAATTGAAAGCTTTGGGTCTTCTCAGGTGTTTTCTTGTCTATACATCCGGGCCTGGACATGCATGTAGCTTTCTAAAATTACTCAGGATGCACGGGCAATTGTTAAAGCCCCAATTATCCAAAGAATCTCTCTCCTACTTTTCCTCCCAGGCCTTAGACAGCCTATGTATGTTTCAGTGATAATCTTTTATTCCACACAGCTGTGGGGTTTTTGTTTGCCTTATAATGTTTTTAAGCAATACCTACCACTTTCCACCCTGACCGAGTTCCAAGTTAGGCAAAACAGAGACAAGTACTTTATGTAAGCCTTTCAGAGAGGTTAGAACAAACACAGTATTTTTGCTCTGTCTCTCCTAGAAATAGGTGCCAGGGTCCCACACTGGGCACATGGGCTGCTGTCATCAAGCCTGTCACCAAGACAGCAGGTGACAGCACACACGCTGTTATCTTTGGCCTCATTTTCACTATTTTTTTTCTCTAAAAACTGTCTTTCGTATAATATTAATATTTTGGTAAATAGAGGGATCATGTAATGCTCACAGTTTTAAACACTCACTGATGCCTTCTTGCTTGTTCCACTAGATTCTAAATATCATCTCCAGATCCTGGAGTTACTATCTGTTAAGGAGGCAGCTTTGAGAGTATTTTTACATTCAGGATTCCTGCTTGGACAAGAGCCATTTTTAGAGAAAGTTGATTTCTTCTTTGAATTCAGATCTGGGTAGAAGCAAAATGCAGCAGAGTAGGCAAAGAGCTTTTTAAACTTTTGTCACTCTGAGTTTTTTTTGTTTTTTTTTTTTAATATATATTTTATTGATTTTAGAGAGGAAGGGAGAGGGAGAGAGATAGAAACATCAATGATGACAGAGAATCATTGATTTGCTGCCTCCTGCATGCCCCCTACTGGGGATCGAGCCTGCAACCCAGGCATGTGCCCTTGGCCGGAATCGAACCTGGGACCCTTCAGTCCACAGGCTGACGCTCTATCCACTGAGCCAAACCAGCTAGGGCACTCTGAGTTTTTATATATTCGGTATTAATTGCATTTGTGTTATACTTTGGATACTGGAATTTTTTATCTTTGGGCATATGGGGTCCTATATTTTTTGACATGAGCCCTTCAGTTTTAGAAAAGTTCCTGTTATCAGTGTGGTTCAACAAAACCAGTTCTTGTTTTCTGGCATTTCCTAGGTTTACCATGTACTCTTCTTCCCCCAGACCTGGAAATAGCTTTTCTTCCCATTACTGAAAGTTAATATTTAGAAACCACAAATCTGGCCCACTGGCTTGGTTTTCTTCTAGGCCTTTTCTGTGTATCTAGGAAATGCCTGTGGTGTGATATGGAGGGAGGGGTGTGAGGACAATAGGGGCAATGCCCAGCATTACTTCGGTGGAGGCACAGTCCTTCATAAGTTAAACAAAGAATGAGCTCTCAGCTATAAGCAGTCGGGTCCAACTACAAACGTGGAGAGAGGGCTTCATACAGGGCCTCTGTCACTTCTGGCACCAACTACAACCTCTCAGGTTTGACAGTATGTCAGCAGGTTTCACAGAACTCACTGGAAGCGTTTGCATTCATGACTACAGTTACTGCAGGGAAAGGAATAATGTGTAGGGCCAAATAGGAGAGCTGTGCAGGCGCAGAGCTTCAGCTGTCCTCTCCCAGGAGCATAGACGGGGTTTCCTTCTCCTGACCCTGGTGCACGCCAGTGTGCAGTGGGCTCCCACACAGGGAAGCTCACCCTTGGTGCCTTGCTTTGTATTGAGGCTTTATTACATAGTCATGATTGAGTCATTGCCCACATGGTTGAACTTACTTTTACCTTGAATTATATGGTTGATCTTTCTGGTGTGGCTTCCTCCCCCCTGAGTCAGCTATCTCCCTTGCATAAATTACCAGGTGTGATGAAAGGTCAGACCTCTCTTGGGGTGAGGCCAAATGTATTGCTTACTCAGGCAGCTGACATTTCTATGGTATGTAGAATAGAAAGAAAATTTATTTATTTTTAATCTCTTTTCGCTCTAGAAATTACAGAAGAAATTCCCCTGAAGACTTTGAACACGAAGACTGTGTATGTTTCTGTATTTCCAACAACGGCTGACTTCTAACTTTCTGTTATCAGTGTGGTTCAGTCAACCTTTCCCTACACCCACACACACATTCATGTATTGAAAATAATCCTTTCAGGTGCATTTGGTCTAAATGTGCTGCTTTTGGTCTAAATGTGACGTGGCATTGGTTCATCAAGTAGCTTAAAACCTCACAGCAATATTCACATTTAACCTTAAGCACCTATGTAGTCATGTTGGGAGAAGATTGCAATGTTACCTCAGCACTAGAGTTTATTTCTGTACTTGAATTCCTTAAGTATAGAGGGAGAAAGTTATTAAAGTGGCATAATGTTTATCCTTTTATGGTCGTTTAAAACCTTGAGGAAATGGATAATTATCTGGATTTCCTTGGATAATTTGATGGAATATGTTGTTCCATTAAAGCAAGAAAAATAACCAAGCTTTCTCAGATAATAAATATGTTAAAAGTAATTCATTCTCCCATTGTTTATTGAAACTTGAAATGTATAATCTTCAAAAAACACAAAAACTTAATAGTGACTTCTGTATTAAGACAGTGGGCTAAGTTGGTTAGAGCATCATCCCAGTATGCCAAGGTTGCAAGTTTGATCCCCCATCAGGGCACATAAAAGAATCAACCAATGAATGCATAAATGAGTGGGACAACAAGTCTCTCCCCCCTCCCTCCCTCCCTCTCTTTAAAAGTCTTTTTTAAAAGATTTTTTTTTAAATAATGTACTAAATAAATATCTCATTTTACTTCTTCCCAAAACCCTATGTTTACAGATGCCCAAACAGAATTAGATGTGTAAGATTTATTGGGGGAAACATACATAAGGGATAAAGGGGGACGGGATAAAACATAGGCAGAAGAACCCTTCAGGCTACAATTTAGGTTTGACACCATGAAAATTTAAGAAAGAAGGAAGATTTATTAGAGAAAGTTGAGACTGCATTGCAACTCTCAGAAAACCTTGATCACGCTAATCAAGAGTCTCTAGGCAAGGATTCCAAAATAAAGAGTCCATATTTGGGTTGCTGTTCTCCCCCTGTCCGCCTTATCTACGGGTTTGTTTGTTTATGGTCTCAGTTATACAGTTAACTGTGGTTCAAAAATAATTCATAAGATTTTTGTTTGTTTTTAAAATATATTTTTATTGAATTAAGGGAGAGGGAAACATCGATCAACTGCCTTCTGCATGCCCCCTACTGGGGATTGAGTCTACAACCTGTAATCCAAGCAGTGGCCTCGCAGTGTGTGATGATGCACAAACATGAGGCTGAGCCACACTGACCAGGGCCATAGGTTCAAATCCAATCTTGCCATCTGCAACACCATGGATGGACCTACCGCGTACTGTGCTAAATGAAATCAGAGCAAGACGGGTATCATATGATTTCACTTGTATATGGAATCTAAAGTAATCAGAAATAGAACATTTTGATGGTTGGGGTAGGTTAGAAAGTATAAATTGGTAGTTACAGGAGCGTCACAGGATGCAAAGCACAGCGTAGGGAACACACAGTCAGTAATGCGGTAACTGGTGCCAGACGGGCACTAGACTTAGGGGGATCACTTTTCAGCTTACAGAAATGTCTAATCACTGTGTTGTGCACCTGAAACTAATATAATATTGTATGTCAGCTGTAATTGAAAATAAAAATTATTTTTTTAAAAATCAGTTTTAAATTGCACACAGTCTGAGTAGGTGATGAATCTTGAGCTGTTCTCCTCGATCCTTTCTGGTCTGTGAATCATCCCTTCGTTCAGAATGTCCATCCATGTGTTAGACGCTGCCTGCCCATTAGAGGCCAAAAACTAGTGGCACAATATTTTGTAAGTAAGGGGGGGGGGGGGGGGAACAAAACAAAACTGTGAACTATAAATTCCCTGTACTTCAGTTATTAAAGAGTAAAAAAAGATACTTTCAGACAATTGGAACTAAAATTATTTGTCACTGGAAGACCTGTTAAAAATTGGCTAGAGGAAGTTATTGAAATAGAAAAGGAAAAAACCTTGAAATACCAACAGAAAGAGCAGAAATATAGTAAATACAATGAATTATCCTTTTCTTAATAACATCTGATATTCCAATCAATGATACTTAAAAGTGTGGACTTAGCCCTGGTGAGTGTGGTTGGGCATTGGCCTGTGCATTGAAAGGTTGCTGGTTCTTGAGCCCAGTGACCTAGGCAGGGATAAAGGACAGAGGTGTGGCCAGTTTTTTGACAATCAGCATTCCAAACGGAGAAAGCCATGGAGCCTGACTACCTCTCCTCACCCTCCCAGAGCCATCAGCAGGCCCCAGAAGAAGCTATAGCAGTGAGGGTTGGCGCATTATCTGAAATTTTTTCCCTGAGTGACAGGCACAATGTGACTAATCCCAGGGTAGGGTGGAGACATGGAGGTGATGCCACAGATGTCTGCCAGTCAACCTTACTGGGAAAGCAAAGCAACAAAGGAAGTGACCAAATTCTCCCAGCTCACCCCACACCAACAGATGACAGCTTCTCTGTTGGCACCGTCTGGCTGAAGTGGGCAGCACTGGTATTTCACGGATTTGGAACCCCAGTGGCCACTACATTCCCCTGGGGGATTTGTTTTCTGAGACCAAGATGACCAGAGCACAGAGGAGACACATACTTTCTATTGGGACACAGGTGATTTTCCACCAGCACATACATCTGAAATGCCAGAGGTGGTAGAGACTTAATGATCTTGCTTCAGCACCACCACCTGTAAAGCAATAAGAAGACTTTTTATCTATTAGAGGAATGCCATTTATACATAGATACCTAGAGAGAGGAGGAATCCATCAAATACCATGAACAACCAAGATAACATGGCAGCCCAGGAACAAAATAAAAATTATCCCCAAAATAAAATCATGGAAATAGGTGATTTAAGTCAGCGGTCGCCAACCTTTCAGACCTCACAGATCACCGGTTGGTGACCACTGATTTAAATGACAGAATTCAAGATTTCAGTTCTCAGAAACAAGATACAAGAGAACAAGCAGTTATGAACTCAAAGTCAATGAACTAAATTAGTACTTTACCAAACATTACAACTTTTAAAAAGAACCAAACAAATCTTGGAGATGAAGGATTCAATAAAAGAGAAAAGTGAACTAGTAGGCATAGGAAATAGAGCTTATCAAACAGTTGAGAACTTCCCAAACCTATGGAAAGAGCTAAGTCCTTGAATCCAAGAAGCAAACAGAACACCTAGTTACCTCAGTCCAAAAGGCCTTCTCCAAGGCACATTGTATTAATACTGTCACCAATGATGAGGTCCTGGCCAGGTTGCTCAGTTGGTTAGAGTGTTGTCTCAATACACCAAGTTTGTGACTTTGGTCTCCAGTCTGGGCACATACAAGAAGCAACCAATAAATGTGTAGATAAGTGGAACAAGAAATCAATATCTTCCCCCCCCCCTTCCTCTCCAATCAATCAATAAAATAAATTCATGACAAAAATTCTCAAGACTGTCAGGAAAAAGAACTACCTATAAAATAAATCCCATTAGGTTATCACTAGACTTCACAGCAGAAACCCTACAAGCTAGAAGAGAATGGGACCAAATATTCAAACTACTGAAAGAGAAATTACCAAACTAAGGATAAGATATCCAGCAAAGTTATACTTCAGATATGAAGGAGAAATAAAGACCTCTAGACACACAGAAGCTTAGGCAATTCGCCACCAGAAGACCTCCATTGCAGGTAATGCTCAAGGAGGTTTACAGACAGACAGCATAGTTAGGGTTAATTTCTGACAAAACAAAAGTAGGAGATAAAGTTCTGAGCTTGCAAAGAAAAGTGAAGATTACATGCATTCAAAAAAACCCACTATATATCAAACTTTTTTTTTTTTCATAAACCTAATGGTAACCACACAAAACCCCAAAGGAGAGACACATAATGAATCAGAAAATGTATGGAATACCACTTAATAGAAACACTAAGGGGAAAAAAACCAATGGAGGCACAGAGCCAAGAGAGAAAAGGAAGTGGCTAGCCTGGGCAGTGTGGCTCCGTGACTGAGAACCTGTGAACAGTTCAATTTCTAGTAAAAGCACATGCTCAGGCCATGGGCTTGATCTCCAGTGTGGGTTATGTAGACGTCAACTGATCAATGATTCTCATCGATATTCCTATCTCCCTATCCCTTCCTCTCTGAAATCAATAAAAATATATTTTTAGAGATTTCAAATGGCATGGAGTAAGGGGATGCTACACTGATATGCTTCCAGAACCAAACTGGAATTACAACTAAAATACAAAAAAAAAAAAAAAAAGCCCTGACCGGTTTGGCTCAGTGAATAGAGCGTCAGCCTGCGGACTGAAGGGTCCCAGGTTTGATTCCAGTCAAGGGCATGTACCTTGGTTGTGGGCACATCCCCAGTGGGGAGTGTGCAGGAGGCAGCTGATTGATGTTTCTCTCTCATCTATGTTTCTAACTATCCCTCTCCCTTCTTCTCTGTAAAAAAAATCAATAAAATATATTTAATAAATAAAATACAAAAAAAAAGGCTGAGCAATCAATTGAAGACCAACTGGAGAGAACCCTGATAACCAAGCATAGAAAGTGGAGACACACAGAGACTGGTCGGAAGGGTGGAGGTGCAAAGGGCTGGCCCAGCTCCCACACACAGCACCTGAAGTTCTGGAGAGAGATCTCAGCTGGGGTCAGGGTGCCACTGGGAACTCTGGCATCTAAGCCCTAAGCTGCTCCCCCACCCCACCCCAGCAGAGAGCATCAGAACTGAGAAAGGTGCCCACATAACCTCTGGCTGTGAAAAGGAGCAAGGCTGCTGTCTGCCGGGGAGGGACGGCTGGAAATTCAGGCACCCTCTTAAAGAGCCAACACGCAAATCCTGTGTGCAGCCACTTATCTTGGGCTCTGGCAGAGGGAGGGCAGAGTGGACTGGAGCTGTGTGAGTAGAAGCAAGGGTTAGGGGCTTTGAGGTTAGAGCTCAGAAGCAGACACCCTGGTTTCCTCACGCTGTGGAGGTCATCTTTCTCAGGCAAAAACTCATCCATTCAGTTTTTGCATGGGGTAAGGATTAGCAAATCAGATCCAGCAATATATTAAAAAATTACACACCATGACCAAGTGGTATTTATTCCATGGATGCAAGGTTGGTACAATATTTGCAAATCAACGAATGTGATACATCACAAAGAAATTTAAAGACAAAAAACACATGATCATATCAATAAATGCAGAAAAAGCATTTGACAAAATACAGCACTCGTTTTTGATAACTCTCAGCAAAGTGGGAAGAGAGTATATCTCGATGTGATAAAGGCCATATGTGACAAACCTATAGCGAACATCATACCCAATGGGCGAAACTAAAACCATTTCACCCAAGAACAGGAACACGATAGGAATATTTGCTTTCACCACTCTTATTCAACCTAGTCCTGGAAGTCCTGGTCACAGCAATCAGACAAAAAGAAGAAATAAAAGGCATCCAAATTTGAAAGGAGGAAGTAAAACTGTCATTATTAGCAGATGACATGATATTTCACATAGAAAACCCTAGAGACTCCACCAAAAAAATTACTAGATTTCAATAATGTGGCAGGATAACAAATTAACACCTAGAAATGAATGGCTTTTTTCATAATGTATTTTTATTAATTTCAGAGAGGGTGAGATAGAAGAATCAATGATGAGGGAGAATCATTGATTGGCTGCCTCTTGCATGCCCCCCACTGGTGATAAAGCCCACAACCTGGGCATATGCCCTGACTGGGAATTGAATTATGACCTCCTGGTTCGTAGGTCAACACTCAACCACTGAGCCACACTGGACAGGCATCAGTAGCTTTTTTTATACATCAATAATTCTTAGAGAAACTAAAACAATCCCATTTACCATTGCAACAAAAAAAACTAAGATACTAACAATAAACCAAGGAAGCAAAAGACTTGTACTTGGAAAGATACAGGACATTGAAAAAAAGTGATGAAGGAAGATATAAACAAGTGGAAGAGTATTCCATATTCATGGGTTGGCAGAATTAACATCATTAAAATGTCCATACTACACAAGGCAATCTACAGATTCAGTGCAATCCCTATTAAAATACTGCATATTTCACAGATCTAGAACAAATACTCCAAAAATTTATATGGTACCAAAAAGACCCTGAATATCCACAGCAATCTTGAGAAAGGACAAAATTGGAGGAATCACAATACCAGATACAAGTTACACTACAAAGCCACTGTTATCAAAACAGCCTGGTACTGGCACAAGAACAGGCATATAGATCAAAGAAGCAGAACAGAGACCCCAAGCCATTAGGCTCAATTAATATTTGACAAAGGAGGCAAGAGCATACAATGGAGTCAAGACAGTCTCTTCAATAAATGGTGTTGGGAAAATTGGACAGGTACATGCCAAAAAAAATGAAATTAGACCACCAACTTACACCACATACAAGAATAAACTCAAAATGGATAAAAGACTTAAATGTATGCAATGAAACCATAAAAATCCTACAAAAAAGACATAAGCAGCAAAATCTCAAGACATCTCTTGTAGCAATGTGGTTATGGATACATCTCCAAGGGCAAAGGAAACTAAGGAGAAAATAAACAGATGGGACCACATCAAAATAAAAAGCTGCACAGAAAAAGAAACCATCAACAAAATGAAAAGGGAGCCCACTGTATGGGAGAACATTTTTGGCAATGATACATCTGATAAAGGGTTAATATCCAAAATATATAAGGAACTCACCCAACTTAACAAAAGGAAGCTACACAATTTAACTTAAAAATGGGCAAAGGACCTAAATAGACACTTCTCCTTAGTGGACCTAAAGATGACCAAGGGACAGATGAAAAAATGCTCAAAGTCACTAATCATCAGAGAGATGCAAATTAAAACAACAATGAGGTATCACCTCACACCTGTCAGAATGGCTACTATCAACAAAGGGGGTGTGCATGAGGCATCTAGATGGTCAATGATTCTCTCTCATCATGAATCTATCTCTCTCCCTTCCTCTCTGAAATCAATACAAAAATATATATTTAAAAAGTCAGAAAAATTGCTCAGCTGGTGAGAGGGTTTGCAGCCGGGAAGAGCAGAACTCCCCTGGAAAGGTAAAAAAACCAGGGATTTGGGCAGGAAAGTTTGCCAGACCTCTGAGCCCAGAGAGTCGGAGGGAGACCGCGTGGCAGACAGCCGCGTCCCTTGGGACAGGCACAGCCCCTGACGGGGGGGAAAGGAGGACCGCGGGATTCCTGGCGCCGCCGGGGGAATTGAGTTCTGGGTTCTGTGATCATGGAGGACTGAGCCTAAAGGGGGCAGCCTGAAGAGCTGACCTGACCATGCAGCCTCAGTAAGAAGAAGCTTACAGAAACCAAGCCTTCCCCGTTTCCGCTGCCGGCGTTTGTTTGTTTTCACTGAATCCTGTTCATGGGACATTTCGGATACAGACACTCACCTGTGCTGAAGAGAGGGAGAGTGTGCGGAGGAGTGGAATCTGGGGAGAGAGGGGGAGCCGGGAGAGGTGGCAGTGAATTGAGTGCTGAGACACCCCTGAGCCCAGGACTGGAGCAGCCATCCTCTCCGGAGAGTGAGACTCCTCCCCCCAGCCCCCAGGCAGGAGCACAGCCACACCCAGATTCCACCCTGAACGAGATCAAGGATTAAGATAACCTGATCAGTCCCTGGGAGTTAACAGGGTCTGGCCTATAGAGGGATTTTCAATCCCAGCAACAACATAGCGCTGGTAACTAACTATTACGCAGTCAGCTCTGGGCAGTGAACTTCCACTGGACAGAGAGGCCCTATAGCCTCAGAGGCCAACCCCAGAACACTGCTACCCAGAGGCTGACCCACAAACTGACTCTTTGCTAAACACAAAATAAGGCAGTCTGGGAAATAAATGCGGCATGCTTTAAAATAAGGACTGTGGTTTACAACACAGAGGAACAGTATATCGCAGGGAAACTCAACACTCTCCTGAATACCTGGAAGGTCTAAGGCGAGCCACACTGAAGAATAGAAGAAACGAAGGACCTTCACTACTGCAATTTTTTTTTTCTTTTTTCACTTTTTAACTAAGAAACCAATTTTTTTTCTTTTTTTTCTGTTCTTTTTTTTTCTTTTCTTCTTTTTCCATCACCTGATTTTACCCTTTTAATTACTACCTTCTTATTTTTAACCAGTATTATTACTGCTACCATTTTACCATTTTTTAAAGTGCCATTTTATTTTCTCTTTATTTTATTTTGGGATTAGTGTTCTCCATTCTATTTTCATCGTTATATTATTGGTTGTTTCTAGTTTGCATTCATATCCAGGGAGCTGTTGCTGGAATTTGTTGGGATTAATGGCTGTTCTATAGGAGTATTCTCCTCATATAAAAAGTCTCTTCCCCTCTTCCACTTCATTCTCTCTTTTCGCTCTTTTTTTTTTTCTTTTCTTTTCTCGCTTTTATTTTCCCCCCTCCTTTTTCCCAATTTCATTTTTGCACTCCTTTTTTTGGTCCCTACTTTTCTTTTCTTTTTTCTCTTTTATCTTTTTCTCTTCCTTCTTCCTTATCCCCTACTTCTCTTAATTCAGGTGGTCACCTTTATTTGGGGTTATTAATATCGTGAATATATTTGTGTATAGTGGCTGGTACGTGGTGCCTTGTTGTGTTGTATTTTGTGCCTTTAAATCAACGCAGCAGATCCAAGCAACAGCAACCTCCTGAGCACCACATCCTCTGCTGAGGAACAGCAGCTGTACGTGAAACCTCGCCCCACCAGCCAGAAGAGCCACCACAGCTGTGAACAGCACCCACCAGAGGAGCTGCTGCCAACTGAAGAGCAGCTGCTACCGCAACCGCCCGAAGAGCAACCACAGACCAAGGAGTCACTGCCACCAAGGGAGCAACCACTGAATGACTCAACGTCTAGATATGTCAGTGAGATCAAACATGGGTAGACAAAGAAACCCCCAAAGGAAAGAGAAGGAGGACTCTCCAGAAAAGCAGCTGAGTAATACAGAGGCATGCAACATGACAGATAAAGAATTCAGAATAAGGGTCCTAGAGTGCATAAACCGGATGGAGGAAAAAATCGACAACCTCTGCAAGAAGCAAGAAGAAACAGATGAAAAAATCGATAACATATGGAAGAAGCTAGAAGAAACAGATGAAAAAATCGATAACATATGGAAGAAGCTAGAAGAAACAGATGAAAAAATCAACAACCTAAGTAAGACCCAAGAAGAAATGAAGAGTGATATAGCTGCAATGAAAAACTCCATTGAAAGTATCAACAGTAGACTAGGAGAAGCGGAGGACCGAATTAGTGAATTAGAAAACAAGGAAGCAAAACACACCCAAAATGTACTGCAATTGGAGAAAAAAATTAAAAGACAGGAGGAGAGCCTAAGGGAGCTTTGGGACAACATGAAACGAAACAACATACGAATAATAGGAGTACCAGAACAACACAAGGATGAACAAGGATTAGGAAACCTACTCGAAGAAATAATATCAGAAAACTTTCCTGAGGTGGGGAAGAAAAAAGTCACACAAGCCCAGAGAGTCCCAAACAAGGTGAACCCGAAAAGACCCACACCAAGACACATCATAATCACCATGGCAAATGTTCAGGACAAAGAGAGAATCTTACAGGCTGCAAGAGAGAGACGGAAAGTTACATACAAGGGATCTCCCATTAGACTGTCAAATGATTTCTCAACAGAAACACATCAGGCCAGAAAAGAATGGACTGAAATTTACGAAGTGATGCAAAGCAAAGGACTGAATCCAAGAATACTCTATCCAGCAAGGCTATCATTCAAACTTGAAGGGGAAATAAGAAGCTTCACAGACAAAAAAAGGCTAAGGGAGTTTGTCACCACCAAGCCAGCAATGCAAGGAATGCTAAAGGGTCTGGTATAAAAAGAAGAAATAAAAAGCTCAGAAAGAAAACAGCCACACACACACACAAAAAGAAATGGCTACAAACAAGTACCTTTCAATAATAACTTTAAACGTAAACGGACTAAATGCTCCAACCAAAAGACATCGAGTGGCTGAATGGATAAAAAAACATGACCCATACATCTGCTGTCTACAAGAAACCCACCTCATTAGAAGGGACTCACACAGACTGAAAGTGAAAGGATGGAAAAATATCTTTCAGGCAAATGGAAAGGAAAAGAAAGCTGGGGTAGCAATACTTATATCGGACAAAATAGACCTCAAAGTGAAGGCCTTAACAAGAGATAAGGAAGGCCACTTCATAATACTAAAGGGATCAATACAACAAGAAGATATAACCCTGGTAAACATATATGCACCCAATGTAGGAGCACCCAAATTCATAAAAAAACTCCTGGAAGATATCAAAGGAGAGATCGACAACAATACAATCATAGTAGGGGACTTTAAAACACCATTGACAGCACTGGATAAGTCCTATAGACAAACAATCAACAAAGATACAGCAATCCTAAATGACTCACTAGACCAGATGGACTTAATAGACATCTTCAGAACACTTCACCCCAAAGCCAGGGAATATACGTTCTTCTCAGGTGCTCATGGTACATCTTCAAAAATAGACCACATATTGGGTCACAAGCAAAGTATCCCCAAATTCAAGAAGATTGAAATCATAAAAAGCGTCTTCGCAGACCACGATGGCATAATACTAGAAATAAACTACAATAAAAACAACCCAAAATACTCAAACACCTGGAAGCTGAATAGCATGCTATTAAATATTGATTGGGTTACCAATGAGATCAAAGAAGAAATTAAAAACATCCTGGAAACGAATGACAATGAAAACACAACAATCCAAAACCTATGGGACACAATGAAAGCAGTCCTGAGAGGGAAGTTTATAGCTCTACAGGCCTATCTCAAAAAACAAGAAAAAATGGTAGTAAATCATCTAACTCTACAACTCAAAGAATTAGAAAGAGAGCAACAAGAAAACCCCAGAGTGAGCAGAAGGAAGGAGATAATAAAGATTAGAGCAGAAATAAATGACATAGAGACCAAAAAAACAATACAGAAAATCAATGAAACCAAGAGCTGGTTCTTTGAAAGGATAAACAAGATTGACAAACCTCTAGCCAGACTCACCAAGAAGCAGAGAGAGAGGACCCAAATAAATAAAATCAGAAACGATAGAGGCGAAATAACAACAGACCCCACAGAAATACAAATGATTGTTAAAAAATACTATGGACAGCTCTACTCCAACAAACTAGACAACATGGAGGAAATGGACAAATTCCTAGAAAAATACAACATTCCAAAACTCAATCAGGAAGAATCTAAAAATCTCAACAGGCCAATAACTATGGAAGAAATTGAAGCAGTCATCAAAAAGCTTCCATCAAACAAAAGCCCAGGACCAGACGGCTTCACAGGGGAGTTTTACCAAACATTCAAGGAAGAACTAAAACCTATCCTCCTCAGACTACTACAAAAAATTCAAGAGGAAGGAACACTTCCAAGCTCATTCTATGAAGCCAGCATCACCCTAATACCAAAACCAGGTAAAGACAACACAATGAAAGAGAATTACAGGCCAATATCCCTCATGAACATAGATGCCAAAATCCTCAACAAAATCTTAGCAAATCGGATCCAGCAGTACATCAGAAAGATCATACACCATGACCAAGTAGGATTTATCCCAGGGATGCAAGGATGGTACAATATCCGCAAATCAATAAACGTGATACATCACATAAACAAATTGAAAGAAAAAAACCACATGGTCATATCAATTGATGCAGAAAAAGCATTTGACAAAATTCAACACCCATTTTTGATAAAAACTCTCAGCAAGGTGGGAGTAGAAGGATCATACCTCAACATAATAAAAGCCATATATGACAGGCCCACAGCCAACATCATACTCAATGGACAAAAACTAACACCATTTCCCCTAAGAACAGGAACAAGACAGGGATGCCCCCTCTCACCACTCCTGTTCAACATAGTACTGGAAGTGTTAGCCATTGCAATTCGGCAAGAAGAAGAAATAAAAGGCATCCAAATTGGAAAAGAGGATGTAAAACTGTCCTTATTTGCAGACGACATGATATTATACATACAAAACCCTAGAGATTCCATCAAAAAGCTACTAAACTTAATACATGAATTTGGCAATGTAGCAGGATACAAAATTAACCCCAAGAAATCTGAGGCATTTCTATACACCAATAGTGAACTTTCAGAAAGAGAGATTACAAAAACAATCCCATTTACCATTGCACCAAAAAAATTAAGCTACCTAGGAATAAACTTAACTAAAGAGGTAAAAGACCTCTACTCAGAAAACTACAGGACGTTGAAAAAAGATATAGAGGAAGACATAAACAGATGGAAGAACATACCGTGTTCATGGATTGGTAGAATCAACATCATTAAAATGTCCATACTACCCAAAGCAATCTATAAATTCAACGCACTTCCCATTAAAATACCAACGGCATACTTCAGAGATCTAGAACGAACTCTCCAAAAATTCATCTGGAATAAAAAAAGACCCCGAATAGCTGCAGCAATCCTGAAAAAGAACAAAGTAGGTGGGATCTCAATACCAGATATCAAGTTGTATTACAAAGCCACTGTTCTCAAAACTGCCTGGTACTGGCACAAGAATAGGCATATAGATCAATGGAATAGAATAGAGAACCCAGAAATCGGCCCGAACCAATATGCTCAATTAATATTTGACAAAGGAGGCAAGAACATACAATGGAGCCAAGATAGTCTCTTCAATAAATGGTGTTGGGAAAATTGGACAGATATATGCAAGAAAATGAAACTAGACCACCAACTTACACCATACACAAAAATAAACTCAAAATGGATAAAGGACTTAAATGTACACCAGGAAACCATAAAAATTCTAGAAGAATCCAAAGGCAACAAAATCTCAGACATATGCCGAAGCAATTTCTTCACTGATACAGCTCCTAGGGCACTTGAAACTAAAGAAAAAATGAACAAATGGGACTACATCAAAATAAAAAGCTTCTGCACAGCAAAAGAAACCATCAACAAAACAACGAGAAAACCCACTGTGTGGGAAAACATATTTGCCAATGACATATCTGATAAGGGCCTAATCTCCAAAATTTATAGGGAACTCATACAACTTAACAAAAGAAAGATAAACAATCCAATCAAAAAATGGGCAAAGGACCTAAATAGACACCTTTCAAAAGAGGACATCCAGAAAGCCAAGAGACATATGAAAACATGCTCAAAGTCACTAATCATCCGAGAGATGCAAATCAAAACAGCAATGAGGTACCATCTCACACCTGTCAGACTGGCTATCATCAACAAATCAACAAACGACAAGTGCTGGAGAGGATGTGGAGAAAAAGGAACACTTGTGCACTGCTGGTGGGAATGCAGACTGGTGCAGCCACTATGGAAGACAGTATGGAGTTTCCTTAAAAAACTGAAAATGGAACTCCCATTTGACCCTGTGATCCCACTTCTAGGAATATATCCCAAGAAACCAGAAACACCAATCAGAAAGGATATATGCACCCCTATGTTCATAGCAGCACAATTCACCATAACTAAGATCTGGAAACAGCCTAAGTGCCCATCAGTAGATGAATGGATTAGAAAACTGTGGTACATCTACACTATGGAATACTATGCTGCTGTAAAAAGGAAGGAACTCTTACCATTTGCAACGGCATGGATGGAACTGGAGAGCATTATGCTAAGTGAAATAAGCCAGTCAATAAAGGAAAAATACCACATAATCTCACTCATTCATGGACAATAGAGACCATTATAAACTTTTGAACAATAATAGATACAGAGGCAGAGCTGCCTCAAACAGATTGTCAAACTGCAGCGGGAAGGCCGGGGAGGGTTGGGGGGCAGGAGGTAGGGGGGTAAGAGATCAACTAAAGGACTTGTATGCATGCATATAAGCATAACCAATGGACATAAGACACTGGGGGATAGGGGAGGCTAGGGGACTGTCTAGGGCGGGGGGATAAAATGGATACATATGTAATACCCTTTGTAATACTTTAAGCAATAAAAAAAAAAAAAAGAAAATGACCAAAGGACCTGAATAAACACACCTCCAAAGAAAACATACAAGGCCAATAACATATGAAGAGAGGCTCATCACTAATCATCAGAGAAATGCAAATTAAAACCACAATGAATTAGCTATTATCTCACAAATGTCAGAATGGCTATCATTAATAAATCAACAAACAACAAATGTTGGGGAGGATGTGGAGAAAAGGAAGCCCTTGTGCACTGCTGGCAGGAATGCAGACTGGTGCAACCATTATGGAAACCATTATGAAGGTTTCTAAAAAAATAGAAAATGGAATCTACCGTATGACCCAGTAATTCCACTTCTGGGTATTTATCCAAAAAAAAAAAAAAATCCAAAACACCGATTCAGAAAGATGTATGTACCCCATGTTCACTGCAGAAAAAAAAAAAAAAAAGTCAACCATATGCTGTCTTCCGATGACACATCTAAGCTGCAAAGACATATATGGACTCAAAGTGAAAGGGTGGAAAATGATTCTCCAAGAAAATAATATCCATAGAAAAGCAGGTGCAGCCATATGTATATCTAACAAAATAGTAAAGAGAACAAAGTTAACAAGAGACAAAGATGGACATTTTATAATGATAAAAGGAAAACTACATCAAGAAGATATAACACGCCCTGACCTGTTTGGCTCAGTGGATAGAGCGTCGGCCTGCAGACTGAAGGGTCCCGGGTTCGATTCCGGTCAAGGGCATGTAGCTTGCTTGCGGGCACATCCCTGGTGGAGGTGTGCAGGAGGCAGCTGATCGATGTTCCTCTCTCATCGATGTTTCTAACTCTCTGTCCTCCCTTCCTCTCTGTAAAAAATCAATAAAAAAATATATTTAAAATCTAACATAGCAATGAGAATTTAAAAAAAAAAAGAAGATATAACACTTCTCAATATATATGCACCCAATCATGGAGAACCAAAATATAAATAGCAATTGCTAACAGAAGTAAAGAGAAAAAACAGACAAAAATAATCATAGTATGGTACCTAAATATTCTATTGACAGATTTAGATGAATCATTGAAACAGAAAATCAATAAAGAAATATTGGCCTTGCCGAAACCGGTTTGGTTCAGTGGATGGAGCGTCGGCCTGCGGACTGAAGGGTCCCGGGTTCGATTCCGGTCAAGGGCATGTGCCTGGGTTGCGGGCACATCCCCCGTGGGGGATGTGCAGGAGGCAGCTGATCGATGTTTCTCTCTCATCGATGTTTCTAACTATCTCTCTCCCTTCTTCTCTGTAGAAAATCAATAAAATATATTTTTTAAAAAAAGAAATATTGGCCTTAAATGACACATTAGACCAAACAGACATTATTGACATCTCAGAATATCAGATGGTATAGACTTCTCCAGTGCACATGGAACATTTTCAAAAAAAGACCATATGTTGGGACTCAAAACTAATCTCCACAAATTTAAGAAGATTAAAAATACATCAACTATATTCTCCAACCACAGTGCTTTAAAATTTGAACTCAAAAATAATAAAATACATATATTACACAACTACTAAAAAATGACTGGGTCAAAGGAGAAATAAAAGGTGAGATCAAAGATATGTAGAAACTAATGAGAATGAGACTATGACGTATCAAAACCCCTGGGACACAGCAAAAGCAGTCATGAGAGGGAAGGTCATAGCATTACAAACCCATCTCGAAAAATCTCAAGTAAATAACCTAACATTATGCCCTGGCCGGCTTGGCTCAGTGGATGGAGCGTCAGCCTGTGGACTGAAGGGTCCCAGGTTCCATTCTGGCCAAGGGCACATGCCTGGGTTGTGGGCTCGTTCCCCAGTGTGCAGGAGGCAGCCAATCAATGATTCTTTCTCATCATTGATGTTTCTCTCTCTCTCTCCTTCTCCCTTCCTCTCTAAAGTCAATAAAGAAATATATTTTAAAAAAAATTTTTAAAAATAGCCTAACATTATATCTTGAACTTTTAAAAAAAGAAAAGTAGGAGATGTGCAGGAGGCAGCTGATCGATGTTTCTCTCTCATCGATGTTTCTAACTCTCTATCTCTCTCCCTTCCTCTCTGTAAAAAATCAATAAAATATGTTTTTAAAAAAAGAAAAAAAGAATGAAGCATTGAAAGTAGCTTATTGAACCCTTTGAATCAGAGGAGCTAACAATCGTGGGGTTTAATTGCCAGGGACTTCTCATACCTTATGGAAGATTACAGTCAGGAAAAAGAGGCCTTGTTCTTGTCCTAACAGCTGTATCTATCAGCATGCTGAAAACACTTCAATCCAGTAATCCTGCAGCCCGCACCAGCCCTAACATCCAGTTGCTCCCTGACCATGTATGTGAGGTTCACTGCTTGAAAGTGCCAACAATGTACACCATTGAGTGTGCCTTCTGCAGACACTAGTTATCTAATTTTGTGGTAAAAAATTGTTTCCAATAAAGAACAATTACACAAATTGACAATGGTTAAAGCTGGGTGATTATGCCTGGAAGTTCCTGTTATTGTTGCACTTGTTTCAAATATTTTATTGCAAAGATCAAGAGCAGTCATGTCTCAGCATTCTCTGCCCTTTCCAAGAATTGGTGCAAAATGCAATCAGATTTTATTTTGAAAGGTAAACTTAGTTTCATTATCTCCAGTTGATTTTTTAAAATCATGTCTCAAAAGACATTTTCCCTCATAATTTCCTAGATTTTTTATTTTTTATATATTTTTACTCTTCATGCTTATTGAGGACATGCTTATTGATTTTAGAAAGAGGGATAGAAGAGAGAGACTGAGGAGAGAGAGAGAGAGAGAGAGAGAGAGAGAGAGAGAGAGAGAGAGAGAACATGGATCCATTGACTTGGCACAACGAAAGGTTGTAGTTTGAATCCAAGGATCCAAGGCGGGGGGTGTATGGGAGGATGCTCCAACCAACTGAATCGCCTGGCCAAGACAATTTCCTAGATTTTGATCTTTCCCTTGAGTGAATGTCCTCTAAACACTATTTTTGTACCACTTACTACCTCATCTCAAGGCCTCCTGTATTGTGTGTGTGTTTCATTGCATGGAATTGCAAAAACTTCCTGCAATCTATTGGCAAGCATTGTGTGGTAGTTGTGGACATGTAAACACAAAGCCTCACTCACTCACCTGGGCCTGGGTCATGCTCTGCAATCTGAAAGGATGGTAGGCATCCTGGCCTCACTGTCCTGGACTGTGGACGCAGGAGTCTTCCTGAGTTCTTCTTCTTCTTCTTCTTCTTCTTCTTCTTCTTCTTCTTCTTCTTCTTCTTCTTCTTCTTCTTCTTCTTCTTCTTCTTCTTCTCCTCCTCCTCCTCCTCCTCCTCCTCCTCCTCCTCCTCCTCCTCCTCCTCCTCCTCCTCCTCCTTCTCCTTCTTCTTCTTCTTCTTCTTCTTCTTCTTCTTCTTCTTCTTCTTCTTCTTCTTCATATATTTTATTGATTTTTTACAGAGACGAAGGGAGAGGGATAGAGAGTTAGAAACATCAATGAAAGAGAAACATCGATCAGCTGCCTCCTGCACTCCCCCTACTGGGGATGTGCCTGCAACCAAGGTACATGCCCTTGACCAGAATCGAACCTGGGACCCTTCAGTCCGCGGGCCGACGCTCTATCCACTGAGCCAAACCAGTCAGGGCTCTTCCTGAGTTCTTGGTCTGGATCATATCAGATTCTCTCCCGTGGACCTCGAGACGAATTTGAGATCCTGGGACTCTAAGAAGAGGGCTCCCAAGGCTCTGCAGGAACAGAGGCAGAGCAGAGACAGGGAGGCAAGGAGGCGGCAGGTCACTGCCCAGGAAACGCACCACGAAACCAACTTTTGACTCAGGCAGATGGAATTCAAGACAGGCCAGAAGGCACGGACCCGCTGGCCGGGGGGCAGGAATAAGAGTTTGTGAGGCCCCCAGTGCAGCCACTTCCCACTGTGGTCTGATGCATCTTATTTAATCCCCGAACAGCCTGACTTAGAGATTGTCAGTGTCACGGGTGACTCACATAATTTCACAGGCAATCAGTGCTCCTCGACGCCCCACTCTCCTATTGAAGTGACTGCAGCCTCTTCCAATGAAAACAAAACCCCGCCCTGCCCCCGTGGGCCTGCCCACGCTGCCCCTCCTCACGGGCAGGGCCCACACAGGAACCCAGCCTCCCCCGCGGGGCATGTAAGGGGGGCCCAGTGAAACGCACATTTTTACTGTTGAAACATGTCTCCAGACTCAGAAAAAGAAACAATGACCTGGCCCAGGATTCTACTTTCCCAAACCCCAGGGGCTCTCCCAAACCTCAGTAAGCTCCTGGGGTTTGGGTCCCTGAAGATACAGGGCACTGTGTCCTGAAGCCGCCTGCTATGATTCCATGCCGCTCCCCAACTGAAACAACCACCACACCCAGAGAGGAGGTGACACTGCCCTGGTAACTTATTAGACATCCTACCCCACGACCCCAGCAAGGTTTTCCTGCTTTAGCTTTAAGTGCATTTCCCCCCCTACAATAACCTTCATTTTATTCTTTAAAACTGATTTTACACGTAGGCCATAATAAAATCCTCATGACTTTTTTTTAAATCTTTATTGTTGAGATTATTACAGATGTCCCTCTTTTTTCCCCCCATAGCTCCCACCACCCAGTTTCCACCCCACCCCAGGCCCTTGCCACCCTATTGTCTGTGTCCATAGGTGCTTCATACATGCGTAAATATCTTTGTCGAATCTCTTCCTGCACCCCCGACCCCCTTCCCTCTAAGAATCGTCAGTCTGTTCCATTTCCATGCCCCTGATTCTATTCCATTCACCAGTTTATTCTGTTCATCATATTTTTTATTCATTTGATTTTTAGATTCACTTATTGATAGACTAGGGGCCCGGTGCACGAAATTCGTGCACTGGGTGTGTGTGGGGAGGGGAGTGTCCCTCAGCCCAGCCTGCCTCCTCTCACATACTGGGAGCCCTCAGGCGTTGACCCCCATCACCCTCCGATCGCCTGATCGGCCCCTTGCCCAGGCCTGACGCCTCCGCCAGAGGTGTCAGGCTTGGACAGGAGACCCCCATCTCCCCCTGATCACTGGCTCTGGCCCCCGCCCAGGCCTGAGGCCTCTGGCCCAGGAATCATGCCTGGGCAGGGGACCCCCATCTCCCTCTGATCACTTGCTCCACCCCCTGCCCAAGCCTGACGCCTCTGACCCAGGCATCAGGTCTGGGCAAGGGGACCATCATATCCCCCAATTCCCCGGGTCCGCCTCCCACCCAGGCCTGATGCCTCGGCCAGAGGAGTTGACCCTCATCACCCTCCGATCACCAATCACCGGATCGGCCCCTTGACCAGGCCTGAGGCCTCTGGCAGAGGTGTCAGGCCTGGGCAGGGGACCCCCAGCTCCCCATGGTTGCAGGCTCTGCCCCTGCCCAGGCCTAACACCTCTGGCCTAGGCGTCTGGCTCGGGCATCGGGGACCCGCAGCTGCAGCGGCCCCGCGATCGTGGGCTACGCTTTAGGCCCAGGCAAGGGACCCCTAGCTCCCGGGACTGCCAGCTTCGACTGTGCCCAGCTCCCATCGCTGGCTCCACCCCTA
This sequence comes from Myotis daubentonii, assembly GCF_963259705.1. NCBI lineage: Eukaryota > Metazoa > Chordata > Mammalia > Chiroptera > Vespertilionidae > Myotis > Myotis daubentonii. Next base: position 1,542,806 of record NC_081850.1, on the reverse strand, counting down.
CTTCCTGCTATCACTGGCCAGGGCGGAAAAGGCACCTGATTCTCCGATCATGGCTGGGGGTCAGGGCAAAGGCAGCCCCAGGGCCGCCTTTGCCCTGCCCCCCAGCTCTTAGCTCCCCCCTGGGTTTCCGATCACTGTCAGTGGCAGGGGGCTTCTTCCTGCTTTCCCTTTCGCCTCCCTGCATTGTGCCTACATATGCAAATTAACCGCCATCTTATTGGCAGTTAATTTGCATATAGCCCTGATTAGCCAATGAAAAGGGTATCGTCGTACGCCAATTACCATTTTTCTCTTTTATTAGATAGGATGTGTATTTGTTGTTCATAATTTTCATCTTTACCGTTTTCTTCTTCTTCCTCTTCTTAAAGGATACCTTTCAGCATTTCATATAATATTGGTTTGGTGGTGATGAACTCCTTTAGCTTTTTCTTATCTGTGAAGCTCTTTATCTGACCTTCAATTCTGAATGATAGCTTTGCTGGGTAATCTTGGTTGTAGGTTCTTGCTATTCATCACTTTGAATATTTCTTGCCACTCCCTTCTGGCCTGCATAATTTGTGTTGAGAAATCATCTGACAGTCATATGGGTACTCCCTTGTAGGTAACTGACTGTTTTTCTCTTGCTGCTTTTTTAAAAAAATATATATTTTATTGATTTTTTACAGAGAGGAAGGGTGAGGGCTAGAGAGTCAGAAACATCGATGAGAGAGAAACATCAATCAGCTGCCTCCTGCACACCCCCTATTGGAGATGTGCCTGCAACCAAGGTACATGCCCTTGACCAGAATGGAACCTGGGATGCTTGAGTCCACAGGCCGATGCTCTATCCACTGAGCCAAAACAGTTAGGGCTCTCTTGCTGCTTTTAAGATTCTCTCTTTGTCTTTTGCTCTTGGCATTTTAATGATGATGTGTCTTGGTCTGGTCCTCTTTGGATTCCTTTTGTTTGGGGTTCTCTGCGCTTCCTGGACTTGTAAGTCTATTCCTTTCACCAGGTGGGGGAAGTTTTCTGTCATTATTTCTTCAAATAGGTTTTCAATATCTTGCTCTCTTCTTCTGGCACCCCCATAATTTTGGATGTTGGTATGCTTGAAGTTGTCCCAGAGGCTCCTTACACTATCTTCGTATTTTTAAATTCTTTTTTCTCTTTGTTCTTCTGGTTGGGTGTTTTTTGCTATCTCGTATTTCAAATCATTGACTTGATTCTTGGGATCCTCTAGTCTACTGTTGAATCCCTGTATATTATTCTTTATTTTAGTCAGTGTATGCTTAATTTCTGACTGGTCCTTTTCCATTTTTTTGGCATTCTCACTAAGGTCCTTGAAAGTCTCACTAAGTCCTTGAAGGTTTCTAGAAGATTCTTGAGTAACCTTATAACTGTGGTTTTGAACTCTATATCCAGTAGTTTGCTTTCTTCCATTTCTTTCATTTGTGACAGGTTTCTTTGTCTCTGCATTTTGGCTGCTTCCCTATGTTTTTTTTCTATGTATTGGGTAGCTGCTAAGTCTCCTTGAGTTGATAGAGTGGCCTTGTAGAGTATGTGTCCTAGGGCCCAGTGGCTCAGCCTCCGCAATCACCTGAGGTGGACACTCTGGTGCACCCCTTTGTGGGCAGTGTGCACAGTCTTCTTGTAGTTAAGCCTTGTTGCTGTTGGTATCACTGTGAGGAGTTGACCTCCAGGCCAATTGGCTATGGGGACCAGCTGCGACTATAGTGGGAGAATTGCTGTGCAGGAGACACCCTTATGGGGCAGGACTTGATTCAGTGGGGCTTTGGTGCTCACTGAGTCTGCCCCCTGAGTCTGTCTCTTATGGATGTGAAGAGTTGTAATCTGGATGGTCTCACACTGATCACTGGGTACACTGGCTCTTGGATCTCTAAGGAGGTGCAAAGTCAGCCACTGCCTGGGGCCACCCAGCAGGAGTTACAGAGAGATCTGCAGATTCCTTCTCTTTGTATGGGGTTTGGAAGTGCCCAGATGAGGCCCAACTGTGAAGCAAGGCAGGCTGCTGCTGCAGGGCCTTGGCCTGTTCTTGATTGCTTGGGGGATCCCTGACCTAGCTGCAGCTTGTTTGACAGGTTTTAGGCTGAGAAAGGGCAGGCCATTCATATGCAAAAGCCATTGCACACAGCTTGGGTGGGGTTATAAATTGGGTGGGGCGGAATCTCAGGGAATCTCCAGGATGAGCAAACAGAAATGGCTGCCAGAGTAGCTGACCGGCATCGAGGACAGGAAGATGCCACCCAAGCGTGTGGCTAAGAAAAGGTCACCCCCAGAAGATGCTCTCCCCAAAAGCAAGAAAGTGAAGGTCTCACATAGGTCCCACCGCACAGAACCAGGCTTGGTGCTGACACTGGGCCAGGGTGACGTGGGTCAGCTGGGGCTGGGCGAGAATGTGATGGAGAGGAAGAAGCCAGCCCTAGTAACCATTCCAGAAGACATTGTACAGGCTGAGGCTGGGGGCATGCACACCGTGTGTCTAAGCAAAAGTGGCCAGGTCTACTCCTTTGGCTGCAATAAGGGTGCCCTGGGAAGGGCCACATCAGTGGAGGGCTCAGAGATGGTTCCTGGGAAAGTGGAACTGCAAGAGAAAGTGGTGCAAGTGTCAGCAGGAGACGGCCACACAGAGGCACTCACCGAGGACGGCTGTGTCTTCCTCTGGGGCTCCTTCCGGGACAATAATGGTGCGATTGGGCTCTTGGAGCCCATGAAGAAGAGCGTGGTAGCTGTGCAAGTGCAGCTAGTGTGCCTGTGGTGAATGTGGCCGCGGGGAACAACCACGTGGTGATGCTGACAGCTGACGATGACCTCTACACTTCGGGCTGCGGGAGCAGGGCCAGGTGGGCCGTGTCCCTGAATTATTTGCCAATCGTGGTGGCCGGCCCGGCCTTGAACGACTCCTGGTCCCCAAGTGTGTGATGTTGAAATCCAGGGGAACCCGGGGCCATGTGAAATTCCAGGATGCCTTCTGTGGCACCTACTTCACCTTTGCCATCTCCCTCAAGGCCCATGTGTATGGCTTTGGCCTTTCAAACTACCATCAACTTGGAACCTCAGGCAGAGAACCTTGCTTTGTACCCCAGAACCTGACATCCTTCAAGAACTCTACGAAGTCCTGGGTGGGCTTCTCTGGTGGCCAGCACCATACAGTCTGCATGGATTCGGAAGGAAAAGCATACAGCCTGGGCCAGGCTGAGTACGGGAGGCTGGGCCTTGGAGAACATGCCCACCCTCATCTCCAGGCTGCCCATCGTCTCGGTGGCTTGTGGGGCCTCTGTGGGATATGCCGTGACCAAGGATGGTCGTGTTTTTGCCTGGGGCATGGGCACCGACTACCAGCTGGGCACGGGACAGGAGGAGGATGCCTGGATCCCCGTGGAGATGACAGGCAAACAGCTGGAGAACCGCCTGGTTCTATCTGTGTCCAGCGGGGGCCAGCACACAGTCTTACTAGTCAGGGACAAGCAACAGAGCTGATGAAGCTTCTAGGGCCTGGCTCCCGGCCCGCCCCTCTCCCCTCTGGGAACACAGAAGCTGTGATGACTGCGGATTCCAGCAGGCCTCCCAGCCCCCAGTACTTAGTCATCACCTGCCTTTGTTCCATCCACGGAACAGAATCACTTTCCGCTTTTTTATTCCTCCTTTCTGGAATTAGCCTGTAACCTACAGGATGGAGAGGGCGGAATGGAAGAGGGGAGTGGGGTTTGTTGGAATGTTGCTCACCCCAGAACTATGTGATTAGACCTTTCCCCTCATCCCTACCTCCCAATGTCCTGGCTGACCTTGGTTTTGTCTACAAAAAGCCAAAACTTCCTCCCATGAGGGGGGGGGGTTGATTCCCACACCCTGAGGAGTTGGGGCTCCATCGAGCCCTGCTCTAGTCATGTGCCACTCTTACGTCCTTCACAATCCACAGGCAGACCGATGGTACAGTTGTCGGACCCAGCTCTCATGCACCTATGCCTGGGGGAAACTGGAGAAGGGGCAGGCCTGCCAGCCATGGGCAAGCCCAAGCCAAGTATTTGGCCCTGAACAGGAGTCCAAGGGACAAACAGAGAGTGAGCCTCCACTTGATCAAGAAAAAGGCCAATCAGCTTTCTCCCAGAAGCACAAGTGTTCTGTCCTGCACTGCCCGTCCAGCCTGCCACGCCTGCCTGAAGTCTGGAAAGGGAGCTGGCCTGCAGAGCAGGACTTGGGGGCGCGGGAAGGAGGGTTTTATAAACCAACAGCAATGTCGAGAGTGAGGGAGGGCAGGGAAGAGGGTTGGATGGGCAGAGGCTGGTTCCCAGAAAGGGAAGCAGAAGCTTGTACCGTTCTGAGAAAATAGCAAGCAGGTTTTCTTTAATGTAAAGTATTGTAGAAGAGAGAGTGAAATCTTTTAACATTTTGAATAAATTGAGTTTTATAAAAAGAGAGAGAGAGAGAGAGAGAGAGAAAGAGAGAGAGTGAGAAATGGCTGCCAGTCAGCCCTGCACCCTGGGAGGTCCCAGCACGGGAACAATGACCACTGCGAGCACCTCCATCTGGAATAAAGCAGCCCCTGAGTTCCTGCCCTGATGCCAGACAGTCCAGTTTCTCCCCGTATGTATGTCGGTCCCCCAGAGCCTCGCCCAGCACTGGAGCTCAGAGGAAGTGGGAGCTTGTAAATTCAGTTCGCGGTGCTGGCCTTTTAAGAGGTCTCCAGCAGCCTGTGTGTCACTCAGCCCCAATCCGCACTGGTTTTTACAGTCCGTAGTTCTTACCGCCTGTAGGGACTTCTTTCCCCAGCTCTGGGACCCTGGGCTGGGGGGCTGGTGTGGGGCCGGGACGGCTCGCTCCTCCGGGCGGCCTCCACAGAGGTGATCTCCTCCCGATTAAAAAAGCGGCCCACCCGGTGCCGAACCAGCCCGGTCCGCGCCTCCGCACCTCCCACCAGTCTCAGTGCGCTTCTTCTTTACCTCTCTGGTTGTAGGACTTCCGCTCAGCCAGCTTTCCCAAGGTTCTGGACGGCAGTTGTTCTGTATTTTAGTTGTAATTTTTATGTGATTGTGGGAGGCAGCAAGTACAGGCATTTACCTGTGCTGCCATCTTGGTCCACCCCCTCATGACTTTTTTACACTCCCTCCTCCCTGGCACCCAGAGTAGACTTTAAAATTGAAAGAGATCTCTTTACTCCCCGACTTTAATATTCTAGTGGCTTCTCTCAGTCACACCCTGTTACACCATTTTCTTCACTGCATTTAACATGACATGAAATCACCTTCCTAAACTCTTTGTATATTTACAGAGTATACTGCCTGTCACTTCCACCATAACATGAATATCTTTCCCTTGTACATGTAGGTGCACAACAAATATTTCCTGAATAAAGGGGTCTGGGGAAGGAACACCAGGCAGGCAGGAATTTTTGTCCATTGTCTTGAGTGAAGCTGCCATCGGCTTCGGACAGCTCCTGACTCAGCCATCCGCCCGGGAAGTAACGTGTGAAATTCTCACACATGAATTCATATAGTAGTTGACATTTCGAGAGGATCCAAGATGGCAACAAAGTAGGTGAAAGTTACACTAACCTGCTTCCAGGACCAAGCTGGAATTACAACCAAAATATACAACAACCAACTTGAATAACATAATGAAGATTAGCTAAGCAGAAGTCTTATAACCAGGATTTACAGAGGAAGCCACATGGAGACTGGTAGAAAGGGTAGGTCATGAAAAAGGCCGGCCCCGCACCTGTGTGTAGCGGTTGAGAAGCCAGAGGGATACCTCAGCTGCAATATCCCCTGAGTGGTGTAGGGTCTCAAGCTCATGCCAGGCTCCCCGCCCAGAGCACAGAGCCAACAAGGGAGCCGGAATAACATCTGATAATCAGTGGGGATTCTGTCCACAAATGATAGACAAAAGTCTGCTAAAAGCCCAGGCACCCCCTGAGAGGGCCAATGCACAACATTTTGTTCTCAGCCACTCACCTTGGGATCCAACGCAGGGAGGGCAGCTCAAAGTGGACTGGAGTTGTGTGAGGAGGAACTGGATGGTGTGGCTCCAGAGAGAGCTAAGGAAACAACCGACCAGGATCCCTGTGTTGAGCCCCTTGCTCTTACTCTGCTGGCACTCTCCTCCATCGGGCGTCACTCTGGGGGAATGCAATGGCCCCACCCTCCTGACTCACTGTGGCCCTGCCCTGCCAAGGTCATAGTCTGCAGAAGAGTCAGCTGCGGGGTCCCTTGTGTAGAGACCCAGGTGAACTCAGGGAATGTCAGAGGCTGAGTTGTGTGATTCTGAAACAGGACCCATTCTTCCCCTTTCCGAAAAGCATGACTGAAGATGCCACTCAATGGGAGACCCACCGGGCCCTTCACCCTGATTCGAGGTGGCCCTGCCCTGCCAAGCTAAGGCTGCCAAGGAGGTTCAGCCAGAAAGTGGAATTCATTCCTGGGATGCCAGGTTGGTACAAATTAATTAACATGATACACCACATAAACAAAATAAAATATAAAATCAATAGATGCAGGAAAAAATCAATAGATGTAGAAAAAAACAGCACCTTTTTATGGTAAAAACTCTACAATGTGTCCTGACCAATGTTCTCCAGTAGTTAGAGCATCAGCCAGTGCACAGAGGGGCTTGGGTATAATTTCACCTGAATTTCAGGTTTCATCCCTGGCCCAAGTTGGGGATTATGCAGGAGGCAACCAATTCATGTGTCTCTCTCATGTCAATGTCTCTCTCTCTCTCTCTCTCTCTCTCTCTCTCTCTCTTCCCCTGACACTCTCCCTCCAACCCTCTCTCTAAAAAGCAAAAAAAATGCACCTCTCTACCATGTGAGAATAGATGGAACACATCCTCATATATAAAAACCCAGGGTCCACCCTAACCGGTTTGGCTCAGTGGATAGAGTGTCAGCCTGCGGACTCAAGGGTCCCAGGTTTGATTCCGGTCAAGGACATGTACCTGGGTTGCAGGCACATCCCCAGTAGGAAGTGTGCAGGAGGCAGCTGATCGATGTTTCTCTCTCATCGATGTTTCTAACTCTATCCTTCTCCCTTCCTCTCTGTAAAAAATCAATAAAATATATTAAAAAAAAAAAAAAAACCCCAAAACCCAGGGTCCATAACGACCGGAGGCTTGACTAACCAGAAGTCAGTCCTGCAGTCAGTGCTGGGTTGCCATGGCGACCCAGCACTCACTGCCGAGGGGGCTGAGAATCAGGCCCAGAGAGAGGCCGGAAGAGAGAGGCAGGGTCTGATCCACAGCTTCTCTCTGTCTCTCCAGGCTTTGCCAGTCGCTGTGCCTGTTTCTCTCCAGGCCTCTGCAGGGGCTGCTGATTAGCCCCGCCTCTCTAATCAGGCCCGGAGATAGGCCAGGAGATACTGACTGGCATAGAAACTGACCAATCAGAACCAAATCTGGGTGAAGTGCGAGGAGCCAATGGCTGCCTAGGAGGCAGAGCTTTTGATGCTGACTGGCATAGAAACCGACAAATAAGAACCTAATCTGGGTGAACTGCGAAGGCAAAACCTAAGGTGGGGGCTGAGGAGGGGTTTCAAGGGCAACAGCTGTTTGGTGTAAGGTGTAAGAAAGCGGTTCAATATTTTAATGACTGGTTTGGCAATATAGTGCATATGGATGGCTATCAGTCCAGATATAGGAATTATGTATTTTTGTCTGCCAAGAGCATCTCCTCCTGCTCAAAAAGGCTTTTCACCCCCATTTAAGCAATCCTATCCTATATAATCTATCTATACTAATAAAAGGGTAATATGCTAATTAGATCAGGTCGATCAGCCATCTTCCGGACGTCTGACTTCCTTCCGGATAAAGCCATCGTGTTGGGGCCTGAGGCAGAGAGGGAAGTTGGGGGCAAGATCAGGCCGGCTGGGGAGGGCAGTTGGGGCCAATCAGGCAGGCAGAGGCAGTTAGGGGAGAGATCAGGCCGGCAGGGGAGAGCAATTGGGAGCAAGATCAGGCTGGCCAGGGAGGGCAGTTAGGGGCGATCAGGCAGGCAGAGGCAGTTAGGGGCGATCAGGCAGGCAGAGGCAGTTAGGGGTGATCAGGCAGCCAGGCAGGTGAGCGGTTAGGAGCCAGTGGTCCCAGATTGTGAGAGGGATGTCCGAATGCCGGTTTAAACCAGCAATTGAACATCCCCCAAGGGGTCCCCGATTGGAGAAGGTGCAGGCTGGGCTGAGGGACCCCCCCCCCCATGCACAAATTTTGTCCACCAGGCCACTAGTGTCAATATAATGAAGGGCATATATGACAAACCCACAGCTAACATTATATTCCTTTGGGAATAACTAAAACTTTTCCTTAACATCAGGAACAAGATAGCGTTGTCCACAGTCACCACTCTTATTCCATAGTAATGGAAGTCCTAGTCACAGAAATTATACAAGAGGAAGAAATAACAGGCATTCAAATTGGAAAGAAATAAGTAAAACTGTCATTATTTGTAGATGACATGATACTGTATATAGAGAACCCTAATGATTCCACCAAAAAACTAGTAAGTCTGATTAATTCAGTAAAATAGCAGGATACAAGATAAATATTCAGAAACCAGTTGCATTTTTATACACAAACTAGAGGCCCAGTGCATGGATTCATGCCCCAGTGGGGTCCCTTGTCCTGGCCTGTGCAAGGGAGAGAGATTGGGAGGTGTAGCAGATCTACTTAATACATAGTCACAGACCCAAACAGGCAGCCAAACGAGGAGGCAAAGAAACAACCCCCAAATGAAAGAACAAGAGAAGGAGAAACTAAGATGGCGGCATAGATAAACACCAGGAAATTGCTGCCTCCCACAACAATTGAAAATTACATCAAAAACACAAAACGGACATCATCCAGAACTTCAGGAAGGCTGGCTGAGTGTAAATTCTACAACTAGAAGGAAAGAAAAGCACACTGAGAGCCAGAGGAGCTGCGGAGGTGGAGTGCAGAGGTACGGGGGCCCGAGCGCGTGCGCGGAAAGGGTCTGGCACCTGAGGACGCGGCTGTCTTTTTGAATCCCGAGGGAGACACAAGCTCCCGACGGCTCTGAAATCCGGTTCCGGGAAGTCTCTGGGGACCCAGGACTCATACGGGGAGAAACTGGTCTGTCTGGCAGCGGGCAATCTTGATGGCGGCTTTCCCTCAGAGGTGCTTGCAGCCATTGCCGGGACACTGGGACTCGCGACTCCTTAGGGCGGGGCTGAGGCTCCGCCATAGCTGCTTGCTCCGCCCTTTGATTCCTTGAGACCCCGCCCCTCCCAGGCTGCTGCAGAGGCTTTTGCATATGAATGCCCTGGCCATTTGCAACCTGTAATTACCTAACTGCAGCTGGGCCAGATAGACCCAGAGCTTCCCAGAGAAGGCCCAAGGCCCCACACCAGCTTGCATTGCTACACAGCTGAGAAGCATCAGGGCACTTCCAAACTCCAAAAAAAAGGAAGGGGAATCTGCAGTTCTCTTCGTAGCTCCTGCTGTGTAACCTCAGGCAGAGGCTAAATTAGCACCTCCTTAGATCCAAGAGCCACTGTACCCAGTGGTCAGAGGGGGACCATCCAGATCACAACTCCTCAGATCCATAAGGGACACACTCAGGGTGCAGTCTCAGTGAGCACCAAAGCCCCACTGAAGCAAGTCTTGCCCCAGAAGGGTGTCTCCAGCACAGAAGTTCTCCCGCTGCAGACCCAGCTGATTCTCACTGCCAATTGGCCTGGAGGTCAATTCCTCCCAGTGATCCTACAACAATCAAGGCATAGCTACAACAAGACTGTGCACAAAGCCCACAAGGGGGCGCACCAAGAGTGTCCACCTCAGGTAACTGGGGAGGCTGAGCCACTGGGCCCTACAGGACACCTAGCACACAAAGCCACTCTATCAACACAGGGAAGCAGCCAAAATGCGGAGACCAAGAAACAGGTCACAAATGGCAGAAACGGAGGAAAGCAAACGACTGGATATAGAGTTCAAGGCCACGTTTATAAGGTTTTTCAAGAATTTTATGGAAACTGCCGATAAATTTAATGAGTCCCTCAATAAGTATAGTGAGACCATGGAGGACATGAAAATGGACCAACTAGAAATTAAGCATACACTGACTGAAATAAAGAATAATTTACAGAGATCCAACAGCAGACAAGAGGATCCCAAGAATCAAGTCAAAGATTTGAAATACAAAGAAACAAAAAATACCCAACCGAAAAAGAAAAAAGAAAAGAGATTCCAAAAATATGAAGATAGTGTAAGGAGCCTCTGGGACAACTTCAAGCGTACCAACATCAGAATTATAGGGGTACCAGAAGAAGAGAGAGGGCAAGATATTGAAAACCTTTTTGAAGAAATAATGACAGAAAACTTCCCCTTCCTGGTGAAAGAAATAGACTTACAAGTCCAGGAAGCGCAGAGAACCCCAAACAAAAGAATCCAAAGAGGACCACACCAAGACACATTATAATTAAAATGCCAAGAGCAAAAGACAAAGAGAGAATCTTCAAAGCAGCAAGAGAAAAACAGTTAGTTACCTACAAGGGAGTACCCATACAATTGTCAGCTGATTCCTTAACAGAAACCATGCAGGCCAGAAGGGAGTGGCAAGAAATATTCAAAGTGATGAATGCCAAGAACCTACAACCAAGATTACTTTACCCAGCAAAGCTATCATTCAGAATTGAAGGTCAGATAAAGAGCTTCACAGATAAGAAAAAGCTAGAGGAGTTCAGCATCACCAAACCAGCATTATATGAAATGCTGAAAGGGATTCTTTAAGAAGAGGAAGAAGAAGAAAAAGGTAAAGATAAAATTTATGAACAACAAATATATATCTATCAACAAGTGAATCTAAAAATCAAGTGAATAAAAAATCAGGTGAACAGAATACACTGGTGAATATAATAGAATCAGGAGCATAGAAAGGGAAAGGACTGACTATTCTTGGGGGGAAAGGGGTGTGGGGGTGTGGGAAGAGACTGGACAAAAATCGTACATTTATGGATGAGGACAGTGGGGGGGGGCAGTAAGGGCAGGGGGGGGTGGGAACCGGGTGGAGGGGAGCTACGGGGGAAAAAAGAGGAACAACTGTAATAATCTGAACAATAAAGATTTAATTAAAAAAAAAAAGAATGTACACTGAACTTGCTGGCATGGATTCCGATTGCTAGCCCCCCAAATATCAGGGTTACATTGGAATTAGCCCATTTTAGCCTTTTCAACATCATATTAATGAAATGAAGGGAAAAATCCCCGCAATCATCTAAATTGATGCAGAAAGAGCATTTGATACAATCAAACAGACTTTCATGATTTAAAACAATCCACTCAACAAACCAGAAATATAGGGGGACTTCCTACCACAGTATAAAGGATATCTATTATGAAAAACCTACAGCTCACATTATACTCGGTGGTAAAAAGCTGAAAGCTTTCCATGCTTTTGCCACTGCTAGTCAACATTTTACTGGAAGTTCTAGCCAGAAAATTAAGCAAGAAAAATATATAGAAAAGCCTAGTGAGTACAGATGTACACAAATTTCTGGAGCTAAAATAAGTTCAACAGAGTTGCCAGATATATGATCAACATAAAAAATCAACAAAAAAAATCAACATAAAAATCAGTGTTTCCATACACTAGGAATGAACGATCTTAAGATAAAATAAAATAAAAAACATTCCATATTCATGGATAGAAGAGCTTAATATTGTTAAGATGGCAGTACCAACCAAAGTGATCTACAGATTCAATGCTATCCTTACCAAAATGGAAACGCTGATATTAAAATTTATATGGAATATCAAGGGACACTGAACAGTCAAAACAATCTTTAAAAATCTTCTGATTTCTGAAAACTTACTATTGCAAAGCTACAGTAATAAAAAACGTGTGTTACTGGCCTAAGCATAGACATGTAGACCGATGGAATACATTAAAAGTACAGAAATAGCCCGAGCTGGTTTGGCTCAGTGGATAGAGCGTTGGCCCCTCAGACTGAAGGATCCTGGGTTTGATTCCAGTCAAAGGCACATGCCCGGGTTGCGGGCTCGATCACCAGTAGGCAGCCTGCCAATGATTCTCTCCCATCATCGATGTTTCTATCTCCTCCTCTTCATTCTTCTCAGAAATCAATAAAAATATATTTAATTTTTTTTAAAGTACAGAAATAAACCCACACAGTGACTGATAACCAGATTTTGACAGGAGTGCCAATGGGCGAAAATAATGTCTTCAACAAGTGGTGCTGAAATCACTAAATACATATTCACATGCAAAAGAATGACATTGCAATCCTACCTGACACTATACATAAAAATGAATTAAAGCTGGGTCAAAAACCCAAATGTAAAAGCTAACATTATAAAACTGTTAGAAGAAAAGATATGGGCAAATCTTCATAACTTTGGCTTTGGTAATGGATTCTTAGATATGACATCAAATGCACAAATAACAAAAGAAAAAAATTAAACTGAACTTCATAAAAATGAAAACTTTTGTTCACAAAAAACACTAACAAGAAAGTAGAAAGACAAGCTATAGAACAGAGAGAAAATATTTGCAAACCAAATATCTGATAAGAGGCTAGTATCTGGAATAAAAAAAACTCTTACAATTCAACAACAAACATCCTAATCAAAAATGGGCTAAAGACTTGAAGAGACATTTTTTTTCAAAGAAAATATACCAATGGCAAACAAGCACATAAAAAAATACTCATCATCAGTCACTAGGAAAATGCAAGTCAAAACCACAATGATATATCACTTTAAACCTACTAGACTGTCTATAAACATCAACAACAAAACAGGAATAACGAAGTGTTGGCAAGGAGATGGAGAAACTGAAGCCCTCTGACATTATCGATGGAATGTAAAATGTGCAGGCACTGTGAGAAGGTAGTTGGACAGTCCCCCAAATGGTTAAACAGAGTTCACACCTAACCCAGCATTTCCAGTCCCAGGTACACACTGAGGAAGACCTAAAAGGATGTTCACGCAAAGACTCAGGACAAGAAGGTTCACAGCAGCATTATTAATGACAGTCTAAAAGTGGAAACAGCCCAGATGTCCACTGACATTTGAATAAGTTATCAATTGATAAATGAATAAAGAAAATTCCATACATACAATGGAATATTATTCAACTTTATAAAGGAAAAATATGTGCCCTGGCCAGTGTGCCTCAATGGTTACAGTGTTGGCTTGTGCACCCAATGGTCACAGGTTCAATTCCTGGTCAAGGGCAAGTAAGTACCTGGGTTGTGGGTTTGTCCCCCCCACTCCAGTCAGGGCATGTGTGGGAGGCAACCAGTCCATGTGGTTTGATAGGGTTCTCTCACATCAATGTTTCTCTCTCTCTCCTCACGCCCTCCACTGTCTCTGAAAAAGCAATGAAAAAACATATCTTCAGGTCAGGATTAAGAAAAAAATTAAAGGAAAGAAAATTTGACACATGATGCAGCATAGATGAGCCTTGGAGACACACTGTGCTGAAAGAAGCTGGACACAGAGGAACTCCGCTGGCTCTGCGCTGCGCGGGTGGGAGAGAAGGTGATCGGCTCCGGGGCCCACAGGCGCTGCAGCCAAAGGGATTCTGCAGAAGAGGCTGCTCCCCTGAAACACTCTCAGACCTGATCCTCGCCCCCAGGCCACAGCCCTCTGAGCCCGAGCTGCCATGGGCGGCTCCAAGACATTCCAAGATCGTGAGAAAATGAGGAGTAAAATGCACAAGGATTTAGACACATTCTGTGATAAACTCAAATCCGAAGAAGAGGACCAGGTCGGCACAGGCCCAGAAGAGCTGGAGGTCAGCGTCCGTGAGGCTTGCTTGATACCTTATCTGCTCATTCGGAGTGTGAAAGAAAGGGGCCACATGCTGACCTGACAAGCTCAGGGGAGGCCTGCATGGCAGTTTTGCAGACTCGGAGACCTAAAGTAACCACAAAGGATGGTCTGAAATTAACCTTAACTAAAAGCAGTGATGGTGGGCAGTTACGTCCTAAGCCGATATCTTCACTGATAAGGTCATCCTTTACTGTAGCTGAGCCTATCTGTCTTTTTGCATCTATGATAACATACCCTTGAAATGTCTGGGTAACTTGTGACTTCCCTGTATCTGGAGCCCCTGGGGCAGGGCCAGGTGTGCTGGGCCCAGGACAGATGCAGCAGATTCTTTCATTTGTCATGTTAATTGTTCCTGCACCCACCTAAGTACATGTCCATCATTTTACTTTTTATCCTATCACAGAGGTCCCCCCCCCCCACTTCGCTTAATTCCACCTCCTTAAATCTGTCACCAATGAATTTCATGTATAAATACGGATGTAACCCGCCATTCTCTGGAGCACTATCTCAATTCGTTGAGGTTCTGCTTCCCGGCATATGTCGACAGTTTGGCTAAAATAAACTCACAACAATTCTTTACAGGTTTCAATGGTTTTTTTTACGTTAACATTAATTGGCGTAGTCGGCAGGATTCCAAAGCAGCTCACCCAGGACCATCCCTTGGACTTTGACTCGGTGCTAGGATCCAGCAAAGGGCCCATTGAGCCCGCCGGTTCTCTGCCCATTGGGTGAACATGGGTGAGTTTCTCTTGGATCCAGAACCTTCTCTTCCTTTGGTCGAAGGTCGGACTTTATTTGAGCTGTTTTAAATCCTCGAGGTGGAACCAGGGTTGATAAGACCCCAGGTTAAGGGTTCAGAGCAGAACCCAGGGTAAGGCAGGATTGGAGGAAAATATGGGAGGCTGGGTTTGATTTTGGCTTTTTTTTAAATTAAAACGGCTTTCTGAGAGTCTGAGCAAAAAAGAAAACCTTCACTGTATAAATGGCTTATCTAGGGGGCCACCTTAAGGCTTGGTCTGCCCGGGCCCTAAACCTTTCCTGTGGTTTTAGACAGCCGGGTGAGAAACTGAGGCCACATTTGACCCACTGCATAACATGTCTAGAAAGTTTGCTCAGACTACAGATATTCAATAATAATAAAAAATTAACATGGGAAATTATGCCTCCAAGGTCAGAAACTCCCGAGACACCAGCCCTCATTTAATACTCCTGATAGGAAGCCTTTACTTGCAAGTACTTTAAAATATTAACTGAGAAATGGCTAAAATGCAGTTTGTTTGGGGTACCTATGTTAATATTTTGCATGCAGAAATTAGAAAATGCCGGCTCTGAAATTAAACTGAATGAGTACATGGGAAGCATATCTTAATTTGGAAATTAGAAGCTTCTAGAGAAAAGCATAGGAAAAATTTTTTCTAATAAGCTGGAAATTAATAAAATTTTAGAGACTGTCTCAGAACTATTTTGAAGTTAATTAATGTCTACACCCTGTTTTTCCCTAAGCCCATTGTTTGTTTGTTTTGAATAGTCCATTGGGAATATACTGAAATTCTAGAGAGGGGAAGTTCCTAAACCAGGGACAAAAGACACTGCTTTGGTAGTTTCTAATGCTGGACATTCTTTGGTGTAAACTTTTAGTGTGTTCTGTGTGCCTTGATGTTTTTGTGTTTTTGTTGTAGTGAAATAGGAAAAAAAATTTAAAATGTCTTTCTATTAGTCATGACTTTGGGAAAATACGCCATTTGAGTCATTTGCTGAAACTTCCCCAAAGCAGGATTTGGGAAAGAAGGGAACGCATGGTGATCCAATATGGACGCCTAATTGAAAAGTTTTACAATATTTAAAAATGCGTCTGGTACTTCTGTTCACATGTAAAGAGAAAAGCTGGTTTAAAACTAATGCGCGCAATTGTCCTGTTTTTGGACATTTAAATAGAGTTTTAAACTAGAGTCTCTTCACACATGTACAGAGTAAAACCCAAGACTGATTATTTCCTTAAAAAATGGCGAATTTTACCCAAGGAAGGAATACAGGCTGGTTCTAGCAACAAGATCGATATTTTTCCATAATAAAGTGATTTTTGAAATATTAATGAAGCCTGTTCCAAAGTTAACTCTAAGACTTCCAAAAGAAAATTCAGTAAAATTGTCTCTGTTACAAAAATTTGCCAAAGTAAATGCCTTAATAATAATAATTGGATTTGAATCTCAAGAAATTATGTAGCTACAAATTTGCTTCTTGACTTTCCCCAGAGAAAAATGGTCGTTTTAAAGTCAAGAGCTGGGCCAGGCCTGTTTGCCAGCCTCAGGTATGGTTTTCCAGAGCTGCTGGGAACTTGAGACCTTAAAGTTTACTGAATCAAATGATAAAAACATATGTCTAGGTATTTTGAAGTGACATAATACATAATATTGATCTGAGTGTGCCTCGTACGAAATCTAGAGGGTAGAATTGAATCTGTTGGTTGATTGTGTCTTATAATTTTGAAGTTTATTCTTAAAAATGTTACTGATTAAGAAATATTTGACTTGCCAGCTAAAAGTTTAAGGTTCGGATTAAATTGGGAGAAATGTGTAGTTGTGGTAGCTAGATGCCTAAAATGTAGAAATTTTTGAGAAAATAATTTTTGCTTTCTCTGAAATAATTAGGAATTCAAAATATGCTGCTTATTGGTCTGAAGGAAAAAAAAAGAAAGAGGATTAACTCAGTGATCTCAACTGAAATTCTTAATACAAAAACCAGTTTAAATTTAATTGCAAAGAACAGTGCAGACAGCCATCACTTTGGGCTGCGTGATTTGGCAGCCGCCATGATGGCCACATGGCTTGCTCCTCCCCTGGGGGCCGCCATCTTGAAACAGTAAAGGACAAACCCCTCCCTTTGAATTAGCCAATCGGGAGAGACCATGCGCCTGAGCTCCAGTCAGGAGTAAAGGATGGTCACTGTGTTGTTAAGGCATCTGCATCAGAAAGAACTCGCAGGGCCAGGTTCAGACAGGAGGCTCTCAATGGGGTAGGGTACCTTGTGTCTGTTATGGGTTGGCTCAACAAGATAGACCACTGACTCAGAATTGAAATTTAAGAGCCTTTTATTAAGCTGGCCAGCTGACCACAGCACCTATCTCCCCCTCTGGGAGATTCGGAGCATGTGGCAGAGATCAAGGGTGCAGTATGATCCTTTATAGCAAATCAGTGTTAGAAAAAAAATACAAAGCATTCCATTAGCTATTCCTTAGAAGTTCACAGAAAGTTCATAAGCACAAAGGGGGGGGGGGTAAACAGAGTCACACCTGGCTGGAGCATATCATAACACATTGTTTTTCTAAGACAATCTAGCAATTTTTCTTCTATGGTTCCTAACCCTGACACAATCCTCCATATGTCAGTCCCCCCTCCCAGCACATTCTGTAACATTCTGTAACCCTTCCATGCCGCAGTCCCTCACCCTAGCACATTCCCTACTGGTCTTATGCCCGAATCAAATCTTTGATTCAGTGCCCTCCTCTACAATATGAAATTGAGGAGGCATTTGGCAATGTAGGGGTCGAGCCACTGGGGAAGAGTTCGGCATTTGATGGTGAATAATTGGCTTGGCCGCTGACATAGAGTCTTAGTTCCCATGTCTTTCTCCTTCCCATTGGTCAGTTCACCAGGTGAGAGGCATGAGGAGGACGGGGTTACAATTTCCAGTGCCTCTTTCCTGCGACTTTGATGTCTGTTGGAGTGCTCAGCACCACCTGGTAGGGTCCATCCCATCTAGGTTCCAGGCTGCTAGGGTCGTGGCACTGCACCCAGACGAGATCACCCAGGGAGAAAGCAGGCTGTGTTGGATTGGATCTCAGCACGTCCTCCTCCCGTATGGCTCTCACCACCCGTTGTGCTGACGTGGCGCTGCTCTGCAAAGCCTGTAAGGACTTAAGCAAATTTCGGGTAGACAGCCGGGCAATTTCTCCCTCCCTTAGGCGGGGAAGAAGAGGTGGTGGCCTGCCAAACATTTCAAAAGGGGTGAGTCCTTTTATATACGGAGTAAACCTAGCTCTGAGGAGGGCAAAAGGAAGGAGACTTACCCAGTTTTCGCCAGTCTCTAATTTTAACTTAGTTAATGTTTCCTTTAAGGTACGATTCATCCTCTCTACCTGTCCAGAACTCTGTGGTCTATAAACACAGTGCAATTTCCAAGTAACTCTCGGGGCCTTAACTATGGATTGTAACTTTGGCGATAAATGCCGGGCCATCGTCGGACCCCATATATAGTGGCAGGCCAAACCGGGGGACAATTTCAGTGAGGAGTTTTCTAACTACTACCTATGCTGTCTCTGCCTTGGTTGGGTATGCGTCAGGCCAGCCAGAGAAGGTATTAATGAAAACCAGCAATTATTTATACCCTCCTTGTCCTCCTGGTATCTCGGTGAAGTCCACTTCCCAGTGTTCTCCAGGGTTCTGACCTCGGAATCGCTGTCCTGGCGCGGCGACAACAGGGAGCCCTTGGTTCACCCGGGCACACACTTGGCACCTTCTAGCCAAGTCTTGGGATATTTTCTGGAGCCTTGGGATGTAAAATTCTCTTCCCAGTAGTTCTGATAGCTTCGTTCCCCCCAGGTGGGTGCTCTAGTGGGCCTGGGAAGCAATGGTCCACCCCAGGGCTTCTGGCACTATAGGCCTCCCGTCTGGCAGAATTAGCCATCCAGCCTCTCCTTCCCGGGCCCTTAGTTTCTCAGCTAGCCTCTGCTCCTCTGGCAGATGAGTAGGCTTCCCTGGGAGCCTTCGTGCTGGCAGGGCTACGAGAACTTCTAGGGGCCCTACTGGTATTTTAGCCACTTCCTTGGCCTCCTGTAAGGGCGGTGTGAGGAGATATATCCTTGCAGTCCCTGGGTAGGTCTGGCAGGACGAGTGCCGGGGCGCTCACCAGGGCTTCTTAGATCTCCCCTGGCTCCTCCTCATGTCACTACTGCCGCCCCGCATACCGCATACCAGGTACCTTCCATCTTTGTAGAGGGTCTCATCTGGATTCTGCAGGGGCTGGTCCACAAGGTTCTCACGGAGGGAAGTGAGGGTAGTCAGTGTCTCCTCGCATTCACGAAAAGGGGCCTCTGCCTTCTCGTCAGGGAGGAGTGTGGCCGGGTTCAAGGCAGCTGTTTTCAGGAAGCTAAAATGTTTACTTTTTTTCCCTTTCCCCATCAGAGGGCCTGAGTGAGTGCTATGAGTTCCACAAGGAAGTCCACCTTTTGACCCCCCATTGTCAGGGTCATTCTGGGCTCCTGGGGGCCAGCTGAGCCCCGACAACCCCAATCCACCTTCTCCACCAGCATGGGAGGGAGTCGGTTTCTCCGCATGTTCAGGGCACTCCCTTTTCTAATGTCCTTCCTTTCTGCAAAATGCACATTGATTTTTCCCAAGCCTGGGTTGGACTCCTTTTCTTCCGTGAGGCTTTTCTTTTCCCTTGTTGTCTCTCCGGCCCCTTGGGCCTCCCTCCTCGCTCAGGGCCAGGAGGACCTTGGCCATTCGGGTGTTTAAATTTGCCATCGGGTCCTCCCGATTGTCAAAAACCTTCTGGGCCACCTCAACCAACTTAGAGATTGATTTCCCCTCAAAGCCTTCTAACTTCTGTCATTTTTTCCTAATATTTGGGGCCGACTGGGAAACAAATGCAACATTGACAGCCCTTCGACTTTCCGGGGCATCAGGGTTAGGCCCCTGGATTGTCTCTGTCACCTTAGAGAGGTTTGTGGGTCTCCAAGCAGCAGCTCGGATGCCCCCTAATAGAGTCTGGTGATACCGATCGAGAGCCTCCTTTCCCCTGTCACTATAGGGGTTCAAGTTGGGTTGCCTGGAGGGAAACATAGCCTTTAATCTGTCTTTTATTTGTTCTTTCAGAACGGACTAAAGGAGCTTTATTTCCCTACAGGGTCTTATATGTCACAGGACCTCACAGGGTCTGTAATTCCTGTAACAGAGGGCTAGTATTCATCATTTTATTAACCCCCTCTGTTCTAGACAGGCCTTCCCCAGTTTCCTACAGTTGAGGTTTTGTGCCACCCCTGGCATGGGCATGGTCACACAGGCCTGCAAGACAGTATACAGGTTGCTAACTGTCAACTCTCTCTCAATAGAGACCAAAATTTAATGGGTATTCTTCTTTGCCCACCTGGGCAACTGCCCTCTCAGCAGCTAGATACCCTTTACTTTTTGGGTTCACCCCACATAGCCTTCTTCCAGGACAGTTTACACATGGGCCAGTTCTTCTTTCTAGCCACAAATACAGTTTGTCCAATTTCCTTAAAATGTATTCTGGCACAGGAGAAAGTTGTTTTGCTGTACATAGGTAGCTTAACCCCTATACAACTGGGCTCGGACCTCTGCCTAGCAAATTGAGTCTATAAGTTCAATATGCAGCCTCCGGTCCTCCTAACCCAACGAGGTTTCGGCTAGTCTCTGAGTCAGACTTCTCCTCTCTTGGAGAATTTCAAAGTCCTGATGGCTCCCAGGTCCAGGGAGACTGCCCTTTTCTTAACTCTGTTTATTAGTTACAGGGCCCTGCTTTCCTTGTCTTCCCACCAGTCCCCTTTATGGCAGAGCAGCGACCAGGCCTCTTTGAAGGGAGTGTACTGGAAGGGGATATCAGCCTCTCCTCTTCCAGCAGCAACAGGTAGTAAACCCTTTCAGTACATTTGCAAGCAGGGAGCTTTTACTACCTCTATCTTCAGTTTTCATAGATCTCAGGCTTGCTACTCTATTTCTGGGGCTGTAGGAAGGCTAGTGCCAATCACTGGCTTATGGCTTAACTGCTGTAGCCTGCAAGCCAAAGGCCCAAGTACTTTCTCGCTGCTGCTGCTGCTTCTCTTTTTTTTAGGGCCACTGCAGGCAGCTCAGGCATCTAGCCCCCCTTCTTTGATCATTCACTCCCCAATTTGGTCTGGAGCTGGGAATAGCGCCTCAGTCTGCCTTGCTTCCCCAGAGGGCTGCCTGTCTAGCCCCAGATCTAGAGGGCCGGCCTGCCGTAGTGGCAACTTAGGAACTGCAGGACTGGCAGATGTCGCAAGGTCCTGCAGCTTCTCCCCTCTCTCTCTGTCAAGAGCTGGTGGCGTGGCCTGGGCCTGAGGCCAGGGCTCACCCAGATCCGGCGCCTGGGGACCATAGGGGGCGGCCGGATAATGGGTTCCTCCTGCTCTCCCTGAAGGACCGGGGGAGCCTTTCCCTTCTGGGGCCCGGCCAAAAGAATTGTCTGTCTCGGTCCCAATTTTCCCCTCGGGAGGCAAGCCCTCATCCACCGGGGTTTCTTGGACAATATGTCAATCCAAACCTGAATATAAGGAATTTGATCAGGATGCCCTGGGCGGCCGTATATGACATAATGGACCCAGTAGGCAGCGGTCAGATCAAAAGACCCTGCATCCGGCCACCCCTCCTGGAAAGTGAGCCACTCCCATTCACAGAATCGCTGTAAATCAAAAGCATTAACATTATAACTTTTAAATCTACCCCAGAACTTCAGTTTAATACAGTAAATTACAACCCAGGTAAGAGCAACTGATAGACAGAAATCTTTATTAACTAAGTAGGCTGATTCCCCCTTAACAGTGAGCAAAAGACTCTGAGAAAAAATAATTCTCGCAGCTGCAAGAGGCTTTGAAGACTATTAAAGGGGCCAGCCCAACCGTTCAGCCAAGCGTATCAACAGAAAGCAGAATAAATCAAAGTAGCTTTTACTTTACATAGACCAGTAATGATTTACACTTTCTTAATAGACTAGCCCAGGCTGGAGCTGTATCTAGTCCTCCTTCTCTGTAGTAATTTGGCTAGTCCCACACAAACAAACTTTGTCCCGACCCCATGATGATCGGTGGCGAGAGACAGACAAGGGAGGGGGTGACCTGTTTTCACAGATCCTCACGCAGATGCCCGCCTGGCCGCGTCCCTTGGGAGCTTAGATTCATCGTAGCTAAGGTGCACCCGTATAAACCCCGGGCCTGGTCACCTCCACATGGGGGTGAGTCACCGTTATGCCATATGACGAATCGCGGAACCGCAGGTTGGGGCCCACTCGGACTCCGTAACCGAAGTCGTGGAGCCACACAAAGGAGAGGAGGGGGGGGCCCCCTCCCTCCACACTCACACACTTTCACCAGACATTCACTCAGAGTTTAAACAATCCACCCAATTTCTAACAACTTCCCAATTCCTGAGGGAGCTCTATAGCTTCCCGGGAGGTGATCAAGCTCCCCTTCCACTCACCCGGAGTGGGCCTGACTGATAGGGGATCGACGAAGATGACTAACCCTATCCCATTTGACAAAGACAAAGACAACAAAGAACAGAGACAAAATAAATCAGCCAAATGCAACCTAAGGTTGCCCGGAACCTGCAGCTCGCTCCTTGAAGTCCTGAAAATTTTCAAAAAACATTGCAGCAGGGTGTACACAGAAGCAGACAACTTTTTGACAATAAACACCAAGACAAACAAATACCAGACAGACAAACCCAGTGCAGCCTACAGCCGCACGAACCAGGGACCCCGGCCACCGTCGTGGCCGCAGGTCAGGACCAGGAGTACCGCTGCGTCCAGCCCTCTGTATAGGTCCTTCCGTCGGACGTCCCAATTCCTGTTTAACGACCAGTCCTTACCTCTCTCGAGAGTCCAGGTGGCTCGGTTTCCGAATTGAAAGTTTTCTGGGGGACTGGAGGCCTCCTTGGTAGTCGTTCTCCACAGGTGTGGGGTATCTCGCTGAGTGCCCGGCGACAAGTGGGGGAGAGCCTCCTGCCTCGAATAGGGGGTCCCTCTCACCCCTACCGGGGGAGAGCCTCCTGCCCTAAACAAGGGGTCCCTCTCACCCCTGCCGGGGGAGAGCCTCCTGCCTTGAATAGGGGGTCCCTCTTCTCCCCGTTAGGGGAGAGCCTCCAGCCCTAAACAAGGGGTCCCTCTCCTCCCTGCCGGGTATCTCGCTGCGGGCCTCCAAATGTTATGGGTTGGCTCAACAAGATAGACCACTGACTCAGAATTGAAATTTAAGATCCTTTTATTAAGGTGGCCAGCTGACCACGCACCTATCTCCCCCTCTGGGAGATTCGGAGCATGTGGCAGAGATCAAGGGTGCAGTATGATCCTTTATAGCAAATCAGTGTTAGAAAAAAAATACAAAGCATTCCATTAGCTATTCCTTAGAAGTTCACAGAAAGTTCATAAGCACAAAGGGGGGAGGGTAAACAGAGTCTCACCTGGCTGGAGCATATCATAACACATTGTTTTTCTAAGACAATCTAGCAATTTTTCTTCTATGGTTCCTAACCCTGACACAATCCTCCATATGTCAGTCCCTCCTCCCAGCACATTCTGTAACATTCTGTAACCCTTCCATGCCGCAGTCCCTCACCCTAGCACAGTGTCCTGTTAGGGACTGGGCAGCCAAGAGTCAAGATCCCCGTGGGGGCGTCTGCCAGTGATGCTCTGGTGTTTGCTTTTCACAGATTGGGAGTTTATGAATTATTTTCAATGCTGAATACACTGCTTGCAATAAGCTATGTGCCTCATTTTAAAATCCTACATATTATTTATTAATTATAATGGAGTCTAAAGGTATACAAATTTTATATTCTCTATGTCATTTTACAGAGATTATTACTTACCAAAATTGTTGTCTTGGAAGGTTAAAAGCAAAGTTTTTATCAAATCTATAACCATGCCACTTTTAAATTTTGTCATTCGTGGACAGCTTTATTCTGATGCATATGTAGGTATATTATATGTTTGGAAAAAAAATCCAAAGGAGTCTGACTTAACCTAAATTGCAGGCTTGTAAGCAGGTCATATTTTTAAACTGAATGAAGATTTATAGAACTTCAAGGAATAACTGAATTCAAAACCTACTGGCAAATAATAGGGATAAACAAAAATAACTATGGGACTAAATGAATTGAGGATAATTATTCTTATGACTGTTTAAAATATTGTTGACTTTTAAATCTTTTGTTTCCCAAATATAAGGAAAAGTAAAGAGCAGACATTCTGCATTGTAGGAACTTACAAAATTGGTAACAGATTCATTTCACAGTGCACTCCCGGGCGACGAAGATTTCAAAGATCATGGCTTACAACCAGGAGATTTGTTGTATTGGAAAAGACACCAAATAAAAGACTCTCTCCAACCTCATTGGAGAGGACCTTACCAGCGGAGATCAAAGACTTTTCAAGGATGAGAAACAGCAGAGGTCTTTAAAGGATGAGAAGTTGCTGACCACCAAGGCAGACAGCTATCCCAAGATGACGTCAAAAAGGCCTGTATACTCACAAACTGATACTGCTAGCCATGGTGATTCAAAGTTTTTGATGGGGAATGTTATCTGACTTTATTGTTTAAGTATATGTCTTTGTTTAAAATTATTTAGCTAGTAAAATTTCTGTGTCTCTTAAAAAAAACACATGTATGTATTGCTAATCTGAGGAATGTTAATTATTTACATGTCACCTAAAAATTAAGGCTAAGAGTTCTAACTAGCTGGAAAGTATGGCTTAGGTGTGATGGAGGAAGGTAAAGAGAAATACTTAATGGAAGGTCTGAGGCATGGTTATGCATTTTTGAAGGACATGGAAAGAAGGTTTGAAGGCTAATTTGAAAGTATGATATTTGTGAAGGTTTTGTATGTGATGAGAAGGAAAAGAGAAATGTTAAAAGAAAGTTGAATGCATGATAGGCCAGTAAGCTGGAACAAGTAGAATAGGGAAACTGAGCAGAAATCCTATCTTCCTTAAACCAAGGACACTTGGGAGTAAATAATTTGCATTTGCCACCCTAAACAAAGGTTAAATCGTTTATGTCAATCTGATTAGTGTCATTTGCCGTCCACACCCAAGGACAAATGAAGTTAGAAAATAAGTCTTATTTTGATTAGTTCTTTTAGAATGTATGTTAAGGAATTTTAAAATTGCTCAAACCTTGCTGCCTTGGGTCCGGTTCTGCATGTGTAAGAAGGGACAGAGTAAGGTTTAGTAGCAGGAGTGAAGAGGCAGGCAGGGCAGGAGCAGGCCAGAAGAAGCCGGCAAGGCCATCCAAACCACCCATCCGCTATTGGCCAGAGCCGCCTCGGACTGGCAACAGCTGACTCTGACTAGGACAGACTGGGCTCTTTCCAAATGGGCCCCCAGGAGCCGATGGTTGAAATGAAAATCGGAGGCCAGACTGTGAACTTTATGGTTGATACAGGAGCAGAGCACTCGGTAGTTACTCAGAAGGTAGCTCCCCTCACCATTATTGGAGCTACCGGGACCACAGCTGCAGACTATTCTGCCGCCCCCACTGATGTCAGTTAGGCGGCCACCAGGTGGTTCATGAATTCCTGTATTTGCCAGAATGCCTGTCCCCTTTCTTGGATGTGATCTCTTACAGAAATTACAAGCCACCCATAAGCTTGTTCAAGATGCCCTGCGAGTGCCACCTCAAACTCTGTATATCCTTTCCAGCTGAAAGGGCGAGGACTACGCCCTCCACCTTGCCCCAGGGTAAGGGCTATGCCCTCCATCTTACCTTGGCCATGTGCTCAGCAAGCTTCTTCCCGGAAGATAGTCAAGGGAAGTGCACGCCATCACTATGACCACATCCTGTGTAATGAGACACCGACTTGCGCCTGGCCAATTGGCAAGGCCCACAGTCCTTTCTCCTCCCCTTACCCCAAACCCCTATAAAACCTCTCTCCACACAGAGTTTTCTCTCTCTCAGCCACTGGAGCTTACCGTTGCATCGGTGAGTGTGGCAGGGGAGCCAAACCTAGGTTTGAAATGAATGACTCTTTGCTTTTGCATCGGACTGACGGGCTCCCTGGGGGTCCTGGAAACCTTGAAATCTGGGCACAACATTTGGGGGCTCGTCCGGGATTCCCAAGACCATCGAGGGACCCCCGATCCGAAGAGTCTGACTGACCGTGGTATGTGTGTGTCGTTGTATGTTCTGTTCAGTGTGAGCTCGTTTCTGGAATCTGTAATTGCCTGAGGGGTCTAGGCGGACGCGCCGTGAACGACCACAGGCGGGGGAGAGTTGGAAGACGTTCCGCTCCCCAGGAGGGATGGATATGCCCCTTGCGGATTTGAGACAAGGCAGGTCGCTCCTGCCGGTTTGGCGTAAGGCCAACGTCTAGTTGCTTCCATGGAGTTGGAAGCCTGTATTTTCGGGCCCTGTTTAGTGTTCTGTGTTTGTACTGGACGGATGTTATGGGATGGACTCAGACTGCTCCTTTGGGTATTGTAATTGATCATTTAAAGGAGATTGGGGGAGGCTTTAGAGCTCCCTCAGGAGTTGGGAAGTTGTTAGGAATTGAATGGATTGTTTAAACTCTGAATGAATGTCTGGTGAAAGTGTGCGAGTGTGGAGGGAGGGGGATTGCCCTCCCCCCTCCTTTGTGTGGTGGTCGGGTGGCTGCCTGAGTGAGGATCTGTGGAAACAGGTCACCCCCTCTCCAAGTAAATGCGTCTGGGATTTCTGTGCACGTGTTAGGAGAAAAGCTGGCTTAAAACTAATGTGCGCACCGTCCGTTTTCCGATAGGGTTTTGGGCTAGCGTATTTAATTTGCTACCTAAGATTTTTAAAAGTTCTGCAATATAATGTTGGCCATCTATCTTTTAGGGGTTTTGGTTTCCTCTTTCCTTGTTTATTGTGAGAATGAGGAAAGCATCTTTTCTGTCAGAGAACAGTTTAGACTGCCACAATGTTGAGCTGCCTGACTTGGCAGCCGCCATGTTGGCCGCATGGCATGCCGTGCCCCTGGGGGCCGCCATCTTGGAACAACAGGCCCCTCCCTCTGACTTAGTCAATCACAAAAGGAATGTCTGCTCACTGAGGCAGGATGGGATTTCAGGGGTGGAGTTTTAAGGTGGAGTTTTACTAAGGAAATGCAGATGGGGCAGAAAGTGTGCCTGCCTCCCAGATTTATTTAATACTAAATTAGCAATCACGGTCTTAATATAATTTTAGTGGTATGATAGACCAATGTTTTGAGCAGTTGGCTTTATAAGGGCCGACAATAGAGCTTGTATTTCTTAAAGGGCTTGTAGATAGAGAATTGAAAAGCTTTTACAAATTCATAAATGCATCCAGGATTTCTGTGCACATGTAAAGGAAAAGACCAGTTTAAAAACGAGTGCGCATAGTTTTGAGCTGAACTTGACCTTTTGCTGTGTACAGAATAAAAACCCGAGACTGTTTTGGCCTTAATAGTTATGGGTTTGCTTCTTGAATTCCCCAGCAGGAAAACTGTGACCATTTTGAAATTTAGCAGCTATGCCAGGATAGCAGTAACCCAATTTCTAAAGTAAAGTACAATTATTTCAGGTAGAAACTGTGGTTTAAAAGTTCTAGCTACCTGGAAAGCATGGCCTTGGTATGATAGGAGGAAAAAGAAATATTAAATGAATGGTAAACCAGTGAACTGGGACTTGTCACTGATGGTGGATTGTGAAAAGGGCTGGACGTGGCCTAACTTCTCCTTCCTTGGTACCCCTGAAACGTCTGAGGGTACTTCTGGCCTTGGTTTTCCAATGTGTTAAATCTGTTGATTTTGATGTTTTGCTGAAATCCTCTTGAAGGACATTGAATGGTTCTTTCCTTCCTCTTTAACTTTTGGGGGATTGTGTGAATGGATTACTGATGTAGATTATCAAGAATCTCTAAGGGACTTGTCCTGTATCTGGAGGAATGGCTTCTAGATGGTATTCACCCTCTCTGGGACTTCCGGAGGGAAGTCAAAACTCGGACTGGCTAAGGGTTCGATTCTGGCCTATCTTTTAAAAAGGTAGAAAAGAAGCATTCCTAAGCAGTTTTCTACTGCCTCTGTTCAGGGACTTGTTCTGTATCTCGACACAACTGAAACTGATTTGTTGGTATTTTGTGGTATAAATGTGTCATGCACCTCGAAGTTCTTAATGGGGAATGTATCTAGTTATCGTGCCTATTTAGTCTTGATTTCCTTGTTCAATATGAGTACCGTTTCTATCTGGATGAGACATAGGTCAAGAATCCTGTCCTGGGATGTGGGAAAGGGAGGCCCCCACATCTGTTCCTGTCAGGCCCCCATCAGGGGACTTGGGCGGTGTTCCTGTTATCTGCTCAAGATCCCAAGACTGTAAAGGTACTTGTTCACTGAAAGGCTGTAAGTGTAAATATTTATTTGATGTTTGTATGTCTACTTGGGTATAATTATTTGTTCATGTAAGTGTGGAAGTATATTCTGTGCTAGGTTGGGATTTTGGAATTCTGGGGTAGATTTAAAAGGTATTTGTGGCTTTTCTAGTCTGATTGGGACATTTAAGGGTGGGGCTCACAGTTCCCCAGGGCAGAGATTCCATGGGCCCTTCCCCCTGCCTGTGCTGAATTAAATAATACAGGCCAGTGTCATTTAGCTTGCTGGTTAAAGGAAAACAATGGGCCTTAGAATCTGTAAAGGTGGGTGGTAATGAAGCTGGTCAAATGTACTGCAAGGGTTTGGAACCTGTTGCTGCTAGCAAAGGAGGGGCTGATACCCGCTTCTAGCACACTCCCTTGAAAGAGGCCTGGTTGCTGCTCTGCCACAAAGGGAACTGATAGAAAGGCAAAAAAAGCAGAGCTCTGTAACTGATAAACAGGGTTACCTAGAAGCCATCAGGACTTTGAAGTTCTCCAAGAGAGGAGGAATCTGACTCAGAGACTGGCGAGGACTGGGTGGCTTTTCTTTAACAATTTCTTTCCTTGAGAGGGCTCCAGAGGGTGCATGAGGACATTTGGCTGCGCCTCCGCGCCATCTACGAGACCAGCCCAACCCCAACTCCTCATCAGCACAGACCAGGAGATTGGGTCCACGTCAGAAGGCACCACCGGGAGACCCTAGAGCCACATTGGAAGGGTCCCTACACTGTGGTGCTGACGACCCCCACCGCTCTCAAGGTAGATGACGTCGCGACCTGGGTCCATCACACTCATGTCCGGTCAGTGGATCCATCCATGACCCGGAAAGACTTCATCACCAAATGGAGCATCGATCGAGATCAACGCAACCCGCTCAAGCTCAAGCTACGGCGTGCTCGACCTGCCTGATGCCGGTAACATGACTCGCGATCACTCCTGTCACCAGGAGCCCCCACAATACTGTGTAATACATTTAGATAATGCTGGCATCTTCATGGACATGGCTCCAAAGAGACAAGGACAATTTATAGGATCACGTGTTTGGTAGCAGAAGATTTGGCTGCCTGAAGCGGCCATGATGCCAATATTATGTTTCATTGTATTGATATGTTATATTAACCTTTGATTCTTTTGCAGGTTTGAATGTATGTTGGCTGTCCTGGAAGGGAGCTGTGTGGGGTGACCCCCAAAAGTAAAGGGTGCCTAGCTGCCAAGAGGGCAGGTGCCCAGCTGGGCAGGGAAGGGTGCCCATCAGGTTTTGGTCTCTGCTGAGAGACAGCTAACAGTTGGCAGCCTGTAATACTGTCTTGCAGGCCTGAGTCACCATGCCCATGTCAGGGGTAGTAAAGCTGGAAAAAGCCTTTTTAGAATAGAAGGTCTGAGGCATGGTTATGCATAGAAAGAAGGTTTTATACCAACAGTTACTGTTTTGTTTTAAATCCATGAAAAGGAATTAGCAAGGAAAGTCAGAAAATCTTAGAGTAGATCAGTATGTTTTTCTCCTTATGTAATTCCTCCGAAATCTGGCAATGCTAAATAAGTACGTTTCTTTGCATAGATCCAATAAGACTGATTCCTAATAGTGGTTTTATTAACGGAAAACTTTGAGACTGGAGTATCGTGTTTTAAAGAGCCTTGTCTGAACTCTAAAGACTTGAAGCCACTAAGAATGCCACGAAGAAAGCGTGGTATCCTGCTTGGGAGCCCTAAAGATGGCTGGCGCTGGAGCGTCAGGCCCATGCCCTACCATCACTGGCGGTTGGTAAGAGTAGAAGGGGAGCAGTAAAGATGCCTCTGCATCCCTGCGGAACCCCCACACACTCTGGGCCGCAACAAGTAGGAGGGCTACTGAGATGGGCCTTAAAGCCTGGAGCGTGGGCTCAGGTGGAGTTGCTACAGGTGAGGGATTCACCTAACTCAGCAGATACTGCAGGCAGGCCTGATGGCAGCTGGATGGCTTGGCTTCCTGGCCCTACGGGGCACATTAAGGTTCAACCATGAAATTCCAGCAAAGGTAGTCAGTTACCATTCTTGTTGTATTTATGCAAACATCAGGAAACTTGATTTGGCTTTTTGATAGCCATGGAGGAATTTTAAGAAGAAAAATCCTGTTTCAATAGAAGTTGTTCTTTCCCTTCCACCGGGCCATTTGTTAAACTTATAGGGATAGTTCAGTTGATAGTTCTGTGTGCCCAGTATGGGCCTCTAGCAACGGTGGAATAGAAATGCAGTCCATCTCATGATTGAGCCGGAAGTTCCAAGACAAGGGGGGAATGAAAGGGCGAGGACTACGCCCTCCACCTTGCCCCAGGGTAAGGGCTATGCCCTCCATCTTACCTTGGCCATGTGCTCAGCAAGCTTCTTCCCGGAAGATAGTCAAGGGAAGTGCACGCCATCACTATGACCACATCCTGTGTAATGAGACACCGACTCGTGCCTGGCCAATCGGCAGGGCCCACAGTCCTTTCTCCTCCCCTTACCCCAACCCCCTATAAAACCTCTCTCCACACAGAGTTTTCTCTCTCTCGGCCACTGGAGCTTACCGTTGCATCGGTGAGTGTGGCAGGGGAGCCAAACCCGG
Organism: Myotis daubentonii; assembly: GCF_963259705.1. Lineage (NCBI taxonomy): Eukaryota > Metazoa > Chordata > Mammalia > Chiroptera > Vespertilionidae > Myotis > Myotis daubentonii. Next base: position 1,512,291 of record NC_081850.1, on the reverse strand, counting down.
GTTTGAAATAGATGACTCTTTGCTTTTGCATCGGACTGACGGGCTCCCTGGGGGTCCTGGGAACCTTGAAATCTGGGCACAACACCAGCCTGGGGACTCGGTGTGGGTAAAGAAGCTCACTACCCAAGGACTCGCCCCAACTTGGAAAGGACTGTACACTGTCGCCCTGCTGACGGCATCCAGACCTGGCTACACCACTCCCCGCTCCTGCACCAGGAAACGGCCTTGATCCCGGCAGCCAGCGCCTCACCCGTGAGAGCCAGGAGGAGACTCGACGTCCGCAAGAGTGGAACTGGACTTCAGTGAGGACAGTACTGACGGGGACCGTGGCACTAGGGCACTTGGTAACTGTAAGAACATTTTTCTAGCCAGTGAGAAAGTCCAGGGACAAGTGGGGCTAGATGCACAAGGGGACAGGAGAGCAGGAACAGAATAGAGAATGCCCTTAGAAGAAGTGGGGTGAGTAAATGAAAATTAAATGTGCCAAACTGGCAGTTTAGAAAAATTAATTCGGTCAAACTACTTGTAGTTAGGGGGCAGTACCATCCCCTAACTAGTAAAGATGAGTCCATGATTTGACTCATGTACATAAAACCAGTGGGGAATGAAGTATAGTACCTATTTGCTTTGCTTAACAGTGGAAAAGTTATTTTGATTTTCTGAATTGTATACATCATCCCATTCGATTGAATGACCATCCCATTGATTGTTATCTTACTGGTTTTGGAAAGCACATTCTTCTGTACCTGGGAAACAGGACAGCGCAATTATCCTAGGTCGTTCTAGTGACCACAGATAATGCATTCCAGTTGACTCAGTGGTCCCAAGGCCAGGGCAGCGCAATTACTCTAAATTTAATAAATTCCTGGCAACTCAGTGGTCTCAAGGCCCGAGGGCTCTGGATAAGGTGTTTCTGTCAATTCAGTGACCCTGAGACCCAGAACTATAATTAACATGCTTAATTCTGCTTCTGTAAACTGTTGTTTTTTTTGTTTGTTTGTTTGTTTTTTGCGGATCAGGTTCCTCACTCCAAACCCTGGGATGTAACCAATACCTTTGTGATTTTTGTGTTCATGATATGTAAATGTTATACTAGATGCAGAAAAGCAAAACTCAAGACAAACAGCAAAAAGACTCAGATCATGATGGCTCAAAAATTAGAAATGATCCAGAATATTTTTTAACAAGGACATATAGGACCTGACTGCCTCCCATTTACCTGCCCTTTTTAAAATAATAATAATTCGACCTTAAATGCCATCCAAGGTTATGGTCTTGCCCCATCCCCAGTGGTCCACCTGTTCAGCAAGACACACTGACTCTGAGACATCCTAGGAATGAGCCTTCCTAGCACCGTGGGACTCCATTATCCAACCAAAAGGTTGGCCATCAATGCAGCCTTTGGATTGATTTATGACCAAAAGGGGGATGTGTGAAAGAAAGGGGCCACATGCTGACCTGACAAGCTCAGGGGAGGCCTGCATGGCAGTTTTGCAGACTCGGAGACCTAAAGTAACCACAAAGGATGGTCTGAAATTAACCTTAACTAAAAGCAGTGATGGTGGGCAGTTACGTCCTAAGCCGATAGCTTCACTGATAAGGTCAACCTTTACTGTAACTGAGCCTATCTGTCTTTTTGCATCTATGATAACATACCCTTGAAATGTCTGGGTAACTTGTGATTTCCCTGTATCTGGAGCCCCTGGGGCAGGGCCAGGTGTGCTGGGCCCAGGACAGATGCAGCAGATTCTTTCATTTGTCATGTTAATTGTTCCTGCACCCACCTAAGTACATGTCCATCATTTTACTTTTTATCCTATCACAGAGGTCCCCCCCCCGCGCCCCCCCCCCCCCTTCGCTTGATCCCATCTCCTTAAATGTGTCACCAATGAATTTCATGTATAAATACGGATGTAACCCGCCATTCTCTGGAGCACTATCTCAATTCGTTGAGGTTCTGCTTCCCGGCATATGTCGACAGTTTGGCTCAAATAAACTCACAAAAATTCTTTACGGGTTTCAATGGTTTTTTACGTTAACAGAACAACCAGGAGTCCACTCCCTCACTTCCGGGGCAGCAGCAGGAGCTACATCAGGAGTCCCTAGCAGAGTCCACCCTGGACATGAGGGTGCAGGTTTTCCTGGACAGAAACCAGGCCCGGAGCGGGACTCTGAGCAGGACTCTGAGCCAGAAGGGCCACACAGCAAAAGTCCAGGGACCCAGAAGCCTGGGGAGAGCTTTTGTGAGCGGGTACTGAGGTTGTTCCAAAAGATGCTGAGTCGCCTGCAGAAGCCGTGGTGGGACTGCTGGCCTGGGCGAAGGGGAAGTGGCCTCCCTTGTCAGAAAGGTGACGTTCATCTGCAGCGAGAGCACGGCTTTCTGCTCCAGGCGGCACAGTCCTTCTGAGTTTATTCCAGGTTACGGAGTCCCATGAGGTCCTGGAGGGGCCCAGTCACCTCCCAGCCCTTTGATCCTCCCGCCCGCCCGTCTCCCCGCTTCTCAGAAAGAATCTTCTGAAGTAACATTTGCTTTCCTGCTCACCCTTGACTCATCCTCAGCAACCTCCCTCACTTCCACCCTGTTCACGGCCTCTCCACCCAGCGTGCCCGGTTTCCTTCTCTTGCCGCAGCATTTTAATAAAAGTTGGTTGGCCGGGGAGGGGGCAGGAGTGGGGTAGAGGAGGTCAATGGGGAGAAAGGGAGACCTCTAATTCTTTCAACAATAAAGGTAAGTTGTTTTGTTTTGTTTTTGTTTTTGTTTTTTTTAAAGAAGCTAGACACAAAAAGTCACACATTGAATGATTCCATTTATATGAAATGTCCAAAATAGGCAAATACGCAGACCGAGAATGCATTATTGATTGCCAGGGGATAGGGAAAGGAGAAATTACTAGTGATTGCTAATGGTTATGGATTCCTTTTTTGAAATGATAGAAATGTTCTGGAGTCCAATAGTGATATTAGATCAAAACCATATGGATAAGCTAAAAATCAGTGAATAGTACACTTTGAAATGGTTAAAATGGTGAATTTTATTTCAATTTTAAGAACCTACCTAATTACGTACACCAAAAAAACGCCATTTGTTATACTGGGTAAAGAAACTCCAATTTTGATAAACAGTGGTAAAGAAAAATGATGCTATTAGAGCACTTTAAAAATACTGGCAAAGTATACATTTTAATTATTTTTAAGTAGTTCTGTGGTATTAAATACATTCACAATATTGTGCAACCATCCTCACCATCCATTTTCATAACTTTTTTTATCTTACAAAACTGAAGCTCTGCCCATTAACTTCCCACTCCCCCTAGTCCTTCACCACTATTCTACTCTGTGTCTCCATGAATTTGATTAGATATTTCATAAAAGTTGAATCATACAGTACTTGTCCTCTTGTGACTGGCTCAGTTCATTTAGCATAATGTCTTCAATGTTCATCCCTGTTGTATGTAGTATGTATCAGATTTCCTTGCTTTCTAAGGCTGAGTAATATTCCACATTGTACATTTTCTTGATTCATTCACCCAACAATGGATACTTGGGTTGCTCCGTCGTTTGTCTAGTGTGAATAATGCTGCTGATCAACATGGGTGTACAAATATCAGTGTCCCTGATTTAAAAAAAAAAATATATATATATTTTTGATAACTTATCATTCAAATATATATATTAGTAGCCCGGTGCACGAAATTCGTGCACATTAAAAGGGAATTAATTGCCCTAACTGGTTTGGCTCAGTGGATAGAGCATCGGCCTGCAGAATCAAGGGTCCCAGGTTCGAGTCCGGTCAAGGGCATGTATCTTGGTTGCGGGCACATCCCCAGTCAGGAGTGTGCAGGAGGCAGCTGATCGATGTTTCTCTTTCATCGATGTTTCTAACTCTCTATCCCTCTCCCTTCCTCTCTGTAAAAAATCAATAAAATATATATATTTTTAAAAAGGGAATTAATTAGCTGAGATATTTTAATATTGCTATTTGCCCTTTCTCTGTAATAGAAGTGTGAGAGATGAAAGGAAATTAGTAAAATGTATATGAAAATAATATATAAATGTATTAATAAATAAACAGTAACAAAAGGATATAACAACAACAAAGGCATGATATAAAAACAACAAAAACATGATATGAAAACAAAAACATGATATAAAAACAACAAAAACTGCCGGGAGCCGGTCCATCCTTGCTGTTTCAAGGGACCTGGCATATATGGCATACTGTTCTTAAAATGTTTGCTCACCTTCTTGGCACTATGTGTTTTAACCAAGGTCTCCTCTCTGAGAAAGGTTGTTTCCCCAGGTAGGGATTTTCCCCTGAAGTTAGGGAGAGAATAAAACCCCTCAACTAAGTGCAAGGCGGGTAATTAATCACTTTAACTATGAACAATCATGCTTAAGCTACATAATCTTTACTCCCTGGAATGGAGATAAGAAACGCCCTAACCTTTGTAATAGAGATTGATAGGATTGAATCGACTGGTATAAATACAGATGTAACAAGACAGAAAGACACAGAACTCAGGAGACAGGACTTAGAAGAGAGAGCCTACAGACAGAACCTACACAGAACCTACAGACAGAAGAACTTCGCTGGAGAGAACACGGCAAAAGATCCTGGACAGAAACTGGCCTCAGAACCTAGAGACAGAACCTAGCGAGAGAACATGGCAAAAGATCCTGGACTGAACCTGACTACAGAAATTGGCAAGAGAACCTGACTAGAACCTGGTGACTGAACCTGGCTGGGGAGAACCTGGACAGAACCTGGCTGGAGATCCTAACCAGAACTTCGCTGGAGATCCAGAGCAGAACCTCTCTGGAGATCCAGACCAGAACTTGGCTGGAGATCCTGGCTAGGCTGCTGATCAACTGAACACTGTCTCCGTGTCCTTCCTTCTTCGCCGACTCCGTCTACACCTTTGGGGACCCCTGGACCTGCTGGGGTTGGACCCTGGCAAAAAACATGATATAAAAACAACAGTGATGCAAACAATGACTGATAAAATGATTAAGCTTATTCTAATATCTCCCTGTACACCACATTAAGAGTGAAAACACTTTCAGAGTGCTTGACTAATTTCCCTTGTGATTAAAGTATTTAGAACTTTAACTTTAATGTCACATGCTCTTCAAACTTGAGAGAAAGCAACATATAACTGACCATGTGCGAAAACGGGTTCAGGTAGGAATATGCCTACTTTGTCTAGAGTTTGTCCTTGTGATTTTTTAATAGTCATCACAAATGCTGGCATCACGGGACACTGTCCTTGAATCAATTTAAATGGGAGGCCAGTGTCAGCTGGGGACAAATTAATTCTTGGAATCAGAACCTCTCCCTCTGCAGATCCTGTTAATATTTCAGCTTCGATAATGTTAGGTCGTAATCTTTTGATAATAAATCTGGTACCATTACAAAGACCCCCATTTACTATGAAGATTTCTCAATAGCATCATGATTACACCCACTTTCAATTTTAATTTATGACACGGCATTCCCGAAGGAGTAATACTATTAAGAAATTGGATGGGAAAATTTTCCTTTTCAGCATCATCTGTGGAATCAATGGAATCATCACTCAAATATGTGTGAAAACCTCCGAGTATATCCAAAATTTCTTCATTTAATTTTTGAACATGCTCATTTTTGGGACAAAGAATTGCATGTTTAGATATATTTTTAATATTATCTATAGACATAGTGTTCCCAAAGGTAGCTTCAATAATAGATCCATTATAAATCATTTCACAGGGGATGTCAATAATATCCATTCCTAAATGAAAACTGCTATCAAGTTTGCCATCTCCAAGTTTTACTAACCATCCACTATAAGCAGAATCCTCTGATCTCATATTTGTTGTAAGAGACAACTTTCTGAAACATGCCCAAACATTGCAGTACTTTACACTCGTTTGTACTATGGCTGATCCCCTAGCATGTGGTACAATACTGAGATATTGTCGAAAATCCCCTTCAAGAAGGAGAACTTTCCCACCAAATGCAACATTCAGACTCATAATTTCTCTTAGTAATCTGTCTATGGTGTTTATAGCATGACTGGATGCCATGGTGCATTCATCAATAATGAGAAGTTGGGCCTTTTCAATAGTTTCAGCAACTTCACTGTTTCTATCGAGTCTAGAAATTGAAGTTTCATTTAATGAAACTGGTAATTTATATTGGGAATGAAAGGTGGTTCCACCAAGAAGTAAATTTGCAGCAATTCCTGCAGACGCTATGGGTAAAACAGTACCACCACGACCTCTAATATAATGTATTAAAACTTTATACAGATACGCAGGTGAATAGGATTCCTACCTGGCAGGCCCCTGACAGCAAGCTGGCCACCTGTCAATTCCGTGAGGAATGGGGCTCCCTCCTCCCTCCTGTCAGGGTCCAGTGTGCAGGTGAATTGGGTTCCTGGCTGGCAGGCCACTGACAGCAAGCTATCCAACAGCAAATTCTGTGAGGAATGGGGCTGCCTCCTCCCTACTGTCAGGGTCTGGTTTGAAGGCCGGCCACGCCCCCTGTTGCGCCAGACCCAGAATTCTACCAGGCTGTGGCCTCTGCCTCAGCAACCCAGGACTGACTGCTGCTGGGCGCTCCTGGCACTCCAAGGGCGGGTTCTTCCCTCAGGCCTCACGGGGAAACAGCTCAGGGAGGGCACAGCCCTTGGCAAAGCGACCCAGGACTCAGTGGGTCCATGTTCTGAGGGCCGGTTCCTGCCTCAAACCTCGCTCTTACTGGAAATAGCTTGGGGAGGGTGCAGCTATTGCTAAGAGGACCCAGGACTCAGTGGGTCGATGCTCTGTTGGCTGGTTCCTGCCTCAAACCTCACCCTTACCAGAAACAGCTCCAGAAAACAGCTTGGGGAGGGCACAGCTGATGCCAAGACAATCCCTGCAGGACTGACTTCCTTCCGGTTGGTCGAGCCTCGGTTGTGATGTTACACCCAGGGTTTTAATATAAATATAAATATAAATATAAATATAAATATAAATATAAATATAAATATAAATATAAATATAAATATAAATATAAATATAAATATAAATATAAATATAAATATAAATATAAATATAAATATAAATATAAATATAAATATAAATATAAATATAAATTATATACATATATATACTAGAGGCCCGGTGCATGAAATTCATGCACGGCGGGGGGTGTTGTCTCTCAGCCCAGCCTGCACCCTCTCCAATCTGGGACCCCTTTGGGCCTAAACTGGCAGTCGGATATCCCTGTCACAATCTGGGACTGCTGGCTCCTAACCACTCACCTGCCTGCCTGCCTGATTGCCCTGAACTGCTTCTGCCTGCCAGCCTGATTGCCCCCTAACTGCTCCCCTGCCAGCCTAGTCACCCTCAACTGCCCTCCCCTGCAGGCCTGGTCACCCCCAACAGCCCTCCCCTGCCGGCCATCTTGTGATGACATGGGTGCAGCCATCTTGTGATGAAGTCAGGGTGTCACATGAGGGCACGAGGGCCACCTAGGCTTTTATTAGTATAGATATGCATTGTCCATGTGGTAACTGGAGCAGTGAGCTGAGGTTTGTTCCCGGGGTTGTGTCACATGACGCCAAAGAGTAAGTTCCACAGACCAGAAGATTTAAGCACAAGTGTGGAGATTTTATTACAAGCAGATTCAGATGCCCCTCACAGGGACAAGGGCTCAATAATGGGCTGCCCATGAAGCTTTGTCATCCAGGGGTATATATTTGCTACAAGCCTGCTTCTATATTTACCCATGTCCTCACCTGATTGATTCTCTCAATTGTTCTTGCCCAGCATGGACCTGAACTTTTCCTGTTTCTATGTCTTCTTTTTCTGTTCCTGTGCTGTACTTTCTCTGTATCTATGTGGCAATACACCTTGTTGCTGCAGGCCCTTCCTTGGTTTCTCATGCCTCCTGCTCTGAGTCCAGAAACGTTTTATTATTTCTGCTTGGTTGGTTCCTGTGATTAGGCTACTCAAACTGCCCTGCCTATGTTCCACCTGTCTTTGTTTTCCACTGGACCCCTGCACTATCTGCCTGTATTTCAAGTTAATCCTTTCAGTCCCCCTCCGATTAGGAGACCCCAACTGCTGCTGGGAGCAGGTGCGATGACCACTCTGGCTACTTCCTGCTGACAGTGGGCGTTGTGCGGTAGCAGTTGTCAGGTCCCATCCGAAGAGGCCGTAGTAGGGGTCTGTGGTAAAAGGCAGTCATATCCATCTGGGCTACATTTGGAGTTTTATAGCCTCTATGCGAGAAGAAACATAACAGCCCTGGCTGGTTTGGCTCAGTGGATAGAGCGTCAGCCTGCGGACTGAAGGGTCCCAGGTTCGATTCTGGTCAAGGGCATGTACCTTCGCTGCGGGCACATCCCCAGTAGGGGGTGTGCAGGAGGCAGCTGATGGATGTTTCTCTCTCATTGATGTTTCTAGCTCTCTATGCCTCTCCCTTCCTCTCTGTAAAAAATCAATAAAATATATTTTAAAAAAGAAACAAAACATATTAGGAGATTTAATAAGCAAAGGCCAAAGATAAGCAATAAAAATAGCTAAATAAAGGGCTGATAAGAAGGACCAACCAGCCTCTTAGGGATGGAATTACTTCTTTAATTTGTTTTAAGTCCTGTATGGAAAAAGATACCTGGACCTGGGTGGGTCAAAACTATCCCTCTGCCATTGCCTGGAGAAGGAGGATAATAGTCGGGGCCTGGATGGCTGAGACCCTTGGGTCTTGGTGGGACTTGTCCTTCCAGGAGTTTTGTATTATAAGGAGGACAAGATGGCTTAGGTGTGTTCTGTGGGCCACTAGGTCCCAGCACCTGCTTTGGGGTTCTTGACTCTCTGGTATTGTTTTTGGTCAATGGCTGTCAAGAGCTAGGGTTCAATACTGCATTGCTGACATAATTTTTGATTGTTTCTTAAAGAAAGCTTGGATACATAAGAGCATAAACTACTTCCCTTCCCTCATCTAGAAAAAATTCAATTGTAAGATGGTATTGTAGTTAATACTTCCCTCTGGTGGCTATGTCTATCTACCAGTTGATATTGAAGCCAGGCCTGGGTACAAAAGAAAATCAGGCATTCCTTCTTAAGGGCCTGAGGGCCGAATGTGGACAAAGCGCTTCCCATCTGTAAGAAAACACACGAAAGGAAGTCCAGCATCCTCTGTGATCTTCCTCCTCTGCTCTGGTGTTCCCCTCCTAGATAAGGGATGCGAGATGTGTGCCTCTCTATGTGTGACCACAAAAGAGGATCTGCTGGTCTAGTCGCACTTACCGGTGAGATCTAGGGCGAAGAAACCTGTTATTGTGTGCCCACTAACAGAACTGACCTCCTGGACTGTGCACACTTACCAGCGTGGGCCTACCAGGTACCCGTCCTGCTTCAGATGTGGGGAAGCCGTGGCTAATCCGTGTCCCTAATTGAAAGTGTCTGAGATGGTTCCAATGTTTCTGAAGTACCATCAAGTTTCCTAGGGGAGTTTAAAAGGAAGTGACTCTAGGCTGAGGGCTCGAAGAGTTCGGCCAATACCCAAAGCTCTGGACTGGCCACCACCTAGAGACCTGGGGAGAGTACAAACAACTCCGGCCTTATTCCTATGTATGCCCTTGCTATCAAAAGATCCATCTTTTGCCCTGGCTGGCTTGGCTCAGTGGATAGAGTGTTGGCCTGAGGACTGAAGGGTCCCAGGTTCGATTCTGGCCAAGTGCACATGCCTGGGTTGCAGACTCGATCCCTAGTGGGGGGTGTGCGGGAGGCAGCCAATCGGTGATTCTCTCTCATCATTGATGTTTCTATCTCTCTCCTTCTCTCTTCCTCTCTGAAATCAATAAGGAAATATATATATATATATATATATATATATATATATATATATATATATATATATATATATTTTAAAAAGGTCTATCTTTTTCATTCTGGTCTCCCCAGTCTTTCAGAAAGGAGGGACTTATGTCGAAAGGATGGAAATCTACTTTCGCCAAGCCTAGGGCTTTACGTCCACCTGAGGTGATCTCCTTGATGACATAGGTGTCTAGCATATGACTTATCTGGAACATGGAGGGGCACTGCCAGTAGTGCTGGAGGGCTTGCTTTAGTCTCTCTCAGCCCTCCTCTCCCCAGTTCTCTGTTCTACTTGTTTTTCGCACGAAAGAAAAAGTCCTCAACTCCAGGGCCTCCGTGCCCTCCTGACCGGGAGGTGTAGCCCCCAGACGCAGGCCACGCCTCCGGAGCAGGAGTCTTCCCTTCCAGGCTCTCCTGTCACTCTGGTAAGGAGCAGGACTGCCTCCGACTCCCACGTCTAAGGCTAGTTCCTTAACTCAAACCCTGGGAAGGTTGTCAAACTTATTTGACCAAAAGACACAACTTTCCTTTTCACAGACTGGAAAGGACTAACAAATCCCACATTAACGGGGGTGACATTTTTCTTCAGAGATAAGAAATTCTTGTTCTCTGCCAGAGGAACGATGGGGCTGGACACGGAAGGGGGTGGCCATGGTCTTCCCTGTGTGCGCCTAGGGCTTGTCACCAGGTGGAGACAAACTGAATAACAAGAATTATGACAAGTGACCCAGTGAAAGGAAAGTGTTCAGTGTTCAATGATCAGAGGTAAAGGATGGAAGAAAAGCAAGTATTAGTCTGGAGAGTTGTAGCTAAACATCCAAGAAAACTAGACAAATTTAAGATTCAGTTCAATTCACAGGTGAAAGATAAAACTTTAAAACAATTAATTGGAATCAACTCACAACTGTGTATTATAGAGTCTGTTGAAACATGATTCCCCCTAAAGTTACCCTTATTTTTCTTAAAGACCGACTTATTTATTGTATTGAGTCTAGTTTTAATTTGGTCTGAGGGTTGTGTGAACACAGTAAGAACAGCAGCCGACTGTATAGGCTCCTTTAGAAGCTGTTTTGCCAGAATCCCACGATTGAGCTTCAACGAGCCCCTCAGGCAAAGAAGCCAGCCACCCAGCTGCATCAGGCCTGCCTGCAGCGCCTGCACATTCAGGGGGCAGTCCTTGAGGTGAGGTCCCCACGGGTGTCGAGGTCCTTTTGTACTCTCTCTCAGGAAACCTGGAAAGACTGCCATGAACCGTGGTACCAAGCAGGTGCCAGGCTCTTCTGTAAGGCGCTCACCTTGGCGCCGAGTCTTCTGGTGGCATCGAGTCCAGGCCTGTCTCAGACAGACACCCCAGCAAAAGTCTTGGTTACCAAAACTATCATTGGAAACTGGTCTCATTGAACCCATGCAAAGAAACACATTGGCTTATTCATTACGGACTGCCAAAATCCAGAGGGAAATGTATCATTTATGAAATTGTCCTGTTTCCTTGTATTTGAAAAACAAAGCCCAAAAAATCAGGAATACCTTTAACAAAAGTCACAAAACCTAAATTTTGTCTTCTCAGATAAATGAATTTATATGAGACCTTGACTATATTGTAAAAAGCCAATCAATTAAAGCAATCGAAGTATGTATCTTCATTGAAAAAGTAAAGCAAGTAAACCTACACATCTGGCCCATGAAGCATAGACGGGCCCCCAGCCAATCGGAAGAACAGGCTGAGTGGGGTTCCAGGCATCATACACGCCCCTGACTGTAGGTCTTAACACGGCTCCGTGGGATATTCTAGTGCAGCTCAATCCCCAAGATTCCCTGTTACTTTGTTGTCATCTTTTCAGAAGTCATGAGAAGCACCTGGCAACTTGATCTTGCCACGCCGGGGCTGCCAGCCTCTCTGTGAGGGAGTAAAACAGCCTTTCCCCCCATTTCCCCTCTTTCCTCCCTTTCTGTAGGGAGGTGTTTTTTGTTGTTGTTTTTTTACCATTTACTTTGTGCCCTTGGCTGGGGAAGATAATGGTTACAGCTGGCTGCAAATTGCCCACACTGTTTGGCTTTAATTTCCTTTTAACATTTTCCTTATAAATCTCTAATTTTCACAAGCCTTTCTACAACTTTTAGGAATAGTTTCCAAAATGCATCTCTATGCACCATGCCCTTTATTACCAAAATCACATAATTTCCAATTAATAATTCTTAGAAGCCTCAATCCTATAGAAACCAAGAAAAGCAAACAACCAGCATTCCTTAGATTGACCCTTATGAACATACTAGAGGCCCAGTGCATAAAACTTGTGCACAGGTAGGGTCCTTAGGCCTGGCCGGCAATCAGGGCCAATCTGTGGGGCATCCAGTGGGTGGGGCAACCAGGTCCCCCCCCCCTCCCCCAGGCTGGCATCTGCCTTGGCTGGCGGCCTGGTGCTGCCCACTCACCCGCCCCGACCAGGGGCAACTACTGCACTGAGCGTCTGCCCCCTGGTGGCCAGTGTGCATCATAGTGACCAGTCATTCTCCTGGTTGTTCAGCCATTCAGTCAATTTGCATATTAGGGTTTTATTACATAGGATTTTAAACATAGTTTCAAAGCACATTCTCAACAAAGCCAATGACATTTTAACAGCTCCAAATCCACCTTACAGACTTTAAGCAACGAAGATGAAAGGCGATCTAGCAATGAAAGCTGTAATGAGTTAATTTGATCTGCACATGTGGCTAAGTTTTTCCCAGAAACTTGTACCTTTAAAGATGGCCCAGACTGGAGTTTTTGACCAGGCACTTGCATTTCAAAGGTCCCAGGAACCGGGGAGCACTGCAGAAGGCACTGCTATAAACCCAAACCCTGCAGTCCTCCTCCATCCTGTCTAGTGACCCAATGCCCTCATGTATGGAACCGCCCTGATCTACCTCCCCATCCTACTTCAGTGCTCGCCAGCACATGGCGTGGTGTGAGCACCAGGGCCAGGCTGTGGCCCAGGCCAGGGCATTCCCTCCCAGGCTCCCCGAACATGCTATTGAAGACCCGAATTCCCCCGGGGCCCCACCCGGTCACTGTGAGGAGCTGGACGGAGTCAGGTCTGTGGGCCAGGTCCAAGGAGGCACTGAGGGATGGGGTCCTCCGCTCACGCATGGCCGGGCCCATCTCAGCAGGGACGCCGAGAACGGCAGGCCAGCCAGCCGGGCCAGCATCCGAAGGACTTAGCGTCCCTCTGCCCACAGCCTCGGGCAGGAGGAGAAGGCAGGGAAGTGTGAGATCTCCGGCAACAGAAATCCTGACGAGGGAACGGGCCGGTTGGGCTGTGTGTAGTGGGTCCAAGTGTGCGCGTGTGGGGGGAACTCCCAGAGGCTGAAACCACTGGTCATTCCCTCCTCTTGCGCCCCAGTTCTCTCCCCGGGTGTCTAAACAGCCGTGAGGACCCAGAGCGTGGAGTGGCCAGCTGTTATGTGCACTCCCTGGACAGGTCAGAGGTTAATTTTACAGTTGTATTCTGGAGTTCCTAGGAGGCCCCTGCATGTCTTAGGGGTCAACCCCAGACACCTCTGCATGGTCCTTACATAAGGACATTGGAGTTTCTCGAACCAGAGGGAGGAACTTGCCTCTTTGATCTTCGGAGCCTGGGTAGGGACCAGGCATTCGTCATTGGTCGGACTTTCTCTTGCAACTGGCAGGAAGCCTGCTGCTCTCTGACCCGTCCGACAGCCCACTCATCCCTCCATGGGCCTTTTCATGTGGCAGCCACCCTAACGGTTTTTAAGTGGCTGACCCAAGCCGGGTTTCAGATGGGCCAAAGGCCAAAGGCCAAAGACCTTATTTGGAAAGTGAAAGAGAAAATGCCCGCTAGAGACGGCAGCCTGATTAAGCCTCCGAATCGCAGGCTCAAGCCCCCAAAGCTGGTAGCCGGAACGGTGAGCCGAGGGCTCTTCCCGGGGTCGGTCTGCGGTGCTGGGAATGAGCTCCACAGACCAGAACATTTAAGCAAAAGCGCGGCAAGTTTACTGCAAGCAGATGCAGACGCCCCGCCTGGGGACGGCCGTGATGGGCTGCCGTGAAGCCTTGTCGTCCAGGGTATGGATTTGCTACAAGCCCGTTCCTCTCTCTGTCCGTGTTGTCACCTCATTGCGCTTGCCCAGCACGGACCTGAACTCCCCGCTTCCATGCGTCCCTTCCTGTTCCGATGCGTTCGCCCGCCTTGTTGCTGCAGGCCCTTCCTGGGCCCAGGCCTCCTGCTCCGAGTCCAGAAACATCCTATTATTTCTGCGTGGTGGGTGCCTGTGATTCGGCTGCTCAAAGGGCCCTGTCTGCCTGCCTGTGTCCCACCCGCCTTTGTTTCCCAGTGGACCCCGCCCTGTCTGCCTGCCTGTCAACTTAACCCTTTCACATGGATCCAGATAATAGGGTGGCGAAGGCCTGGGGTGGGGTGGGAACTGGTGGAGGGAGCAAGGGGGAGAAAAGGGGGGGCATCTGTAATATTCTCAACAATAAAGATTAAAAAATTTGTGATGATTGTTACTAAAGGGAGTTTTTAAGGAAGTTTGTTAAAAATTAAACTTTGAAAACACACATACATTTTGCATTAGCTTAAAGATTAGCAATTTATTTTAGTTGAAAGCCACCCAAAAGAGAACCCAAAGAACAATGGTACTATTTACTGTAAAGAAGCACAAAAGACATAAAAGTACCCAGTACAATTTATTGTGCATCAGGAAGCTTAGCTTAAACCAACAGCATAGTAAAAAGATATGTCATTTTTGTTCATAGCAGAACAGGTTTCAAAATATATTTTCTTTTAAATGTATTCAAGCAGTACATAATAATCCTTTATAAAAGTTACATATATATTTTTTGTCAATACCTTCATTACATTTATAAATACTTGATTTGCACAGCACTCCATCAAAAAAATTTAAAACCCCTTAAAAATATCTACATATATTTCGTATCTATAAACCCTTCGCAGGCACAAGGTAGGCCTAGTGAAGGGTTCATTTACTGTTGCAACAAAATGCATGTAAATCTGTAGTTTTCTTTGTCTGTAAAACATCTTGAAAAATTAGCAAGACACTTACTGTGAAACTGAGTTTCCTAAACCACCCTTTGCAGAAAGGAATTTGATGTGCATATTCCCATGAGATTCAAATGTCAGACACACAGGTGGAAAGAGAGACCCACTGAACACAGACGCGCACACACAGGGCAGTTGAGGCAGGAGGTGATGACCGAGAACCGAGAGGACGGTGTGGGAGGGACAAACAGTCCCGCACCGGGAACTCGCGGCACCACTCACTGCTCCCCGCTCCTCCTCCGCGCACCGAGGAGTTTCCGTGTGAGCGCTTCCGCAGAAGCCCCGATGCCTGATGTGTGGTTCTGTAACATCCCCTCGGATCCGACCAGGACACTCGGTCAAGGAATCTGAATTGCTATTTCTTCAAGATTTAGACTTGTAGGAAACATTTTCTTCACTGGCAAAGGACACCACGGATCAGCTTCACGAGTACCCAGGGGTGTATGCTGGGTTTCATTCTAGCCAAGAATATTAAGCAGAGACAAGGAAAGGGGAGGAAGACCTTTGAACAAAGGCAGCAGGCCCCAGTGCTGAGTGGCTCCAGGAGCACCCACCCCTCCACACCTGTGGGCCACGCGCACTTTCAGAGAAGCAGGAAAGAGGAGGACAAGAAGGGATTCTTCACCCTGACTCTGGCCGTGGACGGCCGTCCCTCCCAGCCCTGCGGCCCCGCCCCTGGAGGTGAGGGGGAAAGCCACCCTTTCTCAGAGACGTGCCCTTTTCCATTTGAATTTCAAAGCGGAACTCCAGATAACTGTGAGAGCTGCATACTGTTTGCGGCAACGTATTTCAAATCCTAACTTGTTCTAATGTACAAACGGAAAGAAAAAGAATGGAAGAAAAGGAACAGAAGGAGGTAGAGGGTTACTCATCAAACTTGGCCCTAAAGGATGCCACTGCATCTCCCCTCCAGCACCAGAAAGTCTCCCCGTGGTATGGCTCCCGGCGACCTCAGAAAGACAGCGCCTGCAGGTCTCCCTTCTGCCGTCACAGCTCGGTGCACTGGCTCCCTGGCTCCTCGAAGGCAGCGAGGCCCCAGACGCTGCCATTCGGCAGTGGCAGGAGGGGCTCAATGTCCTCGTCACTGCCCTGCTCCGGGGCGTCGGTCACAGTGCCGCTGACGCTGTTGCTATGTTTCTTAGCCCCATTACTGCATTCAGGGATGAATAAGGCAACCAGGAAAGATATGAGGACTATACACGCCCCAAATAGAAACGGCGGGCCCGGGACGAGGGCTCCCTGATGGTGTGGAAACAAACGGAGATGAAGAATTGGTTAGTCTTTTCCATGCAAAATTAGCTCTGGGTGACCCAAACCCCACACCACCTCCAAGAGAATCACTTTCACGTGAGTCAGGGCACACCCGCCCCAGCCTGGAGCCGCTAGCCCACAGGGGCAGCCTCTCACCGCTGTCATCACTTCTCTGCGGCTGAACCCAAGCCTGTGAATAACAGTTGTTTATCTCTAATCTTACCCTCTGATACCAGATCGTGCATTCTGTACATGAACATTAGTTCCAATTCTGTATAGAAATCTCTATTAAATATTGCTTAGAAGGAGGGAAAAATACTAAATAAAGATTAAGAAAACAAACTCTAGTTCAATTCCTAGCTGGAATTGTAGGTCATTTTATATTTTATTTGGCTTGGGCTTTTCCAGAAGACAGGGTTCTGATCAGAGTTATATGAGACATCAAATCAACGAAACCGCCCCTCCCCAGGCCCGGAGCACTGAGCACAGCCTGCCTACCGCTAGGTCCAACAGTCTTATTGTGCAAACAAAAATGTGCAAGGACACGCTCCACATTTAGGGTCAGAGGGTTTGCTACAGTCAGACATATTCATGGTAACAACACTAGACTTATCCCCGAATTACCTGCAAAGCAGCATTGTTAGAATTCAGTTTCGGTTCCAACTCAGTCAGCTCTACATGGAACATGTAGAATATGAAGCCATACAGCGCTGGCCCCAGGCCATTACACAGTCCTCGGATGCCAGTTATGATGCCCTGGGCAACGCCTAAGTGAGAACAAAAAGAAGGCATGTCAAGACTGGGGACTCGACCGAGCTCTCGTACCAACTGTGAGCCCGGAGGCAGCGGGACTGGGGCGTCCGTGCTGAGACAGGGGATTCATTCATTTCACAAATGTGCTCTTGGTTTTACTGTGTCCTCTTAATGCTGTCACTCTGTGCCCTAGTGTCCATGAGATGACATGACAGTGATGTTTCTGAAATACCACAGGGACCGAATCCTCCTCACAACAGCTCGATATTCTCATAAATGGGGAATAACAAAATGAAAAACTTTAATATTCTCCATTTGCAGACAATTTCCACTTTTCTGTGGATTAAGAGTTTCCTGCTCTACTTATTTAATGTGCTTTTACAATTAAATTTGCTCTCTGCCTCCTGCAGTCCTGACGCTGTGTGGGCCCAGCGTCCAGACAGACTGCTCCTCAAGGCGACCCCCCATTTCGGATGCATCTTCCTGTAGACCTGCACTGAAATACCCCACAGGTGCCAATTTCTAGATACCTCTGGTTTCTAACAAGAAAAGAAAAAATTAGCTTGAATTGTATGACATGCATGTTACTGTAGGTCAAAAACGGTCAAAGATTATTCAACCCAATGCAACGTGCTGTAACAGTTTTGTACGCGGACATTTAGAAACATCTGTACTAATACGTATGAGCATAAAAAGAGCCAAAGAGGATTTAGTCCATGAAAGACAGGCGCGCACTTGTCAGGCACCGAGCAGCGCCCGCCCCACAGGGCCGCCTTCTCCCGGGACGGCGCCTCCACGGCTGTGCAGCTGGCGGGGGCCATGGCAGGGCACACACAGAACCTGTGGCCACTATTTTATGAGACTGAGGCCACTATTTTAAAATGTGGCCATGAACTAGATGGCTAATTTCTGATGAGGAAAAATGGGTGCAATAAGCAAACTATCTTTTCCAATAAAGTTTTTATTGAAACTTTTTAAAGGGCTCTTCCTTTAAAAATTTACAATTTTTTTTTCAAATTGACTACTTCCTGACTACAGTGAGGTGAGTCATTGAAAGAGGAAGTGGAAAAGGATGAACTCTGGTCGTGGGAGATGCCTGACGGTGAACCAGAGACACAAGAAGGGTGGGGTCCCCACGCTCCTCGCCACACAGCTGTGCCCACGCTGCCTCTCACTCGGCATCCGAGACCAGCAGCCACACAGATCTGCTCTTCATCCTCTCGGAGAATCACTTCCTCCATTCAGCTCATGGCCTTCGAGAGAGTCCAAATTAAAGAAGCCCCAGTGATGACAGTGAGTAAATAACAAGCTCGCTATCTGACTGACTGGTCCGTCATTATTTAACAGCATCTGTTATCGTTTAGTTAATTTTTATGGCATCACAATAAAGAGGAGTCAAAACCAAAAAGGGAAAATAGTTCTATTTCTATTTCTTAGTGTTCTGAACTGCTGAGTCCACATTTTAAAACCATGAGTGTAATTTCAGGGCAGGAAGGAAAGCAAACAGGTGCGGTCACTGGGAGGGACCACACGGTGAAGAGGCTCAGAGCCGCTCAGGTTGCCGGCAGGTCCGTCTCAAGTGACGGAGGGAAACAGGCGACAGTGCTCTCACCTTGCTGATCTGACTCTGCGTTCTGCGAGACCAGGGCACTGACCGCCGGGAAGGTGATGCTGGACACGGCGGCCACGGCCCCTGCGGCCCACACCATCCTGCAAGGACAGGGAGCGTCAGGCGACAGGCCGCGGCTGGCTGTCAGAGCGAGTCAGGGGCGGAGCGTGAGATACTTTCTGTTTCCTCAGGTTACGTGTATTAATCTTTCCTCTTTACTAATGGACTTTTTTTTTTTTAACCTGGGAAGTTATTCGTTACTTCACAGGCTGGGAAAGTTTCATTTACTTATTTTACCTCTTTCAAAATCTGTTCTCCTTGATTTCCCTTTTACCACCTTTAGATGTACGCTCAGTGAAGTTCGAAAGGATTTATCTCTACAAATGCCACTTTCTCCGTCTCAGAGGCTGGCCTGCACACGACCTTTGAGCTGCTCCTCTTGCTACCCACGGGCAGAGCTAGCCTTGGCGCGCAGGACGACACCTGCAGGCTCCCAGACCCCCTCCTTTGGACGAAGCCTGTCACGCTCCAAGCTGACACGGGCCAAGCGGACGAGGCATGCGGCCCGCGGCCCCACGTGGACATGCTTCCTTTAGACGCTTGTCCTTTCCTCAATGAAGGAAACGTGAGTGCGAATCCATACGCATCATCTGTGTGAGGCAGGTGAGCCCCCAACTCGGCTTACACCTGCTCGGCGAGGCTTCCTTGGGGACGGCTCACACGCACGTCCTTAAAGGAAAGACCCTCCAGGTCGACAGAGGCCTTTTCCCGCACGAGCCTGACTGACTCAGCTACGGAACCCAGTCCATCGGACAGAAATCTTAAAGAACAGGAATCTTCTCCTGACCTGTAAGGCGTTTCTCTTTTCTGTAAATCCTGTCATGCCTGCAGAATGAGGAGTAACTAATATTTAAAGAGACAGGACCTCTGGGTTTGGTAACCAGCCACATAACAGAACAGCACTTGGGATTCTTGTCATTTCTCCTGGCTCAGGGCTTACTCTGACCTTCCTGTTACGGGAGCAGAATATGCCAGCAGGAGTAACTGCCTCAGGATACACTTGATTTTGGAAGAGACCTTAGGATTAATCTAACTCAAGTTCTTACGTTATAAAGTCACTCAGCTAATTACAGCAATGAGTCCTGCTATCATTTTTCCTGGTCTTTTTGTTTTGTTTTGGACCACGCTGTGCTGGTGGGAATCGGGGGAGGAAAGGTGGCATTTGTCCCTAAAAACTGACAAATGTGTTTAAAACATTTGGAGGAGTTGGAGGAGGAAGCACACACATTTAATTAAGTAACAGCTCACTGAGAGCCACGAAGGTGAAGACAGTTTTTACAAATAATCCTGTCACCTCGCTCAGCCTTCCCCACATTAAGTCCAAACAGGTTTTGAAATGTTGCGCACGCCAGACGGGTAAGTGGCCCTGCTGCCTTCACCCACTGTCAGCTCACACTCCCCTAGGAGACACAGGGGGAGGCTTACCAGGCCTGAGACCCGAGCCCGTACCAGGCCAGCTGGAGCGCCTGGCAGCCCAGGCCCAGGAGCACCGTGTTCTTCTTCCCCAGCGACCTCATCAAGGCGGCGAGCAGGGCTGTCTGCAAAGCCAAGGAGAGCCCTGAGAAGCACGCGGGGGGAGCCGGGAACGGGGACCACGCTGTGCTGCGCAGCTCTCCGGGGCGCAGGACCTTCGGCCACCTCCCCAACGCGGTCTGTCGGGTGCTTTGCTAGCACTTCCCCAGGAAGGTTCCAGAGCCATTCACCAGCTGTCGTGACTGAGAGGGACATGGCCCCAGTCTTTTCTGAGAAACGCCAATCACAATCACCCAGTGCCTAGCAGGCTCTGCTGAGCATTTACAGAATATGTGGAATTCTGCTGGAGGCTAGCAGTTTTGCAAAGTTGGACTGATGTAAGTTTGATTTTAACAAATACATCCTCTGTTAGAAACCAGTAGAGACAGTCTGGGCTGATGGCTAACCAGAGTTCACATAAACCCCACAAATTATGAGCAACTGAGAGTGTAACGCAGTTTACATTTGCTGATACCACTGGACAAAATGAGTAAAAGGTCTTTGCCTTGGTGCGCTCCTGTGAGCCTTGTTCGTCCCAACACGTAGGCAAGGCAGCCCTGTAGCCTCCTCTCCTACGCTCCCAGCCGCTGTGCCAGGGAGCAGCCCCCAGGAGCCCCAGGACACAGGGAAGGCCTGTCGGGTGATGTGAGGCACATGAGCCCAGCCTTGTGGGCCTGTATCTATAACAGATGGAGAAATCGATGCTCTGTACTCATTATACATGTTCCAACCCACTCATCTGCCACATTTCTTTGAGCAGAGGTCGGAACAGCTGCCGATTTTCATTTCTGCTTCTCACTTCCCCACATTAAAATAACACTGAAACATTCTCCTGGTGAAGTAAATTTCTGGATATCTGGAGCCCATGTCCATTTCCTGGGTCTGCTATTGTACCATAGATATACAAGATGTCACTGCCATGGCAGGGGCAACGAAGGCAGGCGTGCGGGAGACATTTGAGAACGCTTCCTACAGCTTCCTGTGAACCTACGGTTATTTCAGAATAAAAATATTTAAAAATGAGAAAAATGACACTTACCTGAGCCACAATAGACAGAATTCCTAGCACAGCTATGAACTCTGCAATTTTAACAGATCCAAAACCTATGATCTGTGAAATAGAGGGGGAGGGGGAGAAACACTATTGTTAACATAGATATTATAAAAATAAGAAATGTTATGTTTTAGTAAGGCTTTAGGACAAAACAGTTGGAAAAAGTTCATAAAACCTTGATGATGGCAAATTAAGGCAGTGCTGAAAGTTGAACCTATTTAACCAGAAAATTACATCTAAATCTGATAAAAAACCATTACAAGCAAGCATAACTTAACAAATATTTTAAAGATATTTTCTATTACAGGCCTATCTATCGTTTCATATTCCTTCCCATCTCCAACCCACCCAAAAAGAAATATGTTATCAAGCATCAGAGAAAATATAAAGAAAATAATCTGACTTTTGATGCAGAATTTGGAATTTACTCATTAGCAAGTTCAGTGGCTCTCAGCGATGGCTGCACATTGAAATCATGTGGGGCGGAGGGGAGGGGAGGGGGGAGCAGTGAGACTCTGCAGCCCGGAGACCAAATGGGCAGAGCTCCGGCCTCGACACAGGCATGTTCCCAAGCTCCTGATGAGCAGCCTCCTCACCTAACAGCTCTGCTCTGCCAAACTATTCGTTTAAGTACCAAGTTTTTTAAAAATATATTTTTATTGATTTCCTAGAGAAAGGAAGAAGGCAAGAGATAGAAACAATAGAAACACCAATGATAAGAGAGAATCATTGCTCAGCGGCCTCCTGCACGCCCCTACTGGGGATCTGGGCATGTGCGCAGTCCAGGCATGTGTCCTTGACCAGAGTCGAACCTGGGACCCTTCAGTCCGCAGGCCAAACCATTGAACCAAACCAGCTAGGGCTTAAATATCAAGTTTTTAAAGTTAAATTATTTTCCCCTCTTAAAATTCTCTGAAATTCATAAAAAGGAATTAAAAAATTAATAGAGAATAAACGATAATAGAAAAGTAAGAGCTAGTTCCTTGAAAAGATAAAAGAAAATCGACAAACCTTTAGTTAGAATCACACAAAAAAGAGAGATGTCTCAAGTAAATAAAATCAGAAATGAAAGAGATTTTGCAACTGATACCACACAAAGATTCACAAGAAACTACTATGAACAAAATTATATGCCAACAAAGTGGTCAACCTAGGAGACATGGATAAATTCCTAGAACCTAACAGAATCACAATGAAATAAAAACCCAAACAGACTGATGACTAGCAAGGAGTCTCAACCAGTAATCAAAACCCCCAACAAAAGTCTAGGACCAAATGGTTCACTGGTGGATCCGTTAAACATTCAAAGAAGAATTAACACAAATCTTTCTCACACTCTTCCAAAAAACAGTAGGCAGAAGAACTCTCTCAAACACACTTTATTTTTAAAATATTTTTATTGATTTCAGAGAGGGAGAGGAAGAGAGAAACATTAATGATGAGAGGGAATCATTGATTGGCTGCCTCCTGCACGTTGGACCGAGCCCACAACCCAGACATGTGCCCTCGACCGGAATCAAACCTGGCATCCTTCCGTCCACAGGCCGATGTTCTATCCACTGAGCCAAACCACCTAGGGCTCTCAAACACATTTTACAGGAGGGCCAGCCTTATCCTGATACCAAAACCAGACAAAAATGCCACACAAAAATAAAAATAAAATTACAAGCTAATATCTGTGATGAACATGATGTAGAACTTTTCTACAAAGTAGTAGCAAACTGAATTTAATAGTACATTTAAAAAAATCATGCATTATTATCAAGTGAAATTTATACCAGAGAGGCAAGGGTAGTTCAACATCTGCAAATCAGGTGATGTGATACACCACATCAATAAAATGAAGGGTAGAAATCTTAAGCCATTTCAATAAATGCAAAGCATTTGACAAAATTCAAAACCCATCTATGATAAAAAAACAAAATGGGTATGGAAGAAAAGTACCCCAATATAATAAAGGCATCACATACATAGCTTTTTCTGTCAGATCAGGAACAAGACAACGATGTCCACTCTTGCCATTTTATTTGATACTAGAGGCCCAGTGCACGAAATTCGCGCACTCGAGGGCGGGTGGGGTTCCTGAGCCCAGCCTGCGCCCTTTCACAGTCCAGGAGCCCTTGGGGGATGTCCGACTCATGGCTTAGGCCTGTCAGTCAGACATCCTTAGTGCTGCCGCGGAGGCAGGAGAGGCTGCTGCCACTGTTGCTGTCAGCCTGGCTTTTGGCTGGGCAGCATTCTCTCTGTGGGAGAGCACTGACCACCAGGGGGCAGCTCCTGCAGTGAGCATCTGCCGCCTGGTAGTCAGTGTGCATCATAGCAACCAGTCATTCTGTCGTTCAGTCAATTTGCATATTAGCCTTTTATTATATAGGCCTAGAGGCCTGGTGCATGAAATTCGTGCATGGGTAGGGTTCCTAGGCCTGGCTGGCGAACAGGCTGGCCAGGGCCTTCCTTCCACGGGCTGCTGGCTGCCAGCTGGGTCTCTTCTTCCCCCCGGCTTCTGCCCCCGGTGGCCAGTACACATCATAGCAAGAAGTCAAACCCCCGGTCGGCCGAACTCCCAGTGGACAATTTGCATATTAGCCTTTTATTATATAGAATAGTACTGGTAGTCCTGTCAGCAGAAAAGAGGCAAGAAAAATAAATAAAATGCATCCACATTGGAAACGAAGAAGTAAAACTGCCCGGCTGGCGTGGCCCAGTGGTTGAGCGTTGACCTATGGACCAGAAGGTCATTGTTCGATTCGCGGTCAGGGCACATGCCTGGGTTTCGGGCTTGATCTCCAGTGTGTGGTGTGCAGGAGGCAGCCGATCAAAGATTCTCTCACATTATTGATGTTTTTATCTCTCTCTCCCTCTCCCTTCCTCTCTGAAATCAATAAAAATATATATTAAAAAAAGAAGTAAAACTGTCACTATTTGCAGATGACATGATAGTATACTTAGAAAACCCTAAAGACTCTATCAAAAAAACTACTGTAACACATACACAAATTCAATAAAGTTGCAGAATACAAAACCAATATAAAAAATCTGTTGCCTTCCTATACATTAACAACAAAGTAACAGAAAGAGAATGAAGAAAACAATCCCATTTACAATCACAACAAAAAGAATAAAATATCGCCCTAGCTCGTCTGGCTCAGTGGACAGAGTGTCAGCCTGCGGACTGAAGGGTCCCGAGCTCAATTCCGGTCAAGGGCACATGCCAGGGTTGCAGGCTGGGGCAGGGGCATGCAGGAGGCAGCCAATCAATGATTCTCTCTCATCATTGATGTTTTCATCTCTCTCTCCCTCTCCTTTCCTCTCTGAAATCAATAAAAATATATTTTTTTTAAAAAAGAGAATAAAATACCTAGGAACAGTCTTAACAAAGGAGGTGAAGATTGTACTATGTACTCTGAAAATTACAAGACATTATTGAAGGAAACTGAAGACAAAGCTATCCTGTGTTTATGGATTGGAAGAATTAACATTGTTAAAATGGCCAAATTAACTAAAGCAGTACACAGATTTAATGCAATCCTTACCAAAGTCCCAATGGCATTTTTTCAGAAATAGCACAAAAAAAAATCCTCAAATTTATATAGAGCCACAAATGACCCCAATAGTCAAAGCAAGCCCGGGGAAAAAGAAAGCCCAAGATATCACACTCCCTGACTTCAAACTACACTATAAAGCTGTCGTAATAAAATCAGTGCGGTACTGGCAGAAAAACAAACACAGAAATTAATGGAACACAACAGAAAGCCCAGAGGTAAACCCCCACCTATATGGGCAACTACTTTTTGACAAAGGAGCCAAAAACACACACTGGACAAAGGACAATCAGTCTCTTCAATAAACAGTGGTAGGAAAACTGGACTGCCACACACAACAGAATGAAACTAGACCGCTGACACCACACACAAAAGTTAACTCAAAATAGATGAAGGACTTGAACGTAGGACCTGCAACAATAAAATACATGGCAGAAAACAAACACAGGCACTAAACTTATGGACCTTGGGATTTTGTGAACTTGACCCTAAAGGCAAGAGAAGCTAAAAAAAAAAAAAAAAAAAAGAAATGAATAGGACTATTTCAATCTTAAAAGCTTCTGTTCAGCAAAAGAAACCATCAACAAAACAAAAAGGAAACCAACCGAAAGAAAGAAGATATTTGCAAATGATACCTCTGATTAAGGTGCTAATTTTAAAAGTATTTAAAGAACTCATAAGTACAACTCAAAAACAAGAAAATTTTCAATTAAAAGATGGTCAAAAGATCTGAATAGATACTTTTTCACAGAAAACATACAGATGGCCAACAGGTACATGAAAAAATGCTTAATTCCGCAAATTCATATCAGCACCATAATGAGATACCGTCTCAAAACTATCAGAATAGCTTTTATCAAAAAGAAAAGAATTAAGCCCTCGCTGGTGTGGGTCAGTCGGCTAGAGCACATCCCATATATCGAAAGGCTGCAGGTTCGATTACTGGTCAGGGGACATATTGGAAGGCAACCAATTAATGCTCTCTCTCTCTTGCCCCCTTCCCCTCTCTCTAAAATCAATAAGCATATGCTTGGGTGAGGATTTTTTTAAAAAAAGAAAAGAACTGACAAGCGTCAGGGATGATGTTAAAAAAAGAACACTTGTGTACTCTTTTTTTTTTTTAAAAATATATTTTATTGATTTTTTACAGAGAGGAAGGGAGAGGGATAGAGAGCCAGAAACATCAATGAGAGAGAAACATCGATCAGCTGCCTCCTGCACACTCCCCACTGGGGATGTGCCCGCAACCAAGGTACATGCCCTTGACCGGAATCGAACCTGGGACCCTTCAGTCCACAGGCCGACGCTCTATCCACTGAGCCAAACCGGCTATGGCCACTTGTGTACTCTTAGTGGGAATGTAAATTGGTGCAGCCACTATGGAAAACAGTGTGATGGTTCCTCAGAAATTAAGAATAGAACTACCATTTGACCCAGCAATCCTTCTTCTGGGTATCTACCTGCAAAACTAAAAACACTTATGCATAAAGATATATGAACCCCATGTTCACTGCAGCATTATTCACAATAGCTAAGACATGGAAACAACCAAAGCGCCCTTTGATGAATGACTGAATAAAGAAGATGTGGTCCATACAAAACTGAAGACTACTCAGCCATAAAAAAGATAAAATATTGTCATTTGGGACAACATGGGTGGATCTTGGGAGTACTATGTGTAAGTGAAATAAGTCAGACAGAAAAAAAAAGAGAGAACTGTATGATTTTTAACGCATATGTGGGATATGAGATAAAAAACAACAAATGAACAAACAAGACAAACAAACAAAAGCCATAAAAAAGAAAACATCTCACAGATACAGACAACACAATGGTAGTTACCAGAGGGGAAAGGGGTGGGGAGGAGAAAGAAGGCAAAGGGGTCAAATACATGGTGACAGGGGGTGAGCACTGGAAGCCACACATCTGAAATGTGCGTATTGTCATTAACCAATGTGACACCAATGAACTTAATTTAAAAATAATAAACAAAATTAAATACCTAAGGGGGGAAAATCAGATGCATTCCTTTACACTAATAATGAACTATAAAGATTAATTCCATTTTCAATTGCATCAAAAAGAATAAAATATGTAGAAATAAATTAACCAAGGTGGAGAAAGACATGTATATTTAAAACTTTTAAGATATTAATGAACAAATTTGAAGAAGGTACAAAAAAATGTAAGGATATTCCATGCTCATGGATTGGAAGAATTAATATGACTAAAATGTCCATACCCTATCCCAGTGGTCAGCAAACCGCGGCTCTCGAGCCACATGCGGCTCTTTGGCCCCTTGAGTGTGGTTCTTCCACAAAATATCACGTGTGGGCGCACACATACAGTGCGATAGAAACTTCATGGCCCACGTGCAGAAGTCGGTTTTTGGCCTGGGCGAGTCTATTTTGAAGAAGTGGCGTTAGAAGTAGGGGGTGTCGGTCGGTCGGGCGACGGGAGATGCGGTGCAGGGGGGCCGCGGGATATGCAGCGTGATTCATGCACGAGTTGAGTGAGCCAGTCAGTCAGCAGTCTCATTGTGCAGTGGTTAGTGCTAGTCGCGTCCGCAAATCGCACGCGGGTGACAAAAGTACCTACTCGAAGCATAAAGTTACCTGTGTTTTTCCAACCAGCTGCAAATCCTACAGGTATTTTTGTCATCAATTTAAGAATAGACAAAACAAGTATACAAGACGAGTGTGGATGGGAGAGTTGGAAGGGGTCGACCTCAGCGAACGTACCTCAATCAGATTGAGGACGTTTTTAGCAGAGGCCAGCTTAGGAGTACCCTAATTAAGTTAATAACAATGTACCTACCTAGATAGTTTGAGTTTAAAAAATTTGGCTCTCAAAAGAAATTTCAATCATTGTATTGTTGATATTTGGCTCTGTTGACTAATGAGTTTGCCAACCACTGCCCTATCCAAAGAAATACAAAAAAATCAATGCATCCCTATAAAAATTCCAATTAGATTTTTACCAGAAATAGAAGAAAATCCTAAAATCTGTAAGGAACCACAAAAGACCCTTAATAGTCAAAGCACTCTTGAGGAAGAACAACAAAGCTGGAGGCATCACACTCCCTAATTTCAAATTATATTACAAAATTGTAGTAATTAAAACAATATGATACTGGCATAAAAACAGACACAGATTAAAGAAACCAATTAGAGAGCCCAGAAATAAACCCATGCATACATAGTCAATTAATTTATGATAAAGGAGCCAAGAATATACAATGGGGAAAAGACAGTTTCTTCAATAAATAGTGTTGGAAAAACTGGACAGCCATGCAAAATAATGAAACTAGACCACCAACTTACACCATACAAAAAAATTAACTAAAAAATGGATTAAGGATTTGAATGTCGGACCTGAAACCATAAAACTCCTAGAAGAAAACATAGGTGGTGAGCTCCTTGACTTAGGTCTTGGAGATGATTCTGTGAATCTAACACCAAAATCAAAAGCAAAAGCAGAAATAAAGAAGTGGGTCTATATCAAACTAAAAAGGATATCATCAACAAAATGAAAAAGCAATTTACTGAATGGGAAGAAATAACTGGATGTCATGTATTGGATAAGGAACTAATATCTAAAATATATAAAGAATTTATGTGAGGAAACCAAGATGGCGGCATAGGTAAACACCGGAGATTGTTACCTTGCACAACCACTTCAAAAACACAACTAAAAGACGGAACGAACATCACCCAGAATCACAGGAAGGCTGGCTGAGGGGAAACTCTACAACTAGAAGGAAAGAGAAAAGCATACCGAGACTCAGAGGAGGCGCAGTGCGGAAGTAAAATACTAAGGTGCGGAGGTGCATGCGGAGCGGGCTGACGGCTGACGGCGAGGTTGTCTTTTTCAATCGGGAGGGAGTCTCAGGCTCTGGGCTCCAGTTCCGGGCGAGTCTCTGGGGACCCAGACTCAAACGGGAGAAGCGGGACTGTCTGGCATCGGTCGGAACTTGAGGGCAGCTTTCTCTCCGAGGTACTTGCAA
Organism: Myotis daubentonii; assembly: GCF_963259705.1. NCBI lineage: Eukaryota > Metazoa > Chordata > Mammalia > Chiroptera > Vespertilionidae > Myotis > Myotis daubentonii. The sequence continues at coordinate 1,483,598 of NC_081850.1, read as the reverse complement.
CGGTTGCTGGGACACTGAGAGGCAGAGCCCCTGGGTACAGGACTGAGAGCAGCCATAACTGCTCACTCCGCCCGCCCTGTTGATCCCCTGGGACCCGCCCTGCCCAAGCCTTGCACAGAGGCATTTGCTGGATAGCCTCAGGCAAAGGCTAGATTAGCACCTCCCCAGAGGACAGAAGTTCTTCCACTGCAGATACAGCTGATTCTCACAGCCAGTTGGCCTGGAGGTCAAATCCCCCCCAGTGTTACTTACAACAATCAAGGCTTAACTACAACAAGACTGTGCACAAAGCCCACAAGGGGGTGCACCAAGAAAGCATAAAAAATGCGGAGACAAAGAAACAGGACAGAAATGACAGAAATGGAGGAAACCAAAATGCTGGATATAGAGTTCAAAACCACACTTTTAAGGTCTCTCAAGAACTGTCTAGAAGCCGCCGATAAACTTAGTAAGGCCCTCAAAAAGACTGGTGATAAACTTAGTAAGGCCCTCGAAAAGACTGGTGAGACCGCCGATAAATATAGTGAGATCCTCAAGAAATCTAATGCGACCCTCGATGTTGTGATAAAGGACCAACTAGAAATTAAGCATACACTGTCTGAAATAAAGAATATTATACAGACTCCCAACAGCAGACCAGAGGAGCGCAAGAATCAAGTCAAAGATTTGAAATGCGAAGAAGCAAAAAACACCCAACTGGAAAAGCAAAATGAAAAAAGAATCCGAAAATACGAAGACAGCGTAAGGAGCCTCTGGGACAGCTTCAAGTGTACCAACATCAGAATTATAGGGGTGCCAGAAGAAGAGAGAGGGCAAGATATTGAAAACCTATTTGAAGAAATAATGACAGAAAACTTCCCCTACCTGGTGAAAGAAATAGACTTACAAGTCCAGGAAGGGCAGAGAACCACAAACAAAAGGAATCCAAAGAGGACCACACCAAGACACATCATAATTAAAATGCCAAGAGCAAAAGACAAAGAGAGAATCTTAAAAGCAGCAAGAGAAAGAAACTTTGCAGGCCAGAAGGGAGTGGCAAGAAATATTCAAAGTGATGAATGCCAAGAAAGGTCCGATAAAGAGCTTCACAGATAAGGAAAAGCTAAAGGAGTTCATCACCACCAAACCAATATTTTTTTAAAAAATATATTTTATTAATTTTTTACAGAGAGGAAGGGAGAGGGATAAAGAGTTAGAAACATTGATGAGAGAGAAACATCGATCAGTTGCCTCCTGCACACCCCCTACTGGGGATGTGCTTGCAACCAAGGTAGATGCCCTTGACCGGAATCGAACCTGGGACTCTTCAGTCCACAGGCCAACGCTCTATCCACTGAGCCAAGCCGGTTAGGGCAACCAAACCAATATTATATGAAATGCTGAAAGGTATTCTTTAAGAAGAGGAAGAAGAAGAAAAAGGTAAAGATACAAATTATGAACAACAAATACACATCTATCAACAAGTGAATCTAAGAATCAAGTGAATAAATAATCTGATGAACAGAATGAACTGGTGATTATAATAGAATCAGGGACATAGAAAGGGAATGGACTGACTATTCTTGGGGGGGAAAAGGGTGTGGGGGATGCGGGAAGAGACTGGACAAAAATCGTGCACCTATGGATGAGGACAGTGGGTGGCGTGTGAGGGAGGAGGGTGGGGTGGGAACTGGGAGGAGGGGAGTTATGGGGGGAAAAAGAGGAACAAATGTAATAATCTGAACAATAAAGATTTAATTTAAAAAAAAAAGAACCTATTAGTGAGGGTCAAGTGTTCCCTGCTCCAGTCATGGGACAAGCAGGGACCATCAAGGGAACAAAGGCTCCAGGTAGTGATCCTGCTGTTTGTTCCCATCTCTTACAGCATCACAAACAATGCTCCCTAAGAAATAGCCTCTTCAGAAGTATCTGGTGACTGAATGAATAAAACCATCTGCCTGACAAAAAAAAAAAAAAAAAAAAGAATTCATGTAACTCAGTAGCAACAAACAAACAATCCAATTTAACATATGGGCATAAAACGGAACAGGCATTTTTCCAAAGAAGACATACAGATGGCCAATAGGTACATGAAAAGATGCTGAAATCACTAATCATCAGAGAAATGCAATGATATCACCTTACACAAATAGTTCAAATGGCTATTTTCAAAATTACAAGTGTTGGAGAGGATGTGGAGGAAAGGGAACCATCATACACTCTTGGTGGGAATATAAATTGGTGCAACGACTATGGAAAACAGTCTGGAGGTTCCTCAGATGGTGGCAGGCAGTTAAGACAGATATGAGCAGAGCAAGGAGGATGGGCTCTGTACAGAAGGTCAGCAGGGAACAAAGCCCCAGGTGCCAAACAATGGACAACTGTAGGGTCGGACCTTGACCCCAGGGTGACCTTTCCTCCCCTAGCATTTTGCTAGTTATGCAGTTTGGACCCTCTGACCTTAGAGATAACATTGAGGCCTCAGCTGTATGTCAGCACCAGGCCCAGGAAAGCAGCAAAACCAGACAGGTGACACCCAGCCTGCCCTCAGGACCAGTTGCCTTGGATAAAGCATGGCCTCCTGCCCTGGAGCTGACCAACCAATCAGTGGAGACCCAGATCCTGAAAGGGCACACCTGGGAAGCTGCTGAACATCCCATGGCTCCTTCCCCTGGGACCTCCACCCTCAAAGCCCTTAGGGCGAGGAGCCAGCTGCTTCTCCCGGAGCACCCCGCCTTTCCTCTCTCCCTCTCCCTCCCCATCTCCCCTGGGCCTTGGGTCACCTGTATCTTCTCACTTTTAAGCTCCAAGGGCCTTTCCTCTACCTCTATAACTTGTTTCCTAAGCCTCTTTCTTCTACGAATTACTTCTTTTACCTCTGTGATTTTCCAAATAAGTGTTCTCTTACAGTTTGGGTCTTGGCTCTGAATTCTTTCTTAACCTGAACTCAAGTATCAAGGTTGCTGAATCCAGGTTGTCTGACCTCACCAATCTAACACCAGTGCCTTTCTCACTGCCCCAACAAAATAACTAAAAATAGAACTACCACAGGATACAGCAATTCCACTTCTGGGCACTTCTCTGAAACTAAACTAAACGCGAAATGATATATGTGAAATGATCTATGTACCCGTTAGGTAGGAAGTTGGACATGAGGGGCTGGGGTGGGGCACTGTGGCCTTCAGACCTGGCCCAGCAGACGGCCAGCAGGCAGGTTCGGAGCAGCTGGCTCTTGGTGCAAGCGCAGAGGGAAACGACAGGACCTCGATGCCAGTGCTGGCTTGACGCCCACCCCCACCTGGGTTGTTCTGTACACATTATGGGTAAGGGCATGCCCAGAAGGAAGTTTGTGTCAATCGCCCCTGAATGCAAATGAAAGTCTCCATCCAGAAAGTCCCTCCTTTTTTGCAAAATAAAATTCCCTTTTATTGTTGGACAACATTGTTTCACACACATCAAACTGGCCAAACAGAGAGAAAAATAAAACCCCCAGCAACTTCATAGACAGAAAAAGGGAGAAAAAAAAAGGAGCCTTTTTATCTTTGGCCTTTTTAACCACCTCACACAAACCAACTATATACTTATCGTGCAGTTAAGTGCTACAGAGTTACTGGATGCTCGGAATAAGATGGTTATTTTGCTGTTGTTTTTGCTTTTTTACAAGGTTTTCTTTCTCTTTTGAGAGGATAATGAATATGGTCACCCCAAAGTCAAGTCAGAAGTAGGACAGAGAACGCTCCCATCATTAAAAACGGATGACCCCTAATGACATGTACAGAAATACAAAATGTAAATAAAAAATACAAATTTCCCTTTTAAAGTACTTTTAAGAAAAAAAGCAGGGCCTGGAAGCTGTGGCCCTTCTCCTCCCTGTTGCCTTCCGGTGCGGTTTGGTTGGGTGGAGCCACGTTTAGATCCTGAGACGGGAGTGGCGGGTGAGTAGGTCACGGAGGCCTTTTTTCCAGTTTAACTTTTCCTTCTTTGCTGCCTCGTCATCCCCATCGGCCTTCTGCTTCTCGGTGTCCACATGTCACCCTCATCTTCAGCTGCCCACCTGCCGGTAGCTGCCTCCTCCTCTTCCTCCCCCTCCTCTTCCTCCCGGCCTGCATCCACCTGGCTGCCAGCCTCCCCCACAGCTCCCTCTTCTCCTTGAGGCCTGGGCGGGGGGCGGGGGTGGGGGTAGGGGGGGTGTTGAGCTGGAGGCCGGTGGCTGTTTAAAAGCAGGAGTGGAGGGCTGTGGTGAGGTGGTTGCAGCCAGCGGAGCGGCAGCCACGGAACGATGGAGAAATGGCTTTTCAGAGCAGCCCCTGGGGCCAGAAAATCCCTCTTGTAAACCCTGGAGGTGGGGCCCATGGTCTGTCTCTCTGGCGCTCAGGCTCTACCTTCAAGGAGCACACCCAGGCCATTCCCTTTCCCCTCCCCCACAGGCATGGACCCCCCCCCCCCCCCACCTCTAAGGGACCCCATGAGACCTGCAACCAAGGAAGAAATGGGCAGCTGCGCTGGTCCTGGGCTAAGCCCGGAACCGTCTCCAAGGCCCCCTTTTCTCTGACTTCCCAGTGAGCAAAGCAGCCCGGCCATGGTCTCCCTCAACTGACTGGCTCCTGACTTGATGTAAGCAACCAGCCATATTGTCTGTCTGTCTGCACCCCCGGCCCCTCTCTCATGGCCGATCCTCGCTTGGAATGTATCTTCAATAAGCCCCACGTTGCTTTACTTTTATTTTTGTTGACCTTAAAATCTTTTCTACATCAACAAAAAGAACCAAGGTCCTAGCCAGGAAGCCCAATCAATAACACCCCATATGCAGCGTTATTTACCACAGGGATAACGCACCAACCTGAGTCCACTGCTGGGTACATGGATAAAGAAATACGGAATTCACTTATATGTGGAATCTCACATTAAAAAAAAAGAGCTCATGAATACAGAACTTATTGGTAGCGGCCAGAGGCAGCTGGGGTGGGTAATAAGAAATGGGTAGCTCTAACCGGTTTGGCTTGGTGGATAGAGCGTCGGCCTACGGACTGAAAGATCCCAAGTTCAATTCCGGTCAAGGGCATGTACCTTGGTTGTGAGCACATCCCCAGAAGGAGATGTGCAGGAGGCAGCTGATCGATGTCTCTCTCATCGATGTTTCTAACTCTCTATCACTCTCCCTTCCTCTCTGTAAGAAATAAAAAATATATATATTTTAAAAAAATGGGTAAACTTTTTTTTAAAATACATTGAAAAGAAAAATACAAAAAAAAGCCCCCAAACACTTAGAGATAAAAAGGTCAAGGGCTAGAATAGGATGCAAGAGCAGAAAAGAAAAACTAAAAAAATATTATCCTTCTAGAAGATGCAGCTTAGAATAAGACATTTTCAGAGTGGGGTGGGGTGGGGTGGAGGGAAGGCAGGAGGAGGCAGGAGGCAGGAAGCTGGAAGCTGGTGACTTTATAAATGGCAGTCCTGCACTAAAGAAAAGATGTTCTAACCAACAAAACAAACTGATGAACAAAATGGGTCCAGAGGCATGGAAACATGGAACAGACTGACAGATCACAAAGGGGGCAGAGTTGGGGTTTGGGGGGACAGAAAGAGATTAACCAAAACATATATGCATAGCCCGAGGCCTCAGACAACAGTTCAGGGAAGGTCTGGGGTGGGGCCCTGGGGGGTTGGGGAAAGGGGGAAAAGGAGAGGGAAACTGAGGGACATCTGTAACACTGTCAACAATATAAAAAGAAAAGAAAGGACTCAAAGGAAATTTCAAAAAAAAGAAAAGATGTTCTTCAGATAGAATGAAAGCAGTTTCAATGATTTATGATAATGAAGAGCTATTGAAATGGAGAATGTGTCAATTTTACTTTAATTAAAAAGACATGTAGCCCTGGCCAGTTTTGCTCAATGAATAGGGCGTCAGCCTATGAACTGAAGGGTCCCGGGTTCGATTCAGGTCAAGGGCAATTACCTAGGTGGCAGGCTCGATCCCTGGTCCTGGTCAGGGTGTGTGCGAGAGGCAACCAACTGATGTGTCTCTCTCAAGTCTCTCTTTCTATAGCTCCCTCTCCCTTCCACTATCTCTAAAAATCAGTGGAGAAACAGACTCAGGTAAGGATGAACAAAAAATAAAAACAAAAATAAATAAATGAAGTGAGGGAGGGAAGAAAGTACTTCTTAAAAAAAAAAAGACACTAAATATGTAAATAAATCTAAAAGAACATTGATTATATAAAACAATTGTATGTACATTTGTTAAGACTTAAAATATAATGACACAAATTACTTGACAAGTACATACAGTGGTAGGCAACAATGGGCTTACAGTTGTGAGTGCAAAAACAGAGTTTACTATCGTATTATTTATTTATTATTGTATTATTTATGTGTACAACTGTAAACCTACTTTTGCCAACCCCTGTGTAACTTAAGATGATTAAGAGAGTCAAAACAAAGGTCCTTAGATAAAGTAGGGACTGTCACTAGTACTATTTCATTAGAGACTAATAACTCAGACACAGTGTAATCTCCAAGGTAGGCACTGAAGTGTGCAGCTAATGAGCTCATGGAAAGAACAAAATTAGTTCCTTCATGGTTGAACAAAATTACTTTAACTATTTCTTTATTGATTTCAGAGAGGAAGAAAGAGGGAGAGAGATAGAAACATCAATGATAAGAGAGAAACAATGATTGGCTGCCTCCTGTACGCCCCCGACTGGGGATCGAGCCCGCAACCCAGGCATGTGCCCTTGGCCGGAATCGAACCTGGGACCCTTCAGTCCGCAGGCCAAAGCTCTATCCACTGAGCCAAACTGGCTAGGGCTGAACAAAATTACTTTAAAGAGCAAAGAAGCAATTCTAAGCAGACAAAACAGAACGCATGAGACAAAAAGGAAAAATAATTATTGCGTACATTATACATTCTTCTCATTTCATGTCACACAACTATAGCTAAAAACAAACTAGAGCTAGATCCTGCTTCTAAATCAGTGTTGATGACATTAACAACATTCTTAGCTGCTAATCAAATGTAATTAAAAATTAGAAACAAAAAATGTGGCTTTAAGGATTGTTTCCCTGCCTAGCATTTGTAAATGAGCATATTTTTAAACGTTTTATTGAGATAGAATATAAATGCCACAGGACTCACCCATTAGAAGTGCACATTCAATGGCTTTGTATATTCAGCGCTGGACAGTGATCACCACAATCAATGGCAGAAGGTCTCATCACTCCTCAAAGAAACATCCCACCCTTCTAGCCTCCCCTCCACCCAGTCAGTCATCCGCTCCTGTCTGTATGGACTGTGTATTCTGAGCATGTTCTACGAATGGTATTGAGAAGACAGAAGGAAGCTAGTCAGGAACTGGGGCTTGGGGCGGGGAGGAAGTGGCACCGGAACCAGCTGGGTGGAGTTACTAAGGCACCCAACTGGGTGGGGAAAGGAGGAGGCGCACAGAGACCTGGGCTTCAAAATGCCTGAACTGCTAAGACAGGCAACCTGCAGATAACCAACCAAGACAAGGCTATAACAACCCCAAGAATGTTATTAAAGCAGAATTCTTTTTAAAAAATATATCTTTATTTATTTTAGAGAGGAAGGGAGAGGGAGAGATAGAAACATCAATGATGAGAGAGAATCATAGATTTGCTGCTTTCTGCACGCCCTCCACTGGGGATCGAGCCCACAACTCCAGGCATGCGCCCTTGACTGGTCCACATGCTGATGCTCTATCCACTCAGCCAAACCAGCTAGGGTCGTGGTCGGCAAACTGTGGCTCGCGAGCCACATGCGGCTCTTTGGCCCCTTGAGCGTGGCTCTTCCACAAAATACCATGTGGGGGTGTGCACGTACAGTGCGATTGAAACTTCGTGGCCCATGCGCAGAAGTTGGTATTTTGTGGAAGAGCCACACTCAAGGGGCCAAAGAGCCGCATGTGGCTCGCGAGCCGCAGTTTGCTGACCACTGAGCTAGAGCAACACAGATTTCTTTGAAAGGACCAATCAGGACCTAGCAAGGCATGTATCTGCCTGTAGATTAAAAAGCCCACGCTTCCTCTCGTCCCTCGCCACCTCCCTCCCCCCTCAACAATGCGCAATGGCAAACTTAACAAATTTCATTTAAAAACTTCACCAATATAGAGGACTCTCCTGAGGAGGCCTGCTGCCCAGGCTGAGAGAGCCACTAGGACACTCAGTGAGGTCAGTGCAAGGCCCTGCAGGGCAGGACTGTTAACGGAGGGCAGCTCAGGTCCCAGTGATCCCAGAGACCTGAAACCACAACTCGAAAAAGGAACTTAAAAAAAAATTGTCTTAGGGCAAATGCCTTTTGTGGGGACGAAGTACACATTTTTAAAGAGGAAAGAAAATCAGGAGAAACAGTATTACTGTCGTTACTGTGAGCCACAGCGGGTCCACAGCAGGGCGCTTCTGAAGTCAACGTTCCCTTTGCAAAATTTAATGGGTGTTAAAGATTTAAAACATTATGATGAATTGCTTCTGCTAATTCTCTTTCTCTATAGTTCTCAAGGAAATTTTTTCCCCATAAACATTTCACTACATTTCAAACAACACTGTATTAAAGGTTTCCTGCCTACTCATTACATGTCAGCACCTACATTTATAACTTGAAGCAAGTTGACACATTTTTTTTCTTGACACTGTTTTCCCCCAAATACCTTTAGACAGACGCCAATCCTTGCTTTTTCCCTATGTTTGAAAGCTACTAGGCACCCACTACCCACCTGTCTGAGGTAGAGAAAAAAACTTGAGTACTGTCCAGCTTCAGGAAGGTAAGAAAGAAACACAGTGATGCAGATCAGTAACACGGTAGGATCTTTTCCAACTTTCTTCAGTGGCTAAGAAAAAGCAGAAAGATAAGAGGAGAAATAGTCAGATGGGTCGGAAATTTATCGGACGATCACTTAGTAAGTTCTATAATGTCTAATCACTGGGTGCACACCGAAAACTAATATAAGATTATATGACAACTGTAATTAACAAATAAAAAGCAGCAAATAGAAGCTAATGTCAGATATTCTGCCATACTGGCTTCATTGTTTCCATCTATTGAGGTAGAGTAACAACTGCTGATTGGACTACAAAAGGAAGTGAACCTTCACATTAAATCTATCACCATCTCTCTATGGAGGTTACAAGTCCTCATTTCTGAGATATGTGCTTCAAATATTACAGCGTAAATGCAGATACACACGTTTGCTCCTGTTTACTTAACAACATTGGTTCGCATCCTGAAACAGACCCTGAACACCCTATAAACACCCTGTAAACATGTTACTCCAGAACCTTTTAAGAAAAATCTCATATCTCTTTTTCATTCATAATATAACTTCTTTAAAGCCATAAACAGTATAGGCATTTCATTACATATAAATTCACTCTATTCTTGAAAATGTTAGCATTCAATTTGCCTGTAAATTGGTCAACAAGGTAGGTGGGAGGCCTGCCTGCACCCGGGTGAGCCTGGTCTCCTCCTTTCCCTCCCTGGCACAAATGGATGGGCACACACAGAACAGGCAGGTCCCCAGGCCGTGCCCCAAGAGGCTTTTTGGAAAAGAATTTCTCATGAGTTAGTTTTCTTATTACATGTATTTTCCTAAAGGGTAGACTTGGAGGATAAAAAACAAATATCAAATCTCTGGTTAATTTTTTTTCTGCACCTATTTTCTTCAAGGACAGTTTCAAATGAAGAGGGGGAACTAATGCCCTGGCTGGCCTGCCTCAGTGGATGGAGCGACAGCCTGTGGACTGAAGGGTCCCAGGTTCGATTCTGGCCAAGGGCACAGGCCTGCGTTGCGGGCTCGATCCCCAGTGGGGGGTGTGCAGGAGGCAGCCCATCAATGATTCTCTCTCATCATTGATGTTTCTATCTCTCTTCTTCTCCCTTCCTCTCTGAAACCAATAAAGAAATATATTTTTTTGTTTAAAAAGAGGGGGAACTAAGGTTCTTCTTCTGAGGACTTTTTTGAGTTGTTAATGGGATTCCCCGATGCAAAAAATAAATAATTTTTTTTTTAAAAAAGAAAATGAAGAATCCAATCTATAAAATACAAGTTCAAAGCCTCTGGTCTAAATGGAAGTATTTCAATAACTTAGAAAATAACTACTTTAGTCAGATCTGATATTTTTATCCTTTTTTAATTTAGCAATTGAAAACAACTACTTTAAATGGCCACCTTCATTTCTTTGCTAAAAAATAAAAACCACCATGCAAAACAAAAACAAATAAACAAAAAAATTCTTTCCCTCATCAGGAATTAACTGGACAATTTTTCTCTCTTTTGTTGTGATAACCGCATGAATGACTTAAGAAATATCAACTCTATATATTCCTTGGTGCACACTCTACCTCAGTCCCGTCCTTGCAATTAATTTGTTTCTATTACTGGAGACAGAAATGGATTAACAATTGTGGGGATGCTTGAGGTTGCAGAAATGTTCTTTTATTTGCATGGCTTAGAAAGATACTTAGAAAAATAATGTTTTCAGATTTTTATTTACCGCAAAAGGATCTGCTTGTTTCCAAGAAACCTGAGCTCCCCAGGAGAGTGGTCTCATTTTCTCTGGCAAGGATTCTGGAACAGCCAGTAAGATGAAGCAGATGTCTAGAAGAGCCACCACAGTGGCCACCAGCACAACGAGGTTGTCTCCATAGCTGGCTGAGAGGTATGCTCCAATAGCTGGGCTGCTGACCAGACTGGCTGCAAAGGTGGCTGAGACCTGTGGAAAAAGCACGCTCTCCCCCAGAGTCCCACCTGCAGCAGGTGCACACCTACAGCCACCCTCCCTCGGTTTTAAACAAGACAAAGGAATGTGTTGCACACAAATTTTAAGAAACAAAGAGAATCCAAGTCATTTTGTTTTAAGAATTTTTTCATCCACTACAAAATAATTGGAGATATTGTGTAAAAGTACAAGAGCAAAAAAAAAAAAAAAGTAATCAAAAATAAAAATTGTGGCCCTGGCAAGTGTGGTTCAGTGGGTCAGAGCATCATTCCGTACAAAGAAAGGTTGCGAGTTTGATCCGTGTTGGGGTGGATGCAGAAGGCAACTGATGGATGATTCTCTCCCACATTGATCTCTCTCTTTCACTGCCCCTCCCCCCCATCTTTCCCTCTCTCTAAAATCAATGGAAAAATATCCTCTGCCGAGGATGGAAAAAAATAAAAATTGTGCAAACCTTCCTTATAAAGAAAACACACATTCTTTAGTCTTCTTTAATTGAGAAATAGGGCAGTGGGAAGAAGGGTATCTAAAAAATGCCGACTGGCTTATGATAAAAGTCTACTCAGGGACTGTACTTGATTTTCTCTCTCAGAAATATGAACTGTTTGAGCTTCCGGCCAAGATGGCAGAGTAGGAAAACGCTGTCCTTGCCCTCTCCCACAACCAAACAAAAATTACAACTAAACTACAAAGCAATCATCATTAAGGACCTCCCAGATATCAGCGGGGCAGAGACCCAGAATGGGCTGGTCCCACACTCAATGTGGCAGAGAAATCAGGACTGACGTCTCAGCTGTGGAGGCCCAGCTCAGGGTGCCAGTGCCAGTGCCAGGAAGAGAAGTCCCCAGAACTACTGGCTGGGAAAACCAGCAGAGAGCGCAGCCGAGTGAGAGGCTGCTGGAGTGCTGGGCGTTCTTCGAAGGTCCGCGCATGGACTGACCGTTGGCGCCCTGGGCAAAAGCCCGAAAAGCTCCGAAACACGTGGGAGGAACTAAGTTGCCGCCACCAGGACAAAAGTGCTGGCAGAGACCAGTGTTCCTTTGCTGAGCCCTCCCCCTTCATGCAGGCAGGCACCATATCTCATCTCCATCATCCATCACCCCGGCAAGTCCTTGAGACCCAGCCCCACCCAACTTGTGGGACAACCCAAGCCACTACCAGTGCTATTTCCATACAAATGGCCTATCTAGGCTTACGCTGCAGACTCCTAAATTCTCTCCAAGGTTCATAAGCCCCAAACACCAGCATCTGGCCTCAGCATGCTCTTCACCTCCTGCTAAGCGACCCCTGGCATGGCACTAATGACAGTGCCTCAGTTTACACCAGGCACCTCCAAGCCCAGCACAAGTGGCAACCATCTGGAAAACACTTTGTAGCTCATGGAGGGTGAAAGCAGCGGTGGACACTGACCTGCACCTCCCAGGAGGCACCACAGTTAGCTCACCCGGTGGACAGCTTCAGATCACACTAAAGCACAACCCCAAAATCTCCATGAGTGACACACTCCAGGGGTGAGCTCAGCAGGCACCAGAGCCCACTGAGGTGAATCCTGCTCCACTGGGTCAGCCCCTACCCAGCACATCCTCTGTGATGGTTGTGGCCAGTCCTTACAGCTGATTAGTCCTCACAGGTGGGTAAAATCCATCCCACTAACGTGCCAACAGCAATCAAGGATCAACTACAATGGGAGGGTGCACACAGCCCAAAAGGGTAGGGTGGTACCTGGAGCACCCAGCTCAGGTGACCGGGGAGGCTGAGCTACAGGGTCCCACAGGATACCTACTACACAAGCCACTTACCAAGACCTGGAGATAAAGCAGCTCTACCAAATCCATAAAGACAAACACAGCGCAGAACCAAAACGAGGAAACAACAGAAACGAGGCTTCAAAATGTAAGAACAGAACTCCAGAAAAAGAACCAAGGAACACGAAGACAAGCAATCTATCAGATGCAAAATTCAAAGCAAGGGTTATAAGGATGCTCAATGAACTTAGGAGATGAATTTAGAGAGAACTTCAAGAAAGAGGCAGGAAACAAAAATAAATAAAAAGATAGAAAACATAAAAAAGAAACACTCAGAAATAAAGAATACAGTAACTGAAAGGAAGAACACATTATGGGGGGGGCAAGATGGCCTATTTCAGCCAGCACCAGATTTTCTTCTTCTCGTTAATATCTTTTTATTGATCTCAGAGAGAGAGAGGGAGAGAGAAACATCAATGCTGAGAGAAAATCACTGATTGGCTGCCTCCTGCATGCCCCCTACTGGGGATGGAGCCGAAACCCAGGCATGTGCCCTTGACTGGAATTGAACCTGTGACCCTTCTGTCCACAGATCGACACTCTCCAGGGGTCCTCAAACTTTTTAAGTAGGGGGCCAGTTCACTGTCCCTCAGACCGTTGGAAGGCCAGACTATAGTTTAAAAAAAAAACAGTCGGCTGCTAAGCAACAGGCAGCGGCAGCAAAAACACCCGGCGGGCCGGATAAATGTTTTTGGCGGGCAGCATGTGGCCTGCGGGCCGTAGTTTGAGGACCCCTGTGTCTAGCCCCTGAGCCAAACCGGACAGGGCTCGACCAGATTTTCAGCTAAAATACTGAGCATTCAATTTGAAAAATGAAGAGAAGTATAGCTGATTGGACATACTGTATCTAAGGATCACTGAGGAAACAACCTAGAGACTGGTAAGAGGAGGGGAGTCACGGAAAGGGGGAGCCCCCTGGGGCAGGTGCATGGCTGAGAGGCTGAGTGACATCATCTGCAAAGAGCCCTCCCCTTAGGAGTGTGGGATCTCAACCCCACACAGGGATCCCAAACCCACCGCAGCAGAGACTGCAAGAAGAGCTTGCATAGCAACAGGCAGAGGGAACGAGGGGAACTCTGCCTGGGACTGGGACCCACCCTCCCAGCGAAGGAGCGCCCTCCTGTGGGCGGCCCAGCCCGGGAGGCTTGCTCTGGGCTCTGACTGCTGGGGAGTCTGCGCTGCAGCGGGTGGGTCCAGTGGAGGGTCTAGAGCAGTGGTTCTCAACCTTCCTGATGCCGCGACCCTTTAACACAGCTCCTCATGTTGTGGTGACCCCCAACCGTAAAATTATTTTCGTTGCTACTTCATAACTGTAATGTTGCTACTGTTATGAATCGTAATGTAAATATCTGATATGCAGGATGTATTTTCATTGTTTACAAACTGAACATAATTAAAGCATAGTGATTAATCACAAAAATATGTAATTATATAGGTGTTTTCCGATGGTCTTAGGTGACCCCTGTGAAAGGGTCATTCGACCCCCAAAGGGGTCAAGACCCACAGGTTGAGAACCGCTGGTCTAGAGGCTGCACCCAGCAGTGACTATGAGGGACTCTCTACTCTCTTGAAAGTCATTGTGCAGAGCCCCTGCCAGTGATTAGATGATTGGTTTGGAGAAAGGAGAAAGTTTGACGCAGTCCCAACTGTTTTTCTTTTGTTTTCCTTGCCCATAAAGGTGTCAGGAAAAATGCTGTTAACAGAAATATCCAACATTTTACTGCCTATGTTTTCTTCTAGGAGTTTTATTGTTTCAAGTCTTATATTTAATTCTTTAATCCAGTTTGACTTTATTCTTATATATGGTGTAAGGTGGTCTAGTTTCATTTTTTTGCACATTATCATTCCAATTTTCCCAACACCATTTCTTGACTAATTCTTTACCCCATTGTATGTTCTTGTCTCCTTTGTCGACCATTAATTGACCATAAAGACATGGGTTTATTTCTGGGCTCTCTAATCTGTTTCATTGAGCCATGTATCTGTTTTTATGCTAGTGCCGTGCTGTTTTGTTTTTCTCTGGTATTGTGATTCCTCCAGCTTTGTTCCTCTTTCTCAAGATTGTTGTTATTTGGGCACTTTTGTGGTTCCAGATAAATTTGTGGATTATTTGTTCTAGTTGTGTAATGTATGCCATTGGTATTTTGATAGCTGTTTTGAATCTATAGATTGCTTTGGGTGTTATGGACATTTTAATTATGTTAATTCTTCCTAACCGCAGCATGGTATATGCTTTATTTGTATCTTACTCAATTTCCTTTTTTCAGTATCTTATAATCTTACAAATACAGGTCTTTTATCTCCTTGGTTAAATTTATTCCTAGGAACTTTATTTTTTATGCAATTGTAAATGGGATTGTTTTACTTTCTTTGTTGGTGTATAAAAATACAACCAATTTATGGATATTGATTTTGCATCCTACTACTTTTACTAAATTTATTTATCAGTTCAGTGGAATCATTAGGGTTCTCCATATACAGCATCATGGCATCTGCAAATGACAGTTTTACTTTTTTCTTGCCAACTTGGATGCATTTCCCCTGCACACCTTAACTCACTGCTGTGGCTAGGACTTCCCAGTACTATCCTATCTAATAAAAGAGAAACATGGTAATTGGCGTACGACCACTACCCTTCCCATCGGCTAATCAGGGTGATATGCAAATTAACTGCCAGCCAAGATGGCAGCAAGCAGCCAGGCAGCTTAAACTGAACATGAGGCTTGCTTGCTTCAGTGACGGAGGACTCACACGTCCCCCGCCTGCCTTGCCGGCCTCTGAGCCTGCAGTTTGAATATTGTAACAACTATAGAAGCTAAACAAAACCCCAGAAAACTGCTTTCAGTGAGCTGGGATCTCAGAGCTAGAGTTGATACAGAGTTTCGATTATAGAACCTAAACAAATGAGATACCTACTTTCAGCAGCTGAGGCCTCAGAGCTGGAGCCAAGCCTCAGAGCTAAAGCTGGCCCAGAATAAAAAAAAAAAAGAAAAAGAAAAAAGGAGCGGTTGGGAGCTTCAGTCCCAGTCTGAAAACAGCCCTCAGCCCCTCACCCAGACTGGCCAGGCACCCCAGTGGGGACCCCCACCCTGAAGGGTGTGTGACCAGCTCCAAACAGCCATCATCCCCTCATCCAGGCTAGCCAGGAACCCCAGTGGGGACCCCCACCCTGATCCAGGACACCCTTCAGGGCAAACCAGCCAGCCCCCACCCATGCACCAGGCCTCTATCCTATATAGTAAAAGGGTAATATGCCTCCCAGCACCGAGATCAGCGGAGCCGAGAGGCCTCCCGGCACTGGGATCAGCATGACAGGGGCAGCGCCCAAACCCCGATCGCCCTGCGGCTGTGTGTGTGACAGGGGGCAGGGCCACAACCTCCCTATCCGCCCTGCTCTGTTCCTGACAGGGGAAAGCGCCCCACTCCCCTGATCGGCCCTGCTCTGTGCCTGATAGGGGGGAGCTCCCCACCCCCTGATCGTCCTGCGGCTCTGTGTGTGACAGGGTGCGGCGCCCCAACGCCGCCCCCCCCACGGGCACTGCTCTGTGTGTGATGGGGTAGAGCCATAACCTCCCCATTGGCCCTGCCCTGAGTGTGAGAGTGGCGGCGCCCCAACCCCCTGATCAGCCTTGCTCTGTGGGTGATAGGGGGCGGCGCCCCAACCCCCCCACCCCACGGGCCCTGCTCTGTGTGTGATGGGGTAGAGCCATAACCTCCCCATCGGCCCTGCCCTGAGTGTGACAGGGTGCGGTGCCCCAACCCCCTGATCGGCCCTGCTCTGTGCGTGACAGGGGGGAGCTCCCCAACCCCCTGATGGGTCCTGCTCTGTGCGTGACAGGGGGCAGTACCCTAACCCCCTGATTGGCCCTGCTCTGTGCGTGACAGGGGGTGGCGCCGCAACCTCCCCATCGACCCTGCCTTGAGTGTGACAGGGGGCGGTGCCCCAACTCCCCAATCGGCCCTACCCTGAGCGTGACTGAGGGTGGCATCGCAACCTCCCAATCCGCCCTGCTCTGGGCATGACAGGGGGCGGTGCCCCAACTCCCCAATTGGCCCTGCTCTGAGCCCGACCAGGGGCTGCACCTAGGGATTAGGCCTGCCCTCTGCCACCCGGGAGCAGGCCTAAGCCAGCAGGTCGTTACCTCCCGGGGGGTCCCAGACTGCGAGAGGGCACAGGCCGGGCTGAGGGACCCCCCTCCCCGCCGAGTGCACAAATTTTTGTGCACTGGGCCTCTAGTCTATAATAATAAAAGGGTAATACGCTAATTAGACTGGACTTCCTTCCGGACATCATCCCGGACAAAGCTGGGGCCAGAGAGAAGCCAGCCCGGGTCCCGGGTGCCAGAGGGAAGACGGTGCGGGCAGCCAGGGGAAGGAAGGCCTACTCTTGCAGGAATTTTGTGCATCGGGCTTCTAGTCTATATTTAAAAGGCTAATATGCTAAGTGTCCCTCCACCCACCCAACCAGTCACTATGATGCACACTGACTACCAGGGGGCAGACACTCAATGCAGGAGTTGGCCGAGCTGCAGTGACTTGGTAGCGGTGGTTCCCCTGCGAGGCTGCGGGATTGCACCTTTGGCTGTGGGCTATGTTGCTGCTGGGGCCCTGTGGGACCTGAATCTGGTTACTGCGCACTTGCATTTGCGTTCCACACCCTGTAGGACAGCAACTTTGCAGAGTGCCCTCTCACACTCTGGGACCCCTGGTGGGTGTCGGAGAGCCGGAGGGATCCTGCTCACTCCGCAGACGCCCTTTGAGCCACGGTGCCACCCCGGCTGCCGAGGGATCGCGGGAGGTTGGCTCCAGGGCATGTTTGGTCCATCTCGCCCAGTCCCGCCCTGCCAGCCACCTTCTAATTAATTTCCTTTCAATGTACACGAATCCGTGCACCGGGTCACTCGTATTGAATAAGAGTGGTTGGAAGTGCACGTCCCTGGTTCCTGATCTTAAGGGAAATACATTTAGTTTTTATCATTGAGTATAATGTTGGCTGTGGATTTGTCACATATGGCTTTATGTTGAGGTATGTTACCTCCACTTTCAGGTTACTCAGAGTTTTTAGGATAAATGGGCTCTGAATTTTGTCAAATACTTTCCCTACATCTATTAATATGATCATTTGATCCCCCTTCCTCCATTTGGTTTATATGGCATGTCACATTAACTGATTTCCAGATATTATGGTTTTTTGTCATCTGGGAAGGTCCTTAATTTACCTTTAATTTTAACTGATAGCCCTGCTGGGTAGAGTAGTCTTAATTGTGGATCCTTTCCTTTTATCACTTTGAATATTTCCTGCAAATCCCTTCTGGCCCGAGATGTTTCTGTTGAGAAATATGCTGACAGTTTCATGGGAAGTAACTGTCTTTCTCTTGCTTCTCTTAAGACGATCTTTGTCTTTAAACTTAGCTATTTAAATTATGATGTGTCTCTGAGTTCATCTTGATTGGGATTCTGTACGTTACCTGAACAGACTAGGCACAAGATTTTAGTGATTTTTCTTCATGTTTTTCAAATCCCTTGCTGTCTCTTCTCCTTTTGGTACCCCTATAATGTGACTGTTGTTAAGCTTGATGTTGTCCAAAACATTTCCTTAGACTTTCCTCATTTAAAAAACTTTTTTTTCCTTTTGTTGTTCTGCTTGGGTGTTTTCTGTTATCTTTTCCTTTAAATTGCTGATTCGATCCTCTGCTTCATCTAATCTGCTATTGATTCCTTCTAGTGTATTCTTCATTTCAAATATTGTATTCTTCTCATTGAGTTCAACCACTGTGCCCCTGAATTCCTTATGTATCCATATAACCATTGTTTTGAATCTGTGGTAGATTGCTTGCCTCCATTTTATTTAGTTCTTTTTTTCTGGGGATTTCTCCTCTTCTTTCATTTGGGGCATGGTTCTTTGTCTCTCTATCTTGTCTGCCTTTTTGTATTTGCTTCTGGGTATGAGGTATATCTGCTATGTCTCCCCAATGTTGGTATGCTGGTCTTATGTAGCTGGTGTCTTGTGGGGCTCAGTAGTGCGATCTTCCTGATCACTTCAGCTAGGTGTTCCAGAAATGTCTCTTGGGTGGGTCATGTGAGCCCTCTTGTTGTAGTGGCGTCATGACTGCTGCCAGCCCATCTGTGAGTGGACTAACGCTCAGGCAAGCTGACTATAAGGATCGACCCTGACCACAGTGTATGAGCCACTGTGTGGGACCTCCCCCTCGAATCAGAGTTGGCCCCAGCAGAAAATGGCGACTGCTGAGATTTCCCTGTGAATGTGCCACTTGTGTGGTTGGTTGGTCGTGCTCTGGTTTGGCCTGAAGCCCACCTCTGGTTGTGCTGGTTCTGGGTCCATTTTGGGAGGACCTCTGGTGCAGGTGAATGTCAGAGGCTGCCTGTAACTGGCTTTGGACTACCCTGTGTGGAGCTACCATGTAATCCACAGTGAGTGACTGCCTCCACTGGGTCTGGGTGTGTGTAGGAACAGACAAGCTGTGTACAAAGGTCGGCTTGAGAAACTCCAAGCCTGGGGCAGATCAATAAAAGGCCCAAGGTACTCAGAGATCAGCCTCCATGCGGCAGCTGCTCCACCACCCTGAGGCTGCCTGGACTTCCTCCAGAGTCGCTTGAATAAAGTCTGTAGTGTGGGCCCAGGCTGGCGGAAGCCTACAAGGTGTGAGCTCAAGAGGGCATGGCAACTGGGGACAGAACAGGGCTAGTGGATCCCCTGTTTGGGGGTGGCATGGGACAGGCACTCAGTGGGGGAAAGTGGTCCCTACTCCAGAAGCACAGCACTCAGTCACTGCATGGGGACCCTTAAATAGAGCTCACTGCAGTCCGGGCCGGGCGTGGGCGACAGACTTTTCTGAAGGACACCAGCTTGGCAGGGCAAGGCCCCGGGGCTGGGAGGCCAGGTCTAGCGGGCCTCCTGGTGACGGACAGCGCCGGCGGGTACAGTGGGGGGAATGCCCCCTGCCCTGGAGCCACACAACCCAGCGCCTGTCTCAGTTGCCAACAAGAGATCCTCAAGAAAAATTAAAAGCACATCACAGGCCCAGGCGATTGCAGCCAGCAGTCTTTTCTGCAGGATGCAAGCTCAGCAGGGTGGGGTCACCGCAAGTCAGAATGAGGAGACTGGTGGGTTTCCTTGAGGGGGGTGGGCACCAGGGGCCACAGGGAGGGAAAATGACCCCTGTTCTGGAGCCACAGAACGCAGTGTCTCTGTCTCCACCAAAATCTCCTCAAGAAATGAAAATCGCACCAAAGGTCCCACTGGGTACAGTCAGCCAACGTGAGGTCAGCACAGTGGGGCCACTGGGAATCGGAGGGATAGGTCTGTGGGTCTCCTACTGGCCAACAGACAGCACCAGTGGTGGGCAGGGTGGAAACATGGCCCACGTTCCAGAGTCACATAATTCACCGACTGCCCTAGGCTCCAACGACGACTGTGTTTGCCTGAATGTCTTTGTTTCACAAGGCAGAACGCACTGTGCCCAAGCTGCAACAGACCTTTCTGCAGGTCATGAGCTCCGCCAGGTGTGGGTACCAAGAGTTGGAGGACTGAGTTAGTACACTCCCCCAGACTGGTGCTATGAGGACAGAAGTGCTTGACCCAGGGGAGATGGCGCCTGTGGGCCTTTAGATGAAGCGGGTGAACAAATAAGCGATTTGAAGACGTGGTGGCAGAAAACACCCGATCATAGCAGTAACAAGAAAAAAAATATTTTTAAGTAAAAATAGTTTAAGGGACCTCTGGGACAACAGGAAGTGTAACAACAACCCTTACAATAGCCAAGATGTGGAAGCAACCCAAATGCCTATCAATTGACGAGTGGATAAAAAAGTTGTGGTTCATATACGCAACGGAACATTATTCAGCCATAAAAAGAAAAAAACCCTGCACAAAATCTTACCATTTGTGATAGCATAGATGGACCTAGAGGGTATTATGCTATGTGAAAAAAGTCAGTCTAAGAAAGACAAATACCGTATGATTTAATATACATGTGGAATCTAAAGAACAATATAAACGAACATACAAAACAGAAACAGACAGATACAAGTAACACCACCTGGAACCAAGATGTTAGTGTAGGTAAAAGCAGGTATTTGCAGCCTCCCACAACCACATCAAAATTGCAACTAAAATCCTGTATAATAAAGAGCTAATATGCCAATTAGACTGGACATTGGAACCACCTTCTGGAATGACCAGTGGGTGGGGGGTGGGGCTGTGGGGCTTTGAGGCAGACGGGGCTGCAAAAGCTGAGCCCCTTGCATAAATTTTGTGCATCGGGCCTCTAGTACAGACTGACCATCATTCAGAACCACCTGAAATCAGACTGAATGGAAGCCCTACGACTAGAGGAGTAAAGAAGAAAGGACACTGAGGCTGGTAGGAGGGGGGGCGGCACGGAATGGGCTGGTCTGATACCCACGTGTGCCACTTTTTTAAGTGGTAGGGAGATCTCTGTGGAGGCCGCCCATGAGGAGAAGGAGTCCCAGCCCCACATCAGACCCCCTGCCCAGAGTTCCAGTGTTAGGAAGAGAAGTCCCCTTAACTTTGGGCTGTAAAAACCAGCAGGGATTGTGGCTAAGTGACAGTAATGCTATTGGAGACCCAGTAGTTCCTCTTAAACAGCTGGTGCATAGACTTACATGGTCCCACTTCCTCTGAGCTCCAGCACTGGGTGGCAGCTTTGAGGGATCCAGGGACATAGGGGGAGAAACTGGATTGTCTGGCAAGAACTTGGGGGCAGCTTTCTCCTAGACAGGACAGGAGTGCTCACAGGGGTCATTGCTCCTGTGCTGAGACCGCCCTGTGTCACAGAGCTGACTGGCAGCCATATCTGAGTCTCCATCAGCCTGGAGCATCTCTTTGCTCTGCCCTGGTGATTTCCTGAGACCCCACCCCATCCAATTTGCAGCCCCACCCAAGCTGTTTGCAGCAGCTTCTCCATATGAATGGCCTGTCCTGGCTCAGGCTTCAGACTTTGTAAAAATCTCTTTAAAAAGCTGCAGCTGGTGTCAGTGTGCCCCAAACCTATCAATAAAGGGACAAAGACCCAGCCTGCCTTGCTGGGCTGCACTTGGGTACCTTCAAGCCCAATACAAATAGCAAATAGCAGCCATCTGTAGATCCCTCTGTACCTCCTGCCAGGTGGCCACAGACAGTGGCTGACTTTGCACCTCCTGGGAGGCCCCAGAGCCAGTGAACTCAGTGGACAGCTTCAGACCATAGCAGATTACAACTCTACACATCCACGAGTGATACACTCAAGGGGCAGACTCAGTGAGCACCAAAGCCCCACTAAAGCAAGTCCTGCTCCACAGGGGTGTCTCCTGCACATATGCCCTTCCACTGTAGTCTCAGCTGGTCCTCACAGTCAATCAGCCTGGAGGTCAATTCCTCCCAATGACGCCAATAGCAATCAAGGCTCAACTACAAGACTGTGCACACAGCCACACAAGGGTGCACCTAGAGTGCCCAGCTCAGGTGAATGGGGAGGCTGAGCCACTGGGTTCTGTAGGACACCTACTACACAGGCCCCTCTACCAATTTCAGGAGACATAGCAGCTCTACCTAATACATAGAAACAAACACAGGGAAGCAGCCAAAATGAAGAGACAAAGAAACATCTCCCAAATGAAAGAACAGAAGAAATCTCCAGAAAAAGATCAAAATGAAATGGAAGCAAGCAAACTATCAGATACAGAGTACAAAACAATCGTTATAAGGATGCTCAAGGATCTTAGTGAGAGCTTCAAGGAACTTGATGAGAACGTCAAGGGATTTAGTGAGACTTTCAAGGATCTTAGTGAGAACGTCAAGGATATGAAAAAGGACTAATCAGAAATTAAGCATACACTAACTGAAGTAAAATATAATATACAGGAACTCAATAATAGAGTAGAGGATTCTGAGAATCAAATCAGCGATTTGGAATATGAGGAAGCAAAGAACACCCCATTAAAAAAGCAAAAAGAAAAAGAATAAAAAAATATGAAGATAGTGTAAGGAGCCTCTGGGACAATCTTAAAAGCAGCAAGAGAAATGCAGCTAGTTACCTACAAGGAAGAGCCCATGTGACTGTCAGCTGATTTCTCAACAGAAACTTTGCAGGCCAGAGGGAGTGGCAAGAAATACTCAAAGTGATGAATAGAGAGAACTTACAACTAAGATTACTCAGCAAAGCTATCATTTAAAACAGAAGGTCAGATAAAGAGCTTTACAGACAGGCAAATGCTAAAGGAGTTCATCACTATGAAACCAGTATTACATGCAATGTTAAACGGTATTCTTTAAAAAGAGAAAGAAAAAGAAAACAAAGATAAAACATGAACAATGAAATGGCAATAAATACATATCTATCAACAATTTAATCTAAAAATCAAAATAAACAAGAAATGAACAAAATAAACTGATGAATAAAATAGAAGAATAAAAGGCATGGTAACATGGAACAGACTGACAAATCTCAGAGAGAAGGGGTGGGGGTGGAGGTGGGAAGAGATTAACCAAGGATCTATATGCATACTAGAGGCCCGATGTACAAAATTCATGCAAGAGTAGGCCTTCCTTCCCCTAGCTGCTGGCACTGGCTTCCCTCTGGCACCTGGGACATGGGCTTCCCTCGAAGCCCCGGCTTCATCCTGAAGGTTGTCTGGTCTAATTAGCATATTATGCTTTTATTATTATAGATATGCATACCTAAGGAACACAGACAATAGGGTGGTCAAGGACCAATGTGAGGCAGGAGCCAGGTGGAGGGGGACAATGTGGGGCAATAGGGTGGATATCTGTAATATTCTCAACAATAAGATTAAATGAATGAATGAATAATAAAAGCACCTCCCCACCCCCTCAATTTGGAGGGGATACAATAGCTACCTCAGGTGTAAAGGGGGAAGAAATATTATGAGATAAATGCTCATTATTAAATAGTGCATTCTGAACCACTCTGAACTGTGAGATTTACCTTTCCCACCCAGGCGGTGCACCCTGCAACAGTGCTCTGAGGAAGTGCTCCGATCATTTTCTGGTATTTTCATAATTTAAATATGTGTAAATTGCCATGGAAAAAACTGGAAATTAGTAAAGGCAGAAATCTTGATAAGACTTTAAGTCTTGCAAATGAGGAAGAAAGGAACATTATTATTTACAAGTCCATACATCTAAAGCAGCGGTTCTAAACCTGTGGGTCGCGAACCCTTTGGGGTCAAAGGACCCTTTCACAGGGGACGCCTAAGACCATCAGAAAACACATATATAATTACATATTGTTTTTGTGATTAATCACGATGCTTTAATTATGTTCAATTTGTAGCAATGAAAATACATCCTGCATATCAGATATTTACATTACGATTCATAAGAGTAGCAACATTACAGTTATGAAGTAGCAACGAAAATAATTTTATGGTTGGGGGTCACCACAACATGAGGAGCTGTATTAACGGGTCGCGGCATTAGGAAGGTTGAGAACCACTGACCTAGAGAGTCAAAAACCTCACACCTGACTGAGAAGGCACAGCAGACAGAGGGTCAGGCCCCACCCTTACCTCTGAGAGCAGTTCAGTTAGGCCATTGTCGGCAAACTGCGGCTCACGAGCCATATGCGGCTCTTTGGCCCCTTGAGTGTGGCTCTTCCTAAGCCTTAGGAGGACCCTAATTAAGTTAATAACAATGTACCAACCTATGTAGTTTAAGTTTAAAAAATTTGGCTCTCAAAAGAAATTTCAATCGTTGTCCTGTTGATATTTGGCTCTGCTGACTGATGAGTTTGCCAACCACTGAGTTAGGGCATCCGGTGCTCAGGACTCCTTCCTATCACCTCTCCCTCCACTACTGCCTACTTGTCCCAACCTTCTCCCTTCCAACATCAGAGAAGCAAATCTTATACTTCTGCTGAGCACTGCTCTCACCGTCTCTCTCAACACCCCTATGAACAGATGAAGAATTGAGCTAGTGAGGGGAGCTAAGTAACTGGTTCCAGAACTTTCTCTGTGAAATCTCCTTAAATCCCTAATGCTCAGCACAACAGCTTTGTGACTGGTTTTTCTGCTGAAAGCAAGGAACAGAAATCTAGTAAATTGGAGGGAAATGAGTCTCTCAACAGGTGCTTCCTACAATGTAGAGAAAATCTGCACAAGTGTGGTAAGAGGCTGTGGCACCTGTACATTTCTCCGTTGACCAACCTCTGAGAGCCACTTTGAACACCCTTCCCATTAGCTTCCTCCGTCCTCCTCTGCAGGACTCTGGAGATGCCCTGGTTTTAGGACATGGCATGGAGAAATTCAGGAGAGGAGGGAAAGGGAAAGGGAGGAGAGAGCAGGGAGTAGCTAGAAGGGAAGTTGGGTTAGAAGGGAAGTTTTTTAAACTACTGAGGTCTAAAGTCAACAAAGTAAAAATTGGTATTGTGTTTAGTGGGACGGCAGTAATTGACCTATGTCCATCACTGACTTCTGCAATTAATCATTTAATGAGTCAACATTGAATGACCCCTTACTTACTATCTCCCAGGAAGTGGGATTTAAAGTAAAAGACTTGGGAAACTAGAGAAGTAACCTGGGTTTCTGGCATTCAGTCCCCCTTCAAATTATTCAACAATCCAGCCAGATAATTCTTCTTCTACCTTCTTACTGTAAACATTTCCAAACACAGGAAAGTAGAGGGAAGTGGAAATAACACCCCAAAATATGGCACTCTGGCATGTGGATTGTTTTGAGCTGAAAGCAATTAACACCCAAAAGACTCAGGAAAAGCTTGATACTCTCCCATAGCAGCCTAAAAAATTTTAGATAGGGAGCCAGTATCTGCATGGCAGGGCAAACATCTGCTCTTCCTATGAATTGTCTTCCTCCCCCTTTGAAGCTCCAGAACCCTACCCCTTTCTCCTTAGCTCAGGATGGCATATAAGCCTCAACTGCCTGACTGCCTTTGAGTCACTCATGTCTTTGTGGAGTTCTTGTACACATAAAATTAAATTTCTTCTCCCCTGTTAATCTGTCTTATGTCAATTTAATTATTAGGTCAAAGAACCTAGAAGGTTTAAGACGGAACAATTTCCCCTCTCCCACAGCAACCACACGTGCCAGGGGGTTCACACACTGAGCACATGCTCACACGCCCTCGTTCCCCTGGAACCAGCTGAGCAGCTCTCAGAGACGGGATGCTCTGGCATCAACAGTTTCAGCCTGTCATCCACAGGTCTTTTCTTCGCCTACACGACCACAATGCCATGATCAGGCCTAGGAAAATTAGAAATGACTGTCTAATATTCAAGTATCCAAAAACAAAAGGTCTCTTACAACTTTTGCAATGCATTCAAAAATTATTTGCTGAATGAATATGTAGTCCTTTCCTGCAATATTAGATTCCAAATAAATGCCTGAGCCACACACCAAATAATATAGTAACAATGTATTAACATGGCTGAGGTTCTAACACCTCTCCAATTCAAAACAGATGCTCAGAGACTTCTAATCTTCCTATTTATGATCTGTCAAGAGATCATCTAACAAGAAACAAATCAAGTCAACTTTTTAAAAATATATATATTTTATTGATTTTTTACAGAGAGGAAGGGAGAGGGATAGAGAGCTAGAAACATGGATTAGAGAGAAACATTGATCAGCCGCCTCCTGCGCACCTCCCACTGAGGATGTGCCCGCAACCAAGGTACATGCCCTTGACCGGAATCGAGCCCAGGACCTTTCAGTCTGCAGGCCGACGCTCTATCCACTGAGCCAAACCAGTTAGGGCTCAAGTCAACTTTTTAATTTTTTTTATTTTATTGATTTTTTACAGAGAGGAAGGGAGAGAGATAGAGAGTCAGAAACATCGATGAGAGAGAAACATCGACCAGCCGCCTCCTGCACATCCCCCACCGGGGATGTGCCCGCAACCAAGACACATGCCCTTGACCGGAATCGAACCTGGGACCCTTCAGTCCGCAGGCCGACGCTCTATCCACTGAGCCAAACCGGTTTCGGCTCAAGTCAACTTTTAAGAAACTTTACATCACTAATCATCTGAGAGATACAAGTCAAAACAACAATGAGGTACCATCTCACACCTGTCAGAATGGCTATCATCAACAAATCAACAAACGACAAGTGCTGAAGAGGATGTGGAGAAAAGGGAACACTCGTGCACTGCTGGTGGGAATGCAGACTGGTGCAGCCACTCTGGAAGACAGTATGGAGTTTCCTCAAAAAGTTAAAAATGGAACTCCCATTTGACCCAGTGATCCCACTTCTAGGAATATATCCCAAGAAACCAGAAACACCAATCAGAAAGGATATATGCACCTCTATGTTCATAGCAGCACCATTTACCATAGCTAAGATCTGGAAACAGCCTAAGTACTCATCAGTAGATGAACGGATTAGAAAACTGTGGTACATCTACACAATGGAATACTATGCTGCTGTAAAAAAGAAGGAACTCTTACCATTTGCAACAGCATGGATGGACCTGGATAGCATTATGCTAAGTGAAATAAGCCAGTCAATGAAGGAAAAATACCACATGATCTCACTCATTTATGGATAATAAAGACCATTATAAACTTATGAACAAAAATAGATACAGAGGCAGAGAGCAGCCTCGAACAGACTGTCAAACTGCAGCGGGAACGCCGGGGAGGGTTGGGGGGCGGGGGGTGGAGGGTAAGAGATCAACCGAAGGACTTGTATGCATACATATAAGCATAACCAATGGACACAAGACACTGGGGGGTAGGTAAGGCCGGGGGAATGTCAAGGGGGAAAAAAAAAAGGCAACATATGCAATACTCTTTGTAATACTTTAAGCAATAAAACAAAATTTAAAAAATAAATAAAAAACTTTACAAATGACAACTTATACATTCCAACCTTAAAATCAGAGGATAAATCAATAGTAATTTCTATCTTGCTATTTTTAACGTTTTTAAAAAATGAAGGGAGATGGAGAGAGAGACAGAAACATCAGTGGCGACAGGAAACATCATTGATCAGCGGCCTCCTGCACACCCCCAAATGGGGATCCAGCCCACAACCCAGGCATGTGCCCTGACTGGGAATTGAACCGTGACCTCCTGGTTCATGGGTCAATGCTCAACCACTGAGCCACACTGGTCAGGCTATTTTTAAGTCTCTTTTTAAATTTCAATTCTTTAAATTTTCTTTTATATGTCAATATTTACTACATATTTTAAATCTTACTCTTCAGTGACCTTTCAATAGAATGTTAATTATGTCTCTGGTTAAAAAAAAATCTATTATCTTACCCATCCATAAGCAGTACTTCGCTCATGCTCCTGAGTGACATCAGCTACATAGGCAAATATCACAGAGAATGTGACTGAGAAGACTCCAGACACAGAAATCATTCCAAAATACCACCTATAAAAAGATTATTTCAGTTACCCAGGAGAGAGGTAGTGTATGTACATTTTTATAACCACAGTCAAAGATATCATGTAGATTATAAACAAAGAAATAAATTTTATTTATATGCATGTATAAGATATAAAGGACAACTAACAAAATTATAGTCACATGGAGAGAAAGAAGTAGAAAGATACTAATTTTATCACTGCTCAAAGGGTGTCAGTACATGCAGTTTAAATAAAGTTAGCCTGGCCGGTGTGGCTAAGTGGTTGAGCATCCACCCATGAACCAAGAAGTCATGGTTTGATTCCCGACAGGACACTTGCCCAGGTTGTGGGCTCCATCCCTAGTGTGGGGCATGCAATAGGCAGCTGATCAATGACTCTCATCATTTATGTTTCTATCGCTTTCTCCCTCTCCCTTCCTCTCTGAAATAAAAAAATATTTTTAAAAAACTAAGTAAAGTTATAGTTTTAAAGGGAGCTAAAATAAGAGAAAAACTTTCTAAATTTCCTAGCTTTAGTTAAGAAAAAGACATATTTAGCAAATGACTTTATGAGAGCTACATAAAAGCAGAAAGGGTAACAAAAATATTAATGTAATTAAGACCAAACATTTTTATCACATGCATAGATGCTTAAAAAAAAACAACTAGTTAAAATACTAGCAAACAGGACAAAACGCAGGGTTTATTCCAGATATAATATTGTTTCAATATTAGAAAATATAGTAATATAATTCATTATGGTAACAGATCCCAGGAGAAAAATGAAATGATCTCCACTGATGCAAAAAAGGCATCTAATAAAATTTGGCATCCAATCTTGATTTAAAAAAAGAAAATCTCTGGATAAAATAGAAATGAGCATTTTTCAATCTAAAAGCTAGCATTACAATGTGTTCTTTATGAGGAAGGTAAGTCTATAATCATCACTTTTATTTATCATTATTCACACAAGTAACAAAAGCAGCAACAAGAAAACTGGAAGAGGTAAAATCATTTAAAGGTCTGTAAAACATTTTTAAAGAATCTCGAGAACATAAAAAAGCTCTAATTCATTGGGAAAAGCAGGACATTCTTGGAAAGAAAGGCTTAATACCAAGTAGTTTTTTTAAAATTCTTCATCTGGTAGGAAATAAAATGCTCCAGTATGGTTACAAATTTAGAACATGATGATAATCTATAATAATAAAAGGGTAATATGCTAATTAGGCCGGATGTCCTTTCTGACGAAGCAGGGTCCGGAGGGAAGCCAGCCCAGTCCCGGGTGCCGGAGGGAAGCTGGTGCCAGCAGCCAGGGAAAGGAAGGCCTACTTTTGCACAAATTTTTGTGTATAGGGCCTCTAGTGTTGACACAAAATCCCTATAAAATAATGAAATGACAATATTTGCACACAAGAAAAAAAAAGAAAAGAAAATCTATTAATTAAAAACAAAAAACAGCCGAAACCAGTTTGGCTCAGTGGATACAGCGTCGGCCTGCGGGCTGAAAGGTCTCGGGTTCGATTCCGGTCAAGGGCATGTACCTGGGTTGCGGGCACATCCCCAGTGGGAGATGTGCAGGAGGCAGCTGATCGATGTTTCTCTCTCATCGATGTTTCTAACTCTCTATCTCTCTCCCTTCCTCTCTGTAAAAAAATCAATAAAATATATATTAAAAAAAACAACAACAACAACAAACGAAAAACAAAAATCTTCCATCATAAGGTATGTCAGGGGTGGGCAAACTTTTTGACTCGAGGGCCACAATGGGTTCTTAAACTGGACCGTAGGGCCGGAACAAAAGCATGGATGGAGTGTTTGTGTGAACTAATATAAATTCAAAGTAAACATCATTACATAAAAGGGTACGGTCTTTTTTTTTTAGTTTTATTCATTTCAAATGGGCCGGTCCGGCCCGCGGGCCGTAGTTTGCCCACGGCTGAGGTATGTCCTTCACATTGCTAAGAATAGCAACAGGAATTCTGGCCAAATTACCATCCTCTGGACTCCAGGAAAACAATAATGTTACAAGCTCAGGTGCAAAGTCCAACCCATCTTTGGTAACTAAATAGACTTGTTTACCCTATTCTCTCCCTATTTATCACGAAAAAATGAGATCTAATTAAAATTCTTATTATGGCCCTAGGGTTGAGCTTCGTCCAGATATGGCAAGGTTGTGGGCTAGATCCCCACTCAGGGCACATACAAGAAATCAACCAAAGAAGGAATGAATAAGTGGAACAACAAATCCATGTTTTCCTTTCTCTCTCCAAATCAATAAATAAAAAATTTTTAAAAATTCATATTATGATTTAGAATAGGCTATTGGTTTGACTGCATTATACACAAAAGTGACCCCTGACTATTGACATAAATTATGTTCAGATCAGTGTCCTAGACCAGTGGTCGCAAACTGCGGCTCTTTGGCCCCTTGAGTGTGGCTCTTCCACAAAATACCATGTGTGGGCACGCATGTACAGTGCGATTGAAACTTCGTGGCCCATGTGCAGAAGTCGGTATTTTGTGGAAGAACCACACTCAAGGGGCCAAAGAGCCACATGTGGCTCATGAGGCATAGTTTGCCGACCACTGCCCTAGACCAGCTGTGGGCAAACTACGGCCTACGGGCCGGATCCGGCCCGTTTGAAATGAATAAAACTAAAAAAAAAAAAAAAAAAAAAAAAGACCGTACCCTTTTATATAATGATGTTTACTTTGAATTTATATTAGTTCACACAAACACTCCATCCATGCTTTTGTTCCGGCCCTCCGGTCCAGTTTAAGAACCCATTGTGGCCCTCGAGTCAAAAAGTTTGCCTATCCCTTCCCCAGACCAATGAGCTGACCAAAACAATTACATTCCCAAAGGAACTTGAGCCACAGGAGCGAGTGGGATCCCCAGGCCCCCTTCCCCACAAGACCCAAATCCTATAACTGACTCATGGCAACTACAGCTTTCACTTCTCTTTACCTTGGACTTAATTATGTAATCTCTTCATTTCCCCATTATAATATGGGCAAGATAGCAACTGCCCAAACTGGCTTTCAGTATTAGCAAAGAGAGCAAATAAAAACACAGATACAACTGCTTGAAATCGTTAAGAAGGGCTCGCAGATGTATTATTCACACGTGACCCAGGACAGTCAGGATGGCGAAAGGCTGAGCACTCACCACGGGCTGAGCACCAGCAGGGGTATTGGGAAACAGGTAAAGAAGACCGTGCCAAGGAGGAAGGGCTTCCTCCCCCACACATCGGACAGGGCACCTAGGAGCGGGGCACTCAGAAAGGAGAGCAGGCCCTGGAGAAGAGAACAGAAGCAAAGTCAGAGTGACGATACAACCCCGTCACAGTACTTGTAATTCTCATTTTCTAAATGCTGCAGTTCAGTTTTTGGTCCCCATACAGAATAACTTAAAACATTGAATATAAAAGATCATTTTTAAAAATTCTAACAAAATTTCTAAATATTGTTAGAAAAGGAAGAGAGGGGTAAGAGCTTGTTTTCTGGGACAAGTTGAAAAGGTGATATGAAATATATTTATAGCCACAGTTGGCCCTTAAGATGAATGTTAATAAATTCATTTCAATAAATATGCACAGCATATTATGTACAAAGCTGTGAATTAACTGGTGCCATAAAGACACCCAAACAAATACACACCTGCTACTCTCAAACCACTTGTAAGCTAACAGGGATAAACAGAACAAGTATGCATACACCAAAGGTCCATAAGAAAAGTTAACCACCTATCTTCCTGTTGAATTTAGGAAGAAGATAATGCAACTTGACAACAGGGATGAGGCTAAAGAGTAGCAAGAAACAAGAACACCACACATTCGCAAAGGAAGTAAAGAAACTCACACTTATTATTTGCCAGTCACTCTGTTAGCTGGCACTTTTATAATCACTTCCTTTTTGACTTCAGGGTCCTCTGAGGTGGCCACAGGCCTGACCCGCAGACCCTGCTGGTGGCACAGTGCTCACTTCACATGTTCTGTCTGCACATTACAAACAGATTTCCAATCTCTCTTGAGCTCCATGCTTACAGCCAAATAGGCTTCCCTATTAGGGCATTTAAGATGCACACTCTCACTTTACAGCAGTCCCCCTTTATCCAAAGGGCATACATTCTAAGCCCGCTAGTGGATAACACCAAATACTGTATATGGTATGTTTTTTCCTATACGCATATATCCATGATAAAGTTTAATTTATAAATGAGACACAGTAAGAGACTGACAACAATAACATATACTATAATAAAACCTACGTGCCTGTGATCTCTTTATCAAAATATTTTATTGCACTGTATGTACTATGTGGATACTCTGGACAAAAGGACGATTCAGATGCCAGGTGGGATTGGGCAGATTTCATCATGGTGTGCAATTTAAAACTTATGAATTGGCATATAAGCATAACCAATGGACACAGATAGTAGAGGGGCAAGGGCATGTGCTGGGTGGTGTGAGTGGCCAGGGAGAGGTCATTGGGGAGCGGAGGGGAGGAGACTTATGTAATACTTTAAAAAATAAAGAATTTCGCCTTAACCGGTTTGGCTCAGTGGATAGAGCATTGGCCTGTGGACTCAACGGTCCCAGGTTCGATTCTGGTGTAGGGCATGTAACTTGGTTGCGGGCACATCCCCAGTAGGGAGTGTGCAGGAAGCAGCTGATCGATGTTTCTAACTCTCTATCCCTCTCCTTTCCTCCCTGTAAAAACTCAATAAAATATATTTGAAAAAATAAAAATAAAAAAATAAAAAATAAAGAATTTAAATTAAAAAAACCGTATGAATTGTTTACTTGTGAAGTTTTTCATCTAATATTTTCAGACTGCAATTGACCATGGGTAACTGAAACTGAGGAAAGAAACCCCAACAGATAAGGCAGGACACACCGTACCTCTTGGCTAAGAAGCCCTCCACAGCTTTTTCCCTCATCCCTCCACTCCCCAAGACCATTGTTTAGACCACTGTCTCTACAGGACCTCTTATAGCCATCCCTGCAGCACTGCTCCCTGAATGAAGATAAAACCATCTTCTAACGGCCCCTGACCCTGTCTCTCTCCCTCCAGTATGTTTTCACATACCCGCAAGAGCAACGATGAGCTGCTTGCTGTCAGAGCCAGCAGGGGCACCGCTCAGCTCTGAGTGGCTCTGAGTCCATGTATTCTCAAGTCTTCCCAACTACGTCAGGGCTGGTCCTTCTCCAACCCTGCCCTCTGTACTAACTGTTGGGAACTTAGTCCAAGTTCCTCCTTTATCTCCTGCTCACAGACACAGGACAATTCTCGGTGGGAGGGCAGAGACAGAAGCCATGAGAGGTTGTGGGTGTATAAGAATGAGTCTTTATTGCAGAAGCCAGTGGCCACACAGCCATCAGACAAGGACAATTCATTACAGCAAAGTCCATACCAGCAGGCAGCCGCACACCGGCTGGTGAATAGACATCCTGACATGGTAGCGTTAATCTCTGTACCCACAGTTAGTATCTGAGCAGCCGCACGCTGCCCACTAGACTCACCGCCTCACATCGTAGCTGGCTCAGCAGCGTCTCCTGTCTCCCGGCCCAGCACACTGGCTGGTTAACACGGCAGCTATAGCTGAGCTCTTGTGAGCTCCTAGCCTCTCCGGCACACAGAGGAGCTACATCCTAGCTCCTAAGCCTCCACTTCTCGGAGCTCTCTAGTCTCTGCTCTGCCCAGCTGCTCTCTCTAACAGACTTCTTCACACACTCCTGGTCAGTAGCCTATTACTCCAGGGACAAAGAAGGCTGGTTGCCAACAGTGACATCAATCATTTGGCTGCAGAAGGAAACAGTATATATACCATGTGTCCTTGCATCCGCTCCTGGTATCTTGGCCTAAGTACAGCCCAGGCTCAGAGTCCTTGGACACCCGGATGAGGCTCATGCTCACAGCAGCCTTGGCCATTCTGGTGCATTGGTAACAAGGCTTCTGTGCTCCCATTGGCTTTGACTATCGGGGAACCTGGCGTGGTTTCCACACTTGCTATAGTCTCCACTGTGCAGAGTTTAACTCTTCAGCATGCATTTATGGTTGAAATAATGTGTCTGAACTCTTGAACTCTGCTTTTAAATACTAAAGATAAAAAAAGTGGTGGTGGTAGGGGGGAACTAGGGTAGATGAGACAAGAGTGGGAAAATGTTGATAAGTAATGAACTGGATGATGAGTACATGGGTTTTCATGATATTATTTTCGATTTCTGTGTATTTGATTTTTTATAGTATGTTTTAAAAATTCCTCAGCATAGCATGTAAATAAAACCATCCAAAAATCTGGCATCTAACACACATCCTGTGCTGTGCTATATGCAGTACCTTTTAGTTTTCAGAATATACTGTGTCCTTTCGTGCCAATGTACCTTTGCACACACTGCCCTGCTGTGCCTGCATGCACTTCCCACATGTGGACCAGGTAAACTAGTCATTCTTCACCTCCTCCTCGATTCTCTGAGCTATTCAAGCAGAATTAACCGGTAATATCTGCTCTATTGTAATCATAATCCTCTATTAAAATTGCTCTTGTCTATCTTCTCTATTGGCTTAGAAATTGAAATTAAGGTCAGAGGAATGGTTTCTTTTCATTTCAACTTTGTACCCTTGGGGGCCTATCACAGGGCCTGGTAAAGAATGGCTTTCAAAGGGGTTTGCTGAAATCAATAGAACTTTTAAGAGAAAATCAATTCACAGTGGTTTCCAAGGTCTCACAGCTGGGAAGAAAAGGAATAGGATTCCAATTCCTAGAAGCCACCAGTAAACCCAGAACCCATGGCCAGGAGACAGGGAAATTGAGGGGAAGTGAGAGAAAGACTCAGTGGAGGGCATGCAAGCTTAAAAGGTTGTTGGTCTCTGAAGTAAAATATTAATCCTTGTAATTTTGAAGACACAGGGCATTTCCAGGGCATTCAGTACGTTCCTGTATCAAGAGAGTAACAGATCGCCCTAACCGGTTTGGCTCAGTGGACAGAGTGTCCGCCTGCGGACTCAAGGGTCCCAGGTTCGATTCCGGCCAAGGGCATGTACCTTGGTTGCGGGCACATACCCAGTAGGGAGTGTGCAGGAGGCAGCTGATTGATGTTTCTGTCTCATCAATGTTTCTAACTCTCTATCCCTCTCCCTTCCTCTCTGTAAAAAATGAATAAAATATATTAAAAAAAAAAAGAGTAACAGATGAAGTATTAAATGATTTTCTTTAAGAGCGAAAGACTACAGAAGCAGGGCTCAATTTCAGGACCCAAGACTAATTTAATGAAATTTACTAGTAGAAAAGAAAACCTTTAAATGTTCTCTAAAAACATCAAATACCTGAGTACCTGGATAGTATGAAACTGGTCAAGAAAAATTTTTAAAAAAATACATTTTATTGGTTTTTTACAGAGAGGAAGGGAGAGGGACAGAGTTAGAAACATCCATGAGAGAGAGACATCAATCAGCTGCCTCCTGCACACTCCCCACTGGGGATGTGCCCGCAACCAAAGTACATGCCCTTGACTGGAATCGAACCTGGGACCCTTCAGTCTGCAGGCCGACGCTCTATGCACTGAGCCAAACTGGCTAGGGTTCAAGAAAAATTTGTAAAGAAATTTAAGAGGACATGGTTGTAGAAATAATCACCACTACAAAAATAGTAACAAAAATTATTTAAACATAAAGAAACCTGGAAAAGTTTCACACAGTTCCAATTTCAGATTTTATACAATGTGTTAAAATATGAACGGTATATCATTTACAAACAAATATGAAAAGGACAAACATTAAGGTTATATTCAAAATAATATACTTTTTACAGAAAAAAAAAGACGGTCTTCTAGATTAGGGATTTAAATGGTAATTTAATTGATTCATAAAGTAACACTACTTAAATCGCATTCTCAGTGACAATTATAGGCACTAAATATATCCTCTGGGAGGAACTACTTTTGAAAAAGGGTTTTTACTGATTTTCAGAAAGAGAGGAAGGGAGACCGGGAGAGGGACAGAAACATCAGTGATGAGAGAGAATCATCGATCGGCTGCCTTCTGCTCACTTTCTACTAGGGATTGAACTCACAACCTGGGCATGTACCCTGATTAAGAATTGAGCCGTGACCTCCTGGTTCATGGGTTGATGCTCAACCACTGAGCCACACCAGTGGGGCTGATAGGACCTACTTTTATAGTAAGATACTAACATACAATCTAATAATATACTTGCCTCTTTGGAAAACTTGTATTTTCTAAAAATCAAAGATTTTCTTCTGTCTCAGTTATTTTTCCACTGCCCGCTCTGGCCCTAGATCCTATCCACACACATTATTAAAGCAGTAGACTGAGAAGGGCATTTGTCCTCGGATTGACTGGGCATCCAATCAGTCCTAAGGATGCTAAGCACATTCTGCAAATGAGAACAAAATTAAAACTTATGAAGTGATCAAAATTAAAACTTATGAGGTAGGCTGTTTTAGCAATTTTATTCACAGATAATAAAAAGAATAGTCTTTATTCAAGTTACTGTCCAAATTAAGAGAGCAATTTATTATGTGTGTGCGTGTTTATATGAAAAGCATTTTTGTACTTACTCATCCCAAAGAGCAGCTATGAGGGTGCTTTAAAGGCATCTTTAAACATCAACCAACAATTTCTGTGTGTGCTTATGCTACGCTGCTTAATTTAATTCACGTCAAAAGCAGCTGCTAGGACTACAGAAACGCTTGCCTGTTAGATGCCCCTGGAAGGGCATCATGGCAGAGCGAGGTGGCCATCTTCTTGATCAGACTTGATGGTCCGACCTGGATCAGAAGAAGCACATGTGCATGGGAAACCCTGTGGCCAAGAGCTGAGCGGGCTCACTGGGTCTTGGAACCCCCTCCCCAAGCCCCTGCTGTGGTCCACAGCGAGATGTGATGAAGACTGCCTATTCTGGTGCCCCTCTTTACATTGGTCACTCCAGGCATAAATCAGCCCTGGGCATCTAGCCACAGTTTTAGTGAGTTTGGGACACCAACGAAGATCTCTAATTTTAGGATAAATATAAAACATCCCTTAGAAAGAAGCTTCCAGAAGTTTCAATGGAGACATTGGGCAATCAGACCAGCTGGTCTTAATGAAGAAAATGATTACAACCACTCCACCTGCTGCTGTTAACCAGTGGTCAAAACCACAGCATCTCAATTTGATGTCCTAGTTCTCAAAAAGTACAGCCAGAACTACTGTGATGGCTAGTTTATGTGTTAGCTTGACTAGGCTCCACTACCCCGTTATTTAATCAAACACAAGTGTGGGTGTTGCTGTGAAGGTTTTTTCTTCTTTTAAACAATCATGAATTTACTAGAGGCCTGGTGCACAAAAATTTGTGCACCCGGGGGGCGTTGGGGAGGAGCTCAGCCCGGCCTGTGCCCTCTTGCAGTCTGGGACCCCTAGAGGGATGTCCACCTGCTGGCTTAGGCCCACTCTCCAGGGGAACGGGCCTAAGCTAGCAGTCAGACATCCCTCTGGCAGCCTGGGAGCCCTCGGGGGATGTACACTTGCCAGTGGGGACCAGGCCTAAGCTGCAGTCGGACATCCTTAGCGCTGCTGAGGAGGCAGGAGAGGCTCCCCCCACCACCGCTGTATGGCAGCCATCAGCCTGGCTTGTGGCTGAGCAGAGCACTCCCTGTGGGAGCTCACTGACCACCAGGGGGCAGCTCCTGCATTGAGCGTCTACCCCTGGTGGTCAATGTGTGTCATAGTGACCAGTCATTCGCAGTCGTTCTGCTGTTAGGGTCAACTTGCATATAACCCTTTTATTATATAGGACTAGAGGCCCGGTGCACAAAAATTTGTGCACTAGTGGGGGGAGAGGGGGGTCCCTCAGCCCGGCCTGTGCCCTCTCGCAGTCTGGGACCCCTCCGGAGATAACGACCTGCTGGCTTTGGCCTGCTCCCGGGTGGCAGAGGGCAGGCCCAATCCCTAGGTGCAGCCCTTGGTCGGGCTGAGAGCAGGGCCAACTGGAGAGTCAGGGCGCCGCCCCCTGTCATGCACAGAGCAGGGCGGATCGGGAGGTTGTGATGCCACCCTCAGTCACGCTCAGGGTAGGGCCGATTGGGGGGTTGGGGCACCGCGCCCTGTCACACTCAAGGCAGGGTTGATAGGGAGATTGCGGCACCATCCCGTCACGCATAGAGCAGGGCTGATCAGGGGGTTGCGGCGCTGCCCCCTGTCACTCAGAGTAGGGCCGATAGGGGAGTTGGGGCACTGTCCCCTGTCACACACAGAGCGGGATCAATCAGGGGTTGGGGAGTTCCCCCCTGTCATGCATAGAGCAGGGCCCATCAGGGGGTTGGGGAGCTCCCCCCTGTCACGCACAGAGCAGGGCCGATCAGGTGGTTGAGGAGCTCCCCCCTGTCATGCACAGAGTAGGGCCGATAGGGGAGTTGGGGCACCGCCCCGTCACACACAGAGCAGGGCGAATCAGGGGGTTGGGGCGCCGCACCCTGTCATACTCAGGGCAGGGCCGATGGGGAGGTTATGGCTCTACCCCATCACACACAGAGCAGGGCCTGTAGGGGCGGTTGGGGCGCCGCCACTGTCACACTCAGGGCAGGGCCGATGGGGAGGTTATGGCTCTACCCCATCACACACAGAGCAGGGCCCGTGGGGGGGGGGGAGGGTTGGGGCGCCACACCCCATCACACACAGAGCTGCAGGGTGATCAGGGGGTTGGGGTGCCTTCCCCTGTCATGAACAGAGCAGGGTGGATAGGGAGGTTGTGGCCCCGCCCGTCACACACAGAGCCGCAAGGCAATCAAGGGGTTTGGGTGCTGCCCTGTCACGCTGATTCTGGTGCTGGGAGGCATCCCGGCTCTGCTGATCCCGGTGCTGGGAGGCATATTACCCTTTTACTATATAGGATAGAGGCCTGGTGCACGGGTGGGGGCTGGCTGGTTTGCCCTGAAGGGTGTCCTGGATCAGGGTGGGGTCCCCACTGGGGTGCCTGGCTAGCCTGGATGAGGGGATGATGGCTGTTTGCAGCTGGTCACACACCCTTCAGGGTGGGGGTCCCCACTGGGGTGCCTGGCCAGTCTGGGTGAGGGGCTGAGGGCTGTTTTCAGGCTGGGACTGAAGCTCCCAACTGCTCCTTTTTTTCTTTTTTCTTTTTTAATTCTGGGCCAACTTTAGCTCTGAGGCTTGGCTCCAGCTCTTAGGCCTGGGCTGCTGAAAGCAGGTATCTGGTTTGTTTGGGTTCTATAATCAAAACACTGTTTCAACTCCAGCTCTGAGATCCCGGGTGGCTGTAAGCAGGTATCTGCGTTTGTTCTATAATTGAAACAATGTTGCGGTCTTGCTGGCTGAAGCCAAGCTGGCTGAAAGCAGGTTTCTGGGGTTTTGTTTAGCTTCTATATTTGTAACAATGTTTCAAACTGCAAGCTCAGAGGCTGGCAGCGGCAGGCGGGGAACGTTGGAGTCCTCCGTCACTGAAGCAAGCAAGCCTCATGTTCGCTTCAAGCTGCCTGGCTGCTGGCCGCCATCTTGCTGGCAGTTAATTTGCATATCGCCCTGATTAGCCAATGGGGAGGGTAGCAGAGGTATGGCTAATTACCATGTTTCTCTTTTATTAGATAGGGTTAGGCCATCTGGAAAACCAGATTGGCTTAGCCCCAAAATGGCACCAATCCTGGGAAGGTTTATTTGTGGATGTGGTTAACATCTGCAACAGCTGGCTTTAAGGCGCATCACCCTCAATAATATGGGCGCCTCATCCAATCAGCTGATGAAGGCCTCACCGGAGAAACCTGAGGCTCCCAGGAGAGGAGAGAGTCAGCTTCAGGGCTGAGCATAGTCCAGCTGCTGACAGGCCTCTCTTCGCGTTTCACACTCACCAGCCCCACACCGTGTGAGCCAGTTCCTTAAAACAAGTCCACACACACACACCCACATAGACACACACACCCCACACCACAAACAGACATATCACACCACACACACAGACACACACATACCACACACACCCAGAAATCACACCACACACACACCACAGACACACACTCAACCCTACACACACTACACACACCCACACATACACATCACACCACACACACCCAGCACACCACACACACAGCCACACACACCCACCCACACATACACATCACACCACACACACACACCACACACACCCCCACACACCGCACCACACACACACACCACCCACACCACACCCCCACACCCACACCACACACATCACACCACACCCACCGCACACACCCACACACACATCACACACCACACATACCACACACATATCACACCCACACCACACACACACCCAGACACACATACACATCACGCCACACACACACACCTACCACACCACACACATACACACCACACACACACAAGACACACACACCACACCACACACCACACACACATCACACCACACACAAACACACACACCACAGACACCCACATATCAGACCACACACACAAACCACACCCACCCACACACACACCACACACACACACCCACACACACACATCACACACACCCACATCACACACCCACATCACACACACACACCACACACACATCACACCACAACCACACACACAACCACACACACCCAGAAATCACACCGCACACACACCACACACCCCCCCACTCACCACACACCCACACAGACACACACACACACATCCACCACACCACACACACACCACACATACATATCACACACCACACACACACCACACCACACACATCACACCCCCACACACACACCCACACCCACACCACACCACACACACACCACACCCACACACCCACACACATACACCCCCTACTGGGGATTGAATCGGCAACCCAGGCACGTGCCCTTGACTGGGATCGAACCTGGGACCCTTCAGTCTGCAGGCCGGCGCTCTATCCACTGAGCCAAACCAGCCAGGGTCAGAGCAGAGATTTAAAGCTAAAGTAATGTCAACATAAGAAACATTTAAACCTTTGAAGAATTTTTGTGAATTTATTTTAGCCAAACTGTCAACAGCTGTCAGGAAGCAAAATTTCAACAGACTGAGAAAATGCTCCAGAGAATGGTAGTTTTGCAACTTATTTTATGCATTACAATCAAGAGAGAAGAAGTGGGCTACATGAAATCCATTAATGACAAATTGGGAGATGGGGGAAAATATAGTGGGAAAACTTGTGGGATTGGATAAAAAGTAAAATGGTAGACACATAGCTCTTTTATATAGGACAGCTAACAGTCAACAATTATTAAATAACACTGAGGGCATTTGTGGTCTCTGTTCTAGTGTGGTATCTGTGTTTTGATGGGTTTGGAAAAAGGGAATTTCTTGGACATTCCAAAGTATGTTATCCTATATAATAATCCTATATAATAAACAGGTAATATGCAAATTGACCCTCGCACCACAAGATGACCGCCCCACGTCGTCACAAGATGGCCAGCAGGGGAGGGCAGTTAGGGGGGGACCAGGCCGGCAGGGGAGGGCAGTTGGAGGCAATAGGACTGGCAGGGGAGGGGCTAGGGGGCTATCAGGCAGGCAGGCGAGCAGTTAGGAGCCAGCAGTCCCGGACTGTGAGAGGGCTGTCGGACTGCCAGTTTAGGCCCAATCACTGTGGGATCAGGCCTAAACCAGCAGTTGGACAGTCCCCAAGGGGTCCCAGATTGGAGTGGGTGCAGGCTGGGCTGAGGGTCTTTTATCCTCCCCCCAGCTGGCCCGGCCTCTAGTCTACACTAATAAAAGAGAAACATGGTAATTGGCGTACGACCGCTACCCTTCCCATTGGCTAATCAGCGAGATATGCAAATTAACTGGCAGCCAAGATGGCGGCAGGCAGCCAGGCAGCTTGAAACTAACATGAGGCTTGTTTGCTTCAGTGACGGAGGAAACCAACGTTCCCCGCCTGCAGCTGCAGGCCTCTGAGCCTGCAGTTTAAGAAACTCTGTAACAAATACCGCTGGACTTCAGCCAGCAGGATCGCAACATTGTAAGCAAAGGCCAGAAACCTACTTTCAGCAGCGGAGGCCTAAGAGCTGGAGCCAAGC
Organism: Myotis daubentonii; assembly: GCF_963259705.1. Taxonomy (NCBI): domain Eukaryota; kingdom Metazoa; phylum Chordata; class Mammalia; order Chiroptera; family Vespertilionidae; genus Myotis; species Myotis daubentonii. The sequence continues at coordinate 1,441,680 of NC_081850.1, read as the reverse complement.
CTCGAGCTAAAGCTGGCCCAGAATAAAAAGAAAAAAAAGGAAAAAAGGAGCGGTTGGGAGCTTAAGTCACCCCCAGCCTGAAAACAGCCCTCAGCCTCTCACCCAGACTGGCCAGGCACCCCAATGGGGACCCCCACCCTGAAGGGTGTGTGACCAGCTGCAAACAGCCATCATCCCCTCACCAAGACTGGCCAGGCACCCCAGTGGGGACCCCTACCCTGAAGGGTGTGTGATCAGCTGCAAACAGCCATCATCCCCTCACCCAGGATGGCCAGGCACCCCAGTGGGGACCCCCACCCTGAAGGGTGTGTTACAAGCTGCAAACAGCCATCATCCCCTCACCCAGGCTGGCCAGGCATCCCAGTGGGGACCCCCATCCTGATCTAGGGCACCCTTCAGGGCAAACCAGCAGGCCCCCACCCGTGCACCAGGCCCCTATGCTATATAGTAAAAGGGTAATATGCCTCCCAGCACCGGGATCAGCAGAGCTGAGAGGCCTCCTGGCACTGGGAATAGATTGACAGGGGGCAGCACCCAAACACCCTGATCGCCCTGCGGCTCTGTGTGTGACAGGGTGCAGCACCCCAACCTGCCCCCCCCCCCCCGCACGGGCCCTGCTCTGTGTGTGACGGGGTAGAGCCATAACCTCCCATCGGCCCTGCCCTGAGTGTGAGAGTGGCGGCGCCCCAACCCCCTGATCGGCCCTGCTCTGTGCGTGACAGGGGGGAGCTCCCCAACCCCCTGTAAAATGACACAAAAGAATAATATAAAGTCCATACTTTTTTAGATTTAATATAGAATTTTAATATCCTATCTAATAAAAGAGAAAAATGGTAATTGGCGTACGACGATACCCTTTTCATTGGCTAATCAGGGCTATATGCAAATTAACTGCCAACTATGATTGGCAGTTAATTGCCAACAAGATGGTGGTTAATTTGCATATGTAGACACAATGCAGGGAGGCGAAAGGGAAAGCAGGAAGAAGCCCCCTGCCACTGACAGTGATCGGAAACCCAGGGGGGAGCTAAGAGCTGGGGGGCAGGGCAAAGGCGGCCCTGGGGCCGCCTTTGCCCTGCCCCCCAGCCATGATCGGAGAATCAGGCGCCTTTGCCGCCCTGGCCAGTTATAGCAGGAAGTAGGGGTGGAGCCAGCGATGGGAGCTGGGCACGGTCGAAGCTGGCAGTCCCAGGAGCTAGGGGTCCCTTGCCTGGGCCTAAAGCAGAGCCCACGATCGCGGGGCCACTGCAGCTGCGGGTCCCCGCTGCCCGGGCCGGACGCCTCAGCCAGAGGCCTCAGGCCTGGTCAAGGGGCCGATCCGGTGATTGGTGATCGGAGGGTGATGAGGGTCAACTCCTCTGGCCGAGGCATCAGGCCTGGGTGGGGGGTGGAGCCAGGGGCTGGGGGGATATGATGGTCCCCTTGCCCAGGCCTGAAGCCTGGGTCAGAGGCGTCAGGCTTGGGCGGGGGGTGGAGCAAGCAATCAGAGGGAGATGGGGGTCCCCTGCCCAGGCATGATTCCTGGGCCAGAGGCCTCAGGCCTGGGCGGGAGCCAGAGCCAGTGATCAGGGGGAGATGGGGGTCCCCTGTCCAAGCCTGACACCTCTGGCAGAGGCATCAGGCCTGGGCAAGGGGCCGATCAGGCGATCGGAGGGTGATGGGGGTCTACGCCTCTGGCCGAGGCATCAGGCCTGGGCAAGGGGCCGATCCTGCGATTGGAGTGTGATGGGAGTCAACGCCTGAAGGCTCCCAGTATGTGAGAGGGGGCAGGCTGGGCTGAGGGACACTCCCCTCCCCACACACACCCAGTGCACGAATTTCGTGCACCGGGCCCCTAGTATAAAGAATAAATATGTAAGGTTTTAAAATACTATATGTGGCACACTGGAAGTGTATATTGAGTATTGGAAACAATTTATAAATTTCCAACGTGTGGATTATAAATACAAGGAGCATTATTAGTGGATGCCCCGTATGGGAAACCATCACTCTTAGCTGCCCAGTGTCACTGACAGGACACCTACTACCTGAGAGCTTTCTGTTTGAATTTGGCTTTAATGTTTTGTAAGTTTTTTCCTGGAGCAGGCTGAAATATTTGAAACATTCATTTTAATAAAAGTATATGTATGTAAACAGAATATAGTTGTTATTATTATTATTATTATTATTATTATTATTAGGTAAAACTTCCCATGCAATTTTAAGTATATTAAATAGGCTTAATTATTTTAAAAACTTTTCTTTTATAGGGGCCCATTGAAATAACCCAAAGTAATTTCTTGGTTAAAAAGTCTTTTAAAATTTAAACTTTGGCCTGACCAGCATGGCTCAGAGGTTGAGGGTCAACCTATGAACCAGGAGGTGATTGTTAAATTACCGGTGAAGGCACGTGCCTGGATTGCAGGCCCAATCTCCTGTGAGGGGCATGCAGGAGGCAGCCAATCAATGATTCTCGCTCATTGATCCCTTCATCTCTCTCTTCCTTACTCTCTGAAATAAATAAAAATATTTTTAAAAAAATTTAAACTGTGGAAAGGTTGTCAAACTTAACCAAAAGATTATGACATAAACTTTGTAAACCCAGGTAAAATAAATATTTTTATGGTAATAATTTTAAAAGACATTAGATTTGAAATAGTTTTAATATTAAATATTTATGTAGACTACAGGATTTTGCTTAATTTATGTAAGTATTTAATTTTTTTAGGCCAATAAAAGATTATAGCCTAGTAACGCCATTTGGAGGCAGAAAATGTACCACACATTCTATATAATAAAAGGCTAATATGCAAATTGACCGAATGGCGGAATGACCAGGCACTATGATGTGCACTGACCACCAGGGGGCAAACGTTTAACACAGGAGCTGCCCCCTGGTGGTCAGTGTGCTCCCACAGGGGGAGTGCCACTCAGCCAGAAGCTGGGCTCAAGGCTGGCGAGCGCAGCGGCGGTGGCAGGAGCCTCTCCTGCCTCTGCAGCAGTGCTAAGGATGTTCAACTCATGGCTTAGGGGGAGTGGGCCTAACTCGTCAGGCATCCTCCAAGGGCTCCTGAACTGCGAGAGGGTGCAAGCCCCGCTGAGGGACTTCCCCCCCAAGTGCATGAATTTCGTGCACCAGGCCTCTAGTCATAAATAAATGAAATGTATTACATAAAGATCATATATATAATTTGATAATTTACTTTTCTCTTAAAAATGCATTTCTATATTTTATATTATTAAAATTATATACATTTTAACTTAGTTAGAATGTCTAACTTTTGGAACCCTTACTTTTTAGAGATAACCAAAAAAGTAAGCAATCAGTATTACCTAGACCAGTGATGGTGAACCTATGACATGCATGTCAGAGGTGACACGCGAACTCATTTTTTTTGGTTGATTTTTCTTTGTTAAATGGCATTTACATATATAAAATAAATATCAAAAATATAAATCTTTGTTTTATTATGGTTGCAAATGTCAAAAAATTGCTATATGTGACTCGGCACCAGAGTTAAGTTAGGGTTTTTTAAAATGCTGACACGCCGAGCTCAAAAGGTTCTCCATCACTGCCCTAGACTGACTTTTATGAACATATTTCACAACCTTTAGAAATACAGGTTTTTCTATTGGCAAACACACTTTCATGAAATACAACTTTAACAAAGCACTAGACATTTATTAAGAGTTCCAAGTTCATTCCCAGCCTCTTTGTAAAAAAGCCAAAAGCAGGTGAACCCAAGACTTGTCTAGCAACCAATGTTTTAGTATTTAAGTTATTTTAAAATATCTACATACTTAATAACTTTTATAAAATTTATTAATTTAGAAAGGAATAGTTTAAATAAGTTAAACAGATTTTATTTTTAACCAACTGATAGGCCTGAATTAGCAATCAGGCTTGTTGGGTAGATTTTATTTAGATAAATAAGAATCTTCAATTATGTTTACTGTGGAAGTTATTGTATATTCAGTTTGGTAACATTCCTGTTTATTCTTTAAAGATTCATTTACAAACCAAATTAACTCAGTATTAGATGAAGGAGTTTCCTATAAACAAACCATTTCTAGGAATAAGAATGTAGTCAATAAGCAGAATTCAATTGTGCATGTGTTTATTCTATAAATAAAGGAGCAAAGTTGTTGGGTTAAGACCCTTATATTAAGTTTAAGTGAAATTGGGTGAAGAAGGCAAGCCAGTGTGCTGACAGAAGTGCTGAATGTGATTAGAGTTTGGTGGAGACTAAGCAGCGGTTCTCAATCTGTGGGTCGCGAACAATGAAAATACATCCTGCATGCCGGGAGCCGGTCCATCCTTGCTGTTTCAAGGGACCTGGCATATATGGCATACTTTTCTTAATATGTTTGCTCACCTTCTTGGCGCTGTGTTTTAACCAAAGTCACCTCTCCGAGAAAGGTTGAATCCCCAGGTAGGGATTTTCCCCTGAAGTTAGGGAGGGAATAAAACCCCTCAACTAAGTGCCAGGCGGGTAATTAATCCCTTTAACTACGAACAATCATGCTTAAACTACATAATCTTTTCTCCCTGGAATGGAGATAAGAAACGCCCTAACCTTTGTAATAGAGATTGATAGGATTGAATCAACTGGTATAAATACAGTTGTAACAAGACAGAAAGACTCAGAACTCAGGAGACAGAATTCAGAAGACAGAACCTACACGGAGCCTAGAGACAGAAGAACTTCGCTGGCGAGAGCATGCCAGAGGATCCTGGACCGGGACTGGCCTCGGAGCCTAGAGACAGAGCCTAGCGGGAGAACATGGCAAGGGATCCTGGACTGAACCTGACTACAGAGATTGGCAGGAGAACCTGACTGGAACCTGGACACTGAACCTGACTGGAGAGCCTGGACAGAACCTGGCTGGAGAACCTAGCGAGGGAACATGGCTACAGAACCTCGCTGGAGATCCGCAGCAGAACCTCTCTGGAGATCCAGACCAGAACTTGGCTGGAGATCCTGGCTAGAGATCCTGGCTAGGCTGCTGATCAACTGAACGCTGTCTCCGTGTCATTCCTTCTTCGCCGACTCCGTCTACGCCTTTGGGAACCCCTGGACCTGCTGGGGTTGGACCCCGGCACCTGCATATCAGACATTTACATGACGATTCATAACAGCAGCAACATTACAGTTATGAAGTAGCAATGAAAATAATTTTATGGTTGGGGATCACCACAACATGAGGAACTGTATTAAAGGGTCGCGGCATTAGGAAGGTTGAGAACCCCTGCTTAATAGAATGAGGAACATTAACAAAGGCGAGTCCATAGCTTTGTTGCTGCGTTTTTGTATACCGTCTATAGCAGAAACGGCTGTCATGGAGGGAGGAGGCCTTCTGGCTATTGACTTTAGTTGTTGACTGTAACAGATCATAGGTCTATGATGACTTTATTTTTGAGTTAAAATTTTTATAATTAAGGTGCACCAGAGTGGAAGTTCTAGATTCTTTTTTAGAAATTTTATAACCTGTTTTCCTTCTGAGTTCCACTGAATTGGATCAGGTTAATTTGATTTTAATAAGACATAAAGGCTGGGCCATTAATGAAAAATTTGGAACCCCATTTTTTGTGTGACAATATTCAGTCAAACTAGGAATCCTCTAAGCTAGTTTTCTTGGAAGAGGAAAAGATAGGATTTACCTGAGTTTTTTAGGGTTAATGAATAGCCTATCTTTAGATATTAGATTACCAAAGTATTTTACCAAGGGTAAACAGAGTAAGAGCTTGTTCTATGATATTCTTGTCCTTTTACGGCTAGCTGTTGTAATAGATATACTGTGCCTTTTTGGGAGCCTAGTAATTTTTTAGAATATAAGATTAAATCATCTACATATTGGATTGCAATTAGGAAATTTATTATTGGAATTATTAGGAAATTTAATATTATTTAAATCAGCTTTTACTATCTAATACAATAGGGGGGAAATTTTGTATATTCTGGGGTATTACTGCCTAAGTAAATTTGTAATCCTCCCAGGTGAAAGAGGTATTTATTGTAAGTAAAAGGTTTCTTATCAGAGTACTAATGAGGTCTGGGATCTGGGAGTCTCCAGCCTTGGAGGCCTAATTTTTCATGTTAAATTTTGTGTTTTTATTTTTTAAAAAAATATTTTTTATTGATTTCAGAGAGGAAGGGAGAGGGAGAGAGAGATGGAAACATCAATGATGAGAGAGAATCATTGATCAGCTGCCTCCTAGACACCTCACACTGGGGGATCAAGCCTGTAACCCGGGCATGTGCCCTGACCAGGAATCGAACTGTGACCTGGTTCATAGGTCAATGCTCAACCACTGAGCCATGCAGGCCGAGCAGTGGTGTTTCTTTTTTTTAAATATATTTGCAGAGTCTCATGAAATTTTGTAGGGATGCCATGTAGTGGGTCAAGGTGTGTTGCTTATGGGTCGAGTCCTATGAGGCTTTCACCCTCTAGGTGCTGCGGTTTCTCGCCACAGCTGTTTATACAGCCATGAGAACTTGGAGTGTTAAGTGACTAACCTGTATGCACGTGTCCCCAGATGAGTCAATGGTTTAATAAGAGTTGAGTTGAAATTTCACTATGGAGCTGCTGTACGTCATGAGGAATGACCTCTGACACATTACAAAGATTTTTAATCGCTTAAGAACAACCAAGATTTGGCTGGAGGGAGGACGTGTCCTTTATCTTTGGAACTGAACAAGTTCAGCTCTCACTTATACGGGAAAGGTTTTTGTTCAGACTCTCAAGAAAGCAATTCCAATTGAAAAGTCAAAATTAAAAACTAGCCATCCATTTTTCCTTCTCTCTCACCACAGCATGAGTTCTGTTAACCCTTAACCTTAGTTTCATTTTCAGGATTTAAAAGTGCAGTTTAAATAAAGTTAGAGTCTTTACCACAAGTGGGGGAGGTCCTGGATACAAGAAACAATTCACCCAGTCCACCCGATGCGGTGAGAGCCGGTGGGCTCAATGGGCCCTTTCCTGGATCCTAGTACCAGGTCCTGGTCCGAGGGGTGGTCCCAGCTGAATATGGAAACCTACCCTCTGTGTCAAGTAAATGTCAATGTAAGAAACATTCAAACCTCTGAAGAATTTTTGTGAGTTCATTTGAGCCAAGCTGTTAACAGGTGCCAAGAAGCAAAATCTAGACAGATTGAGATAATGCTCCAGAGAATGGCAGTCTTGCAACTTATCTATACCAGAGGTTCTCAACCTGTGGGTCGTGACCCCTTTGGGGGTCAAACGACCCTTTCACAGGGGTAGCCTAAGACACATCTATAATTACATATTGTTTACAGTAGAAAAATTACAGTTATGAAGTAGCAACGAAAATAATTTTATGGTTGGGGGTCACCACAACATGAGGAACAGTATTAAAGGGTAGTGGCATTAGGAAGGTTGAGAACCACTGATCTATACTAATAAAAGCCTAGGTGGCCCTCGTGTGACACCCTCACATCATCACAAGATGGCTGGCAGGAGAGGGCAGTTGGGGGCGACCGGGCCGGCAGAGAAGTGCAGTTGGGGGCAATTGGGCTGGCAGGGGAGGGCAGTTGGGGGTGATCGGGCAGGCAGGGGAGCGATTAGGGGGCAATCAGGCCAGCAGGGGAGTGATTAGGGGGCGATCAGGCTAGCAGGGGAGCAATTAGGGGGCGATCCGGCAGGCAAGTGGTTAGGAGCCAGCAGTCCTGGATTGTGAGAGGGAAGTCCGACTGCCGATTTAGGGATCGGGCCTAAACTGGCAGTCGGACATCCCCTGAGGAGTCCCAGATTAGAGAGGGTGCAGGCCAGGCTGAGGGACACCGCTCCCTGCCGCCCGCACCCCCCCCCCCCCCGCACTAATTTTGTGCACCGGGCCAATAGTCCTATATAAGACCCTATGGAAATTGACCGAACGGCGGAACAACCAGTTGCTATGATGCACACTGACTACCAGGGGGCAGATGCTCAATGCAGGAGCTGCCCCCTGGTGGTCACTGCCAAAAGCCAGGCTCATGGCTGCGAGTGCAGCGGCAGTAGCGGGAGCCTCTCGTAGCTCCGGGGAGCACTAAGGACCCCTCGGGGTCCCGAACTGTGAGAGGGCACAGGCTGGCTGAGGGACACCCTCCTCCCTAGTGCACGAATTCAGCAAATTATTAGGGCATAACTTTAATTTTAAGTGTGCAGTTCAGCACAAAGTAAAATTATGCACAGATTTATATGATCTAAGCTGGGAAAGACAAATTAGACACTATACTCATATACTTTACTATAAAGTGGAACTGGATTATAACATTATCATTTTATTTAAATGAAAAATATTTATAAGCTGTTCTAATAGCACATTAAAATTTAAACAATAAAGTAAGGCTAATTATGTTAAGAGGCTGAGAACTCAAAAAGTGTGGCTAGGACCTGGAGATTATTATGCTGAACAAAATAAGCCACTTAGAGAAAGACAAATATCACATGATCTCATATGTGGAATCTAATGAACAAAATAAATTGCCAAACAAGATAGGTCCAGAGGCATGGAAGCATGGAACAGACTGACAGATCTCAGACGGAAAGAGGTTGGAGGGGGTGGTTAGAGATTAATCAAAGAATATATATGCATATACGCATAACCCACGGACACAGACAATAGGGTGGGGAAGGCCTCAGGTGGAGAGTAGTTGAGAGGGGGAAATGAGGGACACCTGCAATACTGTCAACTACCAGCCTTGACAAAAGTCTATATACCCAACTAAATCTTGATTCTTCTTCCTCAGTCTAAAAGTATTTCTCAAAAGAAGACAGTAACACTTGACCATTATATTCTGTTGATAGGTAGAGAAATCAAAAGCTCACAAAATTGAATCCTCTATAAACTGCAGTGTACATGTTAATAAAAACAGTCTTTCATTTACCAGTAAATCATTTTCTGCCTTACTGATTTGGATTGTATTGTATTTTGACTTTGATAATCCAGCTAAAAACTTAAATTTAGGTCTACAAAACAAATAATAACTGTTTTCCTAAATCCCATCTAAACTTCCAGAGTTAAACTACTAAGAATTCCTGGCTTCATTCACAATTATTCTTACCTTTACACCTTGAATGAGACCATTCATGAGGAATGTGTGTTGAGGAAATGTTTCATGTAGAACCTACAAAAAGCAAACAAACATCAAGGTAAATTCAAAAGCAAATAAAGGAAATTTTCTGCTTCTCTTAATGGCAGGCTAGGTAAGTAAGATGGAACCATGTAATGAATAATTTTTAAGTATAGATGAAATTTTAAAAGTATCTAAAAGTATATAAAGTTAACAAGATAGTGAGGCAGAAACCTAAATAAGAGCCCCAAAAGGCACTTCAGTCACTTGGTTACTTTTGTTATAAAAGAACCTGCAGTAAGAAAATAAACTGTTATTTAGCTACCCCCTCAACAATTTTAAGCAGGTACCACAAATGGTTACACAAACCCCAGTTGGACCTGCAGCCCAGTTTTATGTCACTGAGGAAGTCCAGGAAACAATAGCCTTAAATGTGGATTATAGTGACTCCAGACTGGTAACCTCCTTCTGTCTAACAGGGAAAAATCTAAAGTTACTGCTGAAAAGGCTATCATCTAGACTTCAAACCAACCATACATATACTTTTTTCAAATATAATGAATGGTACCTAATCAAAGGAAATCAGATACAAAAAGGAAGACACCATGCACAAAACATAGCAACAGACAAACAAACGGAACAAATATACCAACGTCCATACCCTGATGAAGGAAAAAGACCCACAAGTGCAGGAACCACAAGAGTTCCAATCAAGATGAACCCAAAGAACCCCACAATAAGACACATCGTGTTTCAGTCTCAGCAATGACAACAACAACAACAAAATCACAGACATTCCAGAAAACTGGGATCTTAAGCCAGCCAAAGGAATGACATTTCAATTTTTCATGTTTTATTATTATTTTGTTAGCTTTTTTTTGGATTTTTTGTTTGTTCTCCTTTTTTTTGTTTGTTCCTTTATTTCCTACTTCTTTTCACATTATTTTTTCAACCACATGAGCAGCAGACATGTGAGCGGCACGCTCTTGTCCAGGGAGCATCAGCCCCGTGAGCAACCTGCCTCGAGCCTAAGAGCAGCAGCCTCATGTGGCCTGCCCCTGTCCAAGGAGCAGCAGCTATGTGAGCGACCCGCGTCCCCGTCGAAGGAGGAGCAACCACGCGAGCAGTCCGACCTATCCGAGGAGTAGCAGCCGCACGAGCAGTCTTCCTACGTTTGAGGAGCGGCAGCCCTGCGCAGCCCACCCCGATCTGAGGAGCATCAGCTGCGCACAGCCCTCACCCTGCACTAGTCCGAGGAGCAGCAGCTGCATGAGCAGCCTGCCCAATCCAAGTAGCAGCAATTCTGCGAGCGGCTCTGCCCCATTCGAGGAGCAGCAGCAACCCACCCCGGTCCGAGGAGCAGCAGCCACACTAGCAGACCGCCCACGTCCGAGGAGTGGCAGGCCTGTGCAGCATGCACTGGTCCGAGGAGCAGAGCCACACACAGCCTGCACCTGTCCGACAAGCAGGAGCCGGGTGAGTGGCACATCCCTGTCCGAGGAGGAGCAGCCACGCGTGCAGCTCACTCCCGTCCAAAGAGCAGCAGCCTCGCAAGCAGCAAACCCCCGTCCGAGGAGCAACAGACTTGCAATCAACCTGTCCAAGTCCTAGGAGCAGAAGCCCCACAAGCAGCTCACCACATCAGAGGGATAACAGCAGCGTGCAGCCAGCCCCCATCCAGGAATCAGCAGCTGCGTGTGTAGCCCACCCCCATACAAGGAACAGCAGCCTCATGATCAGCACACCCTCTGTCTGAGGAACAGCTGCTACCAACTGAGAAGCAGCTGCTACCACAACTGCCCGAGGAGCAACCACAGTCCGAGAAGCCACTGCCACCCAAGGAGCAGCCTCTGAACGACTCAACATCTAGATATGTCGGTGAGATCAAACATGGGTAAACAAAGAAACCCGCAAAGGAAAGAAAAGGAGAACTTGCCAGAAAAGCAGCTAAGTGAAACGGAGGCATTCAGCATGACAGAAAAAAAATTCCAATTAAAGGTCCTAGAATGCACAAAACGGATGGAGAAAAAATCAACTTATGCAAGAAGTAAGAAGAAATGGATGAAAAAAAAATCAACAACTTATGTAAGAATCAAGAAGAAACAGATGGAAAAAATCAATAAAATCTGTAAGAACCAAGAAGAAATGAAGAGTGATATAGCTGCAATAAAAAACACCATTGAAAGTTTCAACAGTAGGCTAGGAGAAGCAGAGGACCGAATTAGCGAATTAGAAGACAAGGAAGCAAAACGCACACAAACTGAACTGCAATTGGAGAAAAAAATTAAAAGACAGGAGGAGAGCCTAAGGGAGCTTTGGGACAACACGAAACGAAACAACATACGAATAATAGGGTTGCCAGAACAACAGAAAGAGTAACAAGGGTTAGAAAACCTATTTGAGAAATAATATCAGAAACCTTCCCTGAAGTGGGGAAGGAAAACGTCACACAAAAACAGAGAGTCCCAAACAAGGTGAACCCGAAAAGACCCACACCAAGACACATCATAATTACCATGGTAAATGTTCAGAATAAGGAGACAATCTTAAAGGCTGCAAGAGAGAGACGGAAAGTTACATACAAGGGATCTCCCATTAGATTATCAAATGATTTCTCAACAGAAACACATCAGGCCAGAAAAGAAATTTTCAAAGTGATGAAAGCAACAGACTGAATCCAAGAATACTCTACCCAGCAAGGCTATCATTCAAACTTGAAGGGGAAATAAGAAGCTTCACAGACAAAGAAAGGCTAAGGGAGTTTATCACCACCAAGCCAGCAATGCAAGAAATGCTAAAGGGACTGGTGTAAAAAGAAGAAATAAAAAGGTAAGAAAGAAAACACGCACAAAAAATAGAAATGGCTACAAACAAGTACTTTTCAATAATAACTTTAAACGTAAATGGACTAAATGGTCCGTCCAATCAAAAGACATCGAGTGGCTGAATGGATAAAAAAACATGACCCATATATTTGCTGCCTACAAGAGACCCACCTCAGAATAAGGGACTCACACAGACTGAAAGTGAAGGGATGGAAAAATATCTTTCAAGCAAATGGAAATGAATAAAAAGCTGGGGTAGTAATACTTATAATGGACAAAATAGACCTCAAAGTGATGGCCGGAACAAGAGATAAGGAAGGCCACGTCATAATACTAAAGGGATCATTACAAGAAGAGGATATAACCCTGATAAACATATATGCACCCAATGTAGGAGCACCCACATACATAAAAAAAACTCCTAGAAGATATCAAGGGAGAGATCGACAACAATACAATCACAGTAGGGGACTTTCAAACACCACTGACATAACTGGATAAATCATCTAGACAAAAAATCAGCAAAGAAACAGCAATGCTAAATGACTCACTAGATCAGATGGACTTAATAGACAACTTCAGAACACTTCACCCCAAAGCCACGGAATATACATTCTACTCAAGTGCTCATAAGACATATTCAAAAATAGAACATATATTGGGTCACAAGCAAAGTATCCCCAAATTCAAGAAGATTGAAATCATAAAAAGCCTCTTCTCAGACCACGATGGCGTAATATTAGAAATAAACTACAATAAAAACAATCCAAAATACTCAAACACCTGGAAGCTGAATAGCATGTTATTAAATATTGATTGGGTTACCAATGAGATCAAAGAAGAAATTAAAAACATCCTGGAAACTAATGGCAATGAAAACACAACAATCCAAAACCTATGGGACACAATGAAAGCAGTCCTGAGAGAGAAGTTTATAGCTCTACAGCTCTACCTCAAAAAACAAGAAAAAATGGTAGTAAATCATCTAACTCTACATCTCAAAGAAATAGAAAGAGAGCAACAAGAAAAGCCCAGAGTGAGCAGAAGGAAGGAGATAATAAAGATTAGAGCAGAAATAAATGACATAGAGAGCAAAAAAAAAATACAAATGATCAATGAAACAAAGAGCTGGTTCTTTGAAAGGATAAACAAGATTGACAGACCTCTAGCCAGGCTCACCAAGAAGCAAAGAGAAAGGACCCAATCAACAAAATCAGAAATGATAGAGGCGAAATAACAACAGATCCCAAAGAAATACAAATGACTGTTAAAAAATACTATGGACAACTCTACTCCAACAAACTAGACAACCTGGAGGAAATGGACATATTCCTAGAAAAATACAACATTCCAAAACTTAATCAGGAAGAATCTAAAATGTCAATAGGCCAATAACTATGGAAGAAATTGAAGCAGTCATCAAAAAGCTTCCAGCAAACAAAAGCTCAGGGCCAGACGGCTTCACGGGGGAGTTTTACCAAACATTCAAGGAAGAACTAAAACCTATCCTCCTCAGACTACTACAAAAAATACAAGAGGAAGGATCACTTCCAAGCTCATTCTATGAAGCCAGCATCACCCTAATACCAAAACCAGGTAAAGACAACACAATGAAAGAGAATTACAGGCCAATATCCCTCATGAACATAGACGCCAAAATCCTCAACAAAATCTTAGCAAATCGGATCCAGCAGTACATCAGAAAGATCATACACCACGACCAAGTAGGATTTATCCCAGGAATGCAAGGATGGTACAATATCCACAAATCAAAAAACGTGATACATCACATAAACAAATTGAAGAAAAAAACCACATAGTCATATCAACTGATTCAGAAAAAGCGTTTGACAAAATTCAACACCCATTTTTGATAAAAACTCTCAGCAAGGTGGGAATTGAAGGATCATACCTCAACATAATAAAAGCCATATATGACAGGCCCACAGCCAACATCATACTCAATGGACAAAAACTAACACCATTTCCCCTAAGGACAGGAACAAGACAGGGATGCCCCCTCTCACCACTCCTGTTCAACATGGTACTGGAAGTGTTGGCCATTGCAATTAGACAAGAAGAAGAAATAAAAGGCATCCAAATTGGAAAAGAAGTAAAACTGTCCTTATTTGCAGATGACATGATATTATACATAAAAAACCCTAAAGACTCCATCAAAAAACTATTAGACTTAATAAAAGAATTAGGCAATGTAGCAGGATACAAAATTAACGCCAAGAAATCTATGGCATTTCTATACACCAATAGTGAATATGCAGAAAGAGAGACTAAAAAAGCAATCCCATTTACCATCGCACCAAAAAAAATTAAGCTACCTAGGAATAAACTTAACTAAAGAGGTAAAAGACCTCTTCTCAGAAAACTACAGGGCATTGAAAAAAGAGATAGAGGAAGACATAAACAGATGGAAGAACATAGCATGTTCTTGGATTGGTAGAATCAACATCATTAAAATGTCCATACTACCCAAAGCAATCTATAAATTCAACGCACTTCCCATTAAAATACCAATGACATATTTCACAGACCTAGAACGAACTTTCCAAAAATTCATCTGGAATAAAAAACGAACCCGAATAGCTGCAGCGATCCTGAGAAAGAACAAAGTAGGTAGGATCTCAATACCAGATATCAAGCTGTATTACAAAGCCACTGTTCTCAAAACTGCCTGCTACTGGCACAAGAACAGACATATAGATCAATGGAATAGAATAGAGAGCCCAGAAATCAGCCCCAACCAATACGCTCAATTAATACTTGACAAAGGAGGCAAGAACATACAATGGAGTCAAGACAGTCTCTTCAGTAAATGGTGTTGGGAAAATTGGACAGATACATGCAAGAAAATGAAACTAGACCACCAACTTACACCATACACAAAAATAAACTCAAAATGGATAAAGGACTTAAATATACGACGGGAAACCATACAAATACTAGAAGAATCCAAAGGCAACAAAATCTCAGACATATGCTGAAGCAATTTCTTCACCGATACAGCTCCTAGGGCACTTGAAACTAAAGAGAAAATAAACAAATGGGACTACATCAAAATAAAAAGCTTCTGCACGGCAAAAGAAACCATCAACAAAACAACAAGAAAACCCACTGCGTGGGAAAACATATTTGCCAATGTCATATCTGATAAGGGCCTAATCTCCAAAATTTATAGGGAACTCATACAACTTAACAAAAGGAAGATAAACAATCCAATCAAAAAATGGACCCTGACGGGTTTGGCTCAGCTGATGGAGCATCGGCATGCGGACTCAGGGGTCCCGGGTTCGATTCCGGTCAAGGGCATGTACCTTGGTTGCGACCACATTCCTGGTGGGGAGTGTGCAGGAGGCAGCTGATCGATGTTCCTCTCTCATCGATGTTTCTAACTCTCTATCCCTCTCCCTTCCTCTCTGTAAAAAATAAATAAAACATATTTTAAAAAAAAAATGGGCAAAGGATCTAAATAGACACCTTAAAACATGCTCAAAGTCACTAATCATCCGAGAGATGCAAATCAAAACGACAATGAGGTATCACCTCACACCTGTCAGACTGGCTATCATCAACAAATCAACAAACGACAAGTGCTGGAGCGGTTGTGGAGAAAAAGGAACACTTGTGCACTGCTGGTGGGAATGCAGACTGGTGCAGCCACTATGGAAGACAGTATGGAGTTTCCTTAAAAAACTACAAATGGAACTCCCATTTGACCCTGTGATCCCACTTCTAGGAATATATCCCAGGAAACCAGAAACACCAATCAGAAAGAATATATACACCCCTATGTTCATAGCAGCACAATTCACCATAGCTAAGATCTGGAAACAGCCTAAGTGCCCATCTGTAGATGAATGGATTAGAAAATTGTGGTACATCTACACGATGGAATACTATGCTGCTGTAAAAAAGAAGGAAATCTTACCATTTGCAACAGCATGGATGGAACTGGAGAGCATTATGCTAAGTGAAATAAGCCAGTCAATGAAAGAAAAATACCACATGATGTCACTCATTTCTGGATAATAAAGACCATTATAAACTTATGAACAAAAATAGATACAGAGGCAGAGCTGCCTCGAACAGATTGTCAAACTACAGCAGGAAGGCCGGGGAGGGTGGGAGGGCAGGAGGGGAGTGGGTAAGATATCAACCAAACGACTTGTATGCATGCATATAAGCATAACCAATGGACATAAGACACTGGAGGGTAGGGGAGGCCAGGGGATTGTCACGGGCGGGGGGTGGGGGGGGAGGAGACATATGTAATACTCTTTGTAATACTTTAAGCAATAAAAAAAAAACAAAAAAACCCCCATGATATAAAAACAACAAAAACATGATATGAAAACAAAAACATGATATAAAAACAACAAAAACATGATATAAAAACAACAGTGATGCAAACAATGACTGATAAAGTCATTAAACTTATTCTAATATCTCTCTGTATACCACATGAAGAGTGAAACACTTTCTGAGAGCTTGACTAATTTCCCTTGTGATAAAGTATTTAGAACTTTAACATCACATGCTCTTCAAACTTGAGAGAAAGCAACATATAACTGACCATGTGTAAAAACGGGTTCAGGTAGGAATATGCCTACTCCATCTAGAGTTTGTCCTTGTGATTTTTTAATAGTCATCACAAATGCTGGCATCACGGGACACTGTCCTTGAATCAATTTAAATGGGAGGCCAGTGTCAGGCGGAGACAAATTAATTCTTGGAATCAGAACCTCTCCCTCTGCAGATCCTGTTAATATTTCAGCTTCGATAATGTTAGGTCGTAATCTTTTGATAATAAATCTGGTACCATTACAAAGACCCCCATTTACTATTAAGATTTCTCAATAGCATCATGATTACACCCACTTTCAATTTTAATTTATGACACGGCATTCCCAAAGGAGTAATACTATTAAGAAATTGGATGGGAAAATTTTCCTTTTCAGCATCATCTGTAGAATCAATGGAATCATCACTCAAATATGTGTGAAAATCTCCACCGAGTACATCCAAAATTTCTTCATTTACTTTTTGAACGTGCTCAGTTTTTGGACAAAGAATTGCACGTTTCGATATATTTTTAATATTATCTATAAACATAATGTTCCCAAAGGTAGTTTCAATAATAGATCCATTACAAATCATTTCACAGGGGATGTCAATAATATCCATTCCTAAATGAAAACTGCTATCAAGTTTGCCATCTCCAAGTTTTACTAACCATCCACTATAAGCAGAATCCTCTGATCTCATATTTGTTTTAAGAGACAACTTTCTGAAACATCTACAAACATTACAGTACTTTAATCTCGTTTGTAAAAAAAAACCCCAAAAAACCTCTAATTGGTTTGGCTCAGTGGATAGAGCGTTGGCCTATGGACTGAAGGGTCCCGGGTTCGATTCCGGTCAAGGGCATGTGCTTTCGTTGCGGGCATATCCCCAGTAGGGGGTGTGCAGGAGGCAGCTGATCGATGTTTCTAACTCTCTATCCCTCTTTCTTCCTCTCTGTAAAGAACCAATTATATATATTTAAAAAAAAATAAACTAGTTTGTACTATGGTTGATCACATAGCATGTGGTACAATACTGAGACATTGTCGAAAATCCCCTCCAAGAACTTTTCGACCAAATACAACATTCAAATTTCTCTTAGTAATCTGTCTATGGCGTTGACAGCATGACTGGATGCCATGGTGCATTCATCAACAATGAGAAGTTGGGCCTTTTTAATAGTTTTAGCAACTTCACTGTTTATATCGGGTCCAGAAATTGAAGTTCCATTTAGTGGAATGGGTGATTTATATTGGGAATGAAAGGTGCTTCCACCAAGAAATAAATTTGCAACAATTCCTGTAGACACTGTGGGTAAAACAGTACTACCAAGACATCTAATATAATGTATTAAAACTTTATAAAGATATGCCTCCACGCTCTGAGGGACGGTTCCTGCCTCAAACCTCGCCCTCCTGGGAAACAGCTCGGGGAGGGCGCAGCCCTTGGCAACACGACCCAGGACTCAGTGTGTCCATGCTCCGAGGGCCAGTTCCTGACTCAAACCTCACCCTTACCAGAAACAGCTCGGGGAGGGTGCAGCTGTTGCTAAGAGGACCCAGGACTCAGTGGGGCCATGCTCCAAGGGCCAGTTCCTGCCTGAAATCCCACCCTTACCGGAAACAACTCGGGGAGGGTGCAGCCGTTTCCAAGACAACCCCTGCAGGACTGACTTCCTTCCGGTTGGTTGAGCCTCAGTCGTGACGTTACTCCCAGGGTTTTTATTATTTAGGATGCCCTTAAGCATTTCATATAATACTGGTTTGGCAGTGATGAACTCCTTTAGCTTTTTCTTATCAGTGAAGCTCTTTATCTGACCTTCAATTCTACAGATAGCTTTGCTGGATAAAGTAATCTTGGTTGTAGGTTCTTGCTATTCATCACTTTGAATATTTCTTGCCACTCCCTTCTGGCCTGCATAGTTTCTGTTGAGAAATCAGCTGACAGTCGTATGGGTATTCCCTTGTAGGTAACTGAGTTTCTTTCTCTTGCTGCTTTTAAGATTCTCTTTTTGTCTTTTGCTCTTGGCATTTTAATTATGATGTGTCTTGGTGTGGTCCTCTTTGGGTTCCTCTTGTTTGGGACTTTCTGTGCTTCCTGGACTTGTAAGTCTATTTCTTTCACCAGGTAGGGGAAGTATTCTGTCATTATTTCTTCAAACAGGTTTTCAATATCTTGCTCTCTCTCTTCTTCTGGCACCCTGATAATTCAGATGTTGGTATGCTTGAAGTTGTCCCAGATGCTCCTTGCACTATCTTTATATTTTTGTATTCTTTTTTCCTTTTGCTTTTCTGGCTGGGCGTTTTTGCTTCTTCATATTTCAAATCTTTGATTTGATTCTTAGTATCCTCTAGTCTGCTGTTAGAGCTCTGTATATCATTCTTTATTTCAGTCAGTGTATGCTTTATTTCAAATTGGTCCTTTTTCATATCCTTGAGGGTCTCACTAAATTTCTCGGAGGTTTCTAGAAGATTCTTGAAAAACCTATAACAATGGTTTTGAACTCTATATCCAGTAGTTTACTTTCCTCCATTTCTTTCATTTGTGACCTGTTTCTTTGTCTCCGCATTCTGGCTGCTTCCCTGTGTTGATAGAGTGTCTTTCTGTGCTAGGTGTCCTATAGGGCCCAGTGGCTCAGCCTCCCTAATTATCTGAGGTGGACACTCTTGGTGCACCCCTTTGTGGGCTGTGTGCACAGTCTTGCTGTAGTTAAGCTTTGCTGTTGGTGTCACTGGGAGGAATTGACCTCCAGGCCAATTGGCTGTGAGAATCAGCTGTGTCTACAGTGGGAGAACTGTGCTGAAGACATCCTTGTGGGGCAGGACATGCTTCAGTGGGGCTTTGGTGCTCACTGAATCTGTCCCCTGAGTCTGTCTCTTATGGATGTGAAGAGTTGTAATCTGGATGGTCTCACTCTGACCACTGGATACCCTGGCTCTTGGATCACCAAGGTGCAAAATCTGCCACTGCCTGAGGCCACCCAGCAGGAGCTACAGAGAGATCTGATCCCCTCTTTGGGGTTTGGAGATGCCCAGATGAGGCACAGCTGTGAAGCAATGCAGGCTGCTGATGAGCCGTAGGCCTTCTTTTGGAAGCTCTGTGGTTCTCTGACCCAGCTACAGTCTGATAGGTTTTTAGGCAGAGAAAGGCCAGGCCATTAGTATGTGAAAGCCTCTGGGCACAGCTTGGGTGGGGTCATAAATTGGGAATCATGGGGTGGTGTAAACAGTAATAGTTGCCCAAGGGCCCTCCCCCTGGATAGGTCCCTGGGTCTCTGTGTTCCGTGGCCCTGTGCAGGAACAATGAACGCTGAAAGCACCTCTGCGAGAAACCTGCCCTCATGCTCCGGCCCGATGCCAGACAGTTTATCTCCGTATGAGTTTGGGTCCCCAAATTCTCGCCCAGAGCTGGAGCTCAGAGGAGTTGGGAGCTTGTATCTCCCTCCCGGTTGAAAAAGACAACAACGTATCCAGCTGCCACCCATTTCGCGCACGCCTCCGTACTTCCACGCCTCTGCACCTTCTACCGGACTCAATGCACTTTTCTCTTTCCTTCTAGTTGTAGAATTTCTACTCAGCCAACTTTCCCGTGATTCTGGGTGATATTTGTTTTGTCTTTTAGTTGTATTTTTAATGTGGTTGTGCGCGGCAGCAAGTTCAGGTGTTTACCTATGCCGCCATCTTGGTTGTCTCCAACACCCATTTTTAATAAAAACCTCTCAGCAAAGTGAGAACAGAGGGATCATGCCTCAACATAATAAAGGCCATATATGACAAACCTATAGCCAACAATCATGGGCAAAAACTAAAACAAGGATGTTTGCATTCTCCACTCTTATTCAACACAGTACTGGAAGTCCTAGCCACAGCTATCAGACAAGAAGAAGAGATAAAAGGCATCTAAATTGGAAAGGAGTAAGTAAAACTATCATTATTCATAGGTGACATCATATTGTACATAGAAAACCCTAAACTCCACCCCCCCAAAAAAAATACTAGATTTAATAAATGAATTTGGCAATGTAACAGGATACAAAATTAACTCCCAGAAATTGATGGCATTTTTATACACCAATAACGAATTCTCAGAGAAACTAAAAACAACAACAACAACAAAAAAATCGCATTTTCCACTGCAACAACAATAAAAAAAATTAAGATACTTAGGAATAAACTTAACAAAGGAGGTGTTGTAGTAAAATATAGAAAACTTTTTAAATGCTTTAAAAATGTCTAAAAAATGTTAAGAAGGGTTTAAAATGTTTGAGTTAACTTTCCTTCTAACTTAAAGTGTGATATTAAGGACACATTCCCCACTGCCCTGAAGCGTGTGTACCTCATAGATAAGGATTTGAACTTCAGTTACTGACTTAGAGTGACTTGTCAAGATAATCATTTGAGTGAGTGATGTACTCTCCCTAGATAACCACATGTAGCCCCTTGCCCTGTTTGAGATTAATATGTGTGCATTGACGTAATTCATTGATAGCCACCTGAACTGCTGCGGGTGCGAAACAGGCTTTAAAAATGGGTCCTGACCAGCCAACAGTGCTCACCCATCGAGACAGCCACAAAGGCACATCCTTTTGCCAGTCTGGCAAGCAATGCTGCTCCACGCACCTCTCTCTGCCAGACGACAGAAGAATGGTTAGTACCTCCCAATTGAGACGTGACTGAGCTCTCGGGTGAGGAACGCCGGCCCCTGCATCCGAACCAGACCAGCCCAGCTGCTGGATCCCAGAGGACAGCATCACTGGGACCCCATCAAGCCTGTATGTGCAGCATCAGGAACTTTTGTGAGTAATAAAGTGCTGTGTGATTTGCAACTGTGTATGTTTCATGTGGTGTAATTCCTCCGGCAGTTAATTGAATCATTTTGCATACACTTAAAATTGAAATTAATGCTTCTGGTCTTTTTAATCCTAGGCCTGCCCTTGGTCCTGCTTACGTAGAGCAGCCTCTTTGCTAGCAACTACTTGAATGTCCCACACCTGCATGGTTAAGTTCATCTCAAGTGACATCTTAGATAAACACCCCAGATCCTTTCCTGGGATCTACTTGGGACAGGAGGTAAAAGTCCTATACTCAGAAAACTATAGAATATTGAAAAAAGACATAGAGGATGATATAAACAAGTGTTCATAGATTGGTAGAATCAACATTAAAAATGTCCATATTATCTAAAGCAATCTATAGCATCAATGCAATCCCTATAAAAATACCAACATACTTCACAGAACTAGAACAAATACTCCAAAAATGTATACGGAACCAAATAAGACCCCAAATACCCTCAGAAATCTTGAGAAAGAAAGAATAAAGCTGGAGTAATCACAATACCAGATATCAAGCTATACTACAAAGCCACTCTAAAACAGCCTGGTACTGGCACAAGAACAGGCATATAGACCAATGGAACAGAACAGAGAACCCAGAAATTAATACCAGCCATTACACTCATTTATTATTTGACAAAGGAGGCAAGAGCATATGATGAATAAAGACAGTCTTTTCAATAAATGATGTTGAGAAAATTGGACAGACACATGCAAAAAAAAAATCAAACTAGACCACTACCTTATACCATGCAGACGTATAAACTCAAAATGGATAAAAGACTTAAATGTATGTAGTGAAACCATAAAAACCCTAGGATACATAGGCAGCATAATCTCAGACATCTCTTATAGTAATATGTTTGTTGACACATCTCCTAGGGCAAGGGTAACTAAGGAGAAAACAAACAAATGGAAACACATCAAAAGAAACCATCACCAAAACGAAAAGTGAGCCTACTGTCCAGAGAACATATTTGGCAATAGTTCATCTGATAAGAGGTTATCTCCCAACTACAGGGTGGGGTAAAATTAGATTTACAGTTTTGAGTATGAGACAGACAGTATATTCTTATGTCATTACTTATTTCTTATTGTATTATTTTCCATATGAACAATTGTAAACCTACTTTTACCCATGCTGTATATAAAGAATACAACTCAACACCAGGAAGACAGACAATCCAAGTTAAAAATGGGCAAAGGATCTGAATACACACTTCTCCTAAGAGGACATACAGATGTTCAATAGCCATTTGAAAAAAATACCCAAGGTCACTAATCATCAGGTAGATGCAAATTAAAAGTACAGTGAGGTATTACCTCACACCTGTCAGAATGGCTGCCATCAATAAATCAATAAACAAGCATTGGCAAGGATGTGGAGAAAAGAGAACCCTCCTACACTGCTAGTGGGAATGCAGACTGGTGCAGTCACTATGCAAAACAATAATTTCCTAAGAATCCTGAAGCACCAGTCAGAAAGAATGTATGTGCCACTGTGCTCATAGCAATATTGTTTACAATAGCTAAGATCTGGAAACAGCCAAGTGCCCATCTAATAGATGAATGTATAAAAAAGATGTGGTACATTTACACAATGGAATACTATGCAGCTGTAAAAAAAAAAAAAAAAAGACCTATGGATGGACCTGGAAATATTATGCTAAGTGAAATATGCAAGTCAGAGAAAGACAAGTAGAGAGGTAGGGGGAGATGTAGTTGGGCAATGGAGGGGAGAGTAGAAGGAAATCTACAATGGTGTCAACAATATAAAATTTAAATTAAAAAGACATACAAACGAATATTAGAAGTGCTTAATAATTTAATTTGTCACACACATCACAAAAATGTGGTGAAACGGCAAAACAAGAAATCAGTATATTTTTAAAAGTGCTTCTCTGATCCAGGGAGTGACAGTGTCTCTCAATCTCCCATTTTCCCTTCTACACTCTGTCAGATCAAGGCTGAGAGCTTTGAGATATTTCTCAGACTCTCTTGACTACAGGTTTTCTCACAGCTTCTGCCACTGGGGGGAGTGCTGGTGAACACTCAAAACTTCAGGTTACCCCCATGCTGTCAAAGGGGCAGCAGTGCTGATCCGCTGCCCCCAGCTCTGTCTTCACAGTCCTGACCCCTTATGTCCCCTAAAACAATTCTACACTCAAAATGATCCAAACATGCATTCACTGATGCAGGTACTGCTATCTAGGAATAAGAGATAACCTTTTTAATTTGGTAAAACTATAACTATGAATGGATGACAGTCCTTGCTTCCTAATTTCTGGCAGTCTGAGTGACCATTTCTGGGTAACAGCCATGATGCAGGCAGTTCCTCTGAAGATTTTTCTATCTATGCTTTTTAAAACTTTTCTAATTTTCTCTATTAAAAAAAGAGAGAAGGAAACAGTAAAATTTTATAGGAGGAATAAGTAAAAGAAGTCAATAATTGTTTTTAAAGCTACTGACTAAACCTGCATAAAATAAAGCATCTGTAAAGAAAACAGCAATATTCAAACTTTTTATGATAGTCAAAGAAATTAAAGATATAAATAAACTGAACTACAAAAGGTAACTGTTAACATAATAAAGTAAACCTAATTATAAGTACTAGAGGCCTGGTGCATGAAATTCGTGGGGGGGGGGGGGAGATTGTCCCTCAGCCCAGCCTGCACCCTCTCCAATCTGGGACCCCTCAGGGGATGTCTGACTGCCAGTTTAGGCCCGATCCCTAAATTGGCAGTCGGATATCACTCTCACAATCTGGGACTGCTGGCTCCCAACCGTTCACCTGCCTGCCTACCTGATTGCCCCTAACTGCTTCTGCCTGCCAGCCTGATCACCCCCTAACTACTCCCCTGCCAGCCTGATTGATGCCTAACTGCTCCCCTGCTGGCCCGATCATCCCCAACTGCCCTCCCCTGCTGGCCCGGTCGCCCCCAACTGCCCTCCCCTGCCAGCCTGGTCGCCCCTAACTGCCCTCCCCTGCAGGCCTGGTCCCCCCCAAAAAACCCTCCCCTGCAGGCCCAGCCGCCCCAACTACCTTCCCCTGCAGGCCCGGTCGCCCCCAACTGCCCTCCCCTGCCAGCCATCTTGTGGCTGTGGGAGCTGCCATCTTTGAGTGGCAGTCAATTAGCATATTCCCTCCTTATTGGCTGTGGGCACCACCATTTTTAAGGGTGGGGCAGTCAATTAGTATATTCCCTCCTTATTGGCTGTGGGCACAACCAACTTTGCGATGGAATGAGGGTCAATTAGCATATTGTCTCTTTATTAGATAGGATATAAATATCTCAGATAAGATCAAAGTTTTCATTTTTTTAAACACTTTTCACACTAAGAAACTCAGGGATCCCTGGCTGGTGTGGTTGGTTGTTGAGTGTCATCCTGGGCTGGCTTGATTCCTGGTCAGGGCACACATCCAGGTTGTGCATTCTATCCCCAGCAGAGGGCAGGAAGCAGCCATATAGATTCATCACTGTTTGTCTATCTCCCTTCCTCTTTCTAAAATCAATTAAAGCATATTAAGAAATAAAAACTCAAGGAAGATATCGCCTTTATTCTTGGGAAGGACTATTATAAACATAAAAGTTTTATTTTTATCAGTTTAAAAACATAACTTTAGAAAACCTGTAGAAATGAATTTCCTGTACAATGAAGCTGTACAATATCTGCATGTAAGCATATGTGGTTGGGCAAAAGTAGATTTACAGTTGTTCATATGGAAAATACAATATAGTAGGACCTCAGTTCTCGAACTTAATTCGTTCCAGAAGGATGTTCGGGAAGATTTGTTTGAAAACTGAATCATTTTTCTCCATTAGAAATAATGTAGATTGGATTAATTTGTTCCAGACCCCCAAATGATTGTTTTAAACTTTCTTACATAAGTACATATCTAATGTACTGTTTAATCTGTAAACAAACACTTCTTTTCTTAAATTTATCGAACCACCTCCTACTGGCCTTAAACTTTCAGCCCTCGCTCTAGCATGCAGCATATTCCTTGCTGTCACAGGCTGACTGCTTTTCATTCATCCAAATCAACAGCAGTCTTCCAACCTCTTCAACTGCCTGTGATCATTGTTGTTTTCACACCATTAGAAATACCAGCATTCTTGATGACCTCTTTTATGCTTTAACATTGTGGTAATCATCCATTTTGCCAGCAAAAACACCACAAATATTCACAGCACAGTTTACTGAGATGTTAGTGGGTAAACTGATTCATAGTAGCCCATTCTTTCCTTTGTTTGGAAAAACATCTACAGTTGAAAGGGTTAATAAAGGTTACAAAATGAGCTCCTGGAATCTTACTCTCAGAGCTGAGGAGCTACAGCCATGGTCAGCGGGCTGCAGATTTGATCCCCAGCCTAGTCAGGGCTCCTACAGGAGGCAACCAATTGATATGCTTCTCTTACATTGATGTTTCTTTCACTCTCTCTCTCTCTTTTCTCTTTCTCTTTCTCTCTCTCTCCCCACCTCCCTCCCTCCCACCACTCTCTTTCTGAAAATCAATGGAAAAAACTGGTGAGGATTAACAAAATAAAAAAAGAAAAGAAAAAGAAAAAAGCTGCTATTGGTCGCCAAGGTCACAATCACAAGCATAGTTATCTGAAGTGGGACTTCTAAGTGAAATACTTGAAGAATTGAATGGTGTAAGATTCATTAAAAAAGGATAGTATGCTAGGTCACTCATGGCTGCCAATGGCATGAAGCCCTACACATGATAAACAACTTCGGTACTACAGGAGTTCCCAGACACCCAAACTTTCATAAATCAAGAGCTCCTATAAGCAGCACTTGATTTAATTCTAAGGAACAGGACTTTCCATCAGGGCTGGAGAACAACACCCTTGCTACCAGAGGTGTCTACACCAGAGGTGGAAAATTAGCAAAGTAATTCTATTTGACTCATTGTATTTTTCATAGTGAGTTATCTGTCAATCTGCAAATTTCAAGAAATTTCACCAAACTTTATATGACTTTCTAGCATTTCATAAAAAGTCACTGAAGATTTCAAAACATGGGGCTTGAACTGCCATGTTGAGTGGCTGAGTGGCAGACAGTGGCTATGCAGTAGAAGGAACATATATTCCAATTGCCAACACTTGTCACATTTACTTCCTCGCCTAGCCCCACAAGACATGTTTTCACAATCCCTGATCTATCCCATTTGTAAATAAAGTTCAACAAAAATACTGAGGAAAACCACCATTTAAAGATGTAAAAACTATTTTTAGCAACATTATTTAGAAAATAATAAGCACATCCACTAACTCAGCAACACTTCTAGGACAACACAGAGCGACAAACTGATACTAACAACTCTGCTCCTCACAAACAAATGTCCATTTTAACCAAATCCTTGCAAGCAGCAGAACTGCTTAAAAACGGCAAAGTGACAGGAGAGCAGCATTTTAGTTGCCTTATAAGACTGCATTCCAGGAACTACAGGGATATAGAAAATCTAGGAAAATTATTTGCTTTGGGCAACAAGGAAGGCGCATCAGTCCCTGGGGCATATTAAAATTTACTTGTTTAATTAAAATTAAAAGGGGTCTAGGGTCAAAAAGGCCCAAGGATTTTAAAGTTTAGAAGGAAGTTGCAGAATTTCTGACGGGTATCAAAAACATTAAAGTACTCTTCAATTCAATTTGAATGTTTACCCAATAAAGAATGATTACAGGATTACTTCCATATTGACTATAAGCAACTTTGCAACCTAGAAAAGCTGGGAGGAAAAATAAATAAAGAACTAGGGCAAAAAATCAAATAACACAGTTTCTTAAAATGAGTGGCCTGATGTGTCTGTATTTATGCTAAAAATATATGTTGAAAAAATAATCACTTAAGGACATAGATGTGTGTACCTACAACATATATATATTTGTTCAAAGAAAAATACCAGCTGTGTCCCAGGCAACCCTAGTCACTAGGGTCACAGTGATGAGCACAGCAGGCAAATCTCATGAAACTAAAATGGGGACTACTTATTTTCCCAGTTCCTTCTGGAGGAAAGCATTATGAAGAAACAAGTAGTAAAATGAGAACGAATAAAACAGAGGATTAAAAACACAATTTTTAAAATTGATTGTTTCATCCATGTTGTAATTTTATTTAATCACTAGGGGCCCGGTGCACGAAATTCGTGCACTGGGTGTGTGTGAGGGGGGTGTCCCTCAGCCCAGCCTGCCCCCTCTCACATACTGGGAGCCCTCAGGCGTTGACCCCCATCACCCTCCAATCGCAGGATCGGCCCCTTGCCCAGGCCTGACGCCTCTGACAGAGGTGTCAGGCCTGGGCAGGGGACCCTCATTTCCCCGCATCACTGGTTCTGCCCCAAGCCCAGGCCTGATGCCTCTGGCCCAGGCATCAGGCCTGGGCAGGGGACCCCCAGACCCCTCCGATTGCTGGCTCTGCCCCTTGCCCAGGCCTGATGCCTCGGCCAGAGGCGTAGACCCCCATCACCCTCTGATCACCTGATCGGCCCCTTGCCCAGGCCTGACACCTCCGCCAGAGGTGTCAGGCTTGGACAGGGACCCCCATCTCCCCCCGATCACTGGCTCTGACCCCCGCCCAGGCCTGAGGCCTCTGGCCCAGGAATCATGCCTGGGCAGGGGACTCCCATCTCCCTCTGATCGCTTGTTCCACCCCCCGCCCAAGCCTGACGCCTCTAACCCAGGCTTCAGGCCTGGGCAAGGGGACCATCATATCCCCCCAATCCCCGGCTCCGCCCCCCACCCAGGCCTGATGCCTCAGCCAGAGGAGTTGACCCTCATCACCCTCCGATCACCAATCACCGGATCGGCCCCTTGACCAGGCCTGAGGCCTCCAGCAGAGGTGTCAGGCCTGAGCAGGGGACCCCCAGCTCCCCGCGGTTGCAGGCTCCGCCCCTGCCCAGGCCTAACGCCTCTGGCTGAGGCGTCCGGCTCGGGCAGTGGGGACCCGCAGCTGCAGCGGCCCCGCAATCGTGGGCTCCGCTTTAGGCCCAGGCAAGGGACCCCTAGCTCCTGAGACTGCCAGCTTCGACCGTGCCCAGCTCTCATCGCTGGCTCCACCCCTACTTCCTGCTATCACTGGCTAGGGCGGCAAAGGCGCCTGATTCTCCGATCATGGCTGGGGGGCAGGGCAAAGGCGGCCCCAGGGCCGCCTTTACCCTGCCCCCCAGCTCTTAGCTCCCCGCTGGGTTTCCGATCACTGTCAGTGGCAGGGGGCTTCTTCCTGCTTTCCCTTTCGCCTCCCTGCATTGTGCCTACATATGCAAATTAACCGCCATCTTGTTGGCAGTTAACTGCCAATCATAGTTGGCAGTTAATTTGCATATAGCCCTGATTAGCCAATGAAAAGGGTATCGTCGTACGCCACTTACCATTTTTCTCTTTTATTAGTGTAGATATTATATTTTAAATGTGCCACAAGAATTAAAATCTTGAAAGTATATACTGAAGTCTCAGGTAAAGCTAATAGCCACCCTCTAAGTTTCTGTATTTCCTAAACCTACTTGGGAAACAAAGTTTAGTTGTATACAAAGGGATTCCTTGAGTAAGACAAAATGATGACTGGGAAGAGTTAATTTCCAATGATTTTTAAAGAACAATTTACCCTGGCCTGTTTGGCCCAGAGGATAGAACGTCACCCTGTGGACTGAGGGGTCCTGGGTTTGATTCCGGTCTGGGGCTCCTGCTCAGGTTGTGGGCTTGATCCCCAGTGGGGGGCGTGCAGGAGGCAGCCGATCAATGATTCTCTCTCATCATTAATGTTTCTATCTGTTCTCCCTCTCTCTCTCTCTCTCTCTCTGAAATCAATAGAAATATATACATATTTTAAAAAGAACGATTTAAGACAACTGTAATTTAAGGCCAATTTCAAAATATCTTTATTAAAATTGTGTTAAAAAGTTACTAGGCACCTAAAATCTGTACCCCAATCTTTACTTAATATCTCTCTTCCATCTAACCACACATCAAACATCTAAGTTCTTTCTAAGAAATTTAATACAGCCTCTGCTAAGATATGACTGTAGGTAAGCTACCCAAAATGGAAATGTTAATATTCTTACAATCATCACTTTCATTGTTACAAGGTACTTACCAATCTCCTGTTTTTTATGTTCTTAAGTAAAAGGCCATCACATCCATATAAAGTAATTCATAATGTTCAACAAAGCTTTATGATAATTCCCTCTACGACATCTTAATGATCTTTTTAAGTATATAGAGCTTATTCATTATGAACCAGGACTCCGGTGGAGTGCGAGTATCCTGCTACTCAGGAATACTTAATGAGCAGCCCAAGTGTTCTGCTGCAGGTGGTTCCATCGGGCACACCATAAACAACCCAATGGAATAAGCAGTCTTTAAATTGCTGTCAAGATCTACTCTCAAACACATATTTAGACATATGGTCCTGTGAACATATGCTTAAACATTTCTCTTTTGCTTGTATAAATGAGAACCCAGTTTAGGAATACTTACAGTTAGCATTGGAGTTGTCAACAGGCCCCAAGCAAAGAATTCAAGGAAGATTACAATTGCAGCATGATACACACGTGGTCGGCCAAAGCCTTCTTGCTAAAAAAGGAAGAAAGCTATTATAAAAAAGAGTAAAGAAAACTTTAAAATCCATTATCCTAAAATGGCATCTAACACACACACACACAATATAAATTTAAAACCTAGCCTATATAATAAAAGGCTAATATGCAAATCGACCGAACGGTGGAATGACTGGTCGCTATGACACGCACTGACCCCCAGGGGGCAGATGCTCAACGCAGGAGCCATCCCCTGGGGGTCAGTGCACTGCCACAGGGGGAGTGCCGCTCAGCCAGAAGCTGGTAAGCACAGTGCCATTGTAGCAGCTTTAACAACCCCTTGGGGGATGTCCGACTGCTGGCTTAGGCCTGGGTCCCGGCCTGCAAGAGGGCGCAGGCCAGGCTGAGGGACCTCCACATCCCCCCAGTGCACGAATGTCATGCACCAGGCCTCTAGTCTTTAAGATAAAACTTCATTCCGCAGTATCCCTGACTCTTTCATCTTCCCTAATTACAGAAAGTACCATGATTATAGACTTACTACTCATCCCATCAATACAAATCACTGGAGCTTTGGTAAAAAATCAACTGATTCTTCAAGAGACTGAGGTTCCATGACCTCACTATGGAGTTTCCTTAAAAAACTGAAAATGGAACTCCCATTTGACCCTGTGATCCCACTTCTAGGAATATATCCCAAGAAACCAGAAACACCAATCAGAAAGGATATATGCACGCCTATGTTCATAGCAGCACAATTCACCATAGCTAAGATCTGGAAACAGCCTAAGTGCCCATCAGTAGATGAATGGATTAGAAAACTGTGGTACATCTACACGATGGAATACTATGCTGCTGTAAAAAGGAAGGAACTCTTACCATTTGCAACGTCATGGATGGAACTGGAGAGCATTATGCTAAGTGAAATAAGCCAGTCAATAAAGGAAAAATACCACATGATCTCACCCATTCATGGACAATAGAGACCATTATAAACTTTTGAACAATAATAGATACAGAGGCAGAGCTGCCTCAAACAGATTGTCAAACTGCAGTGGGAAGGCCGGGGAGGGTTGGGGGGCAGGAGGTAGGGGGGTAAGAGATCAACTAAAGGACTTGTATGCATGCATATAAGCATAGCCAATGGACATAAGACACTGGGTGATAGGGGAGGCTAGGGGACTGTCTAGGGCAGGGGGATAAAATGGATACATATGTAATACCCTTTGTAATACTTTAAGCAATAAAAAAAAAAAAGTATTTATTGTTGAGATTATCAGATTGGCTATCATCAACAAATCAACAAACGACAAGTGCTGGAGAGGATGTGGAGAAGAAGGAACACTTGTGCACTGCTGGTGGGAATGAAAACTGGTGCAGCCACTATAGAAGACAGTATGGAGTTTCCTCAAAAAACTACAAATGGAACTCCCATTTGACCCTGTGATCCCACTTCTAGGAATATATCCCAAGAAACCAGAAACACCAATCAGAAAGGATATATGCACCTCTATGTTCATAGCAGCACAATTCACCATAGCTAGAATCTGGAAACAGCCTAAGTGCCCATCAGTAGATGAATGGATTAGAAACTGTGGTACATCTACACGATGGAATACTACGCTGCTGCAAAAAAGAAGGAACTCTTACCATTTGCAACGTCATGGATGGAACTGGAGAGCATTATGCTAAGTGAAATAAGCCAGTCAACTTAAACTTAAGCCAGTTCAAAATAAACTTTTGAACAATAATAGAAACAGAGGCAGAGCAGCCTCAAACAGATTGTCAAACTGTAGCGGGAAGGCCGGGGAGGGGTGGGGGGCAGGATGGAGGGGTGTAAGAGATCAACCAAAGGACTTGTATGCATGCATATAAGCATAACCAATGGACATAAGACACTGGGGGGTAGGGGAGGCCAGGGGATTGTCAAGGGCGGGGGGGAAAAAGGGACACATATGTAATACCCTTTGTAAGACTGTAAGCAATAAAATAAAATTTAAAAAAATAATAAAATAAAAAATAAAATAAAAAAATAAGTATTTATTGTTCAGATTATTAGTTGTTCCTCTTTTTCCCCCATAGCTCCCCTCCACCCAGTTCCTACTCCACCCTCTGCCCTTACCCTCCCACTGTCCTCATCCATAGGTGTACGATTTTTGTCCAGTCTCTTACCACACCCCTTTCCCCGAGAATTGTCAGTCCACTCCCTTTCTATGCCCCTGATTCTATTATATTCACCAGTTTACTCTGTTCATCAGATTTTTTATTCACTTGTTAGATACGTATTTGTTGTTCATAATTTTTATCTTTACCTTTTTCTTCTTCTTCCTCTTCTTAAAGAATGCCTTTCAGCATTTCATATAATACTGGTCTGATGGTGATGAACTCCTTTAGCTTTTTCTTATCAGTGAAGCTCTTCATCTGACCTTCAGTTCTGAATGATAGCTTTGCTGGATAAAGTAATATTGGTTGTAGGTTCTTGCTATTCATCACTTTGAATATTTCTTGCCACTCCCTTCTGGCCTGCATAGTTTTGGTTGAGAAATCAGCTGACAGTCGTATGGGTACTCCCTTGTAGGTAACTGACTTTTTTTCTCTTGCTGCTTTTAAGATTCTCTCTTTGTCTTTTGCCCTTGGCATTTTAATTATGATGTGTCTTGGTGTGGTCTTCTTTGGATTCCTTTTGTTTCGTGTTCTCTGCACTTCCTGGACTTGTAAGTCTATTTCTTTCATCAATTAGGGGGTTTTCTGTCATTATTTCATCAAACAGGTTTTCAATATCTTGTTCTCTCTCTTCTTCTGGCACCCCGATAATTCGGATGTTGGTATGCCAGAAGTTGTCCCAGAGGCTCCTTACACTATCTAGATATTTTTGGATTCTTTTTCTTTTTGCTTTTCCGGTTGGGTGATTTTTGCTTCTTCGTATTTCAAATCTTTGACTTGATTCTTGGGATCCTCTTGTCTGCTATTGGATCTCTGTACATTATTCTTTATTTCAGTCAGTGTATGCTTAATTTCTAGTTGGTCCTTTTTCATATCCTCGAGGGTCTCACTAAGTTTATCAGCGGTTTCTAGAAAATTCTTGAAAAATCTTATAACCGTGGTTTTGAACTCTATATCCAGTAGTTTGCTTTCCTCCATTTGTCATTTGTGATCTGTTGCTTTGTCTCCGCATTCTGGCTGCTTCCCTGTGTTGACAGAGTGCCTTTCTGTGCTAGGTGTCCTATAGGGCTCAGTGGCCCAGCCTCCCCAATTACCTGAGGTGGACACTCTTGATGCACCCCTTTGTAGACTGTGTGCACAGTCTTGTAGTTAAGCGCTGATTGTTGTAGGTATCACTGGGAGGAATTGACCTCCAGGCCAATTGGCTGTGAGAGTCAGCTGTGTCTACAGTGGGAGAACTTCTGTGCTGAAGACACCCTTCTGGGGCAAGACTTGCTTCAGTGGGGCTTTGGTGCTCACTGAGTCTGCCCTCTGGGTGTGTCACTTATGGATCTGAGGACTTGTAATCTGGATGGTCCCACTCTGACCACTGGGTACACTGGCACCTGGATCTCTAAGGAGGTGCTATTTTAGCCTCTGCCTGAGGCTACCCAGCAGGAGCTAGGGAGAGATCTGCAGATTCCTCTTCCTTGTTTGGGGTTTGGAGATGCCCAGATGAGGCCCAGCTGTGAAGCAATGCAAGCTTCTGTGGGGCCTTGGGCCTTCTTTTGGATGTTCTGGGTCTCTCTGACCCAGCTGCAGTATGTTAGGTAATTTTAGATCTCAAAGTGACAGCCCATTCATATGCAAAAGCCTCTGCTAGCAACTTCAGTGGGGCAGTGTCTCAGGGACTCAACAGGGCAGAGCAAACAGCTATGGCTGATGCTCAGCCCTGCCCTAAGAGGCCCCCAGATCTCAGTGTCCCGTCTCAGTGTCCCGGTAATCGCTGCAAGCACCTCTGAGAGAAAGCCACCCTCGAGTTCCGCCCAATGCGAGACAGTCCAGTTTCTCCCCCTATGAGTCCTGGGTCCCCAGAGACTTCCCAGAACTGGAGTTCAGAGCAGTTGGGAGCTTGTAACTCCCTCCCGATTGAAAAAGACACTGGCGTCCTCCGTTGCCAGCCCTTTCCACACGCGCGCCTCCATACCTCTGCACTTTCCTCCCAAACCTCCTCTGAGTCTCAGTGTGCTTTTCTCTTTCCTTCTAGTTGTAGAATTTCCACTCAGCCATCTTTCCTGTGGTTCTGGATGATGTCTGTTTTGTCTTTTAGTTGTAGTTTTGAAGTGGTTGTGCAAGGCAGCATTTTCAGGTGTTTACCTATGTCGCCATCTTGGTTTCTTCTATTCTGTCTCTTAATTGTGTGTTGTTTTTCAGCATCTTGGCCTCTATAGGTCTAAAGTTCCTCTAGCCACATAAGGAAACGCAGGCACTGGAGTCAATCATATGCTCAAAAGCTTCAGGGAAGTGCAGATGATGTAAATTCAGTGGTTAGGGGAAGAAACATACACCATACCTGAAAGTGTCAAAATCTTGTTTCCTGTTTCTGTTTTAAGACTGGGCCTATTCTGCTAGTTTTCTGCAGTTTGTGACTTCCTGGAGAGGAAATCTAAAACTCCTCTTAACTGAATGTTCTCCGCCTCTGTTACAATGCTTGTTATGAGATCAAGTGCTGTTAGCACTTGGTAGACCTAGAAGTGAACGTACAAAAGATTCTGTAAAACCCACATGATTCCTATGTTTATATTTTCAAGTCTTCAAAAGGTAAAATTACAGCCCTAACCGGTTTGGCTCAGTGAATAGATCATCGGCCTGCAGACTGAGGGGTCCCAGGTTCGATTCCAGTCAAGGGCATGTACCTTGGTTGCAGGCACATCCCCAGTGGGGAGTGTGGAGGAGGCAGCTAAATCGATGTTTCGCTCTCATCGATGTTTCTAACTCTCTATCCCTCTCCCTTCCCCTCTGTAAAAAATCAATAAAGTATATTTTTAAAAATTTTTTTTGAAAAGGTAAAATTACATATGTATTATTTAACTAGAATCTAATCATAACAAAAGATCAGACAAATCCAGACTGTGGGACATTCAACAAGGCAACTGGCCTATTCTCCTTAAAAATCTCAATGTTATAAAAGACAGAAGTAAAGGAAGAAAGACCACAGTCATAACAACCAAACTAATGTCATTTTTCTGGTCTTTTAAACAGCAAACAGTAGAATGTAGAAAAAATTTGAAAGAAATAGACCAGTTTCTTTCAACAAAGAAATGGTATAGATAAAGAAAAGAAAAAAGGAGGGAGAACTATGTTAGTATATAGATTAAAATAAATTTAAGAGATATGTGGACTTTGAGTTTTGATTTAAATAAACTGGAAAAAAAGAGACAATTTTAAGTCAATCATGGAAATTTTAAACTGCACTGGTATTAGATGATAACAAAAGTAGGAGATAGGGTGGCAAAAGGATATATTTTTATTTTATTTTATTTTTAAGGATATATTTTTAAAAGTAAATAGCCTATATGCTTTTACTGATAATTTCATAATTACTTGGTTGAAAATTCTGATAGTCACTCACTGTATACAGCAAAGCAAATGCTTCCAAACAGTCAAACAGCGTGAATGTCAATAAATAGCCTACAGCTCTTGAATCATTTGTTTTATTTATCAAGAATCTCAAGCCCTAACCGGTTTGGCTCAGTGGATAGAGCATCAGCCTGCGGACTAAAGGTCCCAGGTTTGATTCCAGTCAAGGGCATGTACCTTGACTGTGGGAACATCCCCAGTAGGGAGTGTGTAGAAGGCAGCTGGTTGATGTTTCTCTCTATCCCTCTCCCTTCCTCTCTGTAAAAAAAAAAATCAATAAAATATATATATTTTTTAAAAAAAAGAATCTCAAAAAACTCCGAAAAACAGCTACAAGTAGGAAGCACAGGAAGACTACTCTTTTTTTTTTATTTGCAGTTTCTGTGACTTGGTGCTCTTTCCCAGGCAATGAAGCTTTATTTATGGAGACCATTGGATAGAGACCATGGTGCTGCAATGCTGATTAAATATTTTTTAAGATGCACATTTTATTCTATGTGCACATTTCTTCATGCTATTATTTTTAATACCTTGCAAAAAACAAATAAACCCAGACAACCCACCTTTTTGTTCACACATTATATATTTTAAAGTAAAAATTTAAAAAATAAACAGGTCTCTTTTAAAATGCAAATATTACATTATTATTCTCCTCTCTACATAAATTACTTTAATTGTACTATCATACGTACCTAACACCTAACAGTGATATATGAGAAAAATGCAACAGGCAGGCCTTGACATGGTGGGCACTTTGTGTGAGCAATCAAACAAATGGTAACAAAAGTAAATCTTCCTTACTTGCAATTATTTCTAAGTTCTTGGGGCCCAATATGCTGAGGAAAAAAGTGTCATACATTTATTCCTCCTTTAAATTATCTGAGCTAATTAGAAAGGCTTTATAAAAAATTAACCGATTATTGCCCTGGCCAGTGTGGCTCAGTAGGTTGGAGCATTGTCCCATACACCAAAAGGTTGCTGGCTCATACCAAGGTTGCAAAACTGGTCCTTAGTTGGACTGCATATGAGAGGCAACCACTCGATGTTTCTCTCTCACATCAATGTTTCCCTCTCGCTCTAAAAAAAATAATATATCAATAAATATAGTATACTTGGGTGAGGATTAAAAAAACACACAATTATTTCCAGTTGAGCCTGATCTAGTACTGCCTCTCTCAAATCAGTTCAATGTCTCCCCTCTTCATTTTGTTGCCCTTTTATAAATCATTACAGAACATCTTGAGACATTTGAAAGCAGACGATGAAAAATGAGTCGTGCCCAGCAGGCCTGGCTCAGAGGTTGAGCGGCAAACTATGAACCAGGAAGTCTTGGTTCAATTCCGGTCAGGGCACATGCCTGGGTTGCGTGCTCAGTCCCCAATAGGGGGCATGCAGGAGGCAGCCAACCAACAATTCTCATCATTGAGAATTGTTTCTCTCCCCTTCTACCTTTCTTGTTGATATCAATTAAAAATTTTTTTAAAATAAGTGTCATGATGTCTTCACACACTCACATTACCATCTCTCCCATAGCTGACTACTGTGGCCTTGGAACCCTGCCTTGACTCTTTCCTGCCCCTTTGACACTACACTCAGAGTGATCATTCTAAAATACAAATCTCATCCTGTCACTCCTGCACAAGACTACAAAAACCGGCCCACAAATTCCTCCTATTCCTGTATACCAACATTTTGGCAACATATCTGTGCTGCCGATTCCATCAACAGGTGGAGTTATTTCTCCACTTCCTGGATTGGAGCTGGCTTAACCAACAGATGTCAGGTGAAATAACAAGGTGGACTTCTGAACCTAGACCCCTAGAAGTCTTCAATACCAAGTGGAGAAATCCCTTAGGTATAGGAGAATGAGAGCATTTTAAGCCTCCCAATTGGTGCCCCTTAGACCCAGCAGTGAACAGCCATCACCCATTGCCTGACAAAAGGAGCACGGCCATCTTAAGTCACCCACCCAACTCCAAGCCTCCAGATGACTACAGTATCTGCCATCAAAGCTAATGAAGAACCCCTGGCCGAATGCGGCCCAAACTGCTAACCCCCCAAAGTATTGTGAAAAGCTACTAATTTGGGAGTAGTTTCTTATGTAGTAATTATTAAGTGATACAACCACCCTCCTTTTGCCCTCATGATGAGGTTTAAACTCTTAAGACTGCTTTTGTAACACGATGAGGTTCCTTTGGTAATTCTCCAGTCTCATCCCTCAGTTCAAACATAACTTCATAAAATATTTGTGAGATTGAAGAATCATATTCACACAAACCATTTTTTGATATTTCATTTTAAAAATGTACTAGTTAGGTATTACAGACAGTTGTGGTCAGAAAGGGCAACAAGAATTCCTGAAAGCCCAGCTGGCGTGGCTCAGTGGTTGAGCACTGACCCATGAACCAGGAGGTCATGGTTTGATTCCGTCAGGGCACATGCCCTGGTTGCAGGCTCAGTCCCCAGTAGGAGGCATGCAGGAGGCAGCCGATCAATGATTCTTTTTCATCATTGATGTTTCTATCCTCCTCTCCATTTCTCTCTTTCTCTGAAATCAATAAAAATATACTTTACAAAAGAATAAAAATACGCATCATGGTTGGTGTTTCTCAATGGTTAGAGCATCAGCCCACACACTGAAAGGGTCGTCAAGGGCACATACCTGGGTTGCAGGTTCAATCCCTGGCCCTTGACAGGTGTGCAGGAGGCAACCAATCGATATGATTCTCTCACATCGATGTTTCTCTTTCTCTCTCTCTTCCTATCACCCTTTCTAAAAACCAATGGAAAAAATATCCTCGGGTGAGGATTAACAACATAAGTAAAAATAAAATGAGTTCCCAAAAACTGGGGTCCATTTTTAAAAAAGGAAAAGAATAAAAGTACTCAACTCCAACTGATGAGTTACTTGCTGAGCTCTATCTACTATATGTCAGCTAGATGCTGGGGACAATACTAGCAACAATAGAAACTATTCCTGCTCCCATTTCATGGCTGCAAAATTTAAGAGGAAATGAACACTCTGAAGGATAAGGACAGTCTATCACGAAGAAGCCTGAGCTATACCCAGGCAAAACAGGGTCCTGTGACAGGGGCCACAGACACTATGCCACACACTCATCACACACATTACACTTTTGAGATAGTAACTATTAACCCCTAATTTTATAGATGACACAACTCAGATGGAGAATTTACTTGTAACTTGCCCAACTCCAATGGTTAGTAACTGCCTACGCTGGTATTCCATCCAGAGTCATATACCTCCGGAGTGTGTGTTACCACTGTATTACTTACACTGTCTTTCTCTTAGCCCAAACTTCTCGCCAAATGGAATTAGCACAGATATATGGCAGGCAGCCTGGACTGCAGCAACCTGAGCAAGAGGTAAATAGGAGCGCTCCTTAGGCAAAGCAGTATAGACCTGTACTCACGGACCCATCCCTTTCCCCACACTAAGGAATGTGGCCTGGCTAGTGTGTAACTGGGCAAAAGGACAATCTCTATTAACCCCCTCATCTGCTTTCTCACCATGACCTGAAAAGTTCAGATAAACTAGGGCATATGGCTTTTGTCAATCAGGTCATCTGTTGTCAGTTAGAAAAAGATAAGGTTAAAAATTACTCCCACTTGTTTCACACAGGATCCCAGTAAACATCAGTGACATGTCAACATGGAAGCAAAAGACAGAGAGGCTGTCATACACACCAACAGAATAAAAAGTAGAGTCCACATATAACCCATGTATGCATGTCCAGATGATTTCGGGCAACAGCACCAAATCCATTCAGTGGGGAAAGAACAACTGCTTCAACAAAGAGGGCTGAGACAACTGAATTTCCACTTATAAAGAATAAAGCTGGACCTACCTCACACCATGTATAAAAAGTAATTCAGAATGAATGAATGACCTCAGCTAAACCCATAAAACTCCTCACAGGAAACACAGATGTAAATCTTGGATTTAGTAATGGATGCTTAGATATGACTCCAAACTATAAGCCACAGAAGAAAAAACAGATATGGGCTTCATCAAAATTACAAGCTTTAACTGGACTTTACCAAAATTTAAAACTTCTATAGATCAAAGGACACAATCAACAGAATGAAAAGGCAACCTGTGGAGCTGTGGAGGAAATATTTGTAAAGCATATATCTGATGAGCTAATATCTCGAATATATTAGAAACTTCTACAACCCAACAAAAAAAACACACCAAATAACCCGATTTACACAGTGTTGATGACAACATGTATCAACAACAACCTTGAGGACATCACATCTAAGTAAAATAAACTGGTCACAAAAAGACAAACAGTAAATGGCTTCACTTATATGAGGTATCTAGAGAAGTCAAACTAAGAAGCTGAAAGCAGAATGGTGGTTGTCAGGGGATTTGTGATGGAGTAAATGGGAGTGGCTATTTAATGGATATAAAGTTTCAGTTTTACAAGATAAAAAAGTTCTGGAGATTGTAAAACAATGTGAACATAATTAACACTAATGAACTACATAAAATGGTTAAAATGGTAAATTTTGTTAAATATGGCTATTAAAATATTTCTTAAATCAACTCTATTTCCATATATTGGCAACAAACAATTGTGAATTTAATTTTTTTAAGAACTTACATTGGTATTACATTTACATTACATGTACGATAGCACCAAAATATGAAATAGGGAATAATCTGACAACTGTTGTGGAAGAATTATACACTGAAACCTACAAAACACAGCTGAGAGAAATTAAAGAAGATCTAAAATAAATGGAGAGATAATGCATTCATGGATCAGAACGTTCAATATTGTTTTTAATCTTCAGAATCAACACCATCCCAATGAAAATACCAGCAGGGCCCTAGCCGGTTTGGCTCAGTGGATAGAGCGTCGGCCTATGGACTGAAGGGTCCCAGGTTCGATTCCAGCCAAGGGCACATGCCCGGGTTGCGGGGTCGATCCCCAGTAGGGGGTGTGCGATGATTCTCTCTCATCATTTATGTTTCTCTCTCTCTCTCCCTCTCCCTTTCTCTCTGAAATCAATAATAAATACACACACACACACACACACACCCCGATGCACTAAATCGTGCACATTAAAAGGGAATTAGAGGAAATATTTTAATATTGCTATTTGCCTTTTCTCTATAATAGAAGCATCATAGATGAAAGAAAATTAGTAAAATGTATATGAAAATCTCCCTCTTGTCAGAGTCTGGGGTGCACCGCGGGACCCTGAGTCAAATCCCCGCCCGTGCCTCGAAATCGCATGAGACCCAGACCCGGCTGGCCCCACCCCCATCAAGCCCTGCTGGGCAGGGGGTGCAGCCTCAGGTCCCCTCCCAAGGCCTGCCAAGTGTGGGGGGGGGGGCACAGCCTCAGGTCCTCCATCAAGTCCTGCCTGGGCAGGGGGCACAGCCTCAGGTCCCCGGCCCCAGCGTGGGGACAGGGGTGTGTGACCTCAGGTCCAGGCATGATGGCATGACCACCATTTGCATATTAGCTCTTTTATTATATAGGATAAGAAAGAAAATACTTTTTCTTTTTTGGTAGAAATTCATAAGCTGATTCAATACTTATAAAATGCAAAGACCCCAAATAGCCAAAACAATTTTAAAAGAGAAGAACAAGGTCATAGAACTAACTCTTATTTGTTCTTATTATGAACTTCCAATAACAGAGACTGAATAGTATTAATGTAAAGATAAACAAATAGATAGATCAATGAAAGAGAATCCAGAATAGACTAACATTTTGACTAAGCTACAAAGGCAATTCAGTGAATAAAAACGCCTTTTCAACAAATGATACAGCAACCAGTTATCTATATGCAAAAAGAAGTTCCATTATCATGCTGCACCATATAAAAAAATTAATGCACACCTCCCTTTCATAGAAGGCAATGATTACTTGGTTCCCCTCTATTATTCAGGTTAATACATCTCTTTGCCAATATCTTTTTTAGGTAAATATACCTCTTTGCCAAACAAGGTAGAAAAAAGGCAGCAGCCAATTCCTTAGAGTAGTAGCATGGGCAGTCTTTCCCTAGAGTAGTAGCTTCTAAGAACCTGAAACCATGAAGTCAAGCTATAGGGAAATTCCAACACATTAAAATAAAACCGAGTCCTGGGACCTGCAGAAAATAGCACCTGAAGTGATAGTACTAGGTGTACCGGTTAATAATGCGAATTTTGTAATCAAAGAAAACACGATAATTTCAAGAGAAGCATCAAAAGTGCTTTATTCAAAGTAATGTCCATCGCTAGCTACACATTTCCCCCATCTTTAGGTAATTTGTGGATACCGTCCCAATAGAACTTTCCTTGTTTTGAGGCAAACCATTCAGAGACCCAATTTTCCACTTCTTTGTACATTTTGAAGTGCTGCTCAGAAAGTGGGTGTGCCATCGATCAGAACAAATGGTCATCTGAAGGAGCAAGGTCTGGTGAATACGGCGGGTGGGTTAATTCTTCCCAGGCAAGATCTTTCAATCTGTCTTTAACTGGTTTTGAAGTGTGTGATGGTGCATTATCATGAAGCAAAATTACTTTGCCGTGTCTTCTGAAACATTCTGGTCATTTCATGATCAAAGCGTGGTTCAAATTGATTATTTGTTGTCAGTAGTGATCAGTATTAACGGTTTCACCTGGTTTTAGAAGCTCACAATACACCACACCTTCCTGATCCCACCAAACGCAGAGCATTGTCTTTCCGAAGCAATTTGGCCTTGCAGTCGATGTTGATGGTTGAACTGGATCAACCCATGATTTTGTGCATTTGGGATTCTCAAAATTAATCCACTTTTCATCGCCAGTCACAATTCTATGCAAAAAAGACTTTCTTTTATGCCATTGAAGCTACATTTTACTGATGACTTTTTGGTTTTCCATTTGTCTTTCGTTCAGTTGATGTTGGCACCTATTTTCCTTCCTTTAAAACAGGGGTTCTCAAACTACGGCCCGCCGAAAACATTTACCTGGCCCGCCGGGTGTTTTTGCCGCCGCTGTGTGCTTAGGAATTTGTTCACAGTTTTTTTTAAAACTATAGTCCGGCCCTCCAACGGTCTGAGGGACAGTGAACTGGCCCCGTTTAAAAAGTTTGAGGACCCCTGCTTTAAAATCTTTCCCATTGCTTGTAAATGACCGGAAATTGTTTGCTGAGCAACGTTTAATCTTTCTGCAAGTTGTTTTTGAGTTTGACACGCATCTTCATCCAATAATGCTTGTCATTGTTGGTCTTCAAACTTTTTCGTTTGACCTGGACGTTCTTTGTCTTTCACATCGAAATCATCACTTTTAAAGGGTTTAAACCAGCGCTCACAAGTATCTTGAGATGGAGGCTGTTCACCATAAGCTTCCCAAAGTATTCAGCAGCACTTTTCTTCAAAATGTTACAATGAATTAAAACTTCCCACAAATGCTTTTTG
Organism: Myotis daubentonii; assembly: GCF_963259705.1. Classification (NCBI taxonomy): domain Eukaryota; kingdom Metazoa; phylum Chordata; class Mammalia; order Chiroptera; family Vespertilionidae; genus Myotis; species Myotis daubentonii. Next base: position 1,398,867 of record NC_081850.1, on the reverse strand, counting down.
GCATGAAAAATTTGACATTTTTAAGCGTAAAAATATCTATAATGTTAATACCTTCAGCAAATTTGACATATGAAGTTTTGAAGCTTGCTGTCAATACAACAAAATAGCATGCATATCAAATCGCATTTATATAAACATATGTGTAACTCCATCTATTGAAAAACATCCGCATTTCTAACTGGTACACCTAGTACACAGAAACTGCAAGCAGGGAAGATGCATAATTTGGAGGCACTGGCATATGACATGAACATATCTGACTAAAGGCATTCACTGCTTTCTCAGCCACCACACATTCCAAAAAGCACCAGTGCCACCTGCCCAGGCCAGCTTTCTCACTAACTCACCAAGCACCAAGGAAACTCATTTCCTGTATTTGTTGCAATTTATTAATACATAGTGACTTTATGCACCTTCAGAGAAAAGGAAAGCCTGGACGGGAACATCTACTTGTGGCCAAGTAACCTTCAGGATTCAGAGAAGGAATATGGGAATAAATTGTCTAGGTTTCTTTAAGTAAACATTCCTTAAAAGTTCCTGCTCTAAGCACATAATGAACAATTCTAATTTTTAGAGTAGGTTCTAGTTCCTGTATCGATTAGTAAACGAGAGAACTGAATACTCTTATTAATCAGGGAACCCTTATACATTCTGACCAATCATTTATGCCAAACATATTGAGAAATAAGAAAAATAACAGCTAATACGTACTGAAGACTCACTAGGTGCCAGGTGGTGGTACCCTCACAACCCTCTGAGGTAAATATTACCATTAATTCGGAGAGGTGGTGTGTAACTTGCCCCAAGTCATAGTTACGGTGGGACCTGGGATTCCAAGCATGCTCATCGAATCCCATGCTAAGTGCTCCACCTGCAGATTATCTTCCTATCCCAGGGGAACCGAGCAGCACCGCGCAGAGCCGTAACGGTGTTTGCAGGCGAGACCACACCGATGCACACTGTGGAAGGCAGGCTGGCGGTGAGGATCGCGAGTCAAAATCCAGGTCAAAAGCGCCGAGGCCGGAGCCGCAGGCAGGAGAGGAAGATACCGCCTCCTCTTCACCTGGGAGCTGACTCGGCAACGCGCTGAACGTGCAGGTGCGAGACAATGAAAGTGAGGCCCTAGATTACTAGCTGGCCACCAGCTCGTAATTACTGTCCATCAACTCAAAAAAGCAGGAGGAGCTGGCAGCTTGGTTTTGTAGGGGCAGAAAGGTAGCCAGCCTTTTTAAAAAAATATTTTATTGATTTTTTACAGAGAGGAAGGGAGAGGGACAGAGAGCTAGAAACATCGATGAGAGAGAAACATCGATCAGCCGCCTCCTGCACATCTCCCACTGGGGATGTGCCCGCAACCCAGGTACATGCCCTTGACCAGAATCGAACCCGGGACCTTTCAGTCCGCAGGCCGACGCTCTATCCGCTGAGCCAAACCGGTCAGGGCGAACCAGCCTACTTTTAACATAACCAGAAAAAGGAAGAAAAAACAACTCAATAGGTCCCTCCCCTGTCACGGTAAATGTCCGACAATCCAGAAATCCTGTTTGAACGAGGACCCCCTCTCGCTCTCCCGCCTTTTCAAAGCTAATTCCCCGTGGGCACTCGCCGGCCATTCACGGATTAGGCGCCGGCCGGGCCGACGGGCCGCCGCTGCCCGCGGTCCCGGCAGAACCGGGGCCGGAAACCCGCTCCGCCGCCGTCCACGAAGGACGCTCCCCCTGCGCCTCCTCCCAGTCCCACGAACGGGGCGCGCACCCCCGTATGCAAGCACTTGCCATTCCTTAAAAGCAAACGTAGACATGCGAGTTAAAAATGTGAAGCCTACTAGTATCTTTAATTGTCCCGAAATTTCCACTTTTCTTTGGAAAAACGTTTCCTTGGTGTGAGTTCCTGTTCGTCGTAAGGTCTCTCTTTCCTAAGTGGACGGGAGCGGGCGGAGGGGCGGGAAGGAAAGGGCTGAGACACCGGCGTCGCGCGTCTCCCGGCCCAGGCCCGGCGGCCCGGCGGCTGCAGAGGCGCACGAACCTCCCGCCGGGCCGGGCCGGGCCCGCAGCCCCCCGCCCCCACGGGCTGCCCGGACCGCGCCGCGAACCTGGGCCGACACCCCTGAACGGGAAACTCAGCAAGAGCCCGACCCTCCGCAGGCGGCCCCCCGATCCCCCCGCGCCCGCTCACCCCGCATCCGCCGGCGGCCCGCGCGCCCGCGCGCTCCTCGGCCATGGCTCCCGCCTCCGGCTCCGGCTCCCCGCTCAGGCCGCGCCGGCTCCCGCTCCCGGCGCCCCGGCAGGACTGCGCCGCCCGCCCGCGCCCTCATGGGCTCCGCGCCGGTGCCTGCGGGCCGGCGGCCCAGGCGGAGGCGGCGGGGGAGGTCTGACGCCCGCGCCCCGCCCCGCCCCCGTCCCCCGGCGCGCGGAAGTGCGTCATCACCGGGGCCGGGCTTCTTCCGGAGGCGGGTGGAGCGGGCGGGCGCGGACGGGGGCGGGGACGGGGGACCGCTCAGGAGACAGCCGGCCAGAGCCCCTGGCAGCCCGGCCGCCGGAGCTGGTGCCGGGCCGCACCCCGCCTCTGTGAACCGGGGTTCGGGGACGTGGCGGCCCCTTGGCCGAGCGCTAAGCTGCCGACTCGGGGACCTCAGAGCTCTGAAGTGACCACGAAAGGTGGTCTGAAAACCTCTACTAAGAGCAGTTCATAGTGGGTAGCCATGTCCTGGCTGACCAAGGCCAAGTTTCAGCCTTGACTGAGCTTACTGTCTTTTTGCATCTAAGACAACACCCTGTGCATCGTCAGGGTCAGGGTCACGCCCCTCGCGTCCAGGCCCTCAGGGCGCAGCCACGTGCCTGGGCGCCGGGCGCACGTGCCCTCCTTACGGTGTTAATTGTCAGCTGCCAGCTGCCCTGCACCCACCTGCCTAAAGCAGCCTGTGTCTGTCACTTTACTTTCCACCCAGTCCCACAGCTTCCCTGCGTTGCTTTCTCCCAACCTTCGGTGGTTCTCAACGTTCCGAATGCCCCTTCCTAATACAGCTCCTCATGTTGTGGCGACCCCCAACCATAAAATCATTTTCCTGGCTACTTCATCACTGTAATGTTGCTACTGTTATGAATCGTAATGTAAGTATCTGATAGGCAGGATGTATTTTCATTGTTACAAATTGAACATAATTAAAGCATAGTGATTAATCACAAAAACAATATGAAATTATATATGTGTTTTCCGACGGTCGCGACCCACAGGTTGAGAACCGCGGTATGGACCTCCTGAAACCCACCCGTGTCTCCTCCTTTGATGGTGATGTATAAAAATAGGTGAAAAATGCATTCTCCGGTGTTATCCCAATGCGTTAAAATGCTGCTGCGTCCCGGCAGTTATCACAGTTTGGCTCAGATGAACTCGGATGCTCTCCACAGGTGTGAAGGTTGGCAGTGGCGTAGGAAGCCCGTGACGCTGGTCCTGGGCGGTCTGAGGCCGTCAGTGCCTGACAGGGCAGCGGGGCACTGACCTGGTCCTCTCAGACGGCGTCGCCGTGACAACCATTCAAACTGTAGAGAATTTTTATGACTTTATTTGCGGCAAACTGGCCACAATGCTCCGGAGAACGGCAGTTTTGCACCTTATTTTATACATTCCAATCAAAGAGGAGGCTTACGTGGGCTACATGACAGCCACGGCTGCCTTCGCAGCCAGACGCAAGAGAGCCAGGCTGAGGGCTGCAGCAGCTATGCAGCGGCGTGGGGGTCGGTCTTGGGCCCCGGGGAAGTGGATTCTGCGGGGCGGCAGCCACGCCACGCACAACACGGAGGAGGAGGAGAGGGGGGGAGGGGGAGGGGGAGGACGCGGACGACGGAGGCTCCAGCGCGAGCACGCCTGGAAGATCATCAGTGCCTTCCGCTACTATGGCACCAGTATGCATGAGCGAGTGAACCGAGCAGAAAGACAATTTCGATCACTTCCAGCTAATCAACAGAAACTCCTGCCTCAGTTTCTTCTCCACTTGGACAAGATCCGGAAATACATTGATCATAATCAAGGAAAACTACTGACCATTGTGAATGATTGCATACATATGTTTGCAAACAAAGAACATGGATAAAATGAGAATGGGAAGATTATGTCAGCATCTACGTTTGATATGGATAAGTTAAAATCCATATTGAAACAGTTTGTGAGAGACTGGTGTGAAAGTGGAAAAGCAGAAAGGGATGCCTGCTACCAGCCAATCATTAAAGAAATTTTTTAAATTTTTCCAAAAGAGATGGGATCCTTCTAAAGTAAATATTCTGGTACCTGATGCTGAACTAGGAAGACTGGCCTGGGAAATAGCTATGCTAGGTTATGCTTGTCAAGGGAACGAATGGAGGTTTTTAATGCTCTTTTCTTTCAACTTTGTAGTCAACAGATGTTCTGAAATTAATAAATATAAGCTTTATCCTATCAAAAAATGGGCAAAGGACCTAAATAGACACTTTTCAAAAGAGGACATTCAGAAAGACAAGAGACACATGAAAATATGCTCAAAGTCACTAATCATCTGAGAGATGCAAATCAAAACAACAATGAGGTACCATCTCACACCTGTCAGAATGGCTATCATCAACAAATCAACAAACGACAAGTGCTGGAGAGGATGTGGAGAAAAAGGAACACTTGTGCACTGCTGGTGGGAATGCAGACTGGTGCAGCCACTGTGGAAGACAGTATGGAGTTTCCTCAAAAAGTTAAAAATGGAACTCCCATTTGACCCAGTGATCCCACTTCTAGGAATATATCCCAGGAAACCAGAAACACCAATCAGAAAGGATATATGCATCCCTATGTTCATAGCAGCACAATTCACCATAGCTAAGATCTGGAAACAGCCCAAGTGCCCATCAGTAGATGAATGGATTAGAAAACTGTGGTACCTCTACACGATGGAATACTATGCTGCTGTAAAAAGGAAGGAATTCTTACCATTTGCAACGTCATGGATGGAACTGGAGAGCATTATGCTAAATGAAATAAGCCAGTCAATGAAAGAAAAATACCACATGATCAAACTCATTTATGGATAATAAAGACCATTATAAACTGATGAGCAAAAATAGATACAGAGGCAGAGCAGCCTTGAACAGACTGTCAAACTACAGCCGGAAGGCTGGGGAGGGTTAGGGGGCTGGCAGGGGGAGTGGGGGGTCAGGTAAGAGATCAACCGAAGGACTTGTGTGCATGCATATAAGCATAACCAATGGACATAAGACACTGGGGGGTAGGGGACTCCGGGGGATTGTCAAGGGGCGGGGGGTGGGAAGGAGACATATGTACTACTCTTTGTAATTCTTTAAGCAATAAAAAAAATAAAAAATAAAAAATATATAAGCTTTATCCCTGGGTCCATCAGTTTAGCAATAACCGGAGGTCAGCTGATGAGATTTGACCCATCTTTTTCCCTGATGTTGACCCCTGCTGTCTTCCTCCTGGTTCTAATTTTTCTATGACAGCAGCAGATTTTCAGGAGATATACTCAGAATGCAATACCTGGGACTGTATTGCTACCTGTTTCTTCATAGACACAGCTCACAATGTAATTGATTATATTGACACAATATGGAAAATACTCAAGCCAGGTGGAATTTGGATAAATCTAGGTCCTCTGCTCTACCACTTCAAAAATTTGGCGAATGAACTTTCCATGGAATTGAGCTATGTGGATCTAAAATACATTGTTCTGCAGTATGGATTCCAGCTAGAGGTGGAAAAGAATCTGTCTTGTCAACATACACTGTGAATGACCTCTCCATGATGAAATACTGCTATGAATGTGTCTGTTTGTGGTCCATAAACTACAATAATGGTCTCAAGAGATATCACCAGGAAAAAAGTTAAATAAGAGCAAATCCTGAAATAAACAACTCAAAATCAACTATCAAATGACAGGACACAACCTCAAATCAGTGGTGCCTTCTTATTCCTAACAAAGTTTAGAAATAGTGTCTATTTTCTTAATATGTCTATCACTTTTTCAGAAATATACTATGCCATGAGTATTTGTACTACACACGTAAAAACGGAGGCAGTATCTTCGAGTTTACTTTTTCCTTGAAACCCAGAATTGTCTTTCAGTAGAAAAAAACTTTATCTCGAGTGTTTTCATGAAGCTGTCCGTCCCAAGCTGCCATGCTAATGACTAATAGTATTGAAGAAATAACCTCCCTTTTGTTTTGTAGGTATTGCACATGTTATCTTTAGAAGAGTCTAAGGATCCTCTCATTCAACATCTGGAATTAAGACTTATTCACTCGGACTAAGCAACCTATACATAAAATGTGTGTCTTTTATTCAAATCTTTTATTTTTCTAGCTCAGTTGAACTTAGGGAAGCATCAAACCTTTCATTTTTATGAATTACTGAACGTAAGAGTATCACGGGCCAGTAAAAATGCATTCAAATAACCAAGAAATTAGTAAGTCTTTTGGCCTCACTAAACTGAACACCTTCTGAAAGCATACTCATCATGGATCACTCTGAAATGTATGAAGATCTTAACAATCTGAGTAAAACAATCCTTTATTAAAGGTACTGTTAGGGAAAACTAAGATGGCGGCATAGATAAACACCGGGAAATTGCCACCTCCCACAACAATTGAAAAATACGGCAAAGGACAGAGCGGACATCATCCAGAACAACAGGAAGGGTGGCTGAGTGTAAATTCTACAACTAGAAGGAAAGAGAAGCACACTGAGAGCCAGAGGAGCTGCGGAGGTGAAGTGCAGAGGTACGGCAGCTCGTGCGCACGGAAAGGGGGTGGCACCTGAGGAAGTGGCTGTCTTTTTGAATCACAAGCTCCCGACTGCTCTGAACTCCGGTTCCAGGAAGTCTCTGGGGACCCAGGACTCATATGGGGAGAAGCTGGATGGTCGGACAGCGGGCGAACTTGAGGGCGGCTTTCCCTCAGAGGTGCTTGCAGCAATTATCGGGTCACTGAGACTCGCGACTCCTTAGGGCTGGGCGGAGAATCAGCCATAGCTGCTTGCTCCGCCCTTTGATTCCCTGAGACCCCGCCCCACCCAGGCTGTGGCAGAGGCTTTTGCATGTGAATGTACCGGCCCTTTGCAAACTGATAATTACCTAACTGCAGCTGAGCCAGGCAGACCCGGAACTTCCAAGAGAAGGCCCAAGGCCCCGCAGCGGCTTGCATTGCTTCACAGCTGAGCCTCTTCGTGGCTCCTGCTGTCTGGCCTCAGGCAGAGGCTGAATTAGCACCTCCTTAGATCCAGGAGCCACTGTACCCAGTGGTCAGAGGGGGACCATCCAGATTGCAACTCCTCAGATCCATAAGGGACACAGTCAGGGAGCAGACTCAGTGAGCACCAAAGCCCCACTGAAGCAAGTCTTGCCCCAGAAGGGTGTCTTCAGCACAGAAGTTCTCCCACTTCAGACACAGCTGATTCTCACAGCCAATTGGCCTGGAGGTCAATTCCTCCCAGTGATCCTACAACAACCAAGGCACCAAGAGTGCACCAAGAGTGTCCACCTCAGGTAACTGGGGAGGCTGAGCCACTGGGCCCTACAGGACACCTGGCGCGCAGGGCCACTCTACCAACACAGGGAAGCAGCCAAAATGTGGAGACAAAGAAACAGGTCACAAATGGCAGAAATGGAGGAAAGCAAACGACTGGATATAGAGTTCAAGGCCATGTTTATAAGGTTTTTCAAGAATTTTATGGAAACCGCCGATAAATTTAATGAATCCCTCAATAAGTATAGTGAGACCATGGAGGGCATGAAAAAGGACCAACTAGAAATTAAGCATACACTGACTGAAATAAAGAATAATTTACAGAGATCCAACAGCAGACAAGAGGATCCCAAGAATCAAGTCAAAGATTTGAAATACAAAGAAACAAAAAATACCCAACTGAAAAAGAAAAAAGAAAAGAGATTCCAAAAATATGAAGATAGTGTAAGGAGCCTCTGGGACAACTTCAAGCGTACCAACATCAGAATTATAGGGGTACCAGAAGGAGAGAGAGGGCAAGATATTGAAAACCTTTTTGAAGAAATAATGACAGAAAACTTCCCCTACCTGGTGAAAGAAATGGACTTACAAGTCCAGGAAGCGCAGAGAACCCCAAACAAAAGGAATCCAAAGAGGACCACACCAAGACACATCATAATTAAAATGCCAAGAGCAAAAGACAAAGAGAGAATCTTACAAGCAGCAAGAGAAAGACAGTCAGTTACCTACAAGGGAGTACCCATACGACTGTCAGCTGATTTCTCAACAGAAACCATGCAGGCCAGAAGAGAGTGGCAAGAAATATTCAAAGAGATGAATAGCAAGAACCTGCAACCAAGATTACTTTATCCAGCAAAACTATCATTCAGAATAGAAGGTCAGATAAAGAGCTTCACGGATAAGAAAAAGCAAAAGGAGTTCATCACCACCAAACCAGTATTATATGAAATGCTGAAAGGTATTCTTTAAGAAGAGGAAGAAGAAAAAGGAACTCTTACCATTTGCCACAGCATGCATGGAACTGGAGAGCGGATAAATACCACAGGATCTCACTCATTTGTGGAATATAATGAACAACATAAACTGATGAACAAGGACTGATCCAGAGACGGAGAGGCATTGATTGGACTGTCGGGCCTTGGAGGGAAGGTAGGGGAGGGTAGGGGTAAGGGGGAAAGATCAACCAAAGGACTTACATGCAAGCATATAGGCCTAACCAATGGACACGGACAACGGGGGGGGGGGGGAGGGCATGAGCGGGGGGGCGGGGGGGTAGAGGGTAACGTGGGGACAAGGACACATATGTAATATCTTAATCAATAAAAAATATATTAAAAAAAAAGGTACTGTTAGGAAACTGGGTAAGAGATCAACCGAAAGACTTGTATGCATGCATATAAGCATAACCAATGGACATAAGACACTGGGGGGTAGAGGAGGCCAGGGGATTGTCAAGGGCAGGGAAAAAAGGAGACATATGTAATACTCTGTAATACGTTAAGCAATAAAACAATTTAAAAAAAAACGAAAAAAAAGAAACAGGGGAAATAAGAATAAAATCTCATTTGAAATGATTTCAAACTATAAATGAACACAGTCTGTCAGTGAGATGTTTACAGTAATGTCTTTTACATAAGTGGGTGCAGGATAGTTAATAGTCAAAATTTAATAACAATAACAGCGGATTTATGGTCTGCCCTGTTGCCCCTGATTCTGAACGTAAGGGGTCCTTTACTGCCTGTCTCCACTAAGCAGAGACAAGGTTGACTCTTATGAGTGTTTTATTCAAATTGCCAGCTACAGGAGAGAGCAGTACATGTAGCACCTTGAAGAACTGCTCTGACATTTCCTTTTAAACATTGTATTTGTATTTTCCAGCAACAATATACAGCCAAGGAATAACAAATTTATATATATTCGTACCAGAGTATATAAAGCAGAACACCAGTCCAAGAAAAGTTTCCAAATCTGTTGGGTTGACTGGATTTGTTTTCCAAGGCAGCCCAGCAGGGAGGGGCATCTTCGAACACACCCACTGTCTGAAACACTGGACCGGAGAGCCAGTCTCTCAAAGCTGTCAGCCTGCACTGAACTGAGGGGAACAGGACAAATGCTTACTAGGCACCAACAGGCAATCAGCCCAGGGGGTAGTGTCAGAGGCAGGGCACAGGGCACCACGTGTCCTGGCACCCACTCGGTATCTTAGCCTGATTATGATTCCCAGGCTCAGAGTCCTTGGACATCCTGTTTAGGCTCCTGCCAGAACGGCCTTGAACGTCCCGGTGTACGAATAGCAAGGCCTCTGTGCTCTCATTGCCGTGGTTCCCACAGGGAGGATATAGGGCATTGCTGTGCCCAGTGTAAGAATAGTGGCTTGTTCAGGTGGTCTCCTTGGCCTCCTGCGCTGTACCTCCTGATGGGTGATGTCCCCTCCAGCCTAGAACATAGGTGTGAGAGGAGGAATACAGATCTGCCCGATGGAATAGCAGTTGGCCATTTACCAGTTATGACGGGTTGTATAAGCAAGCCCTGGGCCAGACCCGCCCCAAATGTGTTTCCCAGGCCAGGTTAACAGGCCTGCGCTCGGTGTGTGCTCTGGGAGCGGCAACGACAGGCCAGTCTCCGCTCCCCCACAAGGCCTCAGCATCTGCTTCCGGAATGCACTGTTAGTGGGGAGCACACAGCTGATGAGGAATAGAGCACTGCAGGTCCACCTGGTTGGGGCTTTTCATTCAAGGTTAACAGTACGACCCTCCCTCAACTGTCAGCATTTTCAACAGATAAATGAACATGATAATAAATATTCGATCAGCCCTGCTCCTGCTGGATTGTAAGGGAGCGGCAGTCGCCGTTCAGTGTTGTGGCTCTCAGCCCGATTTTGCTTGCACATGACGTCCTGCTGTTGCTGACAATGGATGTGGCATCGGCCCACACATACAGAACGCTGTGGACACGCTGTAATGACGTCAGCCATTGCCAGAGGGAGGCCCACAGGGGATGTGCTCGCAACCAAGGTACATGCCCTCGACCGGAATCGAACCTGGAACCCTTCAGTCTGCAGGCCGACACTCTATCCACTGAGCCAAACCGGTCAGGGCCTGACTGATTATCTTAATTCATTCTGAATACTAATTGAAAACAATTCTCTATATCTCCTTAGAAAACTCACTTCTTTTGATTTTGCCCATACCTTATGCTACCCTGTTTATATTAAAATACTATAGGCCTGTGTAACAGAATTAAAACATACAGAGAATAGTAAGGGGGGAGCAGATTAAACAAAGAACATATATGCATAACCCATGGACACAGGAAGTAGTGTGGTGAAGACCTGAGTGGCAGTGGAGTGCAGGGTGGAGGGTGTCAATGGGGAATAAATCTATAATACTTTCTTTTTTTTTTTGGATTTGTATTATTTATTTATTTTTAATTAAATCTTTATTGTTCAGATTATTACATTTGTTCCTCTTTCCCCCCCCCCCATAACTCCCCTCCACCCAGTTCCCAGCCCACCCTCCGCCCTCACTCCCCACCCACTGTCCTCATCCATAGGTGCACGATTATTGTCCAATCTCTTCCCTCACCCCACACCCCTCCCCCCCCCCAAGAATAGTCCATTCCCTTTCTATGTCCCTGATTCTATTACAATCGCCAGTTCATACTGTTCATCAGATTATTTATTCCCTTGATTTTTAGATTCACTTGTTAATAGATGTGTATTTGTTGTTCATAATTTGTATCTTTACCTTTTTCTTCTTCTTCCTCTTCTTAAAGGATACCTTTCAGCATTTCATATAATACTGGTTTGGTGGTGATGAACTCCTTTAGCTTTTCCTTATCTGTGAAGCTCTTTATCTGACCTTCCGTTCTGAATGATAGCTTTGCTGGATAAAGTAATCTTGGTTGTAGGTTCTTGGTATTCATCACTTTGAATATTTCTTGCCACTCCCTCCTGGCCTGCAAAGTTTCTGTTGAGAAATCAGCTGACAGTCGTATGGGTATTCCCTTGTAGGTAACTGGGTTTCTTTCTCTTGCTGCTTTTAAGAGTCTCTCTTTGTCTTTTGCTCTTGGCATTTTAATTATGATGTGTCTTGGTGTGGTCCTCTTTGGATTCCTTTTGTTTGGGGTTCTCTGCCCTTCCTGGACTTGTAAGTCTATTTCTTTCACCAGGTGGGGGAAGTTTTCTGTCATTATTTCTTCAAATAGGTTTTCAATATCTTGCCCTCTCTCTTCTTCTGGCACCCCTATAATTCGGATGTTGGTACGCTTGAAGCTGTCCCAGAGGCTCCTTACACTATCTTCGTATTTTTGGATTCTTTTTTCATTTTGCTTTTCCAGTTGGGTGTTTTTTGCTTCTTCGTATTTCAAATCTTTGACTTGATTCTTGCGATCCTCTGGTCTGTTGTTGGGAGTCTGTATAATGTTCTTTATTTCAGTCAGTGTATGCTTAATTTCTAGTTGGTCCTTTATCACAACATCGAGGGTCTCATTAGATTTCTTGAGGATCTCACTACATTTATCGGCGGTCTCACCAGTCTTTTCAAGGGCCTTATTAAGTTTATTGGCGGCTTCTAGACAGTTCTTTAAAGACCTTAAAAGTGTGGTTTTGCCAATGGACATGAGACACTGGGGAATAGGGCAGGCTAGGGGACTGTCTAGAGAGGGGGGATAAAATGGACACATATGTAATACCCTTTGTAATACTTTAAGCAATAAAAAAAAATAAATAAAAATAAATTTTTAAAAAAAGTGTGGTTTTGAACTCTATATCCAGCAGTTTGCTTTCCTCCAATTCTGTCATTTGTGTCCTGTTTCTTTGTCTCGGCATTTTTTATGCTTCGCTGTGTCGATAGAGTTCCTTTCTGTGCTAAGTGTCCCAATTACCTGAGGAGGACACTCTTGGTGCACCCCCTTGTGGGCTTTGTGCACAGTCTTGTTGTAATTAAGCCTTGATTGTTGTACTTATCACTGTGAGGAATTGACCTCCAGGCCAATTGGCTGTGAGAATCAGCTGTGTCTGCAGTGGGAGAACTTCTGTGCTGGAGACACCCCTCTGTGGCTAGACTTGCTTCAATGGGGCTTTGGTGCTCACTGAGTCTTCCCCCTGAGTGTGTCTTTTATGGTTCCACAGAGCTGCAAACTGGATGGTCCCACTCTGACCTCTGGGTACACTGGCTGCTGGATCTCTAGGGAGGTGCTAATCTAGCCTTTGCCTGAGGCTGTCCAGCAAAAGTCTCCCTGCAGGGCTTGGGCGGGGTGGGTCCCACGGGATCAACAGGGTGGGGGTAGCAATTATGGCTGCTCTCAGTCTTGCCCTCAGAGGCTCTGCTTCTCAGTGTCCCAGTAATTGCTGCAAGCCCCTCCGAGAGAAAGCTGCCCTAGGGTTCTGAGCGATGCCAGACAGTCCCGATTCTCCCGTATGAGTCTGAGTCCCTAGAGACTCATCCGGAGCTGGAGCTCAGAGTCTGAGACTCCCTCCCGATTGAAAACAACAACCACGCTCTCAGCCGCCAGCCCGCTCCGCATGCACTTGGCACCTTAGTGTTTTACTTCAGCACTGCGCGCCCTCTGAGTCTCGGTATGTTTTACTCTTTCCTCCTAGTTGTAGAACTTCCACTCAGCTAGCCTTCCTGTGGTTCTGGATGATGTCCGTTCCGTCTTTTAGTTGTATTTTTGAAGTGGTTGTTCGAGGCAGCAAACTCCGGTGTTTACCTATGCCGCCATCTTGGTTTCTCCTCTATAATACTTTCAACAATGGAGATAAATGTTAAGAAACATACAGAGAACTACCTAAATTGATTCACATCTGGGGAGATTTTTAGAACCACAGAGCACCTTATTCCTTATTCTCCCTCTTTTTCAACATGCGATTTTCTGAAGTAGAACTCAATCTCATATGTTGAACCAACTCAAATCTTAATGATAAGTTTGGAGTAAAATCGGCATTAAATAAATAATACTTAAATAATTTTGCTGACTGCATGACTATTTCCACTTTGTTGCAAACACACGCTCCTAGTTTCTTTAAGTGAAGATATATTGACTAAAATTAAATCATCCTACCATGTAGTACATCCCAATATATTATCACAATCCAGTATTGAATTCATTTATTCATTCAATAAGTATTCTTGAGATGATTACCATGTGTTAATAAGCCCAGGGTATATGGGGTTAAATTAAAAATCTTCCCTCTCAAATTTCTCACAGTCAAGTAAACAACTAAAAAAAAGAGGAAATCAACAAATATAGCATAAAATTGTAACTGCTGAAGGAAGGTCTATGAAGCAAACTGTGCAGTCCAGAAGCTGAAGTTATAAGAAGAAGACATCAGGTAAGGAGAATAGAATTCCAGATCAGGTCGGGATAGGTGTCCAGCATGTGCAATTACAGAAGAGAGCATACGTGTTCAAATAGCCTAAGATAGGGGTGTGTGTGTGTGTGTGTGTGTGTGTGTGTGTGTGTGAACTTAAACACTGAGTCCTTCCTAAATTATAAGATCCTAGAGCTCAAAGAGATCAGTGTCTTAATCACTATTTCTCCCACAGTGTATCGAATAGTAGGCACTCAGCAAATACTTCTTGAAAAGATAAATAAATGTCTTATAAGAACTAATGAGAAATGATAGTTCTCAATTTATTTGAAAATTCTAATATGTGACAAGGAATTAAGGCCTGAGACTAGAAGCAGCAGAGTTTATGTAATTATAGATTTTTTAAGTTTGATCTTTAGGGTTTGCTTGGACAGAGTAGATTATCAAATAAATTTGACAAGAGGTCCTATATCAGAGCACATTAAGAATGTTAGAATAAATTCATTATGGACCAGGATTTCTTTAAATTTTCAGGCAGAATGAATTAATGCTATCTATCAGTTCTATCAGTGCAGAGGAAATAATTAGTTACTTAGATAAATTAAGGAGTGTGTGTGCCTTTTAAATGTAATAAAAGCAGAGTGAGAGAGCCATGGCGAGGGAGAGTGTGCTGTCTCTAGGATTCATTCTGGGAACATTCCTGTAATGCCAGGGAGAGTTGGCCACAGTCCATGCCTTTGTGCCCTGTTGTAGGACTGTCTTAGCCTTCCTGGCATTTACTGCTCTTCCATTCTAGAGAAGACAATGAGGCAACAGGCAAATTGTTATGATCCCTCGATGGGCTGTTGAGGACAGAGAAGAACCTTGTGGAAAGAGTTTGAATGCTGGAGTCAACTAGACCTCGGGTAACATTCTGGATCTGGACGAATTAACATCCAGCAAAGGAAAGCTCCAGTCCCTCACTTCTTCTATTCCTGACTAACTGTTTCTCAACCATTGGGTTCAATTGAGATCACAGCCCCAAAAGCTTCAGTGCTTCCAAAATGGGCCTCCTGCCATTATTCCCAACCCCCATTCCCAGTCGGCTCGACACTTGCTTCCCTCGTTAGAAAAACAATCTACTTTTCACCCAGTCTCTCAGGCAAATACATTGTGATGTTGTTGCTTTCTGTTGTTCAAGCAGCACATCCAATCCATCAATAATTTTGGCCGGCATTATCTTTGACATAAATCCTGAATCCGATCAATTCTTATCACCCCCAACACTGCCACTTTAGTCTAAATCCCCATCATTTCCTCCTGTCCAAACTCCCAGCAAACATTCCTGCCATAAAATATCCTATACTTTATATGACAGTTAAAACTAGCACTTAAAATATGTGTGTTTGGCCCAATGCGTCTGATGTTGGCTTTGGGATTGGCCTTTATTGTATGGCCTTTATTACATTGAGGTATGTTCCCTCTACTCCCATGAGCCTGAGAATTTTTTTTTTTTTTGAAACCATACACATTTATTTCAGGTCTTTACACTGGTCTTTGGGTAAAGCTGATACAGCAATAAATGCACAATTACAGTAAACTCAAACCTCATTTTATTACTTGAGTTCAACATCTTTTTCAATCTCACTTTTTACTAGACCTGCGAACAGATATTAAAATCAACTGATTTGTGTTTCCATTTCACCTTCTCTCAATTTGCTTTTTAAAGTACCAAAATTTAAGTATGTGTATATATGTTCTATTTAATACCTGATAGCCAATTTCTTTCTTTCATGTTCTTCATCAGCTTAACATTTTTTTTTATTGCTTAAAGTATTACAAAGGGTATTACATATGTATCCATTTTATCCCCCCGCCCTAGACAGTCCCCTAGCCTCCCCTATCCCCCAGTGTCTTATGTCCATTGGTTATGCTTATATGCATGCATACAAGTCCTTTAGTTGATCTCTTACCCCCCTACCTCCTGCCCCCCAACCCTCCCCGGCCTTCCCGCTGCAGTTTGACAATCTGTTTGAGGCAGCTCTGCCTCTGTATCTATTATTGTTCAAAAGTTTATAATGGTCTCTATTGTCCATGAATGAGTGAGATCATGTGGTATTTTTCCTTTATTGACTGGCTTATTTCACTTAGCATAATGCTCTCCAGTTCCATCCATGACGTTGCAAATGGTAAGAGTTCCTTCCTTTTTACAGCAGCATAGTATTCCATCGTGTAGATGTACCACAGTTTTCTAATCCACTCATCTACTGATGGGCACTTGGGCTGTTTCCAGATCTTAGCTATGGTGAATTGTGCTGCTATGAACATAGGGGTGGATATATCCTTTCTGATTGGTGTTTCTGGTTTCTTGGGATATATTCCTAGAAGTGGGATCACAGGGTCAAATGGGAGTTCCATTTTCAGTTTTTTAAGGAAACTCCATACTGTCTTCCATAGTGGCTGCACCAGTCTGCATTCCCACCAGCAGTGCACAAGTGTTCCTTTTTCTCCACATCCTCTCCAGCACTTGTCGTTTGTTGATTTGTTGATGATAGCCAGTCTGACAGGTGTGAGATGGTACCTCATTGCTGTTTTGATTTGCATCTCTCGGATGATTAGTGACTTTGAGCATGTTTTCATATGTCTCTTGGCTTTCTGAATGTCCTCTTTTGAAAGGTGTCTATTTAGGTCCTTTGCCCATTTTTTGATTGGATTGTTTATCTTCCTTTTGTTAAGTTGTATGAGTTCCCTATAAATTTTGGAGATTAGGCCCTTATCAGATATGTCATTGGCAAATATGTTTTCCCACACAGTGGGTTTTCTCGTTGTTTTGTTGATGGTTTCTTTTGCTGTGCAGAAGCTTTTTATTTTGATGTAGTCCCATTTGTTCATTTTTTCTTTAGTTTCAAGTGCCCTAGGAGCTGTATCAGTGAAGAAATTGCTTCGGCATATGTCTGAGATTTTCTTGCCTTTGGATTCTTCTAGAATTTTTATGGTATCCTGTCGTACATTTAAGTCCTTTATCCATTTTGAGTTTATTTTTGTGTATGGTGTAAGTTGGTGGTCTAGTTTCATTTTCTTGCATATATCTGTCCAATTTTCCCAACACCATTTATTGAAGAGACTATCTTGGCTCCATTGTATGTTCTTGCCTCCTTTGTCAAATATTAATTGAGCATATCGGTTCGGGCCGATTTCTGGGCTCTCTATTCTGTTCCATTGATCTATATGCCTATTCTTGTGCCAGTACCAGGCAGTTTTGAGAACAGTGGCTTTGTAATACAACTTGATATCTGGTATTGAGATCCCACCTACTTTGTTCTTTTTCAGGATTGCTGCAGCTATTCGGGGTCTTTTTTTATTCCAGATGAATTTTTGGAAAGTTCGTTCTAGATCTCTGAAGTATGCTGTTGGTACTTTAATGGGAAGTGCGTTGAATTTATAGATTGCTTTGGGTAGTATGGACATTTTAATGATGTTGATTCTACCAATCCATGAACACGGTATGTTCTTCCATCTGTTTATGTCTTCCTCTATGTCTTTTTTCAACGTCCTGTAGTTTTCTGAGTAGAGGTCTTTTACCTCTTTAGTTAAGTTTATTCCTAGGTAGCTTAGTTTTTTCGGTGCAATGGTAAACGGGATTGTTTTTATAATCTCTCTTTCTGAACACGGTATGTTCTTCCATCTGTTTATGTCTTCCTCTATGTCTTTTTTTCAACGTCCTGTAGTTTTCTGAGTAGAGGTCTTTTACCTCTTTAGTTAAGTTTATTCCTAGGTAGCTTAATTTTTTTGGTGCAATGGTAAACGGGATTGTTTTTATAATCTCTCTTTCTGAAAGTTCACTATTGGTGTATAGAAATGCCTCAGATTTCTTGGGGTTAATTTTGTATCCTGCTACATTGCCAAATTCATGTATTAAGTCTAGTAGCTTTTTGATGGAATCTCTAGGGTTTTGTATGTATAATATCATGTCGTCTGCAAATAAGGACAGTTTTACTTCCTCTTTTCCAATTTGGATGCCTTTTATTTCTTCTTCTTGCCGAATTGCAATGGCTAACACTTCCAGTACTATGTTGAACAGGAGTGGTGAGAGGGGGCATCCCTGTCTTGTTCCTGTTCTTAGGGGAAATGGTGTTAGTTTTTGTCCGTTGAGTATGATGTTGGCTGTGGGCCTGTCATATATGGCTTTTATTATGTTGAGGTATGATCCTTCTACTCCCACCTTGCTGAGAGTTTTTATCAAAAATGGGTGTTGAATTTTGTCAAATGCTTTTTCTGCATCAATTGATATGACCATGTGGTTTTTTTCTTTCAATTTGTTTATGTGATGTATCACGTTTATTGATTTGCGGATATTGTACCATCCTTGCATCCCTGGGATAAATCCTACTTGGTCATGGTGTATGATCTTTCTGATGTACTGCTGGATCCGATTTGCTAAGATTTTGTTGAGGATTTTGGCATCTATGTTCATGAGGGATATTGGCCTGTAATTCTCTTTCATTGTGTTGTCTTTACCTGGTTTTGGTATTAGGGTGATGCTGGCTTCATAGAATGAGCTTGGAAGTGTTCCTTCCTCTTGAATTTTTTGTAGTAGTCTGAGGAGGATAGGTTTTAGTTCTTCCTTGAATGTTTGGTAAAACTCCCCTGTGAAGCCGTCTGGTCCTGAGCTTTTGTTTGATGGAAGCTTTTTGATGACTGCTTCAATTTCTTCCATAGTTATTGGCCTGTTGAGATTTTTAGATTCTTCCTGATTGAGTTTTGGAATGTTGTATTTTTCTAGGAATTTGTCCGTTTCCTCCAGGTTGTCTAGTTTGTTGGAGTAAAGCTGTCCATAGTATTTTTTAACAATCATTTGTATTTCTGTGGGGTCTGTTGTTATTTCGCCTCTATCGTTTCTGATTTTATTTATTTGGGTCCTCTCTCTCTGCTTCTTGGTGAGTCTGGCTAGAGGTTTATCAATCTTGTTTATCCTTTCAAAGAACCAGCTCTTGGTTTCATTGATTTTCTGTATTGTTTTTTTGGTCTCTATGTCATTTATTTCTGCTCTAATCTTTATTATCTCCTTCCTTCTGCTCACTCTGGGGTTTTCTTGTTGCTCTCTTTCTAATTCTTTGAGTTGTAGAGTTAGATGATTTACTACCATTTTTTCTTGTTTTTTGAGATAGGCCTGTAGAGCTATAAACTTCCCTCTCAGGACTGCTTTCAATGTGTCCCATAGGTTTTGGATTGTTGTGTTTTCATTGTCATTAGTTTCCAGGATGTTTTTAATTTCTTCTTTGATCTCACTGGTAACCCAATCAATATTTAATAGCATGCTATTCAGCTTCCAGGTATTTGAGTATTTTGGGTTGTTTTTATTGTAGTTTATTTCTAATATTATGCCATCGTGGTCTGCGAAGACGCTTTTTATGATTTCAATCTTCTTGAATTTGGGGATACTTTGCTTGTGACCCAATATGTGGTCTATTTTTGAATATGTCCCATGAGCACCTGAGAAGAACGTATATTCTCTGGCTTTGGGGTGAAGTGTTCTGAAGATGTCTATTAAGTCCATCTGATCTAGTGAGTCATTTAGGATTGCTGTATCTTTGCTGGTTGTTTGTCTATAGGACTTATCCAGTGCTGTCAATGGTGTATTAAAGTCCCCTACTATGATTGTATTGTTGTCGATCTCTCCTTTGATATTTTCCAGGAGTTTTTTTTATGAATTTGAGTGCTCCTACATTGGGTGCATATATGTGTGTTTTTTTTAAATATATTTTATGTTTACCCGGGTTATATCTTCTTGTTGTATTGATCCCTTTAGTATTATGAAGTGGCCTTCCTTATCTCTTGTTAAGGCCTTCACTTTGAGGTCTATTTTGTCCGATATAAGTATTGCTACCCCAGCTTTCTTTTCCTTTCCATTTGCCTGAAAGATATTTTTCCATCCTTTCACTTTCAGTCTGTGTGAGTCCCTTCTAATGAGGTGGGTTTCTTGTAGACAGCAGATGTATGGGTCATGTTTTTTTATCCATTCAGCCACTCGATGTCTTTTGGTTGGAGCATTTAGTCCGTTTACGTTTAAAGTTATTATTGAAAGGTACTTGTTTATAGCCATTTCTTTTTGTGTGTGTGTGTGGCTGTTTTCTTTCTGAGCTTTTTATTTCTTATTTTTACACCAGTCCCTTTAGCATTCCTTGCATTGCTGGCTTGGTGGTGACAAACTCCCTTAGTCTTTGTTTGTCTGTGAAGCTTCTTATTTCCCCTTCAAGTTTGAATGATAGCCTTGCTGGATAGAGTATTCTTGGATTCAGTCCTTTGCTTTGCATAACTTTGTAAATTTCAGTCCATTCTTTTCTGGCCTGATGTGTTTCTGTTGAGAAGTCATTTGACAATCTAATGGGAGATCCCTTGTATGTAACTTTCCGTCTCTCTCTTGCAGCCTGTAAGATTCTCTCTTTGTCCTGAACATTTGCCATGGTGATTATGATGTGTCTTGGTGTGGGTCTTTTCGGGTTCACCTTGTTTGGGACTCTCTGGGCTTGTGTGACTTTTTTCTTCCCCACCTCAGGAAAGTTTTCTGATATTATTTCTTCGAGTAGGTTTTCTAATCCTTGTTCATCCTTCTGTTGTTCTGGTACTCCTATTATTCGTATGTTGTTTCGTTTCATGTTGTCCCAAAGCTCCCTTAGGCTCTCCTCCTGTCTTTTAATTTTTTTCTCCAATTGCAGTACATTTTGGGTGTGTTTTGCTTCCTTGTCTTCTAATTCACTTATTCGGTCCTCCGCTTCTCCTAGTCTACTGTTGATACTTTCAATGGAGTTTTTCATTGCAGCTATATCACTCTTCATTTCTTCTTGGGTCTTACTTAGGTTGTTGATTTTTTCATCTGTTTCTTCTAGCTTCTTCCATATGTTATCGATTTTTTCATCTGTTTCTTCTAGCTTCTTCCATATGTTATCGATTTTTTCATCTGTTTCTTCTAGCTTCTTCCATATGTTATCGATTTTTTCATCTGTTTCTTCTTGCTTCTTGCAGAGGTTGTCGATTTTTTCCTCCATCCGGTTTATGCACTCTAGGACCCTTATTCTGAATTCTTTATCTGTCATGTTGCATGCCTCTGTATTACTTAGCTGCTTTTCTGGAGAGTCCTCCTTCTCTTTCCTTTGGGGGTTTCTTTGTCTACCCATGTTTGATCTCACTGACATATCTAGACGTTGAGTTGTTCAGTGGTTGCTCCCTTGGTGGCAGTGACTCCTTGGTCTGTGGTTGCTCTTCGGGCGGTTGCGGTAGCAGCTGCTCTTCAGTTGTCAGCAGCTCCTCTGGTGGGTGCTGTTCACAGCTGTGGTGGCTCTTCCGGCTGGTGGGGCGAGGTTTCACGTACAGCTGCTGTTCCTCAGCAGAGGATGTGGTGCTCAGGAGGTTGCTGTTGCTTGGATCTGCTGCGTTGATTTAAAGGCACAAAATACAACACAACAAGGCACCACGTACCAGGCACTATACACAAATATATTCACGATATTAATAACCCCAATTAAAGGTGACCACCTGAATTAAGAGAATTAGGGGATAAGGAAGAAGGAAGAGAAAAAGATAAGAGAGAAAAAGGAAAAGAAAAGTAGGGACCAAAAAAAGGGAGTGCAAAAATGAAATTGGGAAAAAGGAAGGGGGAAAATAAAAGCGAGAAAAGAAAAGAAAAAAAAAAAGAGTGAAAAGAGAGAATGAAGTGGAAGAGGGAAGAGACTTTTTATATGAGGAGAATACTCCTATAGAACAGCCATTAATCCCAACAAATTCCAGCAACAGCTCCCTGGATATGAATGCAAACTAGAAACAACTAATAATATAATGATGAAAATAGAATGGTGAACACTAATCCCAAAATAAAATAAAGAAAAAATAAAATGGCACTTTAAAAAATGGTAAAATGGTAGCAGTAATAATACTGGTTAAAAATAAGAAGGTAGTAATTAAAAGGGTAAAATCAGGTGATCGAAAAAGAAGAAAAGAAAGAAAAAAAAAAGAACAGAAAAAAAAGAATGAAAAAAAATTGGTTTCTTAGTTAAAAAGTGAAAAAAGAAAAAAAAAATGCAGTAGTGGAGGTCCTTCGGTTCTTCTATTCTTCAGTGTGGCTCGCCTTAGACCTTCCAGGTATTCAGGAGAGTGTTGAGTTTCCCTGCGATATACTGTTCCTCTGTGTTGTAAACCACAGTCCTTATTTTAAAGCATGCCGCATTTATTTCCCAGACTGCCTTATTTTGTGTTTAGCAAAGAGTCAGTTTGTGGGTCAGCCTCTGGGTGGCAGTGTTCTGGGGTTGGCCTCTGAGGCTATAGGGCCTCTCTGTCCAGTGGAAGTTCACTGCCCAGAGCTGACTGCGTAATAGTTAGTTACCGGCGCTATGTTGTTGCTGGGATTGAAAATCCCTCTATAGGCCAGACCCTGTTAACTCCCAGGGACTGATCAGGTTATCTTAATCCTTGATCTCGTACAGGGTGGAATCTGGGTGTGGCTGTGCTCCTTGCCTGGGGGCTGGGGGGAGGAGACTCACTCTCAGGAACGGGTGGCTGCCCCAGTCCTGGGCTCAGGGGTGTCTCAGCACTCAATTCACTACCACCTCTCCCAGCTCCCCCTCTTTCCCCAGTCTCTCCCCAGATTCCACTCCTCAGCACACTCTCCCTCTCTTCAGCACAGGTGAGTGTCTGTATCCGAAATGTCCCATGAACAGGATTCAGTGAAAACAAACAAACAAATGCCGGCCGCGGAAACGGGGAAGGCTTGGTTTCTGTAAGCTTCTTCTCTTACCGGGACTGCATGGTCAGGTCAGCTCTTCAGGCTGCCCCCTTTAGGCTCAGTCCTCCGTGATCACAGAACCCAGCTCTCAATTTCCCTGGCGGCGCCAGGAATCCCGCGGTTCTCCTTTCCCCCGTCAGGGGCTGTGCCTGTCCCAGGGGACGTGGCTGTCTGCCACGCGGTCTCCCTCCGACTCTCTGGGCTCAGAGGTCTGGCAAACTTTCCTGCCCAAATCCCTGGTTTTTTTTTACCTTTCCAGGGGAGTTCTGCTCTTCCCGGCTGCAAACCCTCTCACCAGCTGAGCAATTTCGCCAATTCGGTGTGAGTGTTACTAGCTTCAGCTGCTCATTCCATTTGCTCCAGGACACGACCTGGGACACGTCTGCCTATATCGCCGCCATCTTGGTTCAACCGAGCCTGAGAATTTTTATCATAAATGGGTGAATACATAAAATGCTTTTTCTGCATCTATTAATATGATTGTGTAGTTTTTAGACTCCACTTTGTTTATGTGGTGTAAGTCATTTATTCAATTGTGAACATTGTACCATCTCTACATCCCTGGAATAAATGCCACTTGATCATGGTCTATGATATTTGTAATGTATTGCTGGATCCACTTTGCTAATATTTTATTGAGAATTTTAGCATCTATGTTCATTGGGGATACTGGTTTATAACTTTCTTTCTTTGTGGTGTCTTTATCTGGTTTTAGAATTAGGATAATGCTGGCCTCTTAGGATAAGCTTGGGAGTCTTCACACCTCTTAAATTTTTTGGAAGAGTCCTGATTAGCTTCAGGAGTTACACTTAGCACAGGGTTGTTTACCCTGAGATTCTACACACTCTTACTAAAAGGGTATCTTCTTTTACATCTGATCTCTCATGCAGCTAGGATTACAAAAAAGTTAAAAAAATATGTGAGCTGACATGTATTTTTAGGAAGATTCCATTTATGGGAATTGTCCAGAAGAGTTAAAGGAGTAGAGATAGAAAGGAGATCAGGGTTTTGAGGGGGAGAGGGAGGGAGGAGTGCGTACTTTTGGGGAAGAGTTTCCTTGTGGGGTGATAGGACATCCTGCAACTAGACAGTGGTGATGCTTGCACAGCACCGTGAATATACTCCTTGCTCAGGAATGGCACCATTTAAAACACAAATGGTAACTTTTATTATTAAAATTACACAGTGGGAAAATGAAGGCTAAGAACAGAAAAAATAAAAAGATAAAAGTGAAACTCCCCCAAAATCCCCATACAAGAAAAAAAGATAAAAAGATAAAAAATTGAACCACGCCATGGAGACCATAAAAACAGAATAAAAAGGGCAAAGAAAAGGTGTGGGAGCATAACAAGGCTGCCCCTCGGGACAGGGGGGGCACATTGAACAGGCAGCCCTTGAGCGGGGCCCTCACAGGCAGCTGCTCTGAGGCAGGGCCCAGCCGGGGCTCCAGGGCTCCTCGTCCAGCGGGGGGGCCTCAGTGTCGTCTGGGCGGCCCTGGCCCCACAGCTGCGGCTGGAGAGGCTGCTGGCGGTGCCCGGAGCCCAGGTGCTCCGGCCCGTCTGTTTGTCGTGGGCCCCGTCCTCCAGGCCACGGGCGAAAACTCGGAGCGGCCGGTTGAACCTGGGCGGCTTCGGTGGAGGAGTCCCTCTCTGTCCATCACGGGCCCTGGCTCCCCAGACCCCCAGGTGGCCACCCGCACTTCAGGCCTGTTCTGGCCCTCAGTGGTCACCGGGCCTCACTGCTGCCAATGGCCACCTGCTGCTCCATCTTAATGTAGGTTGAGCTCTGCAATGACAGTGACCATCAGCCAGTGGGGAATCCTCAAACCTGGCCCCACTGACTGCTGCTTCTGCCCACTGCACCTTCTGCGCTGGGATCAGGCCCGGCCCTGTTCCTGCTCCAGGCAGACAAGCCTCACATGAACCCCCTTCCACACACACGCACGCACACGCACACGCACACGCACACACACACACGCGCGCGCACGTGCCCACACACATGCACTCACGCACGCGCACACACGTGCACGCACACACGCAAACACACGAGCCCACACATGCACGCACACACACGCACACACGCGCGCGCGCACACGCACACGCACGCACATGGTGAGGGACATAGGGCTGCTCGGCAGGATCAGAGCGGTGGCCTGGCTCCAACAAACCCCTCCCTGTGCTACCTCCGCATCCCGCCGGGCAAAGGGCCACAGGCGTCGTCTGGGCTGGGCCCGGATCCAGCGGCGGGCACGTCTGAACACACGCTCATCGCTGCCTCTCTGAGGCCTCGGCATCGGCACACGAAAACATGGTGTCCTCTCCACTGTCTGTCCGAGTGAGCCGGGAAGGGGCAGTTATAGAATGTGGTGCGTGGTTACCAGGGTTCCAGGTTCTGTTGGGCTCCATCGCCAGGAAGTGAGGTCACCTCTGGGTCCCCTACCCGGAGCATCTCCTCAGACATGAGCAGTGATCTCACTTCCTGGCGATGGGCCCAACAGAACCTGGTAACCAGGCACCACATTCTATAACTGCCCCTTCCCGGCTCACTCGGACAGACAGTGGAGAGGACACCATGTTTTCGTGTTGTCTCCCCGTGTGCCGAGGCCGAGGCCTCAGAGAGGCAGCGATGAGCGTGTGTTCAGACGTGCCCGCCGCTGGATCCGGGCCCAGCCCAGACGACGCCTGTGGCCCTTTGCCCGGCGGGATCCGGAGGTAGCACATGGAGGCTTAGGGCAGTTTTGTTCAGGCCAGGCCACCACTCTGATCCCACCTGAGCAGCCCTATGTCCCCTCCTCGGGTGTGTGTGTATGTGTGTGTGTGTTGGTGGGGGGCAGTTTAGGGGGGTTCACGTGGGGAGGGCTTGCCAGAAACTGGTTGGGTTGGGGGGTCAGGACCAGTCATGTTCGCACCCCAGGTCAAGGCTGGCTGGGTGGACGTGGAGTGTGGGCAGCACCCTCTGCCTGAGGTCTATCCGGAGCCTTGGAGGTGACTCTCATTTCCCCTGGGTGGAGGTCTGTGCAGACACAGGGCTGGGCCTGATCTGGGAGCAGAAGGTCCAGGGGGCAGAAGCAGCAGTGACTGGGGCCAGGCTTGAGGCATCCTGACCGGCTGACGGTCACTGTCATTGCAGAGCTCACCCCGGGTCAAGGAGCAGCAGCTGGTGGAGGAAGACCCCCACCCCAAGTCCAGCATGGAGGGGCTGGTGAGCCACACCACTGAGGGCCAGGGCAGGCCTGAAGTGAGTGTGGCCACCTGGGGGTCTGGGGAGCCAGTGCCTGTGGGTGGATGGAGGAGGACTCCTCCACCGAAGCCCCCCAGGCTCCACAAGCCTCCAACCTCGAAGCAGCTCAGTCCCAACACCCGACGGCAATTTTCAACCCTGCCCTGGAGCGCGATTCTTGTTACTAACACCAGGAGGGAAGACCTGGAGCCCAACAAGGCAGAGCTCAAGGGTGAGGAGGTGAGGAGGGCGGGGGTAGGGAAGAAATGGGGCGGGGGGGGGGGGGGGGGGGCGGTGCAGGCGAGTTTATGGGGAGGGATTGTTGCCAGAGCACCCCCAGAGCTGGCCAGGAGCAAAGGCCGGCCCCAGGCCACCCATCTGCTGGACTGCGGGTGGGGAGCACGCCCTGTGGTGGGTCCTGGGCTGTGCCCAGTGCTCTGTCTTTGGGGGACGGGTGGACATGCAGGCCCCTGGGTGATCTTTCCTCCTCCCCCTCTCCAGCCCCGCCCAGGGGCGGGGGCCGCTCCTCCTGTAGGTCCTGAAGTCCGTCCGGAGGAGCAGGGCACCGCCAGCAGCCGCTCCGCTCCATCCCTGGGGCTCCGGGCACCGCCAGCAGCCGCTCCAGCCGCAGCTGTGGGGCCAGGGCCGGCCCAGAGGACACTGAGCCCCCCCCC
The DNA here is from genome assembly GCF_963259705.1 of Myotis daubentonii. Lineage (NCBI taxonomy): Eukaryota > Metazoa > Chordata > Mammalia > Chiroptera > Vespertilionidae > Myotis > Myotis daubentonii. Next base: position 1,372,410 of record NC_081850.1, on the reverse strand, counting down.
CCCCCCCCCCCCCGCTGGACGAGGAGCCCTGGAGCCCCGGCTGGGCCCTGCCTCAGAGCAGCTGCCTGTGAGGGCCCCGCTCAGGGGCTGCCTGTTCAATGTGCCCCCCTGTCCCGAGGGGCAGCCTTCTTTCACCCTCACTCCCTGATCTTTTCCTTTTAATTTTCTTTTAATTCAGTTTCCATGTTCTCCATTGTGTGTTTGGATTTTTATCTTTTTATTTTTCTTATTTGGGGTCTTGTTCTTATTATTTTCTTTTTTCTCTTTTTAGTCTTCGTTTTTCCATTGTATAATCCATTGTAAGTAATAAATAAATATATTTTAAACGTTATTGTTCATATTTTAAATTCCTGGGCATGAAGGACAGTCATGATGCTGTGTGAGCATCACCTCTGCCTAGTTGCAGGATGTCCCATCCCAAAAGGAGACCCGGCAGCAACAGAACTCACTCCCCCCTCCTCCTGCCCTGATCTGATCCCTGTCTCTGCCCCGTACCTGTTCCGTAGAAATGGAATCTCACAATAAGTGCTTTTTGTGTCCGCTCACATGTTTATCTTTTTATCTGAGATAACATTTTTGCTATTAGAAAGGGAGTTTGTAGATGGATTAGAGATTAGATGGAGGAGAGAAAGCCCTTTCAGTAGGCATGTGCATAGTCTCAGGGTAGAGAGAGACCACTGTGCTAAGTGTGACCCCAAGGACAGAAGCCAGTCAGGCAATGGCTGTCTCTTCCTGTGCCCAAAACAACTAGGAAAATGCAGAAATCTGGGAAGAGAAACCACAAGCAGGAAAGCACTCCACACATCGCAAGGCCCAGGTGTGTCAGCCCTGTGGTGCAGGAAACTCTCAAAGGTTGGTGTTTTCTAAAGGGACAAAGGGCAGACACATGCACTTCCAACATGAGAGGCAGTGCACAGGCCTCTGCATGTCAGAGATGCCCCACCTCCCCAATCCGGCTTCAGGGCTGGTGGGGACCAGCCCGGGGACAAAGTGAGGCAGCAGAAACCCCAGCAGGTCCCCTGGGGGGGGGGGGAGCCCCTCCTCTGGGAGAACATGTGCGGGACCTGCCAAAGCCCCACAGGGCACAGCTGCACTGGCAGGGCTCCCCCTAGGAGGTTCCCCACAGCAATTGTTGCACAATTGCTCAGAGATGTATTTTTGAGACTCCCCGTCAGAGCACTGATGAAATAGGCGGGAACTGGAAAAGGCACGGAGGTCCATGGAGAGGGGATGGGACCGCCAATCTTGGTCCACGTGGACAAGGGGAGCTGAGCAGCTGCTCAGTTCGGTGCAGGGGTCTCTACGTGTTAAGAGATGCAGATCTCAGGGGTCCTCTCACATGAGACACATGGACCAACCGTCTGCATTGAGCAACCCACCCACTAAACCCCTTACATCTGCAGCCATGTTCTGTGTTTGGGAGGCACACGGAAATGCAGGCACGTGGGTGATCTTTGCTCCTCTCACAGCTACAGCACCAGCCCAGGGGGCAGAGCAGGCTTCTGTTTCAACAACTTGCCCATCCAGAGGAGCCCAATGCAGAGGCAGACGTAGAGGCCTGTCCACTTCCAATGTTGCCGCCACCTCTAGCAGCCCCTGCTGCAGAGCCAGGGCCGGCCTGTGCAGCTCTCCTCACCTAACCTAGGACCCTCCAACCCTGGCTGCAGAGCCCTGCCTCGACCCCATCCTGGTTCCTGCGTCAGAGGAGGAGCTGCCTCTAGCAAAGGCATCAGGGCCAGCTCAAGGCCCGATGGTTGAATGTGGTCACCCTGCCATCAGAAGTATTTGTTTTACCCTCACACATTGACCTTTTACTTTTATTTTCTTTAATTATTGCATTTTTGTTTTCTCTATGGCATGATTCAGTTTTTTATTTTTATTATTTGTGGGTTTTTTATTTTATCATTTTTCTTATTTTGTTTTTAGCCTTCATTTTCCCATATTGTAATTAATTTTAAATAATAAATGTTATTTGTATTTTAAATTGCACCATTCCGGAGCGTGGAGTACATCCATGGTGCTGCATGTTCACCACCCCGCCTGGGAGCCGAATGTCCCCTCACCCCACAAGGAAAGGAAACCCTGCTCCAGAAGTACTCATGCCCCACTCCTTCTGCCCCTGGAAACTCTTAGGCTATTTGTCTCTTTTTGTAACCTATTCTGGCTGTTTCCTATGATTGGAATCTCACAATAGGAGCCTTTTTGTGTCTCAGGATGCAAGACTGGTACAATATCCACAAATCAATAAATGAGATGCCCCACATAAACAAAAGAAAGGAAAATAAAAGCACATGATCATGTCAACTGATACAGAAAAGCAGCTGAAAAAATCCAGCACCCATCTATAATAATAAAAGCATAATATGCTATTTAGACTGGACGCCCTTCCAGAAATCCTTCCGGATGGCCTTCTGGACGAAGCCGGAGTTGCGAGGGCTGAGGCAAGCCACTGAGGCTGCGAGAGCCGAGCCACTTACACGCATTTCATGCATTGGGCCTCTAGTGTGTAATGAAAACTCTCAGGAAGGTGGGAATAGAGCGAACACACTTCTACATAATAAAAGACATATATGACAAACCCACAGCCAACATCATATTCAACGGGGAAAACTAAAGGTGCTTCCCTTAAAATCAGGGACAGTACAGGGGTGCTCACTTTCACCACTGGTAGTCAACATAGTACTGGAAATCCTGGCCACAGCAGTCGGACAAAAAGAAGAAATAAAAGGCATCCAAATTGAAAAGGAAGAAGTAAAACTGTTATTATTTGCAGATTACGTGATACTATATAGAGATAACCCTAAAGATTCCACTAAAAAATTATTAGAACAGATAAATGAATGTAGTACAGTAGCAGGATACAAAATAAATATCCAGAATCAGTTGTGATTTTATACACAATAATGAATTATCAGAAATGGAAACTAAGAAAACAATCTCATTTACAATTGCTACACACACACACACACACACACACACACACACACACACACACACACATACACACCTATGAATAAATTGAACCTAAGATGTAAAAGACCTGTACTTGTTAATTTATAAGTCACTATAAAGGGAGCCCACTTCATGGGAGAACATATTGACCAATGATATCTGATAATGGGTTCATTTCTACAATATATAAGGAATTCACAGCACTTAAATGGAAGACAAACAAGGAATTAAGAAATTGGCAAAGGACCTGAATAGACACTTCTCTATTTAGAGGACATGCAGATGGCCAATAGACATAGGGTAAAGTGCTCCAAGTCACTAATCATCAGAGAGATGCAAATTAAAATGACAATGAGGTGTCACCTCACTCCTGTCAGAATGGCTATCAGCAACAAATCAACAAATGACAAGTGCTGGTGAGGATGTGGAAACAATGGAACCCTAGTGCACTGATGGTTGGGATGCAGACTGGTGCAGCCACTGTGCAAAACAGGGTGGAGTTTCCTAAAGAAATTAAAAAGGAAACAGCCATTTGACCCAGTGATCCCATGTCTTGGAATATATCCTCGGAAACCTGAAGCACCAATCAGAAAGAATGTATGACCCCTGTGTTCACAGCAGCGCCATTTACATTAGCTAAGATGTGGAAACAGCCCAAGTGCCCATCAGTAGACAAGTGGATAACAAGCTGTGGTACATCTACACCATGGAATATTGTGCAGCTGTAAAAAAGAAGGACCTCTTACCCTTTGATACAGCATGGAGGGACCTGGAGAGTATTAGGCTAAGCAGAATAAGCCAGTCAGAGAAAGACAAGTATCACATGATCTCACTCATATGTGGAATCTAATGAACAATATAAACCCAGAGACATAGAAGCATGGAACAGACTGTGGAATCTCAGAGGAAGGTAGGGGTGGAGGATGGAGGTGGGGAGAGATTAACCAGGGAATTTATATGCATAGATGCATAACTCATAGGCACAGACAATAGTGTGTGCCTGGGAGGGGTGGATGTGGATTGGAGGGGGTCAATGGGGAAAAAGGAGGGACATCTGTAATACTTTCAACAATAAAAATAGTCCTATATAACAAAAGCCTAATATGCTAAGTGTTGGTCATCTGGTCGTCCATTCAACCAATCAAAGCATAATATGCTAATAGTATGCTAAGGCTGCTCAACCGCTCACTATGATGTGCACTGACCACCAGGGGGCAGTTGACCAGTCTCTATAACATGCACCACCAGGGGGCAGATGCTCTGACTGGTAGGTTAGCTTGCGGCTGGGGCCCTGCCAATGGGGACTGAGCAAGATGGTCTGGACACACCCTGGAGCCCTCCTGCAGTCCCTCCCCAGCTGGCCAACCTCCTGCGTCCCTTTCCAGCCCCAATTGTGCACCAGTGGGGTCCCTCGGCCTGGCCTGCACCCTCTCAGAATCCAGAATCCCTTGGGGGATGTTGGAGAGCCAGTTTCAGCCCAATCCCACAGACCACAGGTGCATGAATTCCTGCACTGGGCCTCTAGTTTTTTATAATAAAAGAAAGAAATTAAAGAACATGCAAATAGTGGAAGCATATACTATGGTCATTGATATGAAGAATTAACATCATTAAAATGTCCACACTACCAAAGCCATCTATAGATTCAACACAACTCTTATCAAGATACTAATAGCATATTTCACAAAACTAGAACAAATATCCCCAAAATTACTATGGAAACACAAAAAACAAACAAACAAACAAACAAAAAACAATAGCCACAGCAATATAAAGAAAGAAAAACAAAGTTGGAGGAATCATGCTGCCTGATATCAACCTATACTACAAGGCCATAGTTATCAAAACAGCATGATATTGACATAAAATCAGACATGTAGATCAATGGAGCAGAATAGAGAGTCATGCCTTAATAAATGGTTAATATTTGAAAGAGGAGACAAAAACATACAATGGTGTAAAGTTAGTGTAGTCATTCAATGCTGTTGAGAAAATTGGAAAGAAACGTGCAAAAAAAATGAAACTAGATCACCATCTTACACCAAACACAAGAATAAACTCAAAATGGATTAAAGACTTAAATGTTAGACTAAAACCATAAAAATCCTAGTAGAAAACAGGCAGTGACATCTTGAACATTATTCATAGCAATATTTTTTTCTGATACATTGCCTTGGTTAAGGAAAACAAAAGAAAAAATAAATAAATGAGACCACATCAAACTAAAAAGTTTTTGTACATCAAGAAAATGAATCGACAACCCACTGAATGGGAGATCATATCTAATGATACATCTGATAAGAGGTTAAGATTAAAATTTTATAAAGAACTTATACAACTCAGTAGTGCTCAGAAAGATGCTGTGTCACAGAAAACAATTGGCCTTTAGCCTATTGGAGATACCTAGAAATACACAATGGAAATGTGAGCATTTTACTGCACCGTATTTAAGTGATGTGTACATAATCACACACACAACTTTTTGATAAGGAATAAAAATTTGTGTAGAAAAATAGTGCTTTGATCATGGAAGCTGGTTCCACCATTTTCTCACTTTCCAAATGTATGTGTCTTCTATGTGAACACTGGGTAAATTTTGTAGAAAGCAGAATTACACTTCCTGTTTGTATTGTGACTCACAATAAGTAATAACATTTTTGAGAAGACAGACAATGAGATTGTACTCAGAAAAAAAGTCTGAGGTGCCTAGAATAGACCTTAGATTTTCTTGATAAAAAACAGAGTCAAATGTTGTAAGTTAACGGCCGATAGAGAAAATGTGAAGTTTACAGAATATAAGAAGACTATTGGCTCATGAAAGAGTGCATTCATTCAATCTTTTAAAAACATACTGAGATCTTAATGTTTCCAAATAATACATATGATTATTAAAAAAGAAAGAGAACTGTGCTCGCTTCAGCAGCACATATACTAACATTGAAACAATACAGAGATTAGCATGGGCCCTGCACAAGGATGACATGCAAATTCGTGAAGTGTTCCATATTTTTTTATATGAAATGCTGAAAGGTATTCTTTAAGAAGAGGAAGAAGAAGAAAAAGGTAAATATAAAAATTATGAACAACAAATACATATCTATCAACAGGTGAATCTAAAACTCAAGTGAATAAAAAATCTGATGATCAGAGTAAACTGGTGAATATAATAGAATCGGGCATAGAGAGGGAGTGGACTGACAATTCTTGCTGGGGGAAAGGGATTTGGGGGGTGTGGGGGGTGTGGGAAGAGACTGGACAAAAATCGTACACCTATGGATGAGGACAGTGGAGGGGTAAGGGCAGAGGGTGGAGTGGGAACTGGGTGGAGGGGAGCTATGGGGGAAAAAGAGGAACAACTGTAATAATCTGAACAATAAAGATTTATTTAAAAAAATAAATATAAATATAAAAGAAAGAGAACTTTTATCATAATTTTATAATTTGGGGGGGAAAAGCATAGTATACATAAATAAACAGCCACCACCAACACACATATACACAACACACAAACATGTGCATGCATGCACATACACACACACATTAACAGGGCTTTGTAAACATATGTAATAGACAAATAATTCAGAGCAACTTGGGTAATAAGTGACTGCTGTTTGGAGAACATAATATTTGAACTGAATCTTGAGAAACAACTGGACATCATACAGGCATAAATGGAGTAGAGGCAAAGCAGTTGAGATATTTCGAGGTGTGGGAAGAAAAGGCATACTTAAAAATAGACTTTGGGAGGAATGTAACTTGCCAGTAGTTCACTCCACTAGCTGACATATGAGTTTTGTTCGAAGAGGAGCAGCAAAAGCAACCGGAGGGAAAGATCAAGATGCATGTTCTTGAGAACATGCTTTGAGATAGTGAGAGAGGAACAGCTCAACCAGAGAACCAGACTTTCACATTTCACATATACATTAATTTCTACATTAGATTGTAGTTGAAGTGTTCTATAACTTTAAACACATCAGGATCTGTGTATCTTGAAAAATAATAGAAGGCACATGGACAGACAAAAAGTACCAATAATAGAAAAAAATACTAAAAGAGAAGATAAAAAAATTCTAGGTGACAGCTACGAATAACTTTCAGTATTGTGCATCTCTCAGTATTGTGTGGATCTTTCTTAAAACTCTCCTTCCATGGTTTCTTTAATTTCTGTTTTCTATTCTTACGCCCAATATTCTCTTGATAGTTTCACTCACAACTTTTCTCAAACCTACACTTTACATATTCACTCAGAATTGCATTCTCTCATTAAATGTCTTTTGGGGGCCAGAAAATGCAAAAATTAATCAGAATGTCCTGGCTCATGAAAAACTCCCACTTTAGTTTACAGGGAACAAATATTGAGATCAGGTAACTTACAATACAATATGCGAAATGCTGTTTCAGTTGCAAGAATAAATGCCTTGACCCCTAGGGAATGAAAACAACTGACCTAAAAAAGAGAATGGAAAGACAGGAGGAGAGCCTAAGGGAGCTATGGGACAACATGAAATTAAGCATTATACGAATAATAGCGGTGCCCGAACAACAGGAAGAGGAACAAGGGTTAGAAAAACTATTTGAAGAAATAATGTCAGAAAACTTCCCTGCAGTGGGGAAGAAAAAAGTCACACAAGCACAGAGAGTCCCAATCAATATGAACCTGAAAAGACCCACACCAAGACACATCATAATTACCATGGCAAATGTTCAGGACAAAGAGAGAATCTAAAAGGCTGTAAGAGAGAGACAGAAAGTTACATATAAGGGATCTCCCATTAGATTATTAAATTATTTCTCAACAGAAACACATCAGGCCAGAAAAGAATGGATAGAAATTTATAAAGTGATGCAAAGCAACAGACTGAATCCAAGAATACTCTATCCAGCAAGGCTATCATTCAAAATTGAAGGGGAAATAAGAAGCTTCACAGACAAAAAAAAGGTTAAGGGAGTTTATCACCACCAAGCCAGCAATGCAAGAAATGCTAAAAGGACTGGTGTAAAAACAAGAAGTAAAAAGCTCAGAAAGAAAGCAGGCACACAAAAAAAGAAATGGCTACAAACAAGTACCTTTCAATAATAACTTTATTTTTTTTCTTTTTTTTTAAATTAAATCTTTATTGTTCAGATTATTACATCTATTCCTCTTTTCCCCCCCCATAACTCCCCTCCTCCCAGTTCCCGCCCCACCCTCCGCCCTCACTCCCCACCCACTGTCCTCATCCATAGGTGCACGATTTTTGTCCAGTCTCTTCCCACATCTCCCACACCCCTTTCCCCCCCAAGAATAGTCAGTCCATTCCCTTTCTATGTCCCTGATTCTATTATAATCAACAGTTCATTCTGTTCATCAGATTATTTATTCACTTGATTCTTAGATTCACTTGTTGATAGATGCATATTTGTTGTTCATAATTTGTATCTTTACCTTTTTCTTCCTCTTCCTCTTCTTAAAGGATACCTTTCAGCATTTCATATAATCCTGGTTTGGTGGTGATGAACTCCTTTAGCTTTTCCTTATCTGTGAAGCTCTTTATCTGACCTTCAATTCTGAATGATAGCTTTGCTGGATAAAGTAATCTTGGTTGTAGGTTCTTGGTATTCACCACTTTGAATATTTCTTGCCACTCCCTTCTGGCCTGCAAAGTTTCTGTTGAGAAATCAGCTGACAGTCGTATGGGTATTCCCTTGTAGGTAACTGAGTTTCTTTCTCTTGCTGTTTTTAAGATTCTCTCTTTGTCTTTTGCTCTTGGCATTTTAATGATGATGTGTCTTGGTGTGGTCCTCTTTGGATTCCTTTTGTTTGGGGTTCTCCGCGCTTCTTGGACCTGTAAGTCCATTTCTTTCACCAGGTGGGGGAAGTTTTCTGTCATTATTTCTTCAAATAGGTTTTCAATATCTTGCTCTCTCTCATCTTCTGGCACCCCTATAATTCTGATGTTGGTACGCTTGAAGCTGTCCCAGAGGCTCCTTACACTATCCTCACATTTTTGGATTCTTTTTTTGCCGGGGTCCAACCCCAGCAGGTCCAGGGGTGCCCAAAGGTGTGGACGGAGTCGGTGAAGAAGGAATGACATGGAGACAGTGTTCAGTTGATCAGCAGCCTTGCCAGGATCTCTAGCCACAATCTCCAGCCGAGTTCTGGTCTGGATCTCCAGAGAGGTTCTGCTTCGGATCTCCATCGAGGTTCTGTAGCCATGTTCCCTTGCTAGGTTCTTCACCCAGGTTCTGTCCAGGTTCTCCAGCCAGGTTCAGTCACCAGGTTCTAGTCAGGTTCTCTTGCCAATTTCTGTAGTCAGGTTCAGTCCAGGATCTTTTGCCATGTTCTCTCCAGCGAAGTTCTTCTGTCTGTAGGTTCTGTGTAGGTTCTGTCTTCTTGGCTCTCTTCTAAGTTCTGTGTTCTAAGTTCTGTGTTCTAAGTTCTGTGTCTTGCTGTCTTGTTACATCTGTATTTATACCAGTTGATTCAATCCTATCAATCTCTATTACAAAGGTTAGGGCGTTTCTTATCTCCATTCCAGGGAGTAAAGATTATGTAGCTTAAGCATGATTGTTCGTAGTTAAAGTGATTAATTACCCGCCTGGCACTTAGTTGAGGGGTTTTATTCCCTCCCTAACTTCAGGGGAAAATCCCTAACTGGGGAAACAACCTTTCTCAGAGAGGAGACCTTGGTTAAAACACATAGTGCCAAGAAGGTGAGCAAACATATTAAGAAAAGTATGCCATATATGCCAGGTCCCTTGAAACAGCAAGCATGGACTGGCTCCCGGCATTTTTTCATTTTGCTTTTCCGGTTGGGTGTTTTTTGCTTCCTCGCATTTCAAATCATTGACTTGATTCTTGCGCTCCTCTGGTCTGCTGTCGGGAGTCTGTATAATATTCGTTATTTCAGTCCGTGTATGCTTAATTTCTAGTTGGTTCCCCAATATAACATCGAGGGTCTCATTAGTTTTCTTGTAGATCTCATTAAGTTTATCGGCGGCTTCTAAACAGTTCTTGAGAGACCTTAAAAGTGTGGTTCTGAACTCTATATCTTCCATTGACAATTTTGTCCTGTTTCTTTGTCTCCGCATTTTGTTATGCTTCCTTGGTGCACCTCCTAGTGGTCTTTGTTCACAGTCTTATAGTTAAATCTTGATTGTTGTAGCTAATACCAGGGAGGGTTTGACCTCCAGGCCAAGTGGCTATGAGAATCAGCTGTGTCAGCAGTGAGAGAACTTCTGTCTTCTAGGGAGGTGCTAATCTAGCCTTTGCCTGAGGCTATCCAGCAAATGCCTCTGTGCAGGGCTTGGGCAGGGCGGGTCGCACAGGATCAACAGGGCGGGCCGGAGAAAGCAGTTATGGCAGCTCTCAGTCCTGTCCCCAGGGGCTCTGCCTCTCTGAGTCCCAGCACCCGCTGCAAAGCTGGGAGAGAAAGCTGCCCTCGCTCTGACCGAAGCCAGACAGTCCCGCTTCTCTCGTTTGAGTCTGGGTCCCTAAAGACTCGCCTGTATCTGGAGCTCAGAGTCTGCGACTCCCTCCCGATTGAAAACGCCAACCGCGCACTCCGCCGCCAGCCCACTCCGCACACTCCCCACCTCAGAATTTGACTTCAGCACTGCCCCTCCTGTGAGTGTCCGTATGCGTTTCTCTTTCCTCCTAGTTGTAGGACTTCCACTCAGCCAGTGTTCCTGTGGTTCTGGGTGATGTCCGTTCCGTCTTTTAGTTTCACTTTTGAAGTAGTTGTTCAAAGCAGCAAACTCCGGCGTTAACCTATGCCGCCATCTTGGTTCTCCTCAATAATAACTTTAAACGTGAATGGACTAAATGCTCCAATCAAAAGACATCAAGTGGCTGAATGGATAAAAAAACATGACCCATATATTTGCTGCCTACAAGAGACCCACCTCAGAATAAGGGACTCACACAGACTGAAAGTGAAGGGATGGAAAAATATCTTTCAGGCAAATGGAAATGAAAAGAAAGCTGGGGTAGCAATACTTATAATGGACAAGATAGACTTCAAAGTGAAGGCCATAACAAGAGATAAAGAAGGCCACTTCATAATACTAAAGGGATTGATACAACAGAGGATATAACCCTGATAAACATATATGCACCCAATACAGGAGCACCCAAATATATAAAAAAAACTCCTAGAAGATATCAAGAGAGAGATCGACAACAATACAATCATAGTAGGGAACTTTCATACACCACTGACATAACTGGATAAATCATCTAGACAAAAAATCAGCAAAGAAACAGCAATCCTAAATGACTCACTAGATCTGATGGACTTAATTGACATCTTCAGAACATTTCACCCCAAAGCCGCGGAATATACGTTCTTCTCAAGTGCACATGGGACATTTTCAAAAATAGACCACATATTGGGTCACAAGCAAAGTCTCCCCAAATTCAAGAAGATTGAAATCATTCCAAGCATCTTCTCAGACCACAATGGCATAATATTAGAAATAAACTACAATAAAAACAATCCAAAACACTCAAACACTTGGAAGCTGAGTAGCATGTTATTAAATATTGATTGGGTTACCATTGAGATCAAAGAAGAAATTAAAAACATCCTGGAAACTAATGACAATGAAAACACAACAATTCAAAACCTATGCGACACAATGATAGCAGTCCTGAGAGGGAAGTTTATAGCTCTATAGGCCTACCTCAAAAAAAAACAAGAAAAAATGGTAGTAAATCATCTAACTCTACAACTCAAAGGATTAGAAAGAGAGCAACAAGAAAAGCCCAGAGTGAGCAGAAGGAAGGAGATAAAGATTAAGCAGAAAAATGACACAGAGACAAAATAAACCCCAAAACACAATACAAAAGATCAATGAAACCAAGAGCTGGTTCTTTGAACGAATAAATAAGATTGATGAACCTCTAGCCAGGCTCACCATGAAGCAAAGAGAGAGGACCCAAATAAACAAAATCAGAAATGATAGAGGTGAAATAACAACAGACCCACAGAAATACAAATGATTATTAAAAAATACTATGAACATCTATACTCCAACAAACTAGACATCCTGGAGGAAATGGACATATTCCTAGAAAAATACAACATTCCAAAACTCACTCAGGAAGAATCTAAAAATCTCAATAGGCCAATAACTATGGAAGAAATTGAAGCAGTCATCAAAAAGCTTCCAGCAAACAAAAGCCTGGGTCCAGATGGCTTCACAGGGGAGTTTTACCAAACATTCAAGGAAGAAATAAAACCTATCCTCCTCAGACTACTACAAAAAATTCAAGAGGAAGGAACACTTCCAAGCTCATTCTATGAAGCCAGCATTACCCTAATACCAAAACCAGGTAAAGACAACACAATGAAAGAGAATTACAGGCCAATATCCCTCATGAACATAGATGCCAAAATCCTCAACAAAATCTTAGCAAATCGGATCCAGCACTACATCAGAAAGATCATACACCACGACCAAGTAGGATTTATCCCAGGGATGCAAGGATGGTACAATATCCGCAAATCAATAAACGTGATACATCACATAAACAAATTGAGAGAAAAAAACCCACATAGTCATATCAATCGATGCAGAAAAAGCATTTGACAAAGTCCAACACTCATTTTTTTAAAAATATATTTTTATTGATGTTTTACAGAGAGGAAGGGAGAGAGATAGTCAGAAACATCGGTGAGAGAGAAACATCGACCAGCTGCCTCCTGCACACCTCCCACTGGGGATGTGCCTGCAACCAAGGTACATGCCCTTGACCAGATTTGAACCCGGACCTTTCAGTCTGCAGGCCGACGTTCCAACCACCAAGCCAAACCAGTCTTGGCCCAACACCCATTTTTGATAAAAACTCTCAGTAAGGTGGGAATTGAAGGATCATACCTCAACATAATAAAAGCCATATATGACAAACCCACAGGCAACATCATACTCAATGAACAAAAACTAACACCATTTCCCCTAAGAACAGGAACAAGACAGGGATGCCCACTCTCACCACTCCTGTTCGACATAGTACTGGAAGTATTAGCTATTGCGATTAGACAAGAAGAAGAAATAAAAGGCATCCAAATTGGAAAAGAAGTAAAACTGTCCTTATTTGCAGATGACATGATATTATATACAAAACCCTAAAGACTCCATCAAAAAACTATTAGACATAATAAATGAATTCAGCAATGTAGCAGGATACAAAATTAACACCAAGAAACCTATGGCATTTCTATACACCAATAGTGAACTTACAGAAAGAGAGACCTATAAAACAATCCCATTTACCATCGCACCAAAAAAATTAACATACCTAGGAATAAACTTAACTAAAGAGGTAAAAGACCTCTACTCAGAAAACTAAAGGACGTTGAAAAAAGAGATAGAGGAAGACATAAACAGATGGAAGAACATAGTATGTTCATGGATTGATAGAATCAACATCATTCAAATGTCCATACTACCCAAAGCAATCTATAAATTCAATGCACTTCCCATTAAAATACCAACGGCATATTTCACAGACCTAGAATGAACTCTCCAAAAATTCATCTGGAATAAAAAAAGACCCTGAATAGCTGCAGGGATCCTGAGAAAGAAGAACATAGTAGGTGGGATCTCAATACCAGATATCAAGCTGTATTACAAAGCCTCTGTTCTCAAAACTGCCTGCTACTGGCACAAGAACAGATATATAGATCAATGGAATAGAATAGAGAGTCCAGAAATCAACCTGAACCAATATGCTCAATTAATATTTGACAAAGGAGGCAAGAACATACAATGGAGTCAAGACAGTCTCTTCAATAAATGGTGTTGGTAAAATTGGACAGATTTTGAAACTAGACCACCAACTTACACCATACACAAAAATAAACTCAAAATGGATAAAGGACTTAAATGTAAGACTGGAAACAATAAAAATACTAGAGGAATCCAAAGGCAACAAAATCTCAGACATATGCCGAAGCAATTTCTTCACTGATACTGCTCCTAGGGCAGTGGTCAGCAAACTGCGGCTCGCGAGCCACATGCAGTTCTTTGGCCCCTTGAGTGTGGCTCTTCCACATAATACCACGTGCAGTATTTTAAATATGAGGGAAGCTTTTCTCAACAGGTTTCAGGAATTCAGAAACAGCAAAGCGACATTCGCCTTTGTTAAAAAAAAAAAAACTCTCAATGCTACTATAACAGAATTAAATTTTTCCCCCTTTAATATTGACATTGGCAACTTTGAAATGCAATTGCTGGATTTAAAAAACAAAGAACTGTGGAGCTTGAAATTTGAACATCTTTGTGCTGATATAGAAATATTGGAGAAAAACAAATGTGAACTTAGTTCACAGCACAAGTGGTCTGCTTTGAAAGACCTGGAGAAGGAAGAGATGTTGATTTTTAACACCTGGAATAGTATTCCTGACTCATATAATCAACTGAAAAAACTAGCGTTTGCTGTTCTTTCCTTATTTGGGTCTACATATTTATGTGAAGAATCATTTTCAAGCATGAACCTTATCAAGAGTAAGTTGAGAAGTCGTCTTATTGATGAGAACCTGGAATCGTGCCTAAAATTAAAAACAACAACATACAAACCTGACTTACCCAAACTTTCCAAGGAGATGCAAGGCCATTGTTCACATTAGTGTTTGTCAGTCATTGTCATGATTTCATTTTATGGACATTGTACAGCAAATTGTAAGGAATTTAATTTCATCAATAGATAATATTGTTATTAAGTATGATATCAAGTTTTATTCAATGTACCTATAGTTTAACTAAGACTTAAAATTTTAAGTAAAGTTTATTAAGTTAATTTTAGGGAACGTTGTGGAGTGAAAGAAGATGTAGTGTCGAGGATTGAGAAAGGTATGTTCAGATGGTTTGGACATATAGAGAGGATGAACGAAAGGAGATAGACGAAACAAGTATACAAGACGAGTGTGGATGGGAGAGTTGGAAGGGGTCGACCTCAGCGAACGTACCTCAATCAGATTGAGGACGTTTTTAGCAAAGGCCAGCTTAGGAGTACCCTAATTAAGTTAATAACAATGTACCTACCTAGATAGTTTAAGTTTAAAAAATGTGGCTCTCAAAAGAAATTTCAATCGTTGTACTGTTGATATTTGGCTCTGTTGACTAATGAGTTTGCTGAACACTGTCCTAGGGCATTGGAAACTAAAGAGGAAATAAACAAATGGGACTACATCAAAATAAAAAGCTTCTGCACAGCAAAAGAAACCTGTGGGAAACTGTTTATTGCCTTCACTATCTGATAAGCATAGACAGAGCACTCCCCGAAACCCCCCCCCCCCCCAAGGCTGGGTGCCTTTGAAGCCCTAGCAAAGCCCGGAGCTAGGCGCCACCTTTGTTTGTCCAGACAGTGGTAGCTGAAACTACTCCCCCATTTATTATTATGTAAATCCTTGCTGATGGGCTAGTCTGCCTGTTACTGGGGGGTCACCTGCCTAAGGGCTACTCCAGATCAATAAAAGCTTGGAGCAGCCTGAGCATGGGTGGAAGTCCCTCTCCTTGAGTTGGACTTGCCCGCCTGGACCTCCAATATCACAAAATTATCTCGTGTCTTTTTCTCTCATTTGTTGTGCGGCTCCTCTTTCAGATACCGAACCCTACTCCACGCGGGACGTGGAAGGAAACACTCAACATCTGGTGCCCGACGGGTAATCTGGAAGTGCAGGTCTCGCTGGAGCGAGAAAAGGAAGTTTTCACCGAAAAGGTGTGGAAAACTCACCGAAAAAAGGTGAGGGGATTCCACCGCACGCAAAAGCCCAGGATCAGCTACAGAAGCCCGGGTCTGTAAGTAACTGGGAACGTTTTCTTAACCAGGCTAACAAACGGGGCAGGATTTGGCTTAAAAAAGAACATTCGGCTTTAAAAAGGTATATTTGGCTTTTAAAAAACTAAGAAACTGTATTATGTGCTTTTGATTTGCATGTTTAAAGTGTTAAAATTTTAGAAGGTAATCTTTTACAGTTTTTGCATGTTATTATAGAACATAACCTTTGCTTTTCTTGAAGAAGGTACATTAGATCTTAAAAGGTTGCCAAAAAAGTTAGTTAGAACTTGAAAAAAGGTTAGCGGCAAGAAAAAACTCATTTCAAAAAACTTTTTCCATGGGGAACATAATATTGTATTTGCCAAAGCCTTTTCCAGAGGCTGAGGAGGAGTCTCCTCAACTGGTTCCCTCCACTCCTCCTGGTGAGGAGTGGGAAGACACGTCAGAGGAATGGCCTTCACGGTCCTCTCCACCTCCGCATGCACGTCCTAATTCTGATATGCTTAATTCGCTGTCATTTGAATCACCTGTGCAAAAAGCCATCCGAGAAGGATTGAGGGAAATACCGGCGGAAGAAAGGCTTGCTTTCCTGATCATAGAGGTACCTGATCCACAGCTACCGAATCAGGTAATCAGACAGCATGTAAAAATTGACTTTAAAATGATAAAGGCCTTACGTGAAAGTGTAGTCCAAAATGGTCCAACAGCTCCTTTTACAAGAGAAATTATGTATAGTATTTCTGAAGCTTTCCTAATCCCTCATGATTGGTATTCTCTAGCACGTGCAACTCTGGATGGAGGACATTATTTACTATGGAAAGGAGAATTCTTGGAGAGATGCCAGGAGCAAGCCCAAATAAACCGCGGGCTGAATGCTCAAATAACTTATGAAATGCTAGCAGGACTGGGACAATACAACGATGTGCGAACCCAGTTAGATTATGTGCAACTGGCATATGAGCAAATTAGAGTTTGTGGAAGGAAAGCCTGGTGGACTTTACCAGCAAAAGGGGACTCTGAGGGAGCGTTTAGTAAATGAATGCAGGGGCCTTTAGAATCATTTTCTTTTTTTTTTTTTTTTAATTAAATCTTTATTGTTCAGATTATTACATTTGTTCCTTTTTTCCCCCCCCCATAACGCCCCTCCTCCCAGTTCCCGCCCCACCCTCCGCCCTCACTCCCCACCCACTGTCCTCATCCATAGGTGCACGATTTTTGTCCAGTCTCTTCCCACATCTCCCACACCCCTTTCCCCCCCAAGAATAGTCAGTCCATTCCCTTTCTATGTCCCTGATTCTATTATAATCAACAGTTCATTCTGTTCATCAGATTATTTATTCACTTGATTCTTAGATTCACTTGTTGATAGATGCATATTTGTTGTTCATAATTTGTATCTTTACCTTTTTCTTCCTCTTCCTCTTTTTAAAGGATACCTTTCAGCATTTCATATAATCCTGGTTTGGTGGTGATGAACTCCTTTAGCTTTTCCTTATCTGTGAAGCTCTTTATCTGACCTTCAATTCTGAATGATAGCTTTGCTGGATAAAGTAATCTTGGTTGTAGGTTCTTGGTATTCATCACTTTGAATATTTCTTGCCACTCCCTTCTGGCCTGCAAAGTTTCTGTTGAGAAATCAGCTGACAGTCGTATGGGTATTCCCTTGTAGGTAACTGAGTTTCTTTCTCTTGCTGTTTTTAAGATTCTCTCTTTATCTTTTGCTCTTGGCATTTTAATTATGATGTGTCTTGGTGTGGTCCTCTTTGGATTCCTTTTGTTTGGGGTTCTCCGCGCTTCTTGGACCTGTAAGTCCATTTCTTTCACCAGGTGGGGGAAGTTTTCTGTCATTATTTCTTCAAATAGGTTTTCAATATCTTGCTCTCTCTCATCTTCTGGCACCCCTATAATTCTGATGTTGGTACGCTTGAAGCTGTCCCAGAGGCTCCTTACACTATCCTCGCATTTTTGGATTCTTTTTTCATTTTGCTTTTCCGGTTGGATGTTTTTTGCTTCCTCGCATTTCAAATCATTGACTTGATTCTTGCGCTCCTCTGGTCTGCTGTCGGGCGTCTGTATAATATTCGTTATTTCAGTCCGTGTATGCTTAATTTCTAGTTGGTTCCCCAATATAAGATCGAGGGTCTTATTAGTTTTCGTGTAGATCTCATTAAGTTTATCGGCAGCTTCTAAACAGTTCTTGAGAGACCTTAAAAGTGTGGTTCTGAACTCTATTTCTTCCATTGACAATTTTGTCCTGTTTCTTTGTCTCCGCATTTTGTTATGCTTCCTTGGTGCA
This sequence comes from Myotis daubentonii, assembly GCF_963259705.1. Taxonomy (NCBI): domain Eukaryota; kingdom Metazoa; phylum Chordata; class Mammalia; order Chiroptera; family Vespertilionidae; genus Myotis; species Myotis daubentonii. The sequence goes on along the minus strand of NC_081850.1, from coordinate 1,354,399 downwards.
CCCCCTAGTGGTCTTTGTTCGCAGTCTTATAGATAAATCTTGATTGTTGTAGCTAATTCCAGGGAGGGTTTGACCTCCAGGCCAAGTGGCTATGAGAATCAGCTGTGTCAGCAGTGAGAGAACTTCTGTCCTCTAGGGAGGTGCTAATCTAGCCTTTGCCTGAGGCTATCCGGCAAATGGTTCTGCGCTGGGCTTGGGTGGGGCGGGTCGCACAGGATCAACAGGGTGGGCCGGAGAGAGCAGTTATGGCGGCTCTCAGTCCTGTCCCAAGGGGCTCTGCCTCTCTGAGTCCCAGCACCCGCTGCAAAGCTCCGAGAGAAAGCTGCCCTCGCTCTGACCGAAGCCAGACAGTCCCGCTTCTCCCGTTTGAGTCTGGGTCCCTAAAGACTCGCCCGGATCTGGTGCTCAGAGTCTGCGACTCCCTCCCGATTGAAAACAACAAGCGCGCCCTCCGCCGCCAGCCCGCTCCGCGCACTCCGCACCTCAGAATTTGACTTCAGCACTGCGCCTCCTCTGAGTGTCCGTATGCGTTTCTCTTTCCTCCTAGTTGTAGGACTTCCACTCAGCCAGCGTTCCTGTGGTTCTGGGTGATGTCCCTTCCGTTTTTTGGTTTCACTTTTGAAGTAGTTGTTCAAAGCAGCAAACTCTGGCGTTAACCTATGCCGCCATCTTGGTTCTCTCTAGAATCATTTTCTGATTTTGTGGCTCGCCTCACTCGAGCAGTGAGACGACAGGTTCAACATGAGGCAGCGGGAGACATTTTAATTCAACAATTAGCTTATGAAAATGCCAATGATGATTGTAAGAAATGCCTGATGCCTCTGAGAAAAGGTAGTACCATTACAGAAATGATTCGAGCATGTCAGAATGTGGGGTCAGGCACTTTTCAAGTGAATTTACTCACTGCCGCTGCTACTGTCATAACTGTGGAAACATAGGACATTTTAGAAAAGAATGTAGACAACCAAGAAGGACACAAGGGGGCGCTCCAAGGAAAGGCGCTAACATTTCGCCTTGTGAGCCGATCAAAACAGATCCAACCTCTCTGTGTCCTAGATGCCAGAAGGGCTACCATTGGGCCAGCCATTGTAAATCGAGATTCCACAAAAATGGGCAGCCGTTAAATCGACACAGGGTATGGCCAACCGCAGGGAAACGGCCAACGGGGCAACCCCCAGCCCCGTCAATAAAAGGGGAGATCTGCCCTGCAAAGCCCACAGTGGAATCTCTGATTTAGGCCACTCCAGGAAGTGCAAGCCTAGATCTTAACAGTACTATAGCGGTCACCTTGACCCCTGATATAGTTCGGCAAGCTGTTCCTACAGGAACCTGGGGACCTGTGCCATCAGGAACTTTAGGATTAATTTTAGGGAGAAGTGGAAACACTCTGAAAGAATTAACTGTTTTGCCTGGAGTCATAGATTCAAATTATGAGGGAGAAATTAAAGTAATATTGGAATGCAATCATATTATGCAAATTACTCCAGGACAAAGAATTGCTCAGATACTACTTCTACCTTATGCTCAACAAGGCAAGGCTATAAATAGGAAAAGAGGAATGCAAGGACTTGAAAGCTCAGACATCTATTGGATACAGGAAATTAGCAAAACCCATCCTATGATTAATTTGAGAATAGAAGGAAAAATGTTTTAAGGGCCTAGTAGACACTGGGGCAGATGTCAGCGTTATCAGCAAAGAATTCTGGCCTCCTAGTTGGTCTGTGGTAGAAGCTATGGTAGAAGCCCAAGTAGCACGGGTACAGCCTGAATTGCCTTTATTGGGACAGATTAACCATACTGCAAATAGTCCCACTGGAGTCATCTTCCAAAATAAAGACTCTCCCGCTATTATTGAATGGGTCCACCTAGGCCATCAGTCATCTAAAACTGCTATTACTTATATAGAACTGATGGCTCAATTAGGGGGGTGGGAGTTCCTGATAACACACAATGTAGTGCTGCAGTCTTAAGGTGGCAAGATGAGGAAGGACAGACAGGATGGTTTCAGCCCTACATTGTCTCTGGAATTACAGTCAATTTATGGGGCCGGGATGTCTTAGAAGGTTTACAAGCTTGTATTATTACCGGCAAAGGTCGGCAGCTTGTAACTCAGATGGGACATCAGAGAGATCAAGGTGTAAAAAACCCAGGAAGGCGAGGATATCAGCCTTTTTAGGAGTGGTCACTGCTCAGTCTCCTCGCCCCCATGCTGATGCTATACAATGGAAAGATGATAAACCTATATGGGTGGATCAGTGGCCATTAACCAAGGAGAAATTAGGTCATATTCATGGATTGATACAGGAACAAATAGGAGCTGGTCATATAGAGCCTTCCAATAGCCCTTGGAATACGCCTATGTTTATTATACCTAAGAAGGTGGCAGGGAAATGGCGATTGATACATGATCTCAGAGCAATTAATGCTACTATGCATACCATGGGAGCTTTGCAAACTGGATTCCCAGAGCCTTCACAAATCCCTTTAAATTGGTCTCTCATAGTAGTAGATCTGAAGGATTGTTTTTTCACCATTCCCTTGGCACCTCAAGATAAACGAAGATTTGCCTTTTCAGTGCCATCTATTAATAATATAGAACCCATGAGAAGATATCAGTGGAAAGTTTTGCCTCAAGGAATGGCCAATAGCCCTACCTTGTGCCAAAAATATGTGGCTCAAGCTGTTCAACCTTTAAGGGACAGATATTCCCGATGTTACATTATCCACTACATGGATGACTTGCTCTTAGCAAGTCCACGGGAAGAGCAGACTTTAGAAATATTTTTCCAATTAGAGAAGGAGCTCCCTAAATGGGGCTTAAAAATTGCTCCGGAAAAGGTACAAAAACAAACACCTTTTAAATATCTGGGAACCATTATTGAAAACCAATGCATTAGGCCACAAAAGGTGGAACTAAGAAAAGATTGTCTTAAAACTTTAAATGATTTTCAGAAATTATTAGGGGACATTAACTGGCTAAGACCTTACCTAAAAATCTCTACGGGAGAAATGACAAATTTATTTGATATACGTAGGGGTGACTCTAACCTTTCCTCACCCAGAACACTAACAGATGACGCCAGAAAGGAGTTGCTAAAAATTGAACAGGCAATATCCTCAGCCCAAGTAGCACGGGTACAGCCTGAATTGCCTTTATTGGGACAGATTAACCATACTGCAAATAGTCCCACTGGAGTCATCTTCCAAAATAAAGACGCTCCCGCTATTATTGAATGGGTCCACCTAGGCCATCAGTCATCTAAAACTGCTATTACTTATATAGAACTGATGGCTCAATTAATATATCAGCTTAGGAAGCGTTGCAAGCAGCTTAGAGGAGAAGAACCTAAATGCATCTATCTTCCCCTCACTGGAAAGCAATTAGAAATGTTGTTTCAAACTGATATAAATTGGCAAATTGGGTTAAGTGGATATTCAGGGGAACTTAGTTGTCACCTATTAAAAGATAAACTTAAATAAGACCTCCATCATTATACCAAAAAATACTAGGCAGGAACCAATTCCTGGAGCTTTAACTGTTTTTACTGATGGGTCATCAAATGGGAAAGCTGCCTGTCATACTATAAATTCTGACCGAGTCATACTGACCAGTCATACTTCTGTGCAAAGAATTGAGTTAGAAGCTATTAAGGCTGCATTGCAAGATTTCCAACAGCCTGTTAACATAATTTCTGATCCCTCTTATGCTTCGGGCCTAGTAAGTAGAATTGAAACTGCCCGGCTGAAATGGCTTAGTGACCAAAGTTTATTCTTACTATTTAAGCAGGTTCAGCAGATTGTGCAGCAGAGAAAATACCCTTTTTATATCACCCACATCAGGGCTCACAGCATATTACCTAGCCCATTAACTAAGGGAAATGCACATGCTGATCAATTGGTTGCTTTATTAAAAGAGGCTTCAGAGTCTCATCAGCTTTTACATCAGCCTGCTAAAATGTTGTCCAAACAATTCTCAATCTCTCGACAGAAAGCAAAACAGATTATCAAGGAATGTCCCAGTTGCATGTTACATCTACCTCAAGGGCCTAACACAGGAGTCAACCCTAGAGGTTTGCTAAGGGACCATATCTGGCAAATGGACATATCACATTATACTCCTTTTGGACGTCTTGGGGCGTTACATGTCTCTGTAGATACTTTTTCAAAGGTCCTATGGGCCACTGTATCTACAGGAGAGACGGCAAAACAGGTTATTAATCATTGCCTAGCTGCTTTTGCCGTCATGGGAATTCCAAAGATTATTAAAACTGATAATGGACCTGCTTATACAAGCTGTCAATTCCAGGAATTTTGTAAAAAGTGGAAAATTCAGCACTTTACGGGAATACCATATAATTCCCAAGGACAGGCCATTATTGAACGCCAACACCAAAGACTGAAATCTCAATTAGAAAAACAAAAAGGAGGGATGATGGAGAAATCACCTGTGGGTAGGCTGCACCAAGCCTTAATTACTCTAAATTTTTTCACTTGTGATGATGATGGAAAGACAACTACGGAGCTACATTGGTGTCAGAGTAAAACAAAAGAAAATGGTCTAGTTAAATGGAAGGATCCCGAATCTGGTTTATGGAAGGGACCTGACCCATTATTAACCTTTGGCAGAGGGTACACTTGTATATTCCCAGAGAATTTTCCCAAACCCGTATGGATTCCTGCTAGAAATATTAAACTGCATCAGGAATCTAGCCAGACTGAAGATCTTGTGCCTGGAGCCATAACATGTAGCTGTAAACAATCAACTACCTCAGCCACAGAGAGCAGCGACTCCAAGCAGTCCACTGAAGATGAGGAACAGGAGGAAGACAAACCAGACAACCAACAGCCCAGAGACCACCTGGGGCACGGTAAAGTGAAGTATGGTAACAATTAATTCAGGTGAAAACTATAGTTTCATACTGGTCTTAGAAGGCACATTTTTCCTTTAGCTGGGAAGGACAGCACAGCTATCCCAAGTTCAGAGGGCTCCAGTTAGCGTGTCAACTGAGTGCTCTGGAGACCCAGAACTGTAATTTAGATAGCATACTGTCTCTGCTTCTGTAAATTTCTTCTTTTTTTGAAAACTAGGTTCCTCATTCCAAACCTTGAGTTTAAAATTAAGTTGTCATGACCTAGAGCAAAGAATATTCTTACATGGTATTACTCTACAAGTTTTATTAATAATTTTTGATGCTTTACAACAGTATATTGTGCATTTATCCCAAACAAATTTACAAATGAATTTGAATGTTTTACATGAAGGGATTTATTCCTTTCCACTGTGTGGAGGGCCTCCTGGGGAAGGCACTTAAGCATTCTGTATTGACCTATCTTGACTTTTTTGCCAAGAGGAATCCAATTGCCTACAGTTGTTACCTGCGCTCTCTGTTCAAGCTGGGATCATGAAAAGCTGGTACCATGGATCTGTCTCTTGCCCAATGGCGTAAGCTGGGCCCTCTCTGGAGAAGAAACCTGGGTTCCCTATGATCAATGCCGGGGCCCCGCCAGCAGGCGAGGGGATCCAAAGGGAGTTGCTGGGCATGGAGGCCAGAGGGACATAGGTTAACAAGGAGACAGAACTGAACCTCACATCACCCTACTTGGCCCAGAGATGGTTGGTAGTCAACGACGAGTAAGACCCCACAGGGTGGGGCGACCTAAGACAGGCACAGCCGGGGGCCAGTAGGAGAAAACTTGGGGTGCAACAAAGGTGGGGCACAGAGCCCCCCCAATGGTGCACGGGCTTGAACACTCGCCCCTTCTGAGGAAGGTCTCCTGTCCCCATGGCTGCTTCTTGCTTCCCATGCCCAGCCCAGATCAGGAACCAAATAACAGAAGAGATTTGGTCCAGCTGAAATCAGAATCCAGATAAAGGGAGGCTTGGCTAACAGACCCTATGTCTAAATCTAGCCTAACAACAGGAATGCTCAGAGCCTTCACAAGGATCTAAAGTAATCCTTTTCATTAATATTTACAGTGTAAATTAAGATTATTGTTAAAATATTAAATTTGACAGCAAAATAGTTTTCAAATTAATTAAATTCAAGTTTTCAAATTAATTAAATTTGGCTAATTTGAAATAAGTAATTATTCAAAAAGTATTAACAAAAATTTTCATGGTAAACATGCTATGAACCTAAAGCATGTTCAGGTTCATTTTTTTGCGTGCAAAAAATTAATATTTAAAGCTATCTAGACTGCATTATAAAATTTCCAAGAAGTCTCCTAATTAAATAAAAAGAAAGGGGGATAGTGGAAAAATATAGTGGAAGAATACCATGTAAGGAAATAGATCCTGTAACTAAATTACATTTAGAGAAAAAATTTTTTCGTTTATAATGCTAATAGTGAGACACCCAGAAAAAACACACATTATGCCAGGGTAAGCCAGGGAAAGATCATGTTAAAGAAAAGACCCCAAGTAAGGGTTTTTTTTCCTTTAACCTTTGGTCGAGAATATGTTTGTATACTTTCAGAGAACAGCTACAAGACCATGTGGATTCCTGTAACAACGGATCACAGAAAGCCAGCCACAAAGACAGAAGAGACAGTTCAGAGGTGGAGATGGTGGAAGACACCTTGCCATGCTAGCAGTCAGCAGCTGTGCATCGCTGCAGGTTGCCCAGGACCAGACCAGAAAGGACCGGACCTGCATTTTTCCACCATCCAGAACCAACATTTCATTGCTGGCATGTACACATGAACTTTTGGACATTGAAACATGGACTCAGAACTTCTGGACATTGAAATTGGGACTTGATTATTTTTTAAAGAAAAAATAAGGGGGAGATGTGGGAAACTGTTTATTGCCTTCACTATCTGATAAGCATAGACAGAGAACTCCCCGAAACCCCCCGAAGGCTGGGTGCCTTTGAAGCCCTAGTAAAGCCCTGAGCTAGGCGCCACCTGTTTGTCCAGACAGTGGTAGCTGAAACTACTCCCCCATTTATTATTATGTAAATCCTTGCTGATGGGCTAGTCTGCCTGTTACTGGGGGGTCACCTGCCTAAGGGCTACTCCAGATCAATAAAAGATTGGAGCAGCCTGAGCATGGGTGGAAGTCCCTCTCCTTGAGTTGGACTTGCCTGCCTGGTCCTCCAATATTGCAAAATTATCTCGTGTCTTTTTCTCTCATTTGTTGTGCGGCTCCTCTTTCAGATACCGAACCCTACTCCACACAGGACGTTTAAGGAAACACTCAACAGAAACCATCAACAAAACAATAAGAAAGGCCACTATATGGGAGAACATATTTGCCAATGTTATCACCGATAAGGGTTTAATCTCCAACATTTATAGGGAACTCATACAACTTAACAAAAGGAAGATAAACAATCCAATCAAAAAATGGGCAAAGGACCTAAATAGACACTTTTCAAAAGAGGACATTCAGAAAGCCAAGAGACATATGAAAACATGCTCAAAGTCACTAATCATCCGAGAGATGCAAGTCAAAACGACAATGAGGTATCACCTCACACCTGTCAGAATGGCAATCATCAATAAATCAACAAAGGACAAGTGCTGGAGAGGATGTGGAGAAAAAGGAACACTTGTGCACTGCTGGTGGGAATGCAGACTGGTGCAGCCACTATGGAAGACAGTATGGAGTTTCCTCAAAAAACTAAAAATGGAACTCCCATTTGACCCAGTGATCCCACTTCTAGGAATATATCCCAAGAAACCAGAAACACCAATCAGAAAGGATATATGCATCTCTATGTTCATAGCAGCACAATTCACCATAGCTAAGATCTGGAAACAGCCTAAGTGCCCATCAGTAGATGAGTGGATTAGAAAACTGTGGTACATCTACACGATGGAATACTATGCTGCTGTAAAAAGGAAGGAACTCTTACCATTTGCAACAGCATGGATGGAACTGGAGAGCATTATGCTAAGTGAAATAAGCCAGTCAATGAAAGAAAAATACCACATGATCTCACTCATTCATGGATAATAAAGACCATTATAAACTGATGAACAAAAATAGATACAGAGGCAGAGCAGCCTTGAACAGACTGTCAAACTACAGCGGGAAGCCTGGGGAGGGTTGGGGGCAGGACGGGGTAGTAAGAGATCAACCGAAGGACTTGTAAGCATGCATATAAGCATAACCAATGGACACAAGACACTGGGGGGTAGGGTAGGCGGGGGGAATTTCAAGGGGGGGAAAAAAGGAGACATATGTAATACTCTTAATAATACTTTAAGCAATAAAACAAAATTTAAAAAATTATAATTAAATTGCAAAGAAATTATAGGATTTTGGTAAGATAGAATTGAAGATTGGTTGTTCTAAAATTGGGTGTGACACAGTGGTTGAGCGTCAACCTATGAACCAGAAGGTTCACTCAATTCCTGGTCAGGGCACAAGCCCAGGTTGCAAGCTCGATCCCCAGTGTGGGGTGTGCAGAAGGCCTCCAATCAACGATTGTCTCTCATCATTAGTATGTTTATCTCTCCCTCCCCTTCCTCTCTGAAATCAATAAAAAATATTTTTAAAAAATAAAGATTAAAAAAATCAGCAATACTTTAAACGAAAAGTTCCAAAAATTACAGTCATCTTCAGTTAATTCAGGTCTATAACCAAACTTTGTTTCCCCTAATTATTCACCAGAGCTTCCATAAGTTCAGATATTTTCTAGAGTTCTAGTAATCTTAATCCAGTGTAAGGGGATGATCTGAAAATTTATTCTGATATATGTAATTTAAAGTAAGTCAGGGTCCTTTCCAGGGATCTCTCAGAAGATGTAACATTTTAATAAATGTATTAAAACAAAATAGTGAATGTCTGTAAATGAAAAAACAAACACACCTTAAAATGACATGGTTATGTTACAGGCACCTCTCACAACACCAGAGAGGTGTTCCCGGACAGGACAGCCCTCTGAGCCAGAGGGAGAGGGCTGGCCCCAACCTTGACCCTTGTCTTCTCATGTAAATGAACTCATGGGAGCGACCTTGACTGCGCTGTGAAAGCCAATGTGTTAAGGCAGTTAGAGCCGTGGTTGGCAAACTGCGGCTCTTTGGCCCCTTGAGTGTGGCTCTTCCACAAAATACCATGTGGGGGCATGCACGTACAGAGGGATTGAAACTTCGTGGCCCATGCGCAGAAGTTGGTATTTTGTGGAAGAGCCACACTCAAGGGGCCAAAGAGCCGCATGTGGCTCGTGAGCGGCGGTTTGCCAAGCCGCAGTTTGCCTACCACTAAGTCAGAGCATGCACCTTTATTGAAAAAGCAAAGCCAGCAAACCTATGCATCTGGTTCATGAAACATAGACGCGCCCAGCGAATCTGAAGAGCAGGTTGGGTGGGGGTCTGGGGCGTTACATACCCTCCGGTCTATAGGTCTCAAAATTCCTTTGCGTAACTCTCAAGGTCCCTTTACTTTGTTGAGGCCTTCCCAGAACACATGAGAGGCACCTGGCAACTTTATCTTGTCGAGCCTGAGACTGTGGGCTTCTCTGCTTAGGGATTAAAGGCCTTTTTTCCCTCTCCCTCCTTTTCAAATTCTCTTCTTACGGAGGCTTTTAACCATTTGCTGGGTTCTTGGCTGGGGAAGATAATGGCTTTTAGTTAAAAGCTGGCTGCAAATTGCCCACCCTGCTTGGCCTTGTTATAACTTTCCTGTCTCAGTTTTCCTATTCCTCCTGCCCTGGAATCCTGTAATAGTTATAGATCTAACTAGAGGCCCAGTGAACGTGCACTGGAGGGGAGGGTCACTCAGCCCAGCCTGTGCCCTCTTGTAGTCTGGGAGCCCTCAGGGGATGTCTGACTGACAGCTTAGGCCCGCTTCCCGTGGAGCAGGCCTAAACTGCAATCAGACATCCTCAGCGCTGCTGCAGAGGTGGGAGAGACTGCCGCCACCACCGCTGTACTGGCAGCAATCAGCCTGGCTTGTGGCTGAGCAGTACTCCCCCTGTGGGAGCGCACTGACCATCAGGGGGCAGCTCCTGCATTGAGCGTCTGCCCCCTGGTGGTCAGTGCGTGTCATAGCGATCGGTCATTCCACCGTTTGGTTGATTTGCATATTAGCCTTTTATTATATAGGACTAGGGGCCCAGTGCATGAAGATTCGTGCACTGGGGGTGGGTCCCTGAGCCCAACCTGCACCCGCTCCAATCTGGAAGCCCTCAGGGGAGCCCTCTCCAATCTGGGAGTTTCTGTCTGTCTTTGCAATCATATGAGTGAATTGCCTGAGACCCCAACCTGGTTTGGTTTGTTGCTCACAGAATAATAGAGGCATTTTTTTTCTTTGCTTCATTGATGGAGATTTCCTGGAAGTTTTATGATATCTTCCCCATAATTTTTCCTAGACACTCTGATTTTACTTATGTCTCTCACCTTTGCTTTCCCTCCATCCCCCACCACAACAGTAACTTGCTCCAGGCTCACTTTGCTCTAGTGTCTAGGAGATCTCTCTGCCACCAGAACTACGATTCCCAGCATTCCTGGTGCTCTCTGCACTCTGGGCTTTAGCTTCTGGTCCTGGGGCTGCCATCAGAACTATTCCCAGAATTCCTGGTGCTCCCCATGCTCTAGGTTTTCCCTTCCTGCTCTGTCTCTGTCCCACGGCCTCCCACTCTGCCACACCCCCCAAGCCTCCAGCTCTCCTGCTCTGCTCTCTGCCCGGCGCCTGTGTATGCAAATTAACCCACCATCTTTGTTGGGTTAATTTGCATAGTCACTCCTGATTGGCTGGTGAGTGTAGCAAAGGGATGGTCAATTTATATGTTTCTCTTTTATTATATAGGACTAGAGGCCCGGTGCACAAAAATTTGTGCACTCGGGGGGAGGGGGACCCCTCAGCCTGGCCTGTGCCCTCTCGCAGTCTGGGACCCCTCAGGAGATAACGACCTGCTGGCTTAGGCCTGCTCCCGGGTGGCAGAGGGCAGGCCCAATCCCTATGTGCAGCCCCTGGTTGGGCTCAGAGCAGGGCCGATTGGGGAGTTGGGGCGCCACCCCCTGTCATGCACAGAGCAGGGCGATTGGGAGGTTGTGATGCCACCCTCAGTCACACTCAGGGTAGGGCTGATTGGGGGGTTGGGGCACCATCCCCTGTCACACTCAAGGCAGGGTCGATGGGGAGGTTGCGGCGCCACCCCCTGTCACGCATAGAGCAGGGCCAATCAGGGGGTTGGGGCGCTGCCCTCTATCAGCCAGAGAGCAGGGCCGATCAGGGGGTTGGGGTGCCACCACTCTCACACTCAGGGCAGGGCCGATGGGGAGGTTATGGCTCTACCCCACCACACACAGAGCAGGGCCCGTGCGGGGGGGTGGGGGGTTGGGGTGCCGCACCCTGTCACACACAGAGCCGCAGGGCGATCAGGGGGTTTGGGCGCTGCCCCCTGTCACGCTGATCCCGGTGCCGGGAGGCCTCGTGGCTCCGCTGATCCCGGTGCTGGGAGGCATATTACCCTTTTACTATATAGGGTGGAGGCCTGGTGCATGGGTGGGTGCTGGCTGGTTTGCCCTGAAGGGTGTCCTGGATCAGGGTGGGGGTCCCCACTGGGGTGCCTGGCCAGCCTGGGTGAGGGGATGATGGCTGTTTGCAGCTGGTCACACACCATTCAGGGTGGGGGTCCCCACTGGGGTGCCTGGCCAGCCTGGGTGAGGGAATGATGGCTGTTTGCAGCTGGTCACACACCCTTCAGGGTGGGGGTCCCCACTGGGGTGCCTGGCCAGTCTGGGTGAGGAGCTGAGGGCTGTTTTCAGGCTGGGGGTGACTGAAGCTCCCAACCGCTCCTTTTTGTTTTGTTTTGTTTTATTCTGGGCCAGCTTTAGCTTTGAGGCTTGGCTCCAGCTCTTAGGCCTCTGCTGCTGAAAGTAGGTTTCTGGCCTTTGCTTACAATGTTGCGATCCTGCTGGCTGAAGCCCGGCAGGTTTCTGGGGTTTTGTTTATCTTCTATATTTGTTACAATGTTTCAGACTGCAGGCTCAGAGGCCGGCAGTGGCAGGCGGGGAATGTTGGAGTCCTCCGTCACTGAAGCAAGCAAGCCTCATGTTAGTTTCAAGCTGCCTGGCTGCCGGCTGCCATCTTGGCTGCAGTTAATTTGCATATCGCCCTGATTAGCCAATGGGAAGAGTAGCGGTCGTATGCCAATTACCATGTTTCTCTTTTATAAGATAGGATTATAATGTAATTGACACCTAACCCTGTTCTTTCTGTAAGACACAATATTCCAGAATAACAATCAGTTATAAATGTAAGTATATGAATTTGCAGACTTTGGAGACTTTTATATAATCTCTAGAACATTTTAATGTAGTTATGATTTCTTATTTGATAAAACGTCCCATGTACCTTGAGTATATCTTTTTCCTTCATAAGGAGAGAAAATAAACCCCTTTTTCAACAGAGCACCTATGCATGCACAGCACATGTGTGTGAGGGAGTATGTATCCTCCCAACCTTTCTTTGTAAAATAAATGGCAGCACATAGTAAGCTTGCTCTGCACTTGGCTTTGACCTTAATAATATGTTCTGGAGCATGCTCCATGTCCGTCAACACAAGGCCCTTTCTCTCTTCAATGGCTGCAGAGAGGCCACACTGTGTCTATATCATAAATGATTTTACCCTCATTTTACTTTCTACAGCACACATTTTCTCTACCTTGTCATCAGTAATGTCAGCTTCTGAGACTAAAAAGCATGAGATGATTAAAGAAGGAAGGGAAAAGGGGGGACACCCTTTGTCTTTGTGTTTGCTAGCCAGCTTCATCCACTGCCTCTTTTAAAAAATTGTTTTTTAAAATTGATTTTTAGAAGGAGAAGGGATTAGGGAGAAAGAGAGAAACATTGATGGATGTGAGAGCAAAACATCGATCATCTTCCTCCTGGCCACCCCCTACTGAGGATTGAGCCAGCAACTCGGGCATGTACCTTGACCTGGAATCAAACTGGCAACCTGTCAGTGCATGGGATGATGCCTAACCAACTCAGCCACTCTGGCCAGAGCCATCCCCAGTGTGGGTTGTGCAGGAGGCAGCTGATCAATGATTCACTCTCATCATTGATGTTTCTCTTCCTCTCCCTTCCTCTCTCAAATCAATAAAAATATATTAAAAATTTTTTAAAGAATACACTTGGCTTAAAGCACAAGTGGGCATCTCAGCTAGTCCGAGTGCCCCATCTGGTTTCTTTCCCCCTTACAGGTTTCAAGGTTCCTTTGCTGGATAGACTAAATTTCAATGTCCCCCTTTTACATTGTTGTGGCTTTTCCCAGAATTTATGAGAACATCTGGTGATTTTTATCTTGGCAAGTCCCAAGACTGCTGACTTCTTTCCCCCTCCCCCCTCTGCCTGCCCTTGCAGCTTTCTCCTGCCTAACATTCCCCCCTCATGTGATATCATCCAAACGCTTTTGGGGTTTGAGGGACAATGGCCAGTTTTCCTTATCTACTTCCTGCTGATTGAGGATGTAGAGCTGGTTCTTGGGTGGCATCACTTGTCTTGCCAGACACTACTAGTATACGTATGTGTTAGACACACCTGCCCTCAGTGAGCTCAGGCAAATGAGAAAAAGATTTAAAGAGCCCCATTGTCTGAGGTTACACCGTTGGAAAGTGCTTAAACCTGGGAGTCTACCCTAGATCTATCTGAGCTCAAAGTAGATTCTGGGGTAAAGAGTTTGGATTTTATCTGGGAACAGAGCAACTGACTGATGGGAGGTCCAGGAGCCACTGTCAGATGGTTTGTCAGAGGCCACTCTGGAGACTAGAAAGATCTGAGGAGGCACCAAGGCCAGTTAAGATACTTTATATTCACCCAGAGGAGCAATGAGGGTTCAAACTGTAGGCAGTGGCAGTGACTGAAATAAAGGAAAGGATTTGGTCCCTGGCCGGTTTGGCTCAGTGGATAGAGCGTCGGCCTGTGGACTCAAGGATCCCAGGTTCGATTCCGGTCAAGGGCATGTACCTGGGTTGCGGGCACATCCCCAGTAGGGGGTGTGCAGGAGGCAGCTGATCGATGTTTCTCTCTCATCAATGTTTCTAACTCTCTACCCCTCTCCCTTCCTCTCTGTGAAAAATCAATAAAATATATTTTTAAAAAAATAAAGGAAAGGATTTGGGACCATCTGGGAAGTAGAATAGAATTACTTGGTGACTAGATGTGGAGAGGGAAGTGAAGAGGTGAGGCCAACATTGCCATTAGGTTTATGGCATGGGGATTGAGTAGGTAACTAGAGATAGAGAATGCAGGAGGAGGAATAGGTGTGCAGAGGATATTGTCTCTGTTAAGTGAAACATCAAAATGGAGCTCTCTGGTTGAAAGTTGGCTATGTTCATTTTGTGATATCATAGCTTATACTTTTGAAAATAGCACACATTAGATCAAACCAAAGAAAG